>NC_090822.1:101011685-101632077 GCF_000390325.3 Nicotiana tomentosiformis | reverse complement strand
GTCAAGACTTAAGAAACAAGGGAGTCATTCAATTAACCTCATGGGTCAAGGAGCTAGTAAAGGACTTAAAGTGAAGGCCAACAAGTTCAAGAAAAAGAAAGTACCTGCTAAAGCTTCACAGGATGCTAAGAAGAAACATATGGCAGATACATGTCATTTTTGTAACAAAGAAGGACACTATCAGAAAGATTGCCTTAAACGTAAAGCTTGGTTCGAAAAGAAAGGTACAATAAGTGATTTTGTATGTTTCGAATCAAATTTAGTAGAAATTCCTAATAATACTTGGTGGCTTGATTCTGGTGCAACTGCTCATGTATCTACTACATTGCAGGGATTTGTTATGATCCAAACTACAAATCCAAATAAGGATTTCTTGTTCATGGAAAATCGTATGAAGGCTCCAATTGAAGGCATAGGGACTTATCGTTTGATCATGGAGACTGGACATCACCTTGATTTACTACAGACCTTTTATGTACCTTTAGTTTCTAATTTGATTTCTCTTTCAAGACTTGATGTTTCTGTTTTTTATTTAAAGTGTGAAAATAGATGTTTCAATTTATATAAGAATATTTTTTTTATGGTTCTGGTGTTCTTAGTGAAGGTTTATATAAATTAAAACTCGATATTGGTTTTTCTGAATCCCTTCTTACTGTTCAACATAATGTTGGAAGTAAACATAGTTCATTAGATGAAAGTTCTGCTTACTTGTGGCATAGACGTTTGGCTAAAATATCCAAAGAAAGGTTAGAAAGATTAGTAAGGAATGAGATTCTTCAGAATCTAAATTTTACCGATCTTAATATATGTTTGGTTTGCATTAAAGGAAAGCAAACAAAGCATAGTAAGAAAGGTGCCACAAGAAGCACCCAACTTCTTGAAATTATATACACCAATATTTGTAAACCCTTTGATGTTCCATCATTTGGTGGAAAAAAATATTTTATCACTTTTATCGATGACTTTTGACGTTATGGATACATCTATTTGCTGGAAAAAAAATCTTAAGCAACAGATGCTCTCAAGGTATTTGTTAATGAGGTTGAAAGGCAATTAGATACAAAAAGGAAAATCATTAGGTCAGATAGAGGTGTTGAATATTATGAAAAATATAATGAATCAGGACAATGTTCAGGTTCATTTGCAAAGTTCCTCGAGGAACGTGGCATATGTACACGTATACTATGCCAGGAACACCTCAACAAAATGGTGTTGCAGAAAGACGTAATCAAACACTTATGGATATGGTTAGGAGTATGATGAGTAATTCCTCATTACCCAAATTATTGTGGATGTATTCTCTTAAAATCATTGTATATTTATTATAAACATGGTTCCTAGTAAGGCAGTTCCAAAGACTCCTTTTGAACTGTAAACGGGAAGGAAACCTAGTTTAAGGCACCTGCATGTTTGGGGTTGCCTAGCGAAAGCTATAGTTTATAATCCATAAGAAAAGAAATTATATTCTCAGATAGTAAGTGGTTACTTTATTAGTTACCAGAGAAATCTAAGGGTATGTGTTTTACTGTCCAAACCATAGTTCGAGAATTGTTGAAACCGGTGATGCAAGATTCATTGAGAATGGTGAAGTTAGTGGGAGTGTTGAAAAATAAAGTATGGAAATAAAAGAGGTGAGGTTCAATGTTCTATTACCCACGAATATGCCTACTTCCACACAAATACCAAATAATGTTCCAGTTGTTGAAGACCACTTTGACAACGCCGAGTAACATTTGGATGAAATACTTCATGAAGAAACTAATTCACAAATATTTGACACAAATGAACCACAAGAGATGCCATTAAGAAAATCTCAAAGAGTAAGAAAAACAAAGTGGGAGTGTTGAAAAACAAAGTGGGAAAATAAAAGATGTGAGGTCAATGTTCTGTTACCCACGAATGTGCCTACTTCCACACAAATACCAAATATTGTTCCAGTTGTTGAAGAACACTTTGACAACACCGAGTAACATTTGGTTGAGACACTTCATGAACAAACTAATTCACAAATATCTGACACAAATGAACCACAAGAAATGCCATTAAGAAAATCTCAAAGAGTAAGAAAATTGGCTATTTCAGATGATTACATGGTTTATTTACAAGAATCGGATTTTGACATTGGTCTTACTAAGGACCTGGCGATTTCATTTTCACAAGCCATAGAAAGTAATGATTCTCAAAAATGGATTTATGCCATGATGGAAGAGTTAAAATCCATGGAATACAATAAAGTCTAGGATCTCGTTGAATTTCCAGAATGTTCTAAAAGAATCGGGTGTAGATGGGTCGTTAAGACCAAACGCGATTCAAATGGTAATATTGAACGATATAAAGCCAGACTTGTTGCCAAGGGTTATACTCAGAAAGGAGGCACTGGTTATAAAGAGTCTTTTTCACCGATCTCTAAAAAGGATTCATTAAGAATTATTATGGCTTTGGTGGCTCATTATGATTTTTAGAGTTACACCAAATGGATGTGAAAACTGCCTTTCTTAATAAAGACCTCGAGAAAGAAGTTTGACCAACCAGAGGGTTCGAAACTAAAGGAAAAGGTCAATTGGTGTGTAAGCTAAAGAAGTCAATATATGAACTCAAACAAGCCTCACGACAATGGTATATAAAGTTTAATGATGCCATAACATCTTTTGAATTTGTGAAAAATACCGTTGATCGGTGTATATACCAAAAGATCAGTGGCAACAAGTTTATATTTTAGTCCTATATATTGACAATATTCTACTTGCTGCTAATGATTTAGGCATATTGCATGAGAGTAAAGATTTTCTCTCTAAGAATTTTAAAATAAAAGATATGGGTGAGGCATCCTATGTGATAGAAATAGAAATATTTCGTGATAGATCACAAGGATTATTGAGATTGTCTCAGAAAGGCTATATCGAAAGAGTTCTAGAGAGATTTAACATGAACAATTGTTCAGCAGGAATTGTTCCAATTCAAAAAGGGGACAAATTTAGTCTCATGCAATGCCCTAAGAATAATGTAGAACGAAAAGAAATAGAATCAATTCCTTACTCTTGTATTGTTGGTAGTCTGATGTATGCTCAGACTTGCACAAGACCGGATATTAATTTTGTAGTCAAAATATTGGGAAGATATCAGAGTAGCCCATGAATTGATCACTGGAAAGCTGCAAAGAATGTCTTGAGGTACCTGAAAGGAACGAAGGATTACATGCATGTGTATAGGAAGCATTTGGAAGTTGTTGGATACTCGGATTCAGATTTCGCTGGATGTAATGATAGTAGAAAGTCCACGTTTGGTTATTTGTTCTAATTAGCAGAAGGAGAAATATCTTTGAAGAGTGCCAAACAATTTATCATTACTACATCCATGATGGAAGCAGAATTTATGGCATGCTTTGAAATCACAATTCATGCATTATGGTTGCGAAACTTTATTTCAGGACTTGGGGTTGTCAACACCATTACCAAGCAGCTGAAAAGTTTTTGTGATAATTCTGCATCAATATTCTTCTCCAAGAATGATAAGTACTTTAAAGGTGCCAAACATATAAAATTAAAGTATTTTACCGTCAAAAAGGAAGTTCAAAAACAAAGAGTGTCACTTGAGCATATTAGAACTGATCTCATGACTGCAGATCCATTAACAAAAGTTTTACAACCAAAGATATTTAAAGAACACGTACATAGAATGGGTTTTGATTGTATTTATGATTGATGTATTTATGATGTTTTGACACTCTGAGCTCAATTATGTGTTTATGATATACATTAATGATTTTTCTGTTTCTCATAATGGTGTACACATTATTATTTTGAGATATTACAGGATATGTTTCAATGAGACATTATTGTGGACCATAATATTTTATAGATTACGGCCCTGATACGATGAGTTGCTAATGTTGTAGTATATGGAAGGGAGTATGTAGACAAAATTATATGTATAACCGCCATAACTCACATTTAGCGGTTTGTTGTATTATGGTATGTATGATGGTCATTATAGAAGAGATTTGTTTATACTTGATTAATGGCCCAATATTTAATGAAAGACAAATCACATCCGTCCGATCGGTTACTTGATGGACGTACCAGACTAAATGAGAACCTCTATAAATAAGTCATCTCCCCACCCATTAGGGTTATCATTTTTTCTATTATCTCTTCCATCACTAAAGGTGGCGGTAAAGAAAGCTAAGGCAAAGGGCGAGAAACCAATGTCAATAAATGCTTCCGCTTCAAGATAATGGCTTCCGTTTCACGTATATTTTCAGTAACGAATATATGTAAGATTATCATGTTCAAGATCTTGGTATGATTTAAGGTTTATGTTTGTGTCACAATCCAATTCCCACTATAGGCCATGATGGTGCCCAACATCGCCTCTAGACAAGCCAATGGTGAACTATCCATGTAATTGTTCATTTTAATATTTTTAAAGTCATTGATTTTATTTAATAAGAGAACGATTAATAGGTGATTGTAATAATGTAAAGCATGAAATAAACGAAAGAGTGAAGTAGTGAATTTAAAGTCAAAAACCAAGAAATATCTACAAGAATCTCCCAAAATCCGGTGTCACAAGTGCACAGCAAGCTGGTAGAATATACAAAACCTCTTATACTATTGTCTAGAGTAAGATAGACAGAAAAATAAATGCAACAAGAAGATAATCCGGGCGCTGCAGAATGGGTATAGAGAGGAGCTCACCACTAGGTCTCCAGGTAGCGGGGGTGCGCGCCTGAATGGCCGCTAGATGCACCTGCCTCAAATCCTGCACGATTAGTGCAAAAGTGTAGCGTGAGTACATAAACAACATGTACCCAGTAAGTGTCTAGTCTAATCTTGAAGAAGTAGTGAAGAGGGGTCGACATCGACACTTACTAAGGGTCAATAAATAAAGTACAGAAATTATAAATAGGCATGGAATACATAAGTAATAACGAAATAGTGAACAATAAGTAAGTGGTTCTTTAACTAAATATCAATTAAAAATCTCTAACTATCACACTAATTTCAACAAATAAGAGCCATCAAGTAAGTATAAATTGATTAAATTCTCAAGTCATGGAAGAAATATCAAGTATAATCGGACTCCGAGCAATATCATGCACGATTTATGCCGAGGTCGTACGGCCCGATCCAGAATAGTGTGTACACTGCTGAGGGCCGACCGGTGCGAATCATAGATGCATCTATTATACTGCTCAGGCATTCGGCCCGATCCACAGGAAGAGAGAATACTCCACGAACTCTGATTAATGGCTACTATATAAGAATAATACTCAAGGAAGGTACAATTTCCACCAACAGTCAAGTAACCCGCCAAAACTCAAAGTAGTGAAGCTTAGTCTTTACAAATCCCTTATCCAATTTAAAATATAATTTATGTAATTAAACTAACAAGTTGGGTACAAATAATACAAGTAATACATGGTAGAGTACTAAAACTACCCGGACATAAGCATGATTTTTAACTACATGCGGACTCTCATCACATCGTGCACACGTAGCACCCACAATTATTAGCAAACAATCACTTATAGCACCTATGGGAAAAATTCTCTTTTACAAGGTTAGGCAAGAGACTTACCTCGTTTTCAAGTCCTCTTCCGGTCCACAATTCACACCAAAGCCTCAAATCGGTGCCATGCAATCCGAAACTAGCCAAATATTATATAAATTAATCAACATATGCTCAAAAATTTATAATTTAACTATTAGAGTAATTACCCAACTCAAATTGAAAAATTTCTAAAATTCACCCACGGCCCACGTGCCCGAATTCCAGAATATTTTATAAATAAAAGTTACCTATAACCTCACGAACACATATATATAATTTTTACTCAATTCCATAATCATTTTCATGATCTAATTCCATTTTTATCAAAATCTAAGTTTTTCAACTAAATCCTATAAGTTGCACAATTTATATGTTAAAATGTATCCAAAATCCATGTATTAAACTCAATTACTTACCTTACAATGACAGGTGAAAAATCCCTCTCCAAGAGCTCCAAAATCGGCTAACCCAAGGTAAAATGAGATAAAATGAACTCAATCCCTGATTTAAAACAAGTTTCTGTCTAGCTGACCCTTCTTCGCGATCGCGGAAGAAGCCTCGCGATCGCGAAGACAAAGCTGGCCCAGGCCCTGAGATCCTTCATCGCGAACGTGAGGGATCTATCACAATTGCGAAGGCTTGACTCGACTTAGCTTCGCGAATGCGGTGGCCCCTTCGCGAACGTGAAGAGTAATGAAGCTGACCCCTCCCAGACTCTTTTTCCCCTACGCGACGTAGGCCCTTACACGCGAACGCGAAGGCTACAGGTCCTAGACCTTTGCGAATGCGAACTGGGGATCGCAAGAACGAAGAGACAATACGCAGTCCCTAATTTCCTTCTCCGCGACCGCGATACAACCTCTGCTATCGCGAAGAAGGAAACCAAAACCAGCAATAACAGATTTTTAAACTTAGCTCTGGGTGGTCCGAAACTCACCCGAGCCACTCGGGACCCAGTCCAATTGCACCAACAAGTCCATAAACCTAATATGGACCTGCTCGAACCCTCGGAACACGTAAAATAATACCAAAACTAAGAATCGTACCCCAAAATCAAATTGAATCAGCTTATGAACTTCAAGCTTTTCAACTTACTCCAACGCGCCGAATTATACTTAGACTACTCGGAATAACATCAAATTTTGCGTAGAAGTCATAAATCACCATATAAAACTATTCCCAGGATCGGAATCCCAAACAGGCCTCGATAATACCAAAGTCTACTCCAAACCAAATTTAAAGAACTTGAAAACCTTCAATGTGCCAACTTTCAACATTAAGCGCTGAAACGTTCCCGGATCATCCTAAACCCAATCCGAACACACATTCAAGTCCAAAACCATCATACGAACCTATTGGAACCGTCAAATCCCAGTTCTGAGATCGTTTACTAAAATTGTTGACTCAAGTCAAACTTGGCCATCTTAGGCCATTATTAAGGAACCAAGTGTTCCGATTTCAAACCGAACCCTTCCAAACCCAATTCAACCATCCACGTAAGTCATAAAACAGTAAAGGCACATACGGGGAGTCTTGATTAGGGGAACGGGGATCTAGAAAGCAAAGCGACCGGTCGAGTAGTTACATTCTCCACCTCTTAAACAAATGTTCGTCCTCGAACGGGTCTAGAATCATGCCTGAAGTGTTGAATAGGTGTGATATCCGCTTCGCATGTCCTCCTTGGTATCCCAATTCTCCTCCTCAACTGGTTGACCCCTCCACTAGACCTTTACCGCAGAAATATCCTTAGACCTCAACTGGTGAACCTGCCTGTCAACAATGGCAACTGGCTTCTCCTCGTAACCCAAGCTCTCGTCTAGCTGAACCGTGTTGTAGTCTAACACATGCGATCCGTCGGCATGATATTTACGGAGCATAGACACGTGGAAAATCGGATGAACTCCTGATACACTGGGAGGCAAAGCATGCTCATAGGCAACCTCCCCAACTCGCCTCAACACCTCAAATAGGTCAATAAAGCTTGGGCTCAACTTGCCCTACTTCCCGAACCTCATGATTTCCTTCATCGGATAGAATTTCAAGAGAACATTCTCGCCCACCATAACTGATAAATCATGTGCCTTCTAATCCGCGTAACTCTTATGTCTGGACTGTGCTATGCAAAGTCGCTCCTGAATCAACTTTATCTTCTCCAAGGCATCCTTCACTAAATCAGTGCCACATAACCTAGCTTTGCCGGGCTCAAACCATCGTATGGGCGAACGATATCGCTGACCATATAAATCCTTAAATGGAGCCATCTCGATGCTGGACTGATAACTTTTGTTATAAGCAAACTCAACCAAAGTCAAGAATCGATCCCACTATCCTCCGAAGTCAATCACACATGCCCTGAGCATATCCTCTATGATCTAAATTGTCCGCTCCGACTGCCCGTCGGTCTGTGGATGAAAGGTTGTGCTGATTTGTACCCGGGTACCCAACTTGCTCTATACTGCTCTCTAGAAATGCAAAGTGAACTGAGGGCCTCTATCTAAAATGATGGAAACAGGCACACCATGCAACCAGACAATCTCTTGAATGTAAATCCGGGCCAACTTCTCTGACGAGTACATAGTCATCACTGGAATAATGTGTGCCTACTTGGTCAGCCTGTCAACAATGACCCAAATAACATCAAACTTCCTCAACGTCCGTGGCAACCCAACTATGAAATCCATAGTGATGTGCTTCCATTTTCACTCCGATATAACCATCTGCTGAAGTAGGCCACCGGGCCTCTGGTGCTCATACTTAACCTGCTGTCAATTTATCGCTACATACTCAACTATATTCTTCTTCATCTGCCGCCACTAATATGCTGCCTCAGGCTGCAATACATCTTCGTAGCACC
Source organism: Nicotiana tomentosiformis (assembly GCF_000390325.3). NCBI lineage: Eukaryota > Viridiplantae > Streptophyta > Magnoliopsida > Solanales > Solanaceae > Nicotiana > Nicotiana tomentosiformis. Next base: position 101,623,670 of record NC_090822.1, on the reverse strand, counting down.
TGGATGAATAGAATATCGAGAACTATGTGCCTTCTCTAGAATCTTCTCCCTCAATCCATCGACATTAGGAACACACAAGCGACCCTGGAGTCGCATAACACCATCCTCACCGATAGTAACTTCCTTGGTACTACCCTGTAGTACTGTCTCCCTAAGAATCAGCAAGTGTGGATCATCATACTGGCAAGCCTTGATCCTCTCAAATAATGAAGATTGAGCCACAATACATGCAAGAACTTCACTGGCTTCTGAAATATCCAACCTCACAAGTCTGGTAGCCAAAGACTGAATGTCCAAAGCCAGTGGCCTCTCCTCTACTGAAATGAATGCCAAACTGCCCATACTCTCGTCCTTTCTACTCAAGGCATCCGCAACCACATTCTCCTTTCCCGAATAATACAGGATGGTAATATCATAGTCCTTCAGTAACTCAAGCCACATGCATTGCCTCAAATTGAGATCCCTCTACTTGAACAAATGCTGCAATATGCGATGATCGGTGTAAACATCATAGGACACACCATAAAGATAATGCCTCCAGATCTTGAGATCATAAACTATCACGGCCAACTCCAAATCATGTATGGGGTAATTCTTCTCGTGGGGCTTCAGCTGACGTGAAGCATATGCTATAACTCGCCCCTCCTGCATCAATACACAACCCATGCCAACGTGTGAAGCGTTGTAATACATAGTATACATCCCTGAACCGGAAGGCAACACTAACACCGATGTTGTAGTAAATGCAGTCTTGAGCTTCTGAAAGCTCGCCTCGCAATCATTAGACCATCGGAATGGAGCACCATTTTGGGTCAATCTAGTCAAAGGTGCCGTAATATATGAGAAGCCCTCCACGAACCGACGATAATAACCTTCTAACCCCAAGAAGCTCCTAATCTCAGTCTCTACAGTATGACGAGGCCAACTCTAGAATGCCTTGATCTTCCTGGGATCTACCTTAATATCCTCACCTGATATAACATGCCCCAAGAATGCCACAAAATCTAACCAGAACTTGCACTTGGAGAACTTAGCATATAGCTTCTATTCCCTCAAGGTCTAAAGCGCAACTCTCAAATGTTGCTCGTGCTCCTCCATACTACGCGAGTAGATTAATACGTCATTAATGAAGACAATGACAAATGAGTCAAGATATGGCCTGGACACATGGTTAATCAAATCCATAAACGTCGTTGGGGCATTGGTCAAGCCAAAAGACATCACTAACAACTCATAATGGCCATATCTAGTCCAGAAAGTCATCTTCGGAACATCCAAAGCATGAATCTTCAGTTGATGATACCCAGATCTCAAGTCGATCTTAGAGAACACCCTGGCACCCTACAACTGGTCAAACAAATCAGCAATACGCGACAATGGGTACTTGTTCTTAATGGTAACTTTGTTCAACTGGAAGTAATCAATGCACATCCACATAATCTCATCCTTCTTTTTCACAAACAACACTGGTGCACTCCAAGGCGACACACTCGGCCTAACAAACCCCTTCGCTAGTAGCTCTTCAAGTTGTTCTTTCAACTCCTTCAACTCTTTCATAGCCATGTGATATGGTGAAATTAAGATAGGTACCCTGGCACCAAATCAATACATAAATCGATATCACGATTTGGTAGCATGCCTGGTAGATCAGAAGGAAACACATCAGAGAACTACCGCACCATGGGCACTGAATTAATCATGGGAGTCTCTGCACCAGTATCCCGAACGTAAGCCAGATAAGCCAAACAACTATTCTCGACCATATGTCGAGCCTTCAAAAACGAAATGACCCGACTAGATGTACTGATAGATGAACCCCTCCACTCCAATCTAGGCAACTCCGGTATCATCAAGGTGACAGTCTTGGCAGGGCAATCAAGAACGGCGTGTTACGGAGACAACCAGTCCATGCCCAGGATGACCTCAAAGTCGGTCATGTCGTGCAACAAAAGATCCGCTCTGGTCTCATAACCACAGAAAGTCACAATACAGGACCGGTAAATCTGATCCATAACAACAGAATCGTCCACTGGCATGGACACATATACAGGAGCACCCAAGGATTCACGAGAGACACCCAGAAAATGAGCAAATAGAGATGAAATATATGAATATGTAGACCATGGATCAAATAGAACCGAAGCATCCCTATTGCAGACAAAAATAATACATGTGATCACGATGTTTGAGGCTATTACAACTGGTCTAGCTATAAAGGCATAGAACCTAGCTGGAGCTCCACCTGACTGGCCTCCACCTCTAAGGCGACCCCTACTCACCTGCCCTCTACCTTTGGTAGGTCGGAAGGCTGGTGCGGCAACTGGTGTAGTGATCATGGGATGATGGCCCTACTGTACTGCCTTGCCCCGAAACTTGGGGCAGAATCTCCTCGCATGACCAAGCTCCCCGCACTTATAGTAACCTCTCGGTGCGAAAGTTGGCTGACCCTAAGTATGACCCTAGGGACCTGAACACCCACCAGAAGGACCCTAAATAGTCGGTAGATGATAAAATCTCTCTGGAATGGCGCTGAAATAGGGCTGCACTGGAGAACCCCGAGAAGGCGGCAATGGCAAATATGTGGGCTTGCTAGAATGGCCCCTCACAAACTGACTTCTACCCCTAGAAGGAGCACCACTGAACCCTCCAGAATATCGAGGTCATTTGTCCCTCGGCGCCTACTCTCGGTCCTGCTGACGTATACCCTCGATCCTCCGAGCTATCTCCACAACCTGCTCCTAAGGAGTCCCCATATCAATATCTTGTGCCATCATGACCTGGATACCATAGTGCAAGCCCGCAATAAACCTTCGCGCTCTCTCTGCATCGGTAAGGAGTATCATAAGTTTATGGCGAGACAAGTCAGATAATCTCACCTCATAATCGGTCACAGACATCTGACCCTGTTGGAGCCCTCGATATGACCCCGTAACTCTTCCCTATGAGAGGGTGGGATATATCTCTCCAGAAAGAGACGTGTGAACTGGTCCCAAGTCAAGGGAGAAGAACATGTTGGTCTGCTGAGAAGATAGGACTGACACCATCTACGGGCCCTGCCCTCTAGTTAAAATGTGGTAAACTCCACCCCGTGGGACTCAAATACTCTCATGTTGTGTAGTATGTCCCTGCAACGATCAATAAAGTCCTGGGGGTCCTCATATCACTCACCGCCAAAGGCAAGAGGATATATCCTGGTCCATCTATCCAATAGCTTCCGTAGCTCACCGGGCTCGGTTGGTCTGGGCTCTAATTTAGCCACTGCAACTGGCTAAGCCCCGCCTGCACGTAGTGTACCCGGGGTCTGATATACCGCATCAACATGCCCTGGATCCTGAGCAGTGGGGGTTTGTGCTCCTCCTCCCGCCTGAGATGTGGATGGGTCCATTGGAAATAAACCAGTATGCGTCATAAAGTCCATGAACCGCAGCATATGGCCCATGACCTCCTGAAATCCAGGTGCGGACATGAAATCCACGGGCCCCAGCTTAGCTGCAGGTACCTCGCCCTGCTCCTCAATAACAGGATCTTCCATTGGATCCACTGGTGGCACAATAAGAGCAACTCTGGGATGCCCTCGTCCTCTGGCATGAGCTGAAGCCCTCCCTCGGCCTCTGCCTCGGCCTCTAGCAACAGGGGGGAGAAGCTATTTCATCGCCGGGTACATCTGCCTCGCGCATTCTTACCATCTGTGAGAGAATAAGAGAAAGATTCTTTGCACAATATCAACTGCACGATATGAGATGAAGAAAGAGAAGTTTCCTAACACCCTATAACCTCTTAGAGAAAAGTACGGGACGTCTTCGCACCGATCCGCAAGACTCTAATAGGCCCGCTCATGACTTGTGAGACCTATGTGAACCTAAAGCTCTAATACCAAGCTGTCACGACCCAATTTCCACTATATGTCGTGATGGCGCCCAACGTCGCCGCTAGGCAAGCAAATGGTGAACTATCCATGTAATTATCCATTTTAGTATTTTTAAAGTCATTGCTTTTATTTAATAAGTGATTGTAATAATGTAAAGCATGAAATAAAAGAAAGAGAAAAGTAGTGAATCTAATAGTCGAAAACCAGGAAATATCTACTAGAATCTCCCAAACCCCGGTGTCACAAGTGCACGAGCAAGCTAGTAGAATATACAAAATCTCATACACTATTATCAAGAGTAAGATAGACAGAAAAATAAATTTCACAAGAAGAGACTTCGGGCGCTGCAGAACATGCATAGAGAGCAGCTCACCACTAAGTCTCCGGGTAGCGGGTGTACGCGCATGAATGGCCACCAGATGTACCTGCCTCAGATCTTGCATGATTAGTGCAGAAGTGTAGCGTGAGTCCATAAACGACATGTACCCAGTAAGTATCTAGTCTAATCTCGAAGAAGTAGTGACGAGGGGTCAACATCGATACTTACTAAGGGTCAATAAATAAAGTGCAAAAATTATGAATAGGCATGGAATACATCAGTAATAACGAAATAATGAACAATAAGTAAGTGGTTCTTTAACTAAATATCAATTAAAAATCTCCAACTATCACATACTAATTTAAACAAATAAGAGCCATCAAGTAGTTATAAATTCTCAAGTCATGGGAGAAATTTCAAGTATAATCGGACTACGAGCAATATCACACACGATTTATGCTGAGGTCGTTCGGCCCAATTCAGAAAAGTGTGTACGCTGCCAAGGGTTGACTGGCGCGAACCATAGATATATCTATTATACAACGGAGGCGTTCGGCCCGATCCACAGGAAGAGAGAATACTCTACGAACTCCGATTAACGGCTACTATATAAGAATAATACTCAAGGAAGGTATAATTTTTACCAATAGTCAAGTAACCCGCTAAAACTCAAAGTAGTAAAGCTCAGTCTTTACAAATCCCTTATCCAATTTCAAATATCATTTAAGTAATTAAACTAACAAGTTGGGCATAAATAATACAAGTAATATATGGTAGATTCTTAAAACTACCCGAACATAAGCATGCTTTTTAACTACATGCAGACTCTCGTCACATTGTGCGCACGTAGCACCCATAATTATTAGCAAACAATCACTTATAGCACCTACGGAGAAAATTTCCTCTTACAAGGTTAGGCAAGAAACTTACCTCGTTTTCAATTCCTTTTCCTGATCCACAATTCACACTAAAGCCTCAAATCGGTGTCATAAAATCTGAACCTAGCCAAATATTGTATAAATTAATTAACATATGCTCAAAAGTTTAATTTAACTATTAGAGTAATTATCCAACCAAAATTGCAAGATTCCTAAAATTCACCTCCGGGTCTACGTGCCCAGATTCCGGAAATTTTTATAAATAAAAGTTACCCATAACCTCACGAACATAAATATATAATTTTTACTCAATTCCATAATTATTTTCGTGGTCTAATCCCATTTTTATCAAAACATAGATTTTTCAACTAAATCTTGTAAGTTCCACAATTTATATGTTAAAATGTGCCCAAAAATCGTGTATTAAACTCACATTAAGTAGTAATTACTTACCTTATAATGATAAGTGAAAAATCCCTCTCCAAGAGCTCCAAAATCGGCTAACCCAAAGTGAAATGAGAGAAAATGAACCCAATCCCCGATTTAAAACAAGTCTCTACTAGCTGACCCTTCTTCGCAATCGCGAAGGCAAAGTTGGCCCAGGCCCTGAGATCCTTCATCGCGAACGCGAGGCTCTCTCGCGATTTTGAAGGCTTGACTCACCTGAGCTTCGCGAATGCGGTGGCCCCTTTGCGAACGCGAAGAGTAATGAAGCTGACCCCTCCCAGACCCCTTTTCCCCTACGCGAACGTGAGCCCTTTCACGTAGGGGTGGGCATAAAATCCGAAAAACCGAATTCCGAACCGAACCGAATTAATTCGATATTTCGGTTTCGGTTTTTTTGGTATTTCGATATAATTCGGTATTACATTTTTGGTATTTCGGTATAACAGTTCGGTCCTCGGTATTAGGATCTTGAAATTTCGGTATACCGAAATACCGAATTTTTAAAGAATTTTATGTTGGACCTATACTGCCCAACCTAACCCAATATGTTGTATATCTAATTCTCTACAGTGCCCAACGCCCCAGCCCAACCCAATAAGGCCCAATAGAAACCTCTTTAGTCTTTCACTATAGGGATTAGGGAATTAGAAAGGGAGAAACAAAAACAGAGAAACCTAACCTAAGAGAATTTAGTCTTTAGTCTTTCACAACAGATCGGCTGTTGTGACTGTGAGAGAAAACTCAGAGAAGTGAGAACCTCGACGTGATAGAGACGAGTCAGACGACGTCACGACGACTTCATGACCTCGGCGCCGATGACTCTATTGGCGGTTTTCTCATTTTTTACCTTCAATCTTCAATTCTTCAACAGGTTCATAACTTTTCATTCTTAAATCTTCAGTTATTTTTATAATAATAGTTGTACTGTTGGAGAAGGAATGTTATTTTGAATTTTGGGGTATGAATTTTGATGTAGCTGTAGTGTTGAATTTTGGGGTATGAATATTTCTAAGTGAACTGAAAAAATAATGATTATTATTGCCTCAGGTTGCTCTAAATTATGGAGATGGAAATCCTGTAGAGGCAAAAGGCATAGGACGAAAATTTTTGGACAAGGTGCAACAAACGTATACATTGAAGCTAGCCGGTAAATATTTTGCCAGTGATGGTGAGAAGAGCCTGTTTACAAGTGGTGCACTACCTCACAACAAACTTGAGTTTACTGTTGTGTTGGAGGATTTCTCTTCTTCTTCTAGGTACAGTACTGAATTTCTTTTTGCATTTTACAATAAACGATTTTGGTTTTTTAAAAACCAATTTTATGTATCAACTAAACTTTTGCTTCATGTGTACAGAAGCACTACTCGAGGTGGAAGTCTTGAAAGGAGCCCCGACGAGGCTGATAAAAAAAGGTCAAAGAGGCAGCCCTGGTCAAAGGCATACAAAGTGGTAATTAAGTACTCATTTTTCTGTTTTATTTAATTCGTTTCTGCTTGTATTGTCGCTTAACTAGGTTGATTTGATTAATTATGTCACTATTAATATGTGTCTTGCCTCTTTTATGATTTTATTTTTCTCTCTGATTAATTGTGTTAGTATTGAGTTAATTCCAGGAGTTTGAAAATGCTGAATTATTTTGCACAATTCTGTGAAGATGTTGCACTCCTTAGTCCTTAATCATTGTGCAATGTGTGAGTTAGGTAGAATTGTTAATTGTGCAATGTGCACTTTGAATTCTGCTGCACTGTGTGAGTTAAGCTTTGAATTGTGCAATGTGCACTTTGAATTGGCAGCTTTGAAGTTTGAATTGTACACTGTGAAGATGTTGCACTCCTTAGTCCTTAATCGTTGTGCACAGTGCATTGTTGCACAGAATTATGCACTTGTTAATCATTGTGCACTGTTGTCACTTATTAGTGTTGCTTATTTAGCGATTATTAAACCGAAACCGTACCGAACCAAAATAAAAAATACCGAACCCTACCGAAATAATTTGGTACAGTATTTGGTATATACAATTGATAAACTGAATACCGAAATACCGAACCGAAATTCTTAAATACCAGACCGAAATACCGAATGCCCACCCCTACTTTCACGTGAACGCAAAGGCTAGAGGTGCTAGACCTTTACGAATGCGAACTGGGGATCGCGAAGTCATAGAGCAAATACCCAGTCCCCCAAATTCTTTCTCCGCGAGTGCGATACAACCTTCGCAATCGCGAAGAAGGAAACCGGAACCATTAATAATAGATTTTTAGATTTAGCTCCGGGTGGTCCGAAACTCACTCGGGACCCCGTCCACTTGCACCAACAAGTTTATCAATATAATACGAACCTTCTCGAAACCTCGGAACACGTAAAACAACATCGAAACTAAGAATCATACCCCAAAATCAAATTGAATCAACTTATGAACTACAAGCTTTTCAACTTACTCCGAACGCGGCGAATCATACTTAGACTGCTCGGAATGACACCAAATTTTGCGTACAAGTCATAAATCACCATACAGAACTATTCTCAGGCTCGGAATCCCAAACGGATTTCGATAAACCAAAGTTTACACCAAACCAAATTTAAAGAACTTGAAAACCTTCAATGCGCCAACTTTCAACATTAAGCACCGAAACGTCCCAGGATCATCCGAAACCCGATCCGAACATACGCCCAAGTCCATAATCATCATACGAACCTATTGAAACCGTCAAATCCCGGTTTCGAGGTTGTTTACTAAAAATGTTGACTCAAGTCAAACTTGGCCATTTTAGGCCACTATTAATGAACCAAGTATTCTGATTTCAAATCGAACCCTTCCAACCCCAAGTCAACCATACCCGCAAGTCATAAAACAGCAAGGCAGATACAGGGAGTCTTAATTTGGGGAACGGAGATCTAAAAAGTAAAACGACCGGTCGGATCGTTACAATTTATACCTAAAACTAGAGATAGAGCTAGCTACCATGACTTTTTGTACTAATATAAGCTTGATGTACAAATGTAAAATATCTTTGTTAAAATATCTACCATTGTATTATTATTATTATTATTACTATTATTTTGTTTTGTTGTGATTCCCGCATGTGTGAGGTTCAAATCCAGAGTCTTTCTGATTTTGTCATTCACATATTCAAAAGTCATTCGCCCAAAAACGAGTGCTTGATCTTTCTTTCATGACTTCCAAACATTGTGAGCGAGGAAATAAACTTACAAATTAACAAACTTAGAAATAAAGCTATGATAAGAATCAGTGGGAGTGCCCATCTAAAATCTTTTTGGATACCACAAAAAGAACCTTTACAACCCATTTATAAAATTTGTCCATTAAAAAATTGCAAATCGCAGTTTTATACGTTGTAACATTTGGATATATAACATGAAACTGTATACCCTAAAAATACAAAACGTGCATACTTATAGGCATTTTGTAAATATTTTTTAAAATTGGTACGAATTGTAGCTTTTAATTTTTTTTGAATAATTTATTTTAACCGCAGGAACATTTTCGTTAATTTTCATTAAAAGAAAGGAAAAATCTCACTTTATACCCATTAAACCCAAACAATTTACCCTTTGATATCCAAGCCCAAAGAATTTACTTTTCCTACCTATACGGTCTAAACTATTTACCCGCCTACCCAATCCCTTTTTCCTTTTCAATTTCTCTAAACAAGCAGAGTCACACACCCCAAACGTTCCTTTCCCTTCCAAACAACACTCATAGCTTAATCTTTTTAGTGGATGATGAAAATCCAGTACAAACCCATGCATTTACCTTCTTTTTTTTTTTTTAGAATTTTCTATATAAATTTTAAAAGACAAAATTTCATATTATTGTACACGAGTTTCACTCCAAAATCCTCTTTCTATATTAGTATATTCTTTTTTGTGTATTTATTTGTATTTTTGAACCCATGTATTGTTGTGATTATATACTAAGTTTCCTAGATCTGGTTTTTGTGTGTGTATGAAGACCCACCATTGTTGAGCTTGAAGCTCATGAATTTAATTTTTTTTCTTCAAAAATTTATTGTTTGATTCGATGTGGTTGCTATAAAATATTGGTTATAGTACGTTCAAGTAAGCTTCTCAGATCTGAATTTTTATGTGTATTTAAATATCCATCATTGTTGGGCTTGAAGTGTAACGACCCGACTGGTCGTTTTGAGAATTAGCGTCTCGTTCGGTGGCTTAAGGTCTCAAGCAGCTTCGTATTGTGTACTATGGCTTGCGTGTGCGATCGAGTTTGGTTTTCGCATATTTTGGGATTGGTTTAGAAGGATAATTCTTGTTATAGAAACTTAAGCGGTAAGAGTTGGCCGGAGTTTGACTTTCGTGTAGACGACTCAGAAATAGCATTTTGATGATTTCAATAGTTTCGTATGATGATTTTGTACTTAGGCGTGCGTCCAGATTTGGTTTTGGAGGTCCATAGGATAATTTGAAGCATTTCGGCGAAAATTGGAAAGTTGAAGTGTTGGAAGGTTGAGAGGTTTGATTAGCTCCGTTATATCATTTGAGACTTGCATGCAAAATTTGAGTTCATTCCGAATTGATATAAAATATTTCAGGATGAGTTTTGGAAGTTGGAAGATCTAAAAATTCATAAGTTCGATTCGAGGTACGATTCATAGTTTTGACGTTATTTGATGTGATTTAAAACCTGTGTATAGTTATAGAACTTGTTGGTAATTTTCGACGGGGTCCCGGGGGCCTCGGGTGCGTTTCAGATGGGCTACGGGCCATTTCCTCCTATTTTGGAATGTTGTTGCTGGTGTCCGATGTCCTTCTATGCGATCATGTTGGTGCATCCGCAATCCCGAATACTGTTTGGCAATTGGTACTTTTCCCTCTTCACGTTCACAGTGGATGGTTCGCGACCACGAACATGTGAATCCTGCCGCATCGCGTTCGTATAGTGCTTTTTTGTGGGGCAGTAATAATTCTTCTCCACACTCGCACCTTCCTACTCGCCTTCGCGAGTTCGCGCAGCTCATAAGTGGCAGCGGTTATTTTCCTTCTTAGCGATCGCGATGCATGTTACCTGGGCAGCAAATATTATTTTCCAAAATCGAGGGCTTTGTTCCATTTTTCATCTTTTAAGCTAGAGACCTCGGATTTGAGCGATGTTTGAGGGGTTCTTCACGTGTTCGATTGGGGTAAGTGTTCTTTATCTGAAATTTATTGTATTTCAGGATTCTATATTTATTTTTATCATTTAATTAGTGGTTTGAGTTGGGGAAAATGAGGATTTGAGAAAAGCTTTCAAAAATGTAAAATGAGGATTTGAAGGGCGATTCTATATCGGAATTTGATAATTTTGGTATGGTTGGACTCGTATCGGAATGAGTGTTCAGGTTTTATAAATCTTAGGGGGTTTTGAGGTGCAGTTCCGGGGGCTGACTTTTTAGTTTTAATTAAAGATTGAAGCTTTATTATCTGGAATGGTTTCCTATGAGTTTTATTTATAATTTGAATTTATTTTGGCTAGATTTGAGCCGTTCGGAGGTTGTTTCACTAGAGAAAGTTATTTTAGAGTATCAATCTAGTTTATTTAGGGTAAGTATCTTGTCTAACTTTATGAGGGGGAACTACCCCTTAGAATTTGAGTCATTTGTGCTAATTATGTCATGTGAAGACCGTGTACGCGTGGTGATGAGTACGTACTCAGGCTTATAGTCGGTTTGGTTTGATTTTTTTTTTATTAAAACCAAAACCAAACCAAATTTGATCGGTTTTTAAAATTTAAAACCAAAACCAAACCAAACCTAAAAATATCGATTTTTTTGGTCGGTTTGGTTTGGTTTTCGATTTGGTTTAGTTTTTCGGGTTTTTATGAACACCCCTAACAGGGAGGCTAAGAAGCCTCATGGACCGGATGGATCTACTAGTCCCTATTTTGGAGGTAGGGTACGCCATTGTAGAGGTTTTGTGAGTTAGCCAGTTTAGTTTGCACTTCAGGCTTCTTGCGGTGCTTTAGATATCCATGAGTCTTAGAGTGACTGTACCGGACAACTTCCACCGCCACGCCAATGGAGGGGTTGCTTTGAGTGTGAAGATATTAGCCACATGGTGAGAGATTGTCCCAGACTCCTGACAGATGTGTCACAGCGGGGTATTCAGGCTATGAGTTATGATCCAGTTTCTGATATCCCTGCACCGCCATCTTGGGTCGCAGGTCAGGCGAGTAGAGGGCACCCAAGAGGGGGAGGCCCGACCCGTTGTTGTGCTTTCTATGGTAGGGCTGAGGCCACTGCACCAGATGATATTATACATGTATGGTTTCGATTTGCTATAGATGAGCACCATTTGTATTTTGTTTCGGTTCTTCTTATCGGGGTGAGTCCTTTTATGTTGCTTCACATATGGGTGAGTTTCGTAATTTTGTACTATACTTATGTGGTTACCCCTGTTGTGAGATTCTATAGTGGTAGCCCATGTCTATCGTTTCATTTTATTCATTATTGAGAGTTATGATACTAGAAGTGACTTTCTGCTACCCATTACAGTAGGTTTTGATGTGATTTATGAGTGGTTGGTTACGATTTGTGATTTAGATGCTCTACAGATGTGGGGGTCCGGTATGTGTTGTGATTTTTGTTAGCGAAATTGAATTAGTGGAAGATTTTGATTGGTATGATGTGTATGCTACTTGTGATTCAGAGCTGAGGATGGGATCCTCGCATCTTCATGTGATTTGATGTGGTTGAACCAGGTTGCGGGCCGCGATGGAGTTATATTAGGATGAGATCCTTGTGATTTGTTCGTATACTTTAATTTTCACTTGTGAAATTGATTCGTAGTATGGTACTGATAGGGAATGGTGCCTGTCGGGCTTGTTTGATAGTTCTTTCATGTGTTTTCTTGCATATTTAGTCATATTCGCGTTGTGTTTATTGGGTTTATCTTACGAGGTATGTGCCCAGGTGGCATTAGATGAGACTTGTTTTTTTGGGTGAATGGTTATGATGTCTTCATGTTTCTTGCACCGTTGTCGGTTTCGTGGAGGTTTGGAACATGGTCCTAGCCAATATGAGGTTAATTGCCGGTGTTAGATTTGATTATAGGCAGTTATTGTGATCAGTGATGTAGTTATAGGCATATATGTGATACATTACATCGTGTGGTTGTACCTGGTGGGTGTAGGCGTGAGTTGTTGCAGTTAGTTGAGGTTGATACTGTGTGTTGTTGTGGGAATCGGGTCTTTCGGAAATGATCGGATGGCAAAACATTTAGTTATAATGCCTATTTTAGTATTAGTGGAAGAAATAATCTTATGTTGAGTTGGTGTTGTCGGGCTTATGTGGATTGGGGTGATGTGGGATCACCCGCGAGTATATGTATGGTGAGTACACTCAGCAACTTGATGACTTCGGAATGGTTCTTGACACATTAGAGGATGAACGTTTGTTTAAGAGGGGAAGAATGTAACGACCCGACTGGTCGTTTTGAGAATTAGCCTCTCGTTCAGTGGCTTAAGGTCTCGAGCAACTTCGTATTGTGTATTATGGCTTGCGTGTGCGGTCAAGTTTGGTTTTCGGATGTTTCGGGATTGGTTTAGAAGGATAATTCTTGTTTTAGAAGCTTAAGCGATAAGAGTTGACCAGAGTTTAACTTTCATGTAGACGACTACGAAATGACGTTTTGATGATTTCAATAGTTTCGTATGGTAATTTTGGACTTAGGTGTGCGCCCGGATTTGGGTTTGGAGGTCCGTAGGATAATTTGAAGTATTTCGTTAAAAATTGAAAAGTTAAAGTGTTGGAAGGTTGAGAGGTTTGACCGAGAGTTGACTTTTTTAATATTGGGCTTAGATTGAGATTCCAAGAGTTGGATTATCTCTGTTATGTCATTTGAGATTTGCATGCAAAATTTGGGTTCATTCCGGATTGATTTGTTATGTTTCGGGATGAGTTTTGGAAGTTGGAAGATTTGAAAATTCATAAGTTTGATTCGAGGTGAGATTCGTAGTTTTTAAGTCATTTGATGTGATTTGTTGCCTCGAGTAGGTCTGTGTATTGTTATGGAACTTGTTGGTATGTTTCGACGGGGTCCTGGGGGACTCGGGCGTTTCGAATGGGTTATGGGCCATTTCCTCCTATTTTGGAATGTTGTTGCTGGTGTCTGATGTCCTTCTATGCGATCACGTAGGTGAAACCGTGATCCCGAAGACTGTTTGGCGACTGGAACTTTTCCCTCTTCGCGTTCGCAGTGGATGGTTCGCGATAGCGAACGTGTGAATCCTATCGCATTGCCCTCGCATTCTCTATTCCGCGTTCGTGTTGTGCCTTTTTGTAGGGCAGTGATAATTCTTATCCACGCTCGCACCTTCCTGCTCGCGTTCGCGTAGCTCATAATTCGAATCTGTTATTTTTCTTCTTCGCGACCGCGATGCATGTTACCTGGCAGCATATATTAATTTCCAAAATCGAGGGTGTTGTTCCATTTTTCATCTTTTGAGCTAGAGACCTCGGATTTGAGCGATTTTTGAGCGGTTCTTCGCGTGTTCGATTGGGGTAAGTGTTCTTTATCCGAAATTTATTGTATTTCATGATTCCAGCTTTATTTTTATCATTTAATTAGTGGTTTGAGTTGGGAAAAATTAGGATTTTGAGAAAAACTTTCTAAAATGTAAAATGAGGATTTGAAGGGCGATTCAATATTGGAATTTGATAATTTTGGTATGGTTGGACTCGTATCGAAATGGATGTTCGGGTTTTGTGATTTTTACAGGGTTTCGAGGTGCGGGTCCGGGGGTTGACTTTTGGGTTGACCTTTTAGTTTTAATTAAAGATCGAAGCTTTATTATCCAGAATTGTTTCCTATGAGTTTTATTTATGATTTGAAGTTATTTTGGCTAGATTTGAGCCGTTCGGAGATTGTTTCACTAGAGAAGGTTATTTTAGAGTATCAGTCTAGTTTATTTAGGGTAAGAATCTTGCCTAACTTTATGAGGGGGAACTACCCCTTAGGATTTGAGTCATTTGTGCTAATTGTGTCATGTGAAGACCGTGTACGCGTGGTGACGAGTACGTACTCGCTCTTATTTTGGAAATTTGACCGTTTAGGGCTCTTAGGTTCTTACGTTCATTAGATGCGGAGTTATTTTAGCATGTTAAATCCTCCATTTACTAAATTCACCCTTATGCATCTTATTTGGAATTGATTGATTCATGTTCTGCCCTTGTTGCCAAATTAAACTCATATAGGCCCTAATTGATTTTGTTGCCTCTTGATTACCTTGTTGTCTTTTTCGTAATTGCTTAACCTTAATTGAAGTTATTATTATTTCTTCCATAATTGCTTAACCTTAACTGAAGTGTTGTTATTATCTCTTCCGTAATTTAATAACCTTATTTGAAGTTATTATTATCTTTTCTGTAATGGCTTAGCCGTAATTGAAGTTTTGTTATCCCTTCATTTGTTGACATGTTCTTATTTGGAGTCATTGATTCATGCTATCTCTCTTATCGTCGAATTGTACTTTTGTGGAATCATTGCTACACATTATCTCTCCCTTGTTGAGCTATTCTTGTTGAGACCATTATTCCATGTTGTGTCTTTCTTTGTGGGCCCGTTCTTCTATTTTTTGTGCTCCGAAGTTCCTGAGTTGATTTACTTACCGTATTCTCGTATTATTTTTGTTGTTATTGTACTCAGTGTTGTTGAGTCGAGGGCTAGGCGTGGTTGTGGCATTGAATTAGTTTTGAGGAAATCTTATGGCATATGGGCACATGTTGTGAAAGTCATTTTATTGTGTTGTTATGTTTTGGCACATGTGGTATTGTTGAGAGGATTGTCGGGGTGTTCGCACGTGAGTTATCCGTGCTGTTGTTACTATTAATATTTTCACATGCGGCATGACAAGGCGGACTATATTTGTGGGTTTGCGCATGCTTCGGGATAATGTGGGAATATTATTGTGCGAGTGCGGCGAGACAAGGCTGGCATTTACTTTATTATTGCGCACGTGGCGAGACAAGGTGGGCTATGTAGGGGAATGATTTTTGATGACTTGTGATGGCCTGGGGGCATTGTTATTATTGATGTTTGTGTAGTGGTGTGCCTACTTTATGTGAGTTATACCGTGTACATTTTGGGGTGATCATTTCTTATGTGCCATTCATTGTCTCTACTCTTACTTGTTGACTTGAATTGTGGTAGAACACTTGCACAAGCATACATGTAAACAAATCACCCATATCAGTTTAAGAAGATAAATCCTGATGTTATTGACCATTTATATATACTCCCGTATACTTGTCTTCTATGTGAGAGTTATCATGTTGGCACGCGAGTTGTCCATGTAGTCATGAGTCATTGTTATTGTTGGCACGTGAGTGGTCCGTGTGGATATTAGATATTGTCACTCTCTTGGCACGCGAGTCGTCCGTGCGATTATGAATTGTAACGTGGGCACAAGATGCCAAATGATTAGGGTACATGAATTGGGACCCGTGATTTGTGATTAGGAGGTTTGGTACCTTGTGGAAATTCTTGAATAAATCTGATATAAAAGCGGTGGTTCTTAATGAGTTGTTACTTGCTTTCCTTTATTTGGTTTCACCGGATTTAGACTGTGTTTAGCTTACTCTACCGCATTATTACATGTTTGCTTCTTGTTGCTAATTGTTATTTCTAGTGTTTCATTGCGAGTATTGTTTTGTCTTCCTTACCATGCTTAGCTTTATATTAACATTGTTTCCCAGTTAGTTCACCTTCATACTTGTTCAGGTTGTTTAGTCCATTAGGTGTCATGCCTATCTCTCGTCACTACTCCACCAAAGTCAGTCTTGATGCTTACTGGGTACCGCTGTGGTGTACTCATGCTACGCTTTTTGCACATTTTTATGCAGATCCAGGTATTTCGGAGTTGGTTGATCAATAGCTAGTTTTTCGGGTTTTATTGTGGAGACTCGAGGTAATCCTGTTGTCGCGTTCGCATGCCTCAAAGTCACCTTCTGATATTGTACCTGTACTATTTATTTCTATTCCGAAACAATTGTATTTAGGGAATTTTCTAGCAAATTCAGTAGAGCTTATGACTTATACTACCGATTTTGGGATTGTTGGATTGTATGAAAATTTCCATCTCGGAATTCATAGTTGTTGATTAAATTATGCCATTATTTCTCTAAGTGTTAGGCTTATATAATTCAAAAGACTAGGTGCTGTTACGACATCCTACGGAGGGAAATCGGGGTCGTGGCAAGTTGTTATCAGAGCTCTAGGTTCATAGGTGTTGCGGGTCATAAGCGAGTTTTATAGAGTCTTGCGGATCGGTACGAAGACATTTATACTTATCTTCAAGAGGCTACGTGTCACGACCCGAAATTCTCACCTTCGGACCGTGATGGCGCCTAATATTTCACTTGCTAGGCAAGCCAACGTTAGAATAATATTATCCATTTTAAAATAATTTTTAAATTTATTAATAATAATTGAAACAAATGCGAAAGTAAAGTCTGAAATATAATGATTAATCCATACAAATAACGGTGTCTAAATACCATCCCAGAATTGGATTCACAAGTGCACGAGCTTCTAGAATAATACAAATAAAGGTATGAATAAAATAAAACTGTCTGGAAATAAATACACAGCTAAAGTAAAGTAGACGGGGACTTCAGAACTGCGGACGCCGTGAAGTTATACCTCAAGTCTCCTCTGAGTAGCTAAAATCCGAGCAAGTCTATGGTACGCCGCTGAGACCAACTCCGAAATATGCATAAGAAGTGCAGAGTGTAGTATCAGTACATCCGACCTCATGTATTGCTAAGTGCAGAGCCTAACCTCGACGAAGTAGTGATGAGGCTAAGGCGGGTCACTTACATTAACATGTACGCAATATTGGTAACAACAATAAATAATAGAAATAAATCGGGTAACTCATTTATAATAATTGAAGCCAACTCAGCAGTCATAATCAATTATCATTTCCATCAATTTCCGTTGCAGCGTACAACCCGCTCCCATAATATATTCATATTCAATTCTGTTGCGGCGTGCAACCCGATCCTCCAATATAGACTTTTAATAAGTCTGTTGCAGCGTGCAACCCGATCCTCCAATATGAACTTTTAATAAGTCTGTTACGGCGTGCAACCCGATCCTCCAATATGGACTTTAAATAAGTCTGTTGCGGCATGCAACCCAATATATTCATTTCAATTAAATTTGTTGCGGCGTGCAACCCGCTCCTCCAATATATTCATTTACCAATTCTTATAGAAGAAATTGCCCCAATAAATGAAACAATTAATATAAAATTTTTAAGACAACAAGCATACAATAATTATGATTTAATTATGAAACAAACAATGACAAATAGCAATTTATTATAGAAATCATGGAGAAAATAGGCAGTTTAATATTTAATATGCCAAATGTCAAGTAGCAATTAATGCACATAAATCAAATAAGTATGTATTAATTATTGCAGGAATTCAAGAATTAATATTTAACAAAGAATAGAAGAGAAATAATTATTATAATAATTAATTCGTGTATCAAAACAAATTTAAGATTTTTAAATAATTATGCAAACAATTAATTTGATGACGTATAGATACTCGTCACCTCACCTATACGTCTTTCACATGCATTTCACATAACAAATAATTTAAGGGATATATTCCCTCAAGTCAAGGTTAACCACGACACTTATCTCGCTTTGCAAATTCCAATAATTTATTCGACCACAACTTTTCCTTTTGAATTTGTCTCCAAAAGCGTCAAATCTATTCACAAACAATTCGATATACTCAATACGAATCATAGGAATTAATTGCATATGAATTTACTAATTTTCCAGATAAAAAATCAAAATTCATTTAAATATTCGACAGTGGGACCCATATCTCAAATCTCGAAAAAACTTATGAAATCCGAACACCCATTCCGATACGAGTTCAACCATACAAAATTTATCCAATTCCGATATCAAATGAACCATCAAATCTTAAATTTTCGTTTTTGGAAGATTTTATAAAAATCTGATTTTTCTTCCCTAAATTCTCGGATTCATGATGTAAATGAGTATGGAATCATGAAATATATTCAATATAGGATAAGAAACACTTACCCCAATATTTTTCCGTGAAAATCACCCAAAAATCGCCTTACCCGAGCTCAAAAATGGAAAAGGGTTGAAAATGGGACGAATCCCATTTTCCAGAACTTAAGTTCTATTTCTGGAACTTTTACCCTTCGCGAACGCGGTCAGTGCCTCGCGTTCGCGAAGCACAAATTTGTATTGTCCAATTTTACTCTTCGCAAACGCGAGGGCTACCTCGCGAACGCGATGCTTGCCTGGCTTGGCCTTCGTGAATGCGAAGGCAATTTTCCTGGCCGGACCCTTTCCCTTCGCGAACACGAGGCTTCGATCGCGAACACGAAGCTTTGCACCTCAACCCCTTCGTGAACGCATTCCCTCTTTCGCGAATGCGAAGCACAATTCCGTATGTCTCCAGTTTCTTCTTCGCGGGGATACCAGAAGCAGATTTCTGTAGTTTTTTCAAGTCCAAAAATGATCCGTTAACCTTCCGAAACTCACCCTAGCCCTTGGGGTTTCAATCCAAATATGCACACAAGCCCAAAAACCTCATACGAACTTGCTTGCGCGATCAAATCGCCAAAATAATACCTAGAACTATGAATCAGATCCCAAATCAAAGGAAATTTTCTAGAAAGTTATAAATCTTATATTTTCACAACCGGACGTCCGAATCACGTCAAATCAACTCCGTTTCTCACCAAATTCAGCAGACAAGTCATAAATATTATAGTGGACCTATACCGTGCTCCGAAACTAAAATTCAGATCCGGTGTCAATAAATCCAACATCAGCAATTCTTAAAAATCATCAAGCTTTCAAACTTTTAATTTTTTCATCAAAATTTTATATCTCGGGTTAGGGACCTCGGAATTCGATTTCGGGCATATGTCCAAGTCCCAAATCAGGATACGGATCTATCAAAATTGTCAAAATATTGATCTGAGTCCATTTGCTTAAAATGTTGACCAAAGTCAACTCAGTTGAGTTTTAAAGCTCTATTTCACATTTTAATCCATTTTTTTCACAAAAAGACCTTCCGGAATATTATACGGACTATGCATACAAGTCGAGAAATAAAAAATAGTGCTTTTCGAGGTCTTAGAACATAAAATTAATTATTAAATTTAAAGATGACACTTTGGGTCATCACACTACAGAACTATTAGGACATTTTTACTTCTTTCATTCCTATCATGCAGATTTATTGATATAGGAGTTTGAGCCTTTGTCATTATTTTCTCTCATAAATGGTGAGGACACGAGCTGTAATTACTGATGACGCTGCCCCCAAAACCGGTGTTGCTAGGGGCCGAGGCAGAGCAGAGGCAGAGGCCGAGGAGGAGTATGTGCTAAAGCTAGAGCACCTTCCATAACAGCAGTTGAGGAGCCTCCAGTAGCTCCGATTGGGGGACAAGTACCGGAGGCACCTGTTGCTACCCCGGGACTTCAGGAAACTTTAGCACAGTTTCTGAGCATGTTTGGTACATTGGCTTAAGCAGGGTTGATTCCGGTTGCACCAGCTACTTCACAGACCGAGGGACAAGCTTAGACTCCCGCTGCCCGTACTCTAGAGCAACATGCTCACATTGGTCAGGTTCAGGGTGTGGTGCTGGCAGAGCCTGTTGTTCCAGTTCAGCCCGTGATTAGGGCAGGAGCATCTGAGAAAGCACATTTTATACTTGCGAGGTTCAAGAAGTATCACCCTCTTACTTTCAGTGGTTTGGCTTCAGAGGATGCACATATTCCCTCTAGAGGAGTTCCACCGCATTCTGCGCACTATGGGTATTGTGGAGACGAGTGGGGTTGCTTTTACTACGTTCCAACTTAAAGGAGCGACATATCAGTGGTGGCAAGCGTACGAGTTGGGTAGCCTAGCTGATGTAGCTTCACTTACATGGAATCGGTTTTCACAGATGTTCTTAAGAGAGTTTGTTCCTCAGACCCTTCGGGATGCATGGCGCGTGAAGTTTGAGCAGCTGCGCCAGGGCACTATGTCGGTGTCGGAGTATGTTGTTAGATTCAGTAATTTGTCCAGACATGCACCTGCTTTGGTTTCTACAGTTAGAGAGCGAGCCCGCAAATTCATTGAAGGCCTCAGTCATGACATCCAATTTAGAATGGCTCAGGAGTTTGAGTCGGATGTTCCATTTCAGCTGGTGGTAGAGATCGCTCGTTGATTAGAGGGCTTGTGGGACCAGAAGAGAGGGGACATGTGGGGTTAGGAGAGAGTGGACAGGGAGGCTAAAAAGCCCTGTGGACCGGAAGGATTTACTAATCCCTATTTTGAAGGCAGGGTACACCATGGTAGAGGTTTTGTGGGTCAGCCAGTTCAGTTTGCACTTCAGGCTTCGCGCGATACTTCAGATATATATGGGTCTTAGAGTGCCCGTACCGGACAACTTCCACAGCCACGCTAGTGGACGGGTTGCTTTGAGTGTGGAGATACCATTCATATGGTGAGATATTGTCCCAGACTCCGGACAGATGTGTCACAATGGGGTATTCAGGCTATGAGTTCTGCTCCTATTGCTGACATCCCTGCACCGCCAGCTTGGGGTGCAAGTTAGGCTAGTAGAGTGTGCCCAAGAGGGGGTGGCCCGACTCATTGATGTGCTTTCTACGATAGGGCTGAGTCCTCTGCACCAGATGATGTTGTACAAGTATGGTTTCAATTTGTTATAGAGGAGCATCATTCGTATTTTGTTTCGATTCTGCTTATCGGGGTGAGTCCTCCTATGTTGCTTCATATATGGGTGAGTTTTATGATTTTGTACTTTGCTTATGTGGATATCTCTATTAGGAGATTCTATAGTGGTAGTCCGTGTCTATCGTTTCGTTTCATTCATTATTGAGAGTTATGAGACTAGAAGTGACTTTATATTACCCATTACAGTATATTTTGATGTGATTACTGGGTGGTTGGTTATAATTCGTGATTTAGATTCTCTACAGGTGTGGGGGTCCGATGTTGTGATTTTTGTTAGCGGAATTGAATTAGTGGAAGGTTTCGGTTGGTATGATGTGTATGCTACTTGTTATTTAGAGCTAAGGATGGGATCCTCGCATCTTCATGTGATTTGATATGGTTGAACCGGGCTGCGGGCTGTGGTGAAGTTATATTTGGATGAGATCCTAGTGATTTGTTCATATACTTTGATTATCCCCTGTGAAATTGATTTGTAGTATGGTACTGATAGGGAGTGGTGTCTGACGGGCTTGTTTGGCAGTTCTTTCATGTGTTTCCTTGCATATTTAGTCATATTCGCGTTGTGCTTATTGGGTTTTAGCTTACGAGGTATGTGACCAGGTGGCGTTAGACGTGACTTATTATTTCGGGTGAATGGTTATGAGTTCTTCATATTTCTCGCATCGTTGTCGGTGTCGTGGATGATGTTGTTACGGGCATATGTATGATACGTTACATTGTGTCGTTGTACCTGGTGGGTGTAGGTGCAAGTTGTTGTAGTTGGTTGAGGCTGATACCATGTGTTGATGAGTGAATCAGGCCTTTCGAAAATGATCGGATGGCAAAAATTTTAGTTCTAAGGCCTATTAGTGTTGGTGGAAGAAATAATCTTCAGTTGAATTGGTGTTGTCGGGCCTATGTGGATTGGGGTGACGTGGGATAACCTGGGAGTATATGTATGATGAGTACACTCAGCGACTTGATGATTTCAGAATGGTTCTTGGCACGTTCGAGGACGAACGTTTGTTTAAGAGGGGGAGAATATAATGGCCCGACAGGTCGTTTTGAGAATTAGCATCCTGTTCGGTGGCTTAAGATCTCGAGCAACTTCGTATTGTGTATTATGGCTTGCGTGTGCGGCCAAGTTCGGTTTTCGGATGTTTCGGGATTGGTTTAGAAGGATAATTCTTATTTTAGAAGTTTAAGCGGTAAGAGTTGATTGGAGTTTGACTTTCGTGTAGACGACTCCGAAAGGACGTTTTGATAATTTCAATAGTTTCGTATGGTGATTTTGGACTTAGGTGTGCATCCGGATTTGGTTTTGGAGGTCCCTAGGATAATTTGAAGCATTTCAGCAAAAATTGGAAAGTTGAAGTTTTGGAAGGTTAAGAGGTTTGACTGGGAGTTGACTTTGTTGACATTGAGCTCGGATTGCGATTCCGAGAGTTGGATTAGCTTCGTTATATCATTTGAGACATGCATGCAAAATTTGGGTTCATTTCGGATTGATTTGTTATGTTTCGGGACGAGTTTTGGAAGTTGGAAGATTTAAAAATTCATAAGTTTGATTCGAGGTGCGATTCATAGTTTTGACGTTATGTGATGTGATTTGAGGCCTTGAGTAGGTTCGTGTATTGTTATGGAACTTAGGTATGTTTCGACGGGGTCCAGAGGGTCTCGGGTGCGTTTCAGATGGGCCACGAGCTATTTCCTCCTATTTTGGAATACTGTTGCTGGTGTCTGATGTCCTTCTATGCAATCGCGTAGGTGCAACCGCGATCGTGAAGACTGTTTGACGACTTGTACTTTTTCCTCTCCACGTTCGCAGTGGATGGTTCACGATCGCGAACGTGTGAATCCTGGCGCATCGCGTTCGCACGCTCTATTCCGCTTTCGCATAGTGGCTTTTTGTGGGGCAATGATAATTCTTCTCCGTGTTTGCACCTCCCTGCTCGCATTCGCGTAGCTCATAATTGGCAGCTGTTATTTTTCTTCTTCGTGATCGCGATGCATGTTACCTGGGCAACATATATTAATTTCCAAAATCGAGGGTTTTGTTCCATTTTTCATCTTTAGAGCTAGACACCTCGGATTTGAGTGATTTTTGAGGGGGTTTTCACGTGCTCGATTGGGATAAGTTTTCTTTATCCGAAATTTATTGTATTTCATGATTCCATCTTTATTTTTATCATTTAATTAGTGGTTTGAGTTGGGAAAAATGATTATTTTTAGAAAAGTTTTCAAAAATGTAAAATAAGGATTTGAAGGGTGATTCGATATCAGAATTTGATAATTTTGGTATGGTTGGACTTGTATCGGAATGGGTGTTCAGGTTTTGTGAATTTTACCGGGTTCAGAGGTGCGAGCTCGGGGGTTGACTTTTTAGTTTTAATTAAAGATCGAAGCTTTATTATCTGGAATTATTTCCTATGAGTTTTATTTATGATTTGAAGTTATTTTGGTTAGATTTGAGCCGTCCGGAGTCATTTTAGAGTATCGATCTAGCTTTTTTGAGGTAATTATCCTGCCTAACTTTGTGTAGAGGAACCACCCCTTGGGATTTGAGTCATTTGTGCTAATTGTGTCATGTGAAGGACGTGCACGCGTGGTGACGAGTACGTACTCATGCTTATTTTTGAAAATTTGACCGTTTAGGGCTCTTAGGTTCTTATGTTCATTAGATGCGAAGTTGTTTTAGCATATTAAATCCTCCATTTACTAAATTCTCCCTTACGTGTCTTATTTGGAATTGATTGATTAATGTTCTGCCCTTGTTGCCAAATCAAACTCTTATGTGCCCTAATCAATGTTGTTGCCTCTTTATTGCCTTGTTGTCTTTTCCATAATTGTTTAACCTTAATTGAAGTTATTATTATTTCTTCCGTAATTGCTTAACCTTAATTGAGGTTATTATTATCTCTTCCGTAATTTAGTAACCTTAATTGAAGTTATTATTATCTTTTTCGTAGTGGCTTAGCCTTAATTGAAGTTTAGGTATCCCTTCCTTTGTTGATATGTTCTTATTTGGGATCATTGATTCATGCTATCTCTCTTATTGTCGAATTGTAGTTTTGTGGAATCATTGCTACACATTATCTCTCCCTTGTTAAGATATTCTTATTGAGACCATTATTCCATGTTGTGTCTTTCTTTGTGAGCTCGTTCTTCCGTTCTTTGTGCTCCGAAGTTCCTGAGTTGATTTACTTGCTGTATTCTCGTGTTATTGTTGTTATTGCTATTATACTCAGTGTTGTTGAGCCAAGGGCTAGGCGTAGTTGTGGTATTGAAACTATTTTAAGGAAATGTTGTGGCATATAGGCACATGTTGTGAAAGTCATTTTATTGTGTTGTTATGTTTTGGCACATGCGGTGTTGTTGAAAGGATTGTCGGGGTGTTCGCACGTGAGTTGTCCGTGCTGTTGCTACTATTGATATTTGCACATGCAGCATGATAAGGCGGGCCATATATGTGGGTTTGCGCATGTGGCGATACAAGGTGGGGATATTATTGTGCGCGTGTGGCGAGACAAGGCCGGCATTTACTTTATTATTGCGCATATGGCGAGACAAAGTGGGCTATGTCGGGGAATGATTTGTGATGACTTGTGATGGCCTGGAGGCATTGTTATTGTTGATGTTTGTGTAGTGGTGTACCTACCTTGTGTGAGTTATACCGTGTACATTTTGGGGTGATCGTTTCTTATGTGCCATCAATTGTCTCTACCCTTACTTGTTGACTTGAATTGTGGTAGAACACTTGCACAAGCATACACGGAAGCAAATCACCCATATCGGTTTAAGAAAATGAATCCTGATCTTATTGATCATTTACATGTACTCCTATGTACTTGCCTTCTGTGTGAGAGATATCCTGTTGGCACGTGAATTGTCTGTGCAGTCATGAGTCATTGTTATTGTTGGCACGTATGTGGTATGTGCGGATATTAAATATTGTCACTCTCTTGGTACGTGAGGCGTCCGTGCGATTATGAATTGTAACGTGGGCACAAGATGCTAAGTGATTAGGGTTTATGAATTGGGACCCGTGATTTGTGATTATGAAGCTTGGTACCTCGTGGAAATTCTTGAATAAATCTGTTGTAAAAGCGGTGGTTCTTAATGCGTTGTTACTTGTTTTCCTTTATTTGGTTTCACCGGACTTAGATTGTGTTCAACTTACTTTACAATATTATTACCTGTTTGCTTCTTGTTGCTAATTGTTGTTTCTAGTGTTTCATTGCGAGTATTGTTTTATTTTCCTTACCATGCTTAGCTTTATATTAACATTATTTTCCCGTTAGTTCACCTTCATACTTCGTCAGGTTGTTTAGTCCCGTAGGTGTCTTGACTGTCCCTCGTCACTACTCCACCGAGGTTAGTCTTGACACTTACTGGATACCGCTGTGGTGTACTCATGTTACGCTTGCTGCACACTTTTGTGCATATCCAAGTATTTTGGAGTTTGTTGATCAATAGCTAGCTGTTCGGGTTTTGCTGTGGAGACTCAAGGTAAACCTGCCATCGCGTTCGCAGGCATCAGAGTTACCTTCTGATATTGTACATGTACTATTTATTTCTATTCTGAAATAGTTGTATTTAGGGATTTGTCTAGCAAACTCAATAGAGCTTATGACTTGTATTACCGATTTTGGGATTGTTGGCTTGTATGAAAATTTTCATCTCGAAATTCATAGTTGTTGGTTAAATTTTGCCATTATTTTTGTAGGTGTTAGGCTTACCTAGTCCTAAAGATTATGTGCCGTCACGATATCCTACGGTGGAAAATTGGGGGTGTGACATGAAGCTCTTGAATTTAAAATTTTATTTTAAAGATTTCTTATTTGATTCGAAGTGGGTGTTATTAAATATTGCTTATAGTACCTTCTGGAAGTTCATACTTAAATGTGATCGCACTTGGAGCTGATTTGAGGTGATTATGATCGAATTCTTCAGCTGAAAATCGAAGAACACCGTTACCCGACAATATACTGCTACGGTATACAATATGCTGTAGGAGTATATAGCTATACTGCAACGGTATACTGTAATAATCGAATAAGGACACAATTACCTAGCAGTATACCGCTATGGTATGCAATATATTGTAGGAGTATATAGTTATACTGCAATAATATATTGTTATAGTATACAATATACTGCAACAGTATACTATAATAATATGAAGTATACTGCAACAATATACTTTAATAGTATACAATATACTATAATCGTATACTTTGACTGCTATTTGTTGAATCATCTAGATGTTATTATGCAAAGCTAAAGTTATGGTTATAGTAACATTATATTGTTATAGTATACAATAAAATATAACAGTATACCGTAATAAATAAGTCATTTTTTTAATTTTTTCAACTAGGTCCTTGCAAATTTTTTCTTAAATGAATTTTTGATTGGAGTTCCATGAAAATAATATTCATTTTATAAGAAGTAGTTGTCGGAAGACATAAAATAGTAATATGGGCAAAAAATAAAATTTAAAAAAAGTTCAATAAAATCACCAAACTAATTACTCTTCCTACCCGTTTTATGGATAATTGTTTCTTTTTTTCTCATTTTCTTTTTTGTTTCTGTGTTTTTTTCTTTTCTTTTCTTTCTTTCCTCCTTTTATTTTTTCTCGTTTTTTTTCTGTTCATATATTTTTTTCTAGAATATAATATTCTTTATTTCTTTATTCACTATAATCTGGTTTTATACTCAATTTGGCTCGTTTCTTTTCATTTTTTTATTTTTCTTTTTCTTTCTTTTTGTTTATTTTTGTAATTTCGCGTCCCTTTTCTGCATAGAAAAACTAAACTAAGAGTTTTTTTACACATTTGATCCTTTTTTAACTATTATTTAAAAAAATATCATCATTTATTGCTTATTCCATAAATAGCACTTTTTTTTCATTATTAGCATATTGCAAAAATTAAGCCCAACATTCATCTTCTTCACTCCATTTTTAAAAATCTAATGCATATGTGAATGCCACCTAAATTCAAGATGTATTGATTTATACGTTTTTTATACTTTGTATATCGAGTATCACTTTAATTCAAAATGTATTTTTATGTATATAATTTTTGTATATTTATTTGTGAAGTGCCATCTTATTTTAAGTTTTTAATGTATATTTACAATATATTTTATATGTCAAGTGCCATTTTAATTCAGGATGTATTATATGTCAAGTGCCGTTTTAATTCAGGATGTATTTTTTATATATATGTTTTTTGTATATTTATATGCCATCTTAATTAAATTTAAGATATATTTTTTTATGTATATTTCACATGTCTAAGTGTCATCTTAATTGAAGATGTATTTTTTTATGTATATTTTTTGTATATTTTATATGTGTTAATTCAATATATATATATTTTTATATACGTTTTGTATATATTAACGTATATTTTTATCGAAGTAAGATCTTTATGTTAAGAAAGGAAGAAAGAAGGAAGATAAAAACTTAAGAAAGATAATTAAAAAGAAAATGAATGGAACAAATTTAGAAAATATATTGGCTTCGGCAGTAAATAAAATTAAGAAGATGAAGAAAAAGAAGGAAAGCTAATAGATAAAGAGAAAAAAAGGCATGATTTTTGTACAAAGAATTATTGACTTTCCATTCAAATTGCTTATGTTTAGAGATTAATAATTAATATTCATATTTTAATGGAACTGCGTGCTACAAATATAAATATTTTCCTGCCACAACTGTAATATTGGATTTCATGCTACAAATTTATTATATTTCTTTTAAATTGTGACAGTTATGTAAAGTTTCTAAAAACTAATGAGTAGGTAAAGGTAATTAGTTTAGTTTTTGTGGATAAAGCTATAAAACTCCCTAAAAGAAATAGAGAGTGGGCCCCTGTGTTGGATTATGGGCCAGAATGTCTCATTGTTGAGTTAGAGAATTGGGTCTTTAATACTGATGAAACTTTCTTGGGCTAAGTTCACATTTAGATGGTCGGTGAAAATAAATACATTCGGTACCTATAAATTAAGACAGACAATTTTTAGCTCCAAACAAATTATAGCGGCTAACCTAAATTCACCGCATGGTGACACAACATTGTTCTTTTATGATGACTCGAGTTTATCTTCTTTGTACTGCTATATCTCATTTCTTTTGTCTTTTATTTGAGTTGTTCTTTTAATTCTAGTTCCAAACTACAAGGTTAACATGTTTCATAGCTTTCTCTTTTATTTGAAAGTACCCAATTCAATATTAATTTTTAAATGTTTGTTTGTTCTTTTATAATATGTTTAATATCAAACCAGCAACAGTTCTTTTTAAAATTCTTTCATGACTATATCTAACCGATTAAATATACCAATTTATTTTTAATGTTTGTGATCAGCTTTTTTTTTTAACTAGTCAATTGTTGGGCTATATAAACTGCTAATGAACCCAAGCTTATAAATTGGCTAGTTTGGATTTGCTCAAATTGACCAACCAATAAAAATATGTGATATTGCATGGGCAAGAAAATATTCATGATAAGATGTATACATTGTACTCTCAATACACATATTACACACACACACACCTTATCCTTCGTAGAATAGTCTATACAATCCACAAAAATACTTAAGATACATTAATGATACACTAAGGATACACTACAAACGCCCAATACACTTTATATACAAATTTTATACAATGTATGATAGAGTATATATAATTTTTATACAACGCAGAATAATATATATATATATACACACACACTCTGAATACATAAAAGTGCTCAGGATACATTAACGATACATTAGGGATACACTACAAAATTTACGATATACTTTATATACAAGTTTTATAAAATATATAATAGTGTAAATATAATTTTTATACACTATATAACAGTCTATATATAATAAGTATACACATTTTTATACATAATACAATCAGGGGCGGCCCAACCCTAAAGCAAGTGAAAACACTTGCTTTAGGCCCCAAAAAATTTAAAGGCCCCAAAATTACTAGTATTCTTTATATATAGTAGTATATTATTTATATAATTATCTTTTATTATTGATAAATTTATTTCTTTATTATCATATTAATTTTTAATAATTCGATTTCTTCCTCTAATTAATATAACTAAAATAATTTTCTGTCAATCTTATTTTACTTTTTTACTTAATTATATTTTCCTATTTATTAGTTGGTCACGTAACTATATCTAATAATCTAACTTATTAATTATTTTTCTTACATAAATTATACTCTCTCAGTCCCAATTTATATGAAAGTGTTTGACTGGACATGAATTTTATGAAATAAAGGAAAGCTTTTGAAACTTGTAATCTTAAATAAATCATAGAAGTTTTTGGGCTAGAAATCATCTCAATAATGGTAAAAAAAGAAAAATCTAAAGTTGAATTGTTACCAAATATAGAAAGGGACTTACTAAAAGAAAGGAGTCACTTATATTTTCTGGATTCTCCCATTTCAGTTGTGATGCAATCAACGTTAAATTCATTTAATTTTCTGTATTTTATAAAACTAAGTTCTCATTTTTTTTAATTATACATCCTCACTTGTCTAATTTTTTTAAAAACGATGTTCATTATATATATATATATATATATTAAAGCCTCTATATATATATATTAAGGCCTCTTATTAAGATTTTGCGTTAGGCCTCCGATGAGGTTGGGCCGCCCCTGAATATAATATATATACATATATTAATGTATATATAACTTTTATACAATGTATATATAAAACTTTTATATGAAATTATACTTGTATCTTTCAACCACGATTAAAAGAGTAGATAATGACAGGGCACTGAGGGATTGGTACAAGATTAATGAATGTCCTCCACTTTGTTAGGTTAGCTTTTTTAATCCTGCAAATAGACAAATTGTTGCACTTATGATTGATATTGATTTGGAACAATGGCCGCACAATATTCTACTTTGGTGACCTTTATACTTTTCTGAGAAATGTCGCCAAATAATGGCTGCATGGTATTTGTGTATTTATTATTATTATTATTATTATTATTATTATTATTATTATTATTATTATTATTATTATTATTATTATTATTTTTGTCTCTTTTTTTTAAAATTTTTTTATTCTATCTTTTTCTTTGCGTTCTCGTGTGATACTATCTTAAAACAAAGAAAACCTGAGAAAGAGGGTTTTTACATAGAGGGATTGATAGAAATAAAAAAATTATGGCCACTTCGACTAGTGCAACCCCCTATATTTTCTTCATTTGTGAAATAGTAAAAAAAAAATATTTATACTATAATATCTTATTTAGTGAGATTGTGAATTGATTTGATTTTTTCTTGGGGGAGGGGACGAGGAGCTACATACTTAATAAATCGCTTCAAATACATTAAAAAATTAGGAAATAGTTTGTTAATTTTTCACAATTGAATAACTCTTACTCCTACTTATTCATTGATCATTAGAATGTTGATATGTAATTTAACAATTGAGAAAGAATAAATTGCTACAAAAATTGGGATAAGTTCTATTTAATGGGCTATTGGCGGCCCAAGAAGAAGAAAATTTGTGTATTGAAATAGTGGCTATAACTTATCAAATAAATTGGCCTAAAGGCCATTTAAGGTCAATGGGAAAAACATGGGCTAATACAAATTTTAGAGGGGGAAGTGCACCGTAATCACTAATTAGAGACGTTTATACTCTTTAGCAACTGTTTAGAATATATTTACTTTTTAGCCAGTGCTTAATAATTTTTTACCCACCCGAACGAAAATACCCCTGTACTAATATTAAGGACATGGTGTCCTTAACTTCATGAATGTTGTATAAATATTAAGGACAAAGTGTCCTGTATTTGCACTTTCCGTTGTTAAACTTTAGAAAATCATGTCCTTAACTTCATATGTGCAGTGTAAATGTTAAGGACATGGTGTCCTTAACTTCATGTGTGCAGTGTAAATGTTAAGGACATAGTGTCCTTAACTTTATGAGTGTTCTATAAATATTAAGGACATGGTGAACTTCATGAATATTGTGTAAATATTAAGGACAAAGTATCCTGTATTTGCACTTTCTGTTGTTAAACTTTAGGACATCATGTCCTTAACTTCATATGTTCAGTGTAAATGTTAAGGCCATGGCGTCCTTAACTTCACGTGTGCAGTGTAAATGTTAAGGACACCATATCCTCAATATTTACACAGCACTCATGAAGAAAGGGTAAAAACGTCTTTTCGTATTAATTTTAATAGAGTAGTGGTTATTTTTGCTCAACATTAAAAATACTGGATAAAAACTAAATACCATATTAAATAGTGGCTATCCCACGCCATTTCTACAATTTTAGAGGGCTATAGAGTAAAAATAGCACAGGCTAGCCGTTTTTTTAAAAAATAGCCACTGTTTTGCTGAAATACGAAAAGTTCCAGTATAATATGCTGCATTATGAATCTCCTGCTTATAAACTTCCAACATATTATGTTGGAACTCCAGCACACGGAAAGTTCCGCCGTAATATGATGGATTATGGAGCTCCTGCGTATAAACTTCCAGCATATTATGTTGGAACTCTTGTACATTATGATATTTCACCATATTATGCTGGAATCTCATATGTAGAAAATTCGAACTCCGGCATATTATGCTGGAATTTTTCCGGATTAATAAGGGTATTTTTGTTCAGATTTTATCTTTAAATAAAAAAATAGCTAAATTTTGATTACTTTTAAAACTGTGGCTATTTTTCAATTACCAATTTTTTTGCGGCCACAGAGCGTCGTTTTCTCAACTTTCTTTCTTCTTTTGTCGGGCCTCAAGATAAAATTCAGCTTTTCTTTGCAAGATCTTGCATATACCAGTGAGTAGTGACTTTCATTTATGTTGGTTTTATGTGACCTAGAGCTTCATTGATGATCAGACAACTGTCAAAAATTTCGTCGATTGTGTTATTGCCTTATAATTAAACAACATTTTGTCGGATCGGGAGAGTGATTAATGATCTAGTTGGGAGGTATAATTTGAACAGGAAAAATGGCTTTATAACGAATTCATAATATTAAAAAGTAAACCGTGAATTTGATTGGCTATTTGAGTAACAATCCCTATTATTTTTATTGTCACGATCCAAAATCTAACTATGGTCGTGATGGCACCTATCGTGTTACAAGGCAAGCCCATTTCCCAAAATATTACTACTAAATCGATCATAAGAATTTAATAAAACATTTGAATTTTTTTCATAAATTAAATCAACTCTAAATATAATTATAGAAAATACGGAGACGAGCCCCAAATATTGGAGTGTCACTAAGTCATGAGCGTCTAAATCTATGAACTAAGAAATAAAATAATCTAACTGCCAATACAGTCCAAAAGAAGAAATGATAAAAGGAGTAATAAGGTCCTGCGGACGCTAGTAGCTACCTTGCAGTCTCCAACGATAGCCGGCCTGAACTCAACGATCGCCGCGCTCTAACTCACCTGGATCTGCACATAAAGTGCAGGGTGTAGTATGAGTACAACCACCTCAGCAAGTAACAGAAATAACTAAGGAACTGAGTAGTAGTAACGAGCTAAGTAGAACAATTAAATTATTTCTTTATCACAATTTAAAATAAACAGAAATAAACAGGTAAATTCCCTCAACTCAATAAATGCTACAAAGCAATTAACGGGTAAATGTAACAACAGCAAAAGCAATGAACCCTCATAATAATGTCACTCAATCACTCAGCACTCGGCTCTCGGTACTCGCACTCAACACTAGACAGTTACCTGCGCTCACTGGGGATGTGTACAGATTCCGGAGGGGCTCCCAAAGCCCAAGCGCTAAGCACGGACAACTCACGTACTGTACAGACAACTCACATGCCATAATATAAATCTCTGGATCTGCACGGTCAACTCACGTGCTACGCGGACAACTCACGCGCTATGGTATCAATATCTGGATCCGCACGGACAACTCACGTGCCTCAATCAAATACCTTACAATAGGCCATCGGCCTCACTCAGTCATGTACCTCTTTAGCCTCACCATCATCAACAAATAAGGGAAACACAGACCACGTCAAGTATCACAGCATATCGACAAAATAATAGGGACTGAGGTAAACATATTCAATAATATCTATGACTGAGTGCAAATAATGTGAGCATAAATAAAGCCTAAGCATGATCTCTAACTATCAATACAGTCCAAAAGAAGAAATGATAAAAGGAGTAACAAGGTCCTGCGGACGCTAGTAGCTACCTTGCAGTCTCCAACAATAGCCGGCCTGAACTCAACGATCGCCGCGCTCTAACTCACCTAGATCTGCACATAAAGTGTAGGGTGTAGCATGAGTACAACTACCTCAGCAAGTAACAGAAATAACTAAGGAACTGAGTAGTAGTGACGAGCTAAGTAGAACAATTAAATTATTTCTTTATCACAATTTAAAATAAACAAAAATAAACAGGTAAGTTCCATCAACTCAATAAATGCTACAAAGATATTAACGGGTAAATGCAGCAACAACAAAAGCAATGAATCCTCACAGCAATGTCACTCCATCACTCAGCACTCGGCACTCGCACTCAACACTCAACACTCAATAGGTACCTGCGCTTACTAGGGGTGTGTACAGACTCTAGAGAGACTCCCAATGCCCAAGTACTAAGCATGGACAACTCACATGCTGCACGGACAACTCACGTGCAATAATATAAATCCTTGGATCCGCACGGTCAACTCACGTGCTGCACGGACAACTCACGTACTGCACGGACAACTCACGTGCAATAATATAAATCCCTGGATCCGCACGGTCAACTCACGTGCTGCACGGACAACTCACGTGCCTCAAACAAATACCTCACAACAGGCCCTCAGCCTCACTCAGTCATGTACCTCTCTAGCCTCACCATCATCAATAAATAAGGGAAACACAGCCCACGTCAAGTATCACAACATATCAGCAAAATAATAGGGACTGAGGTAAACATGTACAATAATATCTATGACTGAGTGCAAATAATGTGAGCATGAATAAAGCCTAAGCATAATCTCTAACATGAAGGAAAATAAGTTCAACAACAAATAAACACATAACCACAGATAATAGCCATTAGGCCTCACAGCCTCATGGGACGGACCAAGTCTAAATCCCTCGTGGTGCACACCCACACGCCCGTCACTTAGCGTGAGTATCACTTTCAAATAATCACGTGATATCATATCTCCGGGTTTATACTCTCAGAGCCAGAGTTAAAACTGCTACTTACCTTAACAGCATAAAATCCTACTCCGGAATGCCCTCGTCTCTGGACTCGGTCTCCAAAAGCTCCGAATCTAACCAAAAGCAACATATTATCATCAATATTTGCTAAGGGATGAAGCCCACATGAAAATTATCAAATCAGACCAAAAATCCCTAATTCATTCAAACCCGACCCCCGGGCCCACGTCTCGAAATCCAATAAAATTTACAAAACTAGGAAACTCATTCACTCACGAGTCCAGCTATACCGAATTTGTCAAAATCCGACTTCGAATCGACATTCCACTCTAAAAACCCATTTTATGAAGTTTGTACTATTTTTTCAATTTTCCACCCCAAAGTACTAATCAAATGATGAAATCAGTGATATATTCATGTGTATTAGCCAAATCCGAGTTAGAATCACTTACCTCAATGAATTTCTTGAAAAACCCTCAAAATATTACCACAAACCGAGCTCCCTAGGTCCAAAATATGAAATAATACCCTAAACCCCATTTTATATAGTGTACTCTCTGATCTCCACTACGCTGGCCGCGAAAATCCAGGCGCGGCCGCGAAAAAGTAGCGTTGTCCGCGCTTGAGGTGGCTGTAGTGACAGGCTTTAGTATTTTGGCCATAACTCTATCTACATATGTCCAAATGATGATTTCTTTAGCTTTCTGGAAATTAGACACGAAGGGTTACAACTTTTATTTTTTAATCATCTTAAATTTCATTGTAGATCAAATGATATAGGCTTTCGAAGTCGGACGAGCAAATCTGCAGATCTGTCCTGGAGCGCCTCCGCGACCAAATTTACGCAGTCCGCGCCCCCTCCTCTGCCCTCAGCGGAAGTTTTGCCGCCCTTAGCGAAACATTAAGCACCAGAACCATGCCTCAGTTTCAGTAATGCCCGGACTCGCTCAAAACGCACCCGAAACACATCCGAGGCCTCCGGTACCTCAACCAAATGTGCCATCAAGTCCTAAAATACCATACCAACTCAATCGAGCTCTCGAATCACCTCAAACAATAACAAAAACATGAATCGCACACCAATTCAAGTTTAATGGATTTGAAACCTCAAACTTTCACAACCGATGCCGAAACCTATTAAATCTAGTCCGAATGACCTCAAATTTTGCACACACGTCACAAATGACACTACAAACCTACTCCAACTCTCGAAATTCCATTCCGACTCCAATATCAAAATTTTCACTGCCGACCAAAATCGCCAAATTTCTAACTTTCGCCAATTCTAGCCTAATTCTACTACGAACCTCCAAATTATATTTCGGACACACTCCTAAGTCTAAAATCACTCAACGAAGCTAACCGAATCATAAAAATCCAAGTCCGAATTCGCTTACTCATAAGTCAACTTCCGGTTGACTTTTCTAACTTAGCTTTCTAACTAAGAGACTAAGTGTCCCATTTTACTCCAAAACTACTCCGAACCCAAATTTACCAACTCGATACAACTCAACACAGCTGAACAATACATAAATAAGTAGAAATAGGGAAAACGGGGCTACAACTCTCGAAACGATCGACCGAGTCGTTACATTTACAGATTTCCTATTTATTTATTTTACTGTTCTTTTGTGAAAAAGACCATATAATTAAAATAATATTTTTAATGAAGTATAAAATCAAATCTCCTTGTAGTTGTATAGGAGAAATAAAACTACATGATAAATTATTTTAAACTTACTTGGCTATTTTGTTCTTTCTCTAACAAAGTCAACAAAATTAATTCAATAGATAGGCATTAATAGATTAGGGAGAAACAAGCAAGTAGGCGTCCGAAAAGAACTTGTTGTCATGTGTTTGTCATTATTTTTTTTACCATATTTTATTTTTCTATCTCTTAAAGAAAAGGACAACATGTTTATCATAATTAGGTTTTTCTTTTCCTAGAAGAAAACTATAAATATTCTATATTTGGCTAGTCCTTTTTCTTGGAGGAAAATATTTTTGGACTTCTATAAATTAAGGATCATTCCTTCTCATTTAAGAGCATCCACAATGTAGCATAAGGGGTTTGAAAGTCTTGTTTAGGGGAAATAATTTCGGGGACAAGTGTTATCCTTCCACTTGTGTTTGCCTCTTTGTGAGGTTGTTCTTTCGATATTTTGTACTCTCTTTTATATAGTAGACTGCTCATCTCTGCCTATGGACGTATGTCAATTGACCGAACCACGTTAAATGTTTGTGTCTCTTTTGGTAGATTTCTCTTTTCTTATCTGATTTATTGTCATTCAAGATTTGCTTTACTAACTTTCACGTTACACCTGATTATTTCGATCGTAGCAGTTGTCTGATTTGATTGTCTCCACAAGTAAAAGAAGTTGTCAACACTGAGGGCAATTTATCAATGATTTCATTAGTAGCCAGTGAAATAGGAATGAACCATCATTATTAGAATTAAATTTTTAAAAAGAAAAAAAAACATTATATATTTTTTCCCCATTTTTTAATTCTAAGGCTTGGTGGATAATAAATAAAATATTCTAGCCGAGGTAGAAAGCACTGATAGGAAAAATATAATAACCTGCCACATTTTTTGTTATCACAAGCTACCAACTTTTAGTCAAGACATCAAATTTCTAACTTTTGTTATTAGACCATTTTTTTTTTCATATAATAAGGGCTTAAAATTCAACCTACCACCAGAAAAAGAAAAATGTGTGATTAGTCATAATCTGTGACTTATATATTATTTGACTCATGCATGTGAGCTTTAACCATCCATTAGGTGAGAAGATCTGACTAATAGCTTTCAATGGGAGATTAGCAATCTAAATCAGTTATTCTAAAATTGACTTTGCAAGTTTCCCTATTAAAAAAACAAAACATAACCAGATAATTTGGAGTATTTACTTTGACTTATAAGTCGTAAAAGACGTAGCAATATGGAAACTGGAGACGTAGACAGAACAATCCAATTTGGCATCTTAACTTTTATTTCTGGCATTTTGTTTTGGTCAACTATGGATCCTTATTCTAATTTTGTGTGAATTCACACGTCAATTTCTTAGTAGTTTTTTAAGAATAAAATTTACATATTCGTACACACACTATATATATAATTATAAATTACTTACAACTTTTTTAGATAAAAATATTTATAATATGCTAATAAAACAATGTTCAAAGGAAAACTATTTGATATTGCCCAAATAGTAATAATCACATTGGCGGATCCAGAGTAAAAGTATGGGTTCACGGGGACTAGTAGATTTTGTGCAGACCTTGTATATGTAGTAAAAAATTCACTAAATATCTGTAAATGTTTGACTGTAAACTCAGTTATTATTGTATATTAGTTTAAGGTCGATTTAGAAAATCATAAATTTTAGATCTTGAATCCATCTTCGAGTAATCACTCCTTTTTTTTTTTGGTGTGACATATGAAGTGGAGTAGAACTTGATTTAATGCATTCTAGAGCGACATCTTATGTATAATCGACTACATGAAAATGTATGAGTTTTCTATTAATGTTCAAAATTGAATATCTTTGTGATAATCAAGTGTTGTAAGATAATGCTTTCAAATATCTTTCTTCGTTAGCTAAGGGTGTATTTCCAATTCTAAAGTTATATGGTCCTACTGGAGATGATATAACAGACTCTTATAAATGAAGTAAGATGTAAAACAACAATCGTAATAAGTAACAAAAGTTGAAAACTTTTAGATCTAAAGATGTTCATAAATATTAAGCTATAGTCGGAGATTGACACTTAAACTTTTGGAAAGTGAACTAAGCGAAAGAAGACATTCATTTGGGAATAAATTCACTTCAGGAAAACCCATTTAAATAGAACATTTCTACAATCAAAAGACCAATTATCAAACAGCTTTTTTCGTGGCTTTTTAGGTGCTTGAAAAAAATAAAACTGTACTAATAGTAGCAAAAGACGTAGCAATAAGAAAATTGGAGATGTAGACGGAATAATCCAGTTTGGCATCTCAAGTTTTATTTGCTAGCATTTTCTTTTGGTAAACCATATGGAACTTTATTCTTATAATTTTCATTTTATAGTGGATGATGAAAGCAATGAGCTAATTCTCTTATTTACTACGTAAACATTTTGCGCAAGTTTTTTTAGTTTTCTTTTGGTCCTTGTTCTTGGAAAACAAAGACGCAAGTATAGGTCGGGTTGGTTCGAATTTTTCAATTACCAAACCAAATCAATCGTATAGGATTTTTAGATCTATAAACCAAACTAAACCAAAAAAGTCGGTTTTTTCAATCTCGATATTTCTCGGGTTTTTTGGTTTTTTTCGTTTTTTGGGTTTTCGGGTTTTTCTCTAGTAAATTCTTCATAACACAAAATATGTGATTTGTGCTCCAAATATTTTTTTTATTCCTAGTAAGATACAACTATATAATGTATTTTTAAAGAAAATAACATAATAATATGAGATAAGTCATAGCATTATACTAAAATATTCAATAACAATGATAATAAAATGGCATAAAGCAAATATTGCTAATTAATAAGCCATAATGAAATTAACATAATCTAAAAATACTATATATGTCGTGCTAAAATAAGTATAGCCAATAAATACTGTTAATTACATAACTAACCACTAAACAAAAAGATAAACTAAGTTATGCATTTTCATTATAAACCAATATAAAACTAAAGAATACATATCCAACACTATCATCATTCCTAGTTTTGAATTGAATTTCCTTTCTTAGCATTAGTAATGTTTGAGTTACTACATTTATGGGCTACAAAAGTTATTTACTATTCAGGAATATTAAGTACAAACTTTAAATACTATGTTAAAAGATAAAACTGTAAAAAAGTTTAAGAAATGTTTATAAATTACATTACAATACATATTTATATGTATAAAATATTTTTAAAAATTGTATAAATAATTGGGTTGGTTTGATTTTGGTTTGACTTTTTTAGTTAAAACCAAACCAAACCAATTATGGCCGGGTTTATTTTTCCAATACCAAACCAAATCAAACCAAACCACCATCGGATTTTTTTTCCGATTTGACTTGGATTATCGGTTTATCAGTTTTCTTCATACACCCCTAGTATATCGTCAACAAGCTATCGCCGTTGCCTATAAAAAACAGCCTAATGCATAAGGCATCCCGCGTTCATGCAGAGTCCGAGGAAGAACTGCATCCCCAAGGTTGTATACAGTCTGTCCCAATACAAGCATTAGTGACTGCTCCATGGCTCGAACTCATGACCTATAAATCACACGGAAACGACTTTACCGTTGCTCCAAGACTCCTTCAAAGAAATAAAAAGGCAAAAAAAAAAAAAAAAACCCAAAAGAAAAAGACAAAAAGGACCACGACAATGTTTTCTCAAGCATTTTCTTTAATTTCAAGAAGTTGTATCATTTCACAAATATTGCGAGGTTCCATTTCAATGAATAAGAAGAAAAAAATATAATGATGTATGTAATGAGGTCACTACTTAAAATTCCCTATCTATTTACAGAATTCGCAGATCTTTCAGAAAGAGACAGTATTACTAGCTAGGCTTAGGGACCTCGAAAGTTGAATTTTGTAAATACCTTTTTGGTGATAAGTCAAAAAATTCCTACCAAATCGCCTATCAATATAAATCGAGGCAAACTCTCAATATTAATTCTAGAACATACATGAAACTAATTTATCACCACAATCTTGGATCGGAGTAGTTGAAATCGTACCAAATTGTTTCTATAAGAGCTTGATTTTCCACCAATAATTTTCACATAAAAACAAAGGTTTCAAAGAAACGGAAAAAAGGATAGAATTTATAACATGCTACAAGTATGTTGATAGCGTTTCTTCTTGACTCTAAACTTATATTAAAGTTTGTTCAATTTAATTAAGACAAGAAAATTGGAAATGAGTCCCCATTTTAACAACTGAGATTTTTCATAAATTTGAATTAGAAAAAAATGTTGATAGTCCCCATTCAAATTTATCACGACTATAATCTTAACAAACACTAGTAGTGCAAATAATCCAACTATCCATCTTTTCATATTTAAATTTTGGATTAGCATCCAGGAAAAATAATTATCCTTGCAAAGAAAATGTTACAGAATATATCTATATTTCAAGTGTGAAAAACAGTTCCGTTTGCCGCAGAGAGTTATTCAGACATAGTTAACCAAAAGCTAGTAGCTGATGAATTGGATAATGCTTAAACACAACTAATTAAGGTCTTCTGAAGTTTTATGTAGAGCCAATACATTGAACATTAAAAAAGCAATTACTTCTATGTTTACGATCTCCGCGTAGAACTTGTAGGTGATATGTTGATCACGTATAGAGTATTAAATTCTATGTGAGTAGTACGTGACAACCCTCTATTTTATGGTAAAAACTTATCCGCACGGAGTGTTTACACCAATTTTAGTTATGTTAATTATAGGAGGAAAATTAAGTTTATTAGGAGTCTTTTTTAAGAAGATAATAGAGCCATAAAAAAAAAGTTTTAGTGCTCCGTTTATGTCTTTGTTATAATTAGTCAATCTTCTTGAAAGATTTAATTTATCC
Organism: Nicotiana tomentosiformis; assembly: GCF_000390325.3. NCBI lineage: Eukaryota > Viridiplantae > Streptophyta > Magnoliopsida > Solanales > Solanaceae > Nicotiana > Nicotiana tomentosiformis. The sequence continues at coordinate 101,582,652 of NC_090822.1, read as the reverse complement.
AATGTAAGGTTGTCATATTACTACCTCAATCACCTACAACCAAAAAATATTTATTCACCCTTCTTCGTAAAGTAATTAAACATCCAACACCTGTGACCAGAGGCGGACCTACATGGAGATGAGAGGGATCACCGGAACCCGCTAGCCTCGGCAAAAAATATGTATATATATATATTTGTATATACATCAAGGACCCCTCAAATAATTTTGATGTGCTCCTTTAAATAGAAAAGTTGAATTGCTTTGTTGCTTTAATAAGTTACATTATGTCATCCCTCACCAAAAGGCTTGGGTTCGAGGCCCAACATCTGCTCTTTTTTTTCATTTTATTTGTTTTTCTCTTTGAATTCAACGTAGTGTAGTATCCGGTATTTAGTGGTCAACTTTTTTTTTTCTTTATCTTTTATAAGTTAATGAATAATAATTTATTATTAGTACCTAGAAGGGGATAAAATATTCCATTAGCAAAAAGCCAATCACTTCTTTATCCTTATATCTAAGTTTATAAATATTATCACTTTCTTGACACCTATAAAATTAGTACAAAAAGCCAATCACCTTTTTATCCTTATATCTAACTTTATAAGCATTATCACTTTCTTGCATGTATAAAATTAAGTAATTCACCAAAAATTTCCCCAAAACAGTAATTAAAAACTCTAAAAAAACCTTCTGCTTTCAAGGATCAGTTCGGCAAAATAGCAAACATTTATCGATTCAACGATAGTGACTGAGACTCTACTTAGATTGCTTAATAGACCTTTAATCTTGATCTTATTTGACTAAGTTGTTTTATATTTTTGAACATTCTTTCGGTCACTGACTCATATTCATTAAGTTTTCAAGGAGTTAGTGCGCCAAATTTTATTGTTATTAGCTGACATATCTATGTCAAAGATAGCGGTGCCCCCACTACGCTCACATCCTGGGTCCGCCTCTGCCTGTGACATCTAAAGTAGAAAAGTGGAGTGTGAGGGATCTAATTTCTTGAGATTGGTACCAAGAGTCTTTTTGGTGGAATAGAGCTTTGCTTCTTGAGTCTTTTATTTCAAAATGTATTCCATTTTAATGGTTGGCCAGCACTTAGTTTGAACAGATAATTATTGAAAAATCTTGGTCACAAGAAATAAATAATTGTATTATAAAAAGGGAAATCTGTAAATGGAAAATTGGCAATAAAGAAATAATTTCTTGACTTTTTATCGCTCTATAAAAATTATTGGAATATTTTGGCCACAAGAATTGATAAAAATGATTCACTATTTTTATTCAATCTACTTGCCATTGAGCACACGAGGGAATAGCAAGGTGATCAAGTATAATTTAATTTTATATTATTATTTAAGATCATGTACAAAATAAAAGGCAGCAAACCATAGTTAAGTACTAACAAGTAACAATTATAGTTAAATATAGTGACAAGTGTCATTTATTTATTTGCTTGTAGTAAACGTAAGTACGGGCAAGTTTTTACCCTCTAGGTACTTTACATATTGATAGACTCCTACAATAGTCAAAATACTTGTTGGAAACAAAAACAAAAGCAGAAAAAATCTTGACAGGATGTGCCATGTGTGAATAAGATATCTCTGTATTTGACATCTCCTCTGCAAAGAAAATTATTACAAGTATATAGGGAAGAAGTATAACCGTAGGAATCAACGACTCCTAAATTTGTAGGACAGCAATGTCATTTATTGATAAAGAAGACTAAGTAAAATTGTAAAAGTAAAAATGAACAAGAGGTAAAAAAGAAAGAACAGACTAATAATTTTTTTTTGAAGTTTTTAATCTGCAAGCAAGTCTAAGGAATAGCAAATTTTCTTGAAAGTGGGCAACTTGTCTTCGAATAGAGGGATAAAGACATCAATACTTCCATCTCCAATGAAGGATGGTACAAGAAACATCATGCCTTCTGTTGGAAAATAAGAAGGCATGAAAATGTAAGGACAACCGGTTCCAAAATCTAAGTCATAGAATGGAAACCTTAACCAACTGTCCACTTCAATATTAGGGCAAAGTATGTGCTTGTTCATGTCCGCTGTTGAGATGAGATCTTCTTCTTTTACTTTCGTATTGGCAAAGTCAATGAACGATTTGAAATAGTTGTTGTTTACTTTTGTAACAGCGTCATGAATGAGTTTTGTTGCATATGAAAGAGGCTCTAGCAATAGGTCTTTCACTTTTGCAGTTGGAAATGCCCAAAGGACTAAGTTTCCAAAGTACTCATTGGGTATTCTTGGATTCAACCTCGTTCTACCATTGACTGAGATTCTTATTTGAGTAGTCTCAAACCCACTTAATCCACGAGCTTTAGTTATTGACCTCCATAAATGCGCCACGAGACTTTCAAAGGTGCTATAGGGTTTATTGTTGCTATTCATAGAAGAAGCCTTAGCTTTAAGTTTGGCAAGAAACTCAACTGTGAAATGGACTTTGTGTACAACTATATCTTCTGATATATGATGAACCTCATTGAACGAACGCTCTTTTTTAAACTTGGACATGAATTCCACCCCCTTATGGTTATACTCAATCATAGGAGGATTTCGAGGGTTAAAAATTGTACGATCATGCAAAGGAAGTGGATTGACTCTGAGGCCTCGACAAGCTTGACCCCATGCAACCAAGAAGTTGCTAGTGGAATGGCCATCCGCCAGAGTGTGGTGGGCAGTAAAACCAACCACCAAAGAGCCACAAGTGAACCTTGTTAGTTGAACTTGCACCAATTCTTTCACATCATTCAAGCTAGGGTGTAAGTTGAGCAAAGATGGTGACGGTTTGTAAGGCATTACTTGATCAAGGGTGCTATCGACCGATGCCTCGACGAATCTAACACCTTCATCATTGAGTTGAATCACTGGATTTTCATGTTCGTCTTTGCCTAATCTCCCTGCCCATTCTCGATAAATTGCTAAAGCTTTTTGAAAACCTAATTCAATAGCAGCATTTGGTGGAGTGGGAGGGCGATATGCATATATTATAGCAATATGAGCATCATATGTGACCTTATCAAAGACACTAAGGGAAATGTGACTTGTAGTTGGAGGAGGGGTGTTTTCATAGAAAGGTTTAATGATTCTTGAACTTTCTATTCTTATCTTCATGATTTTCTCCTTTGTTTTTGGCTAAGGGAACATGGAAATTAAGAAGACTGGCGAAGGCATGACTTAGGTATTTATAGAGTCGTGCATACCTATTCTCCCTTCTATTGTTTAAGACGTGTTTGTCTTGTATACACACAAAAAAAGTTGGCATTGAGTAAAATAAGAACAAACGAAAAGAAGATATGGACCATCAAAAATTGTGGTAGATCTGCCCTCTTAATTAAAGATTTTGGGTTCAAGCTTTGAGTGTGGAATTAATACTCTCCTTTAGTGACATTACATATTGCGAATTCTAATTAACAGAAACCTAAAGCGATTAATACAGGATGAGAAACAAAAAATCTAGTGCGTGTTAGTTTAACGGCATGTTCAAGCGTCAAATGTTCAAACTCGACTAATTAATTAGCTCTGTATACATGTGGTTAATTAGTCATCGTAGCTGGTTCCTAAAGATGCTTCACAGCTAGCTTTAGCTCCTTTTTCTTTTTCTATTTTAAATTAATTTTAAGGTTGTAACATAGGGTTTGACTTTCATCACAATAATGTTTTTTTATTGAACTTCAATTATCTCTTGCCAACTTTACAGCTGCATATAATGCAGTGATCATCTGATGTAGTGCATATACGTTAGGCTGTTCCAATAGCATAATCGCTTACGTGATAAGTGACAACACAATATTGTAAATCCAATTCATTCATATGGAGGATAACCTTTATTATGCGAATTTTCTATTAAACCTTCTTAATAAGAGATTCGCTAGTAATAAAATATATGAGTCATTGTTAGACTAGACCGACAACTTTCAGTCTTCGTTATAGCGGAAGTCAAATTGTTATATGACGAAGCCAGAGAATCGTCACATATTCCATCTGTAATCATTTCAGTATTTAATTTGATTATTCTAAGGTTATTCACTTTACGTTTTGAATTCTTTTAATAGCTTAGAAAGAGGATATTCTAAAAAACAGCAGGAAGCATGGAAATAATTAACAACAACAATTACTTGTCTCCGTCTCAACTCCCAAACAAAATTGACGTCAACTATGAATTCCGACTTCTTTCTTTAAACTCAACTCATATCATTATTATTCTATAATAAGATAAATATAATATTAAAAATAAATTACAACAACATACCCAGTATAATCCTACAAGTAGGATTTGAGGAGTGTAGTGTGTACGCAAATCTTACGTTTACCTGACGAGGTAGAGAGGCTATCTCCGGTAGACCCTCGACTCAAGAAAAGGTGAAAAGAGAGAAGGGAAGAAGACAAAGAAGAAAGAGGAAGAAGAATGAAAGAATAGGGAGATAAAGGATGATAAAGAAAAGGAGAAAAAGACGACGACGACAACAACAACAACAACAAAAACAACAAGTAAAAGAAAAAGTAGCATTAAATAGTAACAAACTGAAAAATACGATACACGGAGCGAACAAAATAATAAGCAAATACTAGAGGTCAAAGAATACGAAAAAAACAAGAGAGCTACTAATACTACTAGAAAAGAACGGGGAACTCTCGGCTACCTACTAGCCTTCTACCATAATCCTCGACCTCCACACCCTTCTATCCTAGGTGATGTCCTCAGTGAGTTGAAGTAGCGTGTCATACCTAATCACCTTTCCCCAATACTTCTTCGGCCTACCTCTACCCTTCTCTGCCCCGCCATGACCAGCCTCTCACACCTCCTAACAGGAGGATCCGTACTCCTCCTCTGCACGTGCCCGAACTATCTCAGTCTCAACTCCCGCATCTTGTCCTCCATGGGGGCCACTCCCACTTTGTCCCGAATAATATATATATATATATATATATATATATATATATATATTATTAATAATAAGAAATATAATACTAGTATTTAAAGCCTATTTCAAACTAGTAAGTATCACCTATATATGAATTTGTTTCTTCCATTTTACCCTATCTTTAGCTAAATCTGTATTTATTCCAAAAATTTCTACGTCTTTCAAGATAACTTCTTTCTATGTGACTTTAGGTATACTTCGTCCCCTTTTAAAACCTGCATTTACTGTAGTTTCACACCTACGAAGTAGTGCATCTGTAAGGCGACACAAGATGACCAAACCATCTCAAGAGACCTTCTATAATTTCATTCTCAATGCGTGCTACTTGCACTTTTTGGCGAATATGGTCATTTTTAATCTTATCTATCTTATATGATCGTACATTCATAATAACATTCATATCTTTGCAACGCTCATTTTGTGGATATGTTGAACTTTAAACATTTTACCTAAATAAGGTTGTAATAACAATACATGCTACTACGATCTTAGCTTATTACGTTTTATATTCCCGATTTTGTTTGTATATTGCTATTACATTAATGACCCTTCAAATCAGGCACTGAAAAGAAAGATCACATTTCATAACAGCTAATTATAAAATTAAATTTGTCTTCTTCGCCAAAAAATAAAATCAAACAAAACAAATACATTATGTCCTTTACAAACTCTGCCAGAAAACAAAATTTTTTTCTTATGCATGTGATGCATAAAATTGTCATAAGTTCGCCAATAAAACAAATGTGGGTAAAGGAAAACAACTGTACCACGTTAAGCCCTGATGTCGTATTTTGGATACTGTCTGTTTGAAATCTGGCTTTGATAATTCTTTTGTTAAATTAAATTCCAATATAAACTTGAAAAACAAGATCTTATCGACAATAAATCTCTGTTTCAGAATTATAAATCATTTTTCACTCTTTGATAGTTGTAGACAATAAATTTGCGTCAAGAAAATAATCGAGACCGAAAAATATTGCAACAATCGTAGTATTTGATTTCAAATATTTGAGTGTTTAATCTCTATGAATCCTCTGATTCTTCTTTCCAATAGTAAATAAATTCAAGGTACTTTGAGCTTGATCTTGAATCTATATTTGTTTCCACGAACGATGATCTTGAATTCAACTAGCACGAACTTTGATTTGAACTCGTACTCCCTGAATCTTGACTTGAACTTGATTTCTTGAGCTTGAAGTTGATTTCTTGAGCTTGAAGTTCTTCGTTCTTGAGCTTGAACTTGATTTCTTGAACTTGAACTTGATTTCTTGAAGCTTGAAACTTGGAGAGAAATTTGCGGCGTTTGATCCACGAGTTCTCTCTTGCTTCTTGTTATAACTTCTGGTCCCTTTTCTGGGTTACGAAGACCCCTATTTATAGTTGTGGAAGGGAGGAGTTGTGATAAGAACAAACTGTTTCCGACCAATCAAATTGAAGTGTGACATGACCGCATTTGATTGGCCAAAACATGTCACTTGCACACGTGGCACGATTCCATTAGCCTTTTAATGTGACTTGGCATGCCTTGTCATTTTGATACATGGCATGGTCCTATTGGCTCTTCCATTTGACGTGGCGTGCCACGTCATTTGACACGTGGCATTGGGCCTCTAGGAAGATGCCATCTTGGGTCTAATGAAGTGGGTTCATCGCTTGTAGTCCAATTAAATTGGACTTATATACTTAATCCAATTATATTAGCCCAAAATATTTATTTGGATTAATAGATTTAAAAATGGTCCAATTTATTTTACTGAATATAGATCCAATAAATTCTATATGCATACAAATACCCCCTGCTTCACAAGACTTGTTGAGATATAGGCTTATCGTAACCGAAAACGGGTCACGAAGTATTGCTAACTTGTCAAATTTGTCGCATGCCATAGTAGAATGCAGAGTACTACCCATGTAATTTGTTACATATATACCCAATCAATTACCTAAACAATGTAATAATCATTTACCTTTGAATAAGGACAAAGACAAAACTATGCAAACTTTTATTTTAAAATAAGTTGTAGCGCCAGTGCATCTCCATACCTCAGTAGGAAACTAAAATCAAGACTTATTGTAATGATTGGATCACATTCCCTTTTTTATTGCAATGATTAGAAAACTTCACACAATTTGAATGCAATTCAATTGTAAACTTCACATTCAAAACCATCAGACGCTATTTGAATACAAAACTTCACACAATTTGAATACAAGGTGTAGCCGCCAGTCATTTCAATTCCAAATAGCAATTTGAGTTGCTTTTGGATTCCTGCGATAGCTGCCGAGATGAGACCAATCCTATTAGGAAGTAACGATACAGTAGTCCAATTCTATCTGGAGTGCAAAATACGCAATCCCACACCCGTCAATTCACCTCCAAGAACTGCGTTATGACTTCTATAAATACAATACTCTTTATTCTATTAGTTTCACTTTCAGCATTTGCAAATCACTTTGAGTCTACTTTTAACGACTTGAAAACATTGACGCGAAGGTAATTTCTTCTTATTTTCTTGTGCTTTCTTTATTCTATTGTCCTTTTTTGTAGGTGAAACAAGAAGGATTTATTCTTGTTTAACAAGAAGGATTTGTTCTTGTTTAACAAGATGATCCATGCATGAAGAAGACCATCATAGGGTGTGAGGGGTGAGTACTCATCCTTGCCCAAATATCGGAGAGATTATTCTCAATGTGGCTTGACTATCGGAGAGATTACTCTCAATGTGCCCCAACTATCGGAGAGATTACTCTCAATGTGGCTTGACTATCGGAGAGATTACTCTCAATGTGACCCAACTATCGGAGAGATTACTCTCAACGTGGCCCGACTATCGGAGGTCATTTCACCCATTTAGACCTTTGTGCCCATTCTAATATTCTTTTTTTTTTACTTAAATATAAGGAGATTTCATTAAACTTTTTGATAACATTGAATTACAAATACTCTAACTGTTATATTATCTCCATTTTTATAGCTAGACATCCACGTCCAAGTCAACCTTCTGCCATTCATTTAACTTTTCTAATGACAGAAAATATGAATACGAAACACAAAGGTGACAGTAACTTTAACAATTGCAAAAACAATTGTTGGAATGAAACTAAACCAAATTTTTTTTACTACTAGTAATAATGGAATTAGAAAAACAGTTTACTATGCCTTTACTAACCAGATTGCTGCACTTTGATAACTTTTTTTTTTATTTGCAGCTTGAAGAGATTGGCAAATTTCAGAGACTATACCTCACCTTCTTCCAAACTTAGATATCTCATAATCGAGATTGAAGATTGCATAGAACAAACCAAGCTTTTGGTTCACACCCCACAAGCTGGCCGGTATGCAGCCTCATGGCCTTCTTTGAGGAACTCCTTTCATGTAGAAAACTGGACCTTGGAGCACAGGTCTAATTCTAATCCACTGTCCAAGATGTGATCTCTCCAAGCGCCAATCCATCGCCACGTAAACATTGCTAGCACCATTCCAAACTTAGGGCGTCGCATAATTCAAGGCGAAGATGGTTGGAAAAACACAACAATAATCGAAGGCGAGTATCGTCATATTCCAGGATTTTGGGAATGGGTTGAAGATGTACTTGGTGGAAGCCAACAAACCCTGAGTACAACAAAGATTTATGATACTGTCTATGCCTCACTTTTCACTTATGATCGAAACTCGAACATTTTGCAAGAATTTTGTGAGGCTTAGTACCCCAAGACGAACACACTTCTTATATCATCTAGGGAACTATCTATCTCCTTTTGGGACTTACATATCCTTGGTCTGCCCATTGCGGGCTCTCTGTACGAAGAAGTGGTACCTGAGACAAGAGAACTCATCGGTTTGGACGAAAAATAAATGAGATTTATTCCTCGATCTTGCGAGTATTTATTTGCTGCTTTATATCACCTTAAGGAAGGTACGGGTGCTAACCAAAAGGTCTCCTTCAGCAAGTGGACAAATTTTTGGTATAAAAAAACTTTAATATATAAACCTGCCCCACTGTGAAAGGAAAAGAAATCTTCGGGACTAAAGTCGACACATAATTCTAACAGAGTTATTCCCGAGACAACTAGGTGGTCGAGTGATCAAGAAGCTATATTCTCCAAGCTTAGGGTGAGGTCTGATAAGAAAGATAAAACATATATAGCAGCATTCTTATCAATTTGGTTATGTGCCTTTGTGTTTCCCAAGGCAGAAAACTTCATTCGTCCCGAGACTTTTAAGATGGCAAGCACGATGGCAAGTGGGCGAAAGATTAGCCTTGCGGTCCCAGTTTTGGCGAGTATTTATCATGGTTTGAATAAGATTTCGTATTTTTCCCAACTTGATCAGGTTAAAATTTATTTTCCCATCCATTATGTTTATGGCTGGCTTGCACATTACTTCAAAACCCATTATCCACTTGCTAAGGGTCCGTATGTCCCTTTGATGGTGGCATACTCAGGAGAGAGAGCTGCGAGGTACTTTGACAAAAAGGATGCAAGAAAATGCATCCACAATGGGAAAGATATAGTTTGGACACCAACAATGTTAACTAATTCTCTTCCTTATTATTATGTGGTTAACGATGCCCCTTAAGAGTTGGAGTCAAATTACTTCATGAGCTTACGTTTTAATTACCTCCCTTTGAGGTATGGCAACTCCTTCATCATCGAGCCATATAGCCCGCATCGGTTTGGTAGTCAATTTGGGTTTTACCAGAACGTTTCCGATTCTTTGGAGAATGATATCCGTAATGCCTCTCTAGATGAAGGACTCAAATTTTGGAGGATTTGCACACTGTATCGGTCTATGTCACATGCGGTTTTCCCCCAACGGGAGATCCTGTGGAGAAGTCTTTCTCCACCAATTATATATCTTGGTGGGAGAAAGCGCATGGGAAGTTTCTTGAGAATAATTTACAAGCTTTGGTAGACAATGTTGGGCTAAAATCTACTACTCCTTTAGGAGGTGAAGATCAAGGTGTTGGAAAGACGCTCTCAAACGTCAAAGATCCACCTACTCCAATCCCAAAAGTAGTTACACAACATAAGAAAATGAAGCTTAAATCCTCACATGCAGCTTTGAAAGAGGTGGTGTGTACTTCAACAGATATAGAGAAATACCCTCCAGTTCCTCCATTTAGCAAGCAAGTTCCTCAAGATTCAAGCCAGAGTACCAATGAAGATCAAAATTGGAAAAGGAAACGACCTATTCCAGTAGAGATCGTAGAGGTTTCAAGTGTTGATAGTCCCTCAAGAATGCATACGGCTTGTAACAAGGAGGTAAAAATACAATCACCTTGCCCTTTCTTTTTATTTTTAATCGAACGAATAGCTTCACTAAAAAATTATTCACTTTTTTTGCCTTTTCCTTATGCAGTTAAATGCCATTGGGCATCCAGTGGTATCCCCACGTGATAAGCCGCAAGTGAGTAATGAATCTATTGGAGTGCTTACATCTAAAGTGAAGTCGTCTTCAAAGGCATCATCTCTTCCTCATGACGAAGCCCTAAAAAGACAAACTCTAAATGAGATAACTCGCGTTCCACCAATGACAAATACAACAACATCTATTTTTGAAGGAAAGAGAATTGTTTTTAACTGCAAAAAGGAATTTATCTTGGGACTTTGGGAGGATATTTGCAACAGACTCTCCAAAACTCATGCAGAACTGCTCTCATCTTATAGGGAGCAAGTCACTGAGATTTTCGAGGATATGAAAAAGGCGAATATTTTAGATCTTTCTCTATTAGAGTGTTTACTGGATTCTCTTTTCGAGCTTGCTGCTTCATATGACCAAGAGCGATCCAATTTGGATGATAAGACGAGTCAAGATGAGAAGCTAGAGTTGATTTCCAAAGCTAAGGAGCGTCTTGAATCGTTCAAACTTGAAGCAAGTGAGAAAGTCAAGAAAGTTTTCTCTAGTGAAAAGAAACAGAAGAGGTTTGTGAAGAAGTTGCATATATTACAACAAGAGAGGGAGAACCTCGAAGGTGTTATAGAAGCGACTCAAAAGGAGGTTGAAGAGATTCAGGCAAAAGTTTCAGCTGCCGAGACTGAGGTCTCTTCATATGACAACGTAAATTTGCTGACTGATGAAGATTCGGACAATTTGGAGGAGAAGAAGAACCTGGAGACTAGCTGTCAAGAATTGATCAACTACAAGTTTTATTTAGATTAGGCTATTAGCATTATCTCCCCTTTTATCTTTATGTTAGATTGACCTAGTGGATATTTATTTCACCTTAAATAAGATTGCTTCTCTTTTGCTTTACATTGCCTGACATTTATCTTAGTCGCATAATTTTCAGCTTTACGCGCTTGTAACGAAAGATTCATATCTTATCGTGGGAGAGTCCAAATAATGAACCGTTTAATTTCTCAAAATTTAGACTTCAATATCTAAAACATGTCCAAAACTTAGAATCAAACACCTTCAGAATCGACCCAGATAATATTTTGAAACCAACTTTAGATTCCACCACGTAGAAAATTTTAGATTTGCGCAGTCTCACAAAAAAAATCATATCTTGGTATAGGAAAGTCAGAATCACGAACTGTTTATTTTTTTGGAGACTTAACTACAGATCTATAACATATCCAAAATACAAAACTTAATGCCTTAAGTTTAGTTTTATATAATAGTTCGAAATCAATACTAAATGCTGACATGGTAACGATTTCAGATTTGCGCGACTTCACCAAAACTTTTGTATCTTGATGTAGGAATGTCGAAATCATGAACCGTTTGACCTATTGGAAACTAAACTTAAAAATATAAACATATTCAAAATATAAAATTTAATACCTTAAGGATAGTTTCAGATGATAGTTTGAATTCAATACTAAATTCTGACACGACGATGATTTCAGATTTGCGCGACTTCATCAAAACTTTTGTATCTTGATGTAGGAATGTCAAAATCAGGAACCGTTTGATCTATTGGAAACTAAAATTCAAAATCTAAAATATATCCAAAATATAAAATTTAATACCTTAAGGATAGTTTCAGATGATAGTTCGAAGTTGACATTGATTTCTAATATGCCGACAGTTCCAAATTAGTGCGACTTCACCAAATTGTTTTGTATCTTGGTGTGGGAAGCCTCGAGATTGCAAGACCTTTTTAATTGCCAGAAGTTTAAATTCAAGAGCTTCATTCTCACCAAATATCTTGGGTTCAAGTCTCACTGAATTTGAAATGTCGTGAAGGCTTGCCAAAAGAAAACTTGAAGGTTTGGATAACATGAAGGCATAACGAATTCTCGGACTTCAATGCAAATGCTTGGCAGCCCCCTAGAAGATATTAATCATTTTATTGCAGACACCAATTTACCATAGCGGCTTGCCCCCTTTAAATCAAATGGGATCCAAAATTTTAACAGAAGAATGGTATATCAGCTCAATTTTCAAATGCTGATTGAATGAATTACATTCCATCGTACATCATTTGAAGTGAACTCAGAATGAAACTCTAAGCTGCCTACGTACCTCGGTGAAGAGGATCAAGTCATACCGTAGTTCAGAATGGGTAATTGTTTTTTTATATTTTTATTTTTTAATTTTTTTTATGTCCTAACTTTTGCCTAGGCCGCCTCTTTCGAGGTTTTCAACCTAGCGAACCTCTTTTTTTTTTTGGGTGGTGGGTCGTACATAGTTTAGACTCATGCGAGCCAGGAGTGTAGGAACATGCAGTTTAGGCTCATACGTCAAGGAGCGTTACAACTTCAAGGATAATACTTCTTCAAAAACTTGCCATTGATAGAGCCGATTCTCATTCCATCTGCATCAGCCAACTTATAAGCCCCACTTGAATAAGCTTCTTGCACGACATATGGACCATCCTATTTTGAAGTGAACTTCCCTACAGGTTTATGAGAAGTAATAATGGGTCTTCTTATGGCAAGGACTTGATCTCCTACTTGAAAGGATCTTGGGAGAACTCTTTTATTGAAGGCGCGAGACAATCAAGCTTGATAACATTCAAGACTCTGTTGAGCTTCCAACCTTTTCTCATCAAGATCCTCCAACTCTGCTAATCGAAGTCAAGCATTTTCTTCATCAGTGATGCCTTCTTGAATAGCTAATCGTAATGAAGGTATTTGATGCTCGAGTGGCAAGATGGCTTCAACTCCATAAACGAGTGCATAAGGGGTCGCTTGTGTTGGCGTGCGGTGAGTTGTCCTATATGCGCACAGAGCTTCCTCCATACAGTCATGTCAATCCCGTTTGGATTTGGAGATAACTTTCTTTAACAAGTTGCATAGAGTTTTGTTGAATGCCTCGGCTAGACCATTGGCGACAGCATTGTACATAGAAGAGTTATGTTGCTTGAAGCTAAATAGTTCACAAATCTTGTTCATCAACCTATTGTCGATCGGCTTGCTATTATCCGTTATTATGTAATGAGGAATTCCAAAGCGATAGATAATGTTTACAGATGAAACTTGTAACATTTTCCTTCTTTACTTCCTTAAGAGCAACAACTTCAGCCCATTTTGAGAAGTAGTCAGTAGCAGCCAAGATGTATAGGTGCCCACCAGAGGACTTTGGCAGTGGTCCAACAACATCCAATCCCCAAGCGTCAAACAGCCAGGATGCAACAATTGGGTGCAACACTTCAAGAGGTTGATGAATAAAATTTGCATGGAATTGACAAGCCTTTCATCTTCGAGCGTAGTCCAAGCAATCTTTTACCATCGTTGGCCAATAATATCCCATCCTTTTTATATGAAAGTGAAGCTTTGGTCCAGACTGGTGTGACCCACATACCCCAAAATGTGCCTCTTGCAAAGCTTGGAGTGCTTCTTCTTCCCTTAAGCATCGCAAAAGTACTCCCCCAAATGACCTTCTGTATAGAGTATCTTTGTAGTAAAGAAAGCGAGGTGCACGACGACAGATTTCAGTCCTTCTCCTCAGATTTTCTGGAAGTATCTCATAGCATAACTAGTCCATAATGGGTTGTCGCCATTCTTCTTTCTCAACTTCAGAAATAGCGACAAAATGCACGAGTTCATTTTCTTCACCTTCAGCCTCATTTGGCGGAGGTACTACCCATTTTTGGAAGACAGCAACTTGCGCTTGATTAGGCAGGGTTAACGATGAAGCTAGGGCAGCTAAAGCATTTGCCTTCTTATTTTCTTTCCTTGGCACATGTTGAATAGTCACATCACCGAGCCACCCCATTAATTTTTTAGCGTAATCATGATATGGGAGTAGTTCAGGCTTCTTGACCTCGTAACTACCTAAAAGCTGATTGACCACTAACTGGGAGTCACCAACTTGCAATTGTAATTGCTTCATATCATCGGCCATTTCAAGCCCAAGTATTAATGTTTGATACTCAGCAACATTGTTGGAACAGAGTTGTGTCAAGGTGAATGTGTATGGCAAGACTTCACCTTGGGAAGTGACAAATACTACGCCAGCACTAGCTCCTCCACGATGCGCAGCACCATAAAAGTATATCTTCCATGGAGGTTGAACTTCAACGACCATTGCGTCCTCATCAGGTAGTTCGTCAGTTAGCTCCCAGTCATCAGGTATCGGATGATCTGCCAAGAAGTCTGCCAATGCTTGTCCTTTTATAGCCTTTTGAGGGATGTACAAAATCTCGAATTGTTGAAATTGGAGGTACCATCTCGCTAGTCGATCACTAAGAACATGTTTTGATATCACGAATTTGATGGGATTTGCTTTAGAAATAAGACGGACAACATGAGCTTGAAAGTAGTGCTTCAACTTTTGAATTGAGAAGACTAGCGCCAAACACAACTTTTCAATTGGCGAATAATTCAGCTCGTTTGGTGTCATCATCCTGCTCAAGTAGTAAAGAGAGTTTTCTTTCCCCTCACTATTTTCTTGGGCCAACAGTGCTCCAACAGACCTTTCTTGCGCCGCAATATATAGTATCAATGGCTTTCCAGGTATAGGAGATGCTAAAACTGGAGGCTTCATCAAGTAGGTTTTGATACTTTCGAAGGCATTGCTACAAGCTTGGTCCCACTTGAAAGGAACGCCTTTCTTCATGAGGCGACTAAATGGTTGGCACCTCCCATCTAGGTTCGAGATGAATCTTCTAAGGTATGCTAGCTTTCCTTGCAGACTTTTTAATTCATGAGTATCCCGAGGCTCAGGCATTTTCAAAATGGCATCCACTTTGGCTCGATCAATTTCGATCCCTCGATGTCGGACAATGAAACCAAGGAACTTTCCAGATGTAACTCCAAAGGCACATTTCAATGGATTTATCCTAAGTTGGTACTTCTGGAGCAACTCAAATACCATTCTCAAGTCTTTCAAGTGGTCTCCCTTCTCTCTTGATTTTACCACCAAGTCGTCAACATAGCATTCGACATTCTTGTGGAGAAAATCGTCAAAAATATTATGCATATCCCTTTGGTAAGTAGCACCAGCATTCTTCAAGCCAAAAGGCATTACCTTGTAGCAATAAATACCCTTGGGGGTGCAGAATGCATTAAGCTCTTCATCTTTTGGTGCCTTACGAATTTGGTTATAGCCCGATGAACCATCTATGAAAGACATTGCCTCGTAACCAATAGTAGCATCAATCATCAGCTCTGGAATAGGGAGCGATAATTCATCTTTGGGACACGCATTGTTGAGATCCCTGAAGTCAACGCATACTCAAATCTGGCCATTCTTCTTCCTTATAGGGACAAAACTTGAAACCCATGTTGGGTATTTAACTTCCCGAATAAATCTAGCTTCAATGAGTTTGTTAACTTCGGTTTCGATCAGGGGAACCAAGTCCGGCCTAAAGTTCCTTTGAGCTTGCTTAACAGGACGAGTGCCATTCTTGACTGCAAGGTGATGGACTGCTACTTTAGGGTCCAAGCCAAGCATTTCTTTGTAACTCCAAGCAAAGACATCCCTAAACTCCTTGAGTAACTCAATATAAGTGCTTTCTTCATCAACTTCTAGTAAAGCACTTAGGTAGGTGGGTCTTGGTTCTTCATCAATGCCAAGGTTAACTTCTTTTAAGGCATCAATCGTTGCCTTCACTCCTTCTTCAAGTTCCTGCAGAGCAACTTTTGCATCTTCATCTTCTTGAGGGTCCCCATCATTGAAGGATATGTGATAACATAGTGAAACATCCTCCAATTCTGCATTATCTTCCATTGAAGATGGAACACCATTCTCGCCTTGTACAATAACATGATACGAAAAACCCACACTTTCTTCATCTTTGTCACGTTCCTTAATATAAACGATAGTATATGGATTTACCTTCAGTACTTCTTTACATGAAACCACACGTTTTGTTTGTCGCCTCATTCTAGAAGGAACCAAACTTTGGAAATCCTTAGAGATCTTCTGGATTTTGGGCGAAGCGGGTGTTCTTATGCTTTGAAAATTTCTCTGGAACTTGTTCCCCTTCTTTAATGGACCCAATCTCTCAAACATGGAAGTCCTCACAGTTGATTTTCCAAGTCAATCAAAGACAGAAGACTTGTTAGAAGCGGCAGATTTATCTTCTACAGTGATATAATTGTTGCTCACCCTTCTTATGGAGATGCGCACTGGTGACAGTTGCTTGTATCCTAAACCTTCACGTGGTTGTATTGTCGCATCTTCTGATGGTAGGTTCACTAACTTTGACGGCTCATTAGTATTGTATCCAGCTTTTGCAAATAGTCTGTAAGCGTTAGAATCAAAACCTTCATCTGTTCGCTTTGTAGGAAGTGCCACATTCTGCAAACGATTTTGGGCCACAAACCTTGCAAGCGGCATTGAGGATGACTTTACTGCTTCACTTCGTTTGACCGGAAGAGTTAAACCCTTTAGCATGTTAGTTCGGAGATTAGATGATTCACTGTCATCTTTCTTTTTTATGGGGTCATATTGGAGCAGATGAGTTACTTTCTTGCCGTGAGACACAATGTTCCCTTTATGAGACTTATTTGGGTTGGTGTGTACCGTCTCAGCAACAACTTTGGTTTTGTCAGCAACCACCTCAGCTCTCTTTGCCGTGGACTCATCATCCTTGTCATTCATGACATCATCAACTTTTAGCTCCTTCACAATGCGGTTCTTCAAGTAGAACTTTGCATCTACGAAGTGTGACTCAGCCTCGGTGAATGGCTCGTCATTAGCAATTATCTTCTTCTCGACTTCACCTTCGTAGTATTTCAAACATTAATGGTAGGTAGATGGAACCACTTTATTCTCATGTATCTAAGGCCTTCCAAGCAAGACGTTGTATGCAGTCTTTATATCGATCACATGAAGCCATGCACTTGATTGCATATCTTCAATGATGATTTCCAGCCTGATCGTGCCTATGGCTCTTTTCCCCTTTGGTTGAATCCTTGGATCATCACACGACTTTTTGAGAGTTTGTTCATGGGAATACCAAGTTCTTTCACAGTGCGAATTGGCAAAATGTTCACTTAGGATCCTCCATCTACCAAAATTCGATTTACCCTTTCATCACGCATATAGCCAACCAGGTACAATGGGCGGTTATGAAGAGTGTCACCTAGCAGAAGATCGTCATTTGTGAACATGACTTTTTTCTTACAAGTATTAACTTCTTGAGGAGTGGACTCGATGAGCTTTTCCGAAGATGGTGCCAACGGTAGGCCATCTCTCTTTTCTTTCCCTTCATCAGCATGGCAACAAGAGACATCGATACCCCCATGGGAAATCCTCATGAGAAATTAACTTGGTAAAAACTCCTCCAAGGTCACTGGATTTCGTGGCTTTTGAGAGTGGTACACCTCCACTTTTGCTTTCCCAAAACACCTAACTGGATTCTGTTTTCTTCATCTTTTTACCATCATTTTTCTTATTGGTTGTTCTATTGATTCTTTTCGTGGGCTCCTTTTGTGGCACCTACGACGAGTCACCAACGTCCAACCTTCATCGTCATCAGGTTGATTGACTTCAACTTTATTGTTCTCCAGTAATTCTCCATCTTTACTTTCTTTAAAACCATATAATTCATCTGGACCAAATGAGCCAAAGGTGATAGATACTTGGTTTGCACTTACTTTCTTATCTTCAAGCACAATCTTCTTTTTATGGGCGAAGTCCATAACTTTATCCTTGAAGACAAAGCACTTCTCTAGAGGGTGGCTCACGAGTCGATGTTATTTGTAGTAATTTGGGTCATTCGTTTTACCAGCTTCATTTGGCCGCTTTATCTCCAGAAGCTCAATAAGATTTAACTCGAGGAGTTCTTCAAAAATTGCTGGCACATCAGAATCCAGAAATGGGTACTCCTTCTCTTGCATTTCTTTTAGAGTCAACTTCCCATTTGGATTATCTTGAAAATAAGTGGATTTTGTACTTTGCTTCTTGCTCACCTTTGTTGTGAACTTCACAGGTGATGTGTTGATATTCATAGCTTCTTTGTTTTTAGACCTGGGTACAAACTTGCTCCATTTCCTGACTTTTTGCTTGTCGTTCCCTTTGTGGGGCTCATAGATAGGCATCCTTTTGTTTCCAGTGGAGGCCATGCTTAACTCCATGTCGTGGGCATGAGTCGCGAGTTCTTCAAATGTGCTAGGCTTGATACCTTGCAAGATGTAGCGGAGTCCCCAATGCATGCCCTGGATGTACATCTCTATGCCAGAAGCTTCACTAAGCCTCTCTTTGCAGTTGAGGCTTGCATTCTTCCACGATTGATAAAGTCGATAACTGGTTCACTCTTTCATTGACGAGTATTTGTAAGTTTAATCATACTCACAGTACATCTCGTGCTATAAAAGCGATTGAGGAACTCTTGCTCTAGTTGATCCCAGCTATCAATAGATCCAGCCTCGATATCTGTGTACCAGTCAAAAGCATTTCTTTTTAGCGAGCGGACAAACTGCTTGACGAGGTGATCTCCATAAGTCCCAGAATTGTTGTACGTCTTAATGAAGTGCGTCACATGTTGCTTTGGATTACCTTTACCATCAAACTGTTGAAACGTTGGAGGTTGATAGCCAGCAGACATCTTCAACATATCGACCCTTGCAGTGTATGGCTTTGCATATGTAAATGAGGACTTGGTAGCAACTTCATACTTGTTCTTAATGGTTCCTTCAATGAACTCCTTCAGTTGATCGATTGGAATCATCCCTTCAGATGAGACAGGGATAGCCTTAGCGGATGCTACTTGTCGTGGGGGAGGATCAATTTCTTGAACTTCTGGGAGTTTGCCAGGTGCATGGGTGGATTCTTCTTCCATCAAGATTCCCACCCTATCTGTTAGCTTGTCGATTCTAGCATCTTGATTTTGCATGCAGTTGGTCAAGCCAGCGATTGCTTCCGTCAAGTTTGCCAACTGCTCCTCCACAGATGAAGTGTTTGTCACCATGGCTTGCATGATTGTCGTGGACGATGGAGAGTAGCATGAATTTTCACACAGATTGATCCTTGATTGGATCACGCTATGTGGTGTAAGTGGGGAGGATCCATCACTTGAAGTATCATCATCTTCCTTCACAGCAAAGTGCTTGGATCCGGAGAGGTCAAGCAGAGCAAGAGCTTTCTTGATCTTTTCAACAACATCGCTTCCTCCTTCGGGTATGTTTATGGAAGATCTTGCTACTTTTGAGGATGAAGATCCAAAAATAGGGGTTGATGCGGACGACACTTGGGGTGCTTGTTGTCCTAATGAACTTGCTTTGCTCCTCGTAACAGGTCCAAAGCTTCCACAGGTAACTTCGAGGATGCTTTCCACATCAGCATAAAACCTGGAATTAGCAGCCTTGGCGGAAGTTGAACTGGAGTTGATTTTCTTTGAAGTCATTTCAATATTCTTGAACTTTGATGATTGAAAAGTTGAGATGAGAGGTAGAGATTTTCCCACTGGGCGTGCCAGAATTTGTAGACAATAAATTTGCGTCAAAAAAATAATCGAGACCGAAAAATATTGCAACAATCGTAGTATTTGATTTCAAATATTTGAGTGTTCAATCTCTATGAATCCTCTGATTCTTCTTTCCAATAGTAAATAAATTCAAGGGCCTTTGAGCTTGATCTTGAATCTATATTTGTTTTCACGAACGATGATCTAGAATTCAACTAGCACGAACTTTGATTTGAACTCGTACTCCCTGAATCTTGACTTGTTCTTCGTTCTTGAGCTTGAACTTGATTTCTTGAGCTTGAAGTTCTTTGTTCTTGAGCTTGAACTTGATTTATTGAACTTGAACTTGATTTCTTGAAGCTTGAAACTTGTAGAGAAATTTGCGGCGTTTGATCCACGAGCTCTCTCTTGCTTCTTGTTATAACTTCTGGTCCCTTTTCTGGGTTATGAAAATCCCTATTTATAGTTGTGGAATGGAGGAGTTGTGATAAGAACAAACTGTTTCCGACCAATCAAATTGAAGTGTGACATGGCCGCATTTGATTGGCCAGAACATGTCACTTGCACATGTGGCGCGATTCCATTAGCCTTTTAATGTGACTTGGCATGCCTTGTTATTTTGACACGTGGCATGGTCCTATTGGCTCTTTCATTTGACGTGGTGTGCCACGTCATTTGACACGTGGCATTGGGCCTCTAGGAAGATGCCATCTTGGGCCTAATGAAGTGGGCTCATCGCTTGTAGGCCAATTAAATTGGACTTATATATTTAATCCAATTATATTAGCCCAAAATATTTATTTGGACTAATAGATTTAAAAATGATCCAATTTATTTTACTGAATTTAGATCCGATAAATTCTATACGTCTACAATAGTCAAACAAAATCTACTTAATTATATTTATTCTTTAATGATTTGGGTATGTTAAAAGTTTTCAATTTTTCTCCATAAGTACACCATATCGGAAAATACACCAAGTTAGGTTTTAACTGCTTCTGAAAATTAGTAAACTTTATAGTCCTTAAGCAAAAAGTGAAACAAAAAATTACAATTACTTCGATGGAAAGTCACTTTGAAAGAAAATCATTAGAAATCAATGCTATTGTCATTTTTTTCAACAAGTAGGTATTTTTAGGTGAGACTATATTTTCAAACAAATTCCAGAAAAATTTCCCTGATATTGATGATTAAGTACAAGTGTTCAATTTTTAATTTTCTATAATCCCCACTAGTTCGATCAGGAAGTATTATCTCACACGTCTTCTTCTTTTGTTTGTACCAAATATATCTTTATATTTGACTTCACTGCAGGGACAGAATTAGCTCTCGTGTTGCAACGAAGTCCTAAAGGAAAAGAAATATAGTTGCCTGGGATGGTGGAAATATATTCGTATATTTAAGTCGTATGTGTACATCTATTTAGTAGTAATGAAAGTATATATAATATTCGGTTGAAAAATATGTTTGGTGTATGTTGAATAATATTAGATGCTTTTAATATTGGTAGAAAACTGAAGAAATATACATATATATATTATTCTAGGAAAATTAGGTTGCCATTGGAAATCTATTAGAATTTTGGTCATTATAATTGTTGGAAAAACTTGCCATTAGTATTAGTGGCGACCATGTTTGCCAAAACTGAAGCTAGAATAGTTTCGACTACGTCGCTACAAGATAATGCGACCTACCATATCTTGTTGGAGTTTACCTTCTTCGTCGCGTACAATACCTTTTGGCGACAGAACTTTGCCACTAGTATTAGTTGCGACTAAGTTTGCAACTAAAAACTGAAAATAATTACAAAAATTAAAATGTTTGCAACTAAACTATAGGCTATTGTGGCGACGGAGGTTGACCACTGAAGAAACAACAGTTTTTGGGACGTCCGCTAAATACGGATTGTGGAACATTTTTGATTGCATATATTTTTTACTGCTAGGCGAGTTAAGTTGCCACAAATAGGCACCTTTTACCGGTGACTGAACTTTGCCACTAGTATTATTGGCGATCTCGGTTACCACTAATCTACGACTATTGTGGCAAACTGGCAACTATGTTACTGCTGAAGATATAATAGCTTTTGTGGCGACTTTGCTGAAGATACAACAGCTTTTGTGACGACAAAGTCGCCACTAAATAGTGCGTCCTACCATATCTTGTTTTATACTAATGTATTTTTGGGATAGTATTACTTTTTAATTTAATTAAATAAATTGATAAACTTAATTAACCTCTCCCATAATGTACATTACTTTGGAAAATTTTATTAAAACCTCATTGTGTACGGTGTAAAATCGGGGGCAATGTTTACCCCGACTCCCCGGTGAGAGATCGAAGGGGGAGCATGGATCCGAAAGATTGCAATCGAGGTCAGAGACTCCTCGTATCGAGACTCAGAGAGAGTGAACGATATATCCGACATCGAACATGGAAAAGCGACGTGCCCCGGACCGAGTATAAGTTCTAGACCTCGGGAGACACGGTGAACGGTTATGCAGGACGGATAGAGGACCATAATACTCGCCCTCAACCGGATATCACGATGCGAATCTCGCTCGACATCGATTATGGACCAACAATCACTGAAAAAGGAAGATTTTTACCCCTTTTAGACTTATACTAGGATTGAAACTCTCCTACTATATAAAGGGAAATTCTTTCTTTAGTTTGACACATTATAACATGCTTTTCAAGCCAATAAAAGTTTACTTTTGCTACTGTTAACGACATTACTCACTTGTTCTATTATTTACTCGTGACTAGGCTTGAACCGAGGGTCCAATCGAGGACGAGCTCACTATTTAATCTAAGATCAGTCCTGGTCTTAACATTGCGAGTGGTTTGATCGTTTATTTCATCTTTAATTTATTTATCTATTATTCTTAATTATTCGCGTTGAATTAGACCACACAATCTTTAAACCGCGTACAAATTTAATTATTACCCAATTTTGGGGTAAAACAGTTTGGCACCCACCGTGAGGCTTAGGATAATAGTGGTGATTTGATACGAATCTCCATAACACCATATTTTACGCTTGTTCTTTGAAATCTTAATTCCAGGTCAACCTAAAAATATCAAACTCTCAGTCTGCTCACTTGAACGTTGACGCTAAGTCAGGCCATCGCGATGAAAATAATAATGTAGTGCCGAGTAATGATGTGCTTCCCGCCGATCCCAACGACGTCCCAGCAGCCGACCCGGTCGATGCTACCTCGCAGGTGGCCATCAACATCAATTTACCAATTGATCCCGAAAACAGTGTTCGCGGAGGACACCGACCAACAACTCGAGAAGTGCCCGAAGGTGAATGTGATGGGGTGAGCCTATGGCTGATTTTTAAAATATTGCAGGCTTAACAAGCGGCAATAGCACAGTTGCAGAATTAAAGCCACGCCCCAACAAGGTCAAGCTCGAGCAATTCCGGGAAAGCACGCGAAGATACGAATAAATTACTCAGAGACCGGGGGAAACCGAGCCCGAGGTAACTTCAGAGGTGATGAAGATGCTTGAGGCGTTGACAAAACAGGTAGAGTCGGGCGAGAAAAAGATTGAGGCCAACGACAAGAAGGTGGAAACATACAACTCCAGAGTCGATCAGATCCTGGGAGCACCCCCGATATTAAAGGGACCAGACTCCAAAAAATTTATCCAGAAGCCCTTTCCTCCGAGCGAGGCACCAAAGATGATCCCAAAAGGGTTTCATATGCCTGACATTCCCAAGTATAACGAGACCACAGATCCAAATGAGCATGTGACCTCATATACATGCGCGATCAAAGGGAACGATTTGGAAGATGATGAAACCGAGTCGGTGTTGCTGAAGAAGTTTGGGGAAACTTTGTCCAACGGAGCGATGATATGGTATCATAGCTTGCCTCCCAATTCTATTGACTCGTTTGCTATGTTTATAGATACTTTTGTAAAGGCCCATGCCGGGGCCATCAAGGTCGAAACCAGAAAGTCAGACCTTTTCAAGGTCAAACAAAGGGATAACGAGATGCTCAGGGAGTTCGTGTTGAGATTCCAGATGGACCTACCACCAGTTGTAGATGAATGGGCCATTTAGGAATTCACTCAGGGGTTCAACCCTCGAAGTTTCGTGGCCTCCCAACAGTTAAAACAAAATTTGGTGGAGTACCCGGCGATAACGTGGGCTGACGTCCACAACAGGTACCAGTCGAAGATCAGGGTCGAGGACGACCAACTCGGGGCTCCGTCTGGATCTGTTTACCCCATCAGGATTGATGATAGATCTAAGAGAGCCATTGATCAAGAGCCAAGACCGGTCCAAGACCGGTATCAACCTTACAGCACAGACCGAAGGGGAAATGGATCCGAGCATCTCCCGGAGAGGAATGAGAAAAGAAGCGATCGAGGGCCTAGTGGCCAGGCCTTGATAAGTAAGAATAGTTCCGACAGGTCACCTGGGAGTAGGGAGGCACTAAGATTATCGGAATACAACTTCAACGTAGACGCTGCAACCATCATGTCGGCCATAAGGCGTATTAAAGAGACCAAGTGGCCTTGATCATTGCAGTCCGACCCAACCCAGAGAGACCCTAACTTGATGTGTAAGTATCATGGCACTCACGGTCATAGGACCGAAGATTGCCGGCTGCTAAGAGAAGAAGTTGCTCGGCTGTTTAACAATGGGCACCTCTGAGAGTTCCTAAGTGAATGAGCTAAAAATCACTTCAGAAATAGGGACGCCAACAAACAAGTTGAACAAGAAGAACCTCAACACATAATCAACATGATCATTGGGGAAGTCGAAGTCCCCCAAGGACCAACGATAAACCGCACTAAACTATCCATTACACGGGAAAAATGCACCCGGGATTACGTTTCGGAGGGAGCCATTTCATTCAGTGACAAAGATGCCGAGGGCATTGTATAACCTCACAATGATGCACTGGTAATATCTGTACTTATCAATAAATTTCGGGTTAAACGTGCGTTGATTGATCCAGGTAGCTTAGCCAACATCATCAGATCAAGGGTCATAGAGCAATTGAGGTTACAAGATCAAATCGTATAAGGAGTTCGGGTATTAAACGGATTTAACATGGCAAGTGAGACCACGAAAGGAGAGATAACTTTGCTGGTAAACACTACCAGGACAATCCAATAAATGATGTTCTACGTGATCGAAGGGGATATGAGGTACAACACTCTGTTCGGAAGGCCATGGGTCCACAACATGAGGGCGGTACCATCGACCTTACACCAGGCGCTAAAATTACCCACACCAGGGGGGGTCAAAATGGTTTACAGAAAATAGCCGGCCGCAAGGGAAATGTTTGCTGCCGACGAAGTGATCCCGATGCCCGCGGTTCCGACATCGAGGAGCACGGAACTGACCAAAAAAGAAGAGAATAATAGCAATCACTAATACTGGTCTTAGCCGAACCAGAGAAACAGGAAAAACAAGGAGAAGACAACGAGGACGATTACAGCGTCCCGAGATCATTCATAACTCCCGATGACACCGACACCACCAAATCAATGGTTGAAGGGTTGGAGCAATCATATTAATTGAGAATCTACCGGATCGAAAGGAATACCTGGGCACGGGGTTAACCCCCGAGCTCAGAAAAAAACTTATTGATTTTCTTAAAGCTAATGCCGATTATTTTGCTTGGTCCCATCTTGACATAACACAGATCCCACTTGAGGTAACCACTCACAAACTGAGTTTGGACCCAAAGTTCCATCCAGTTAAGCAGAAGAGGAGACCCCAGTCCGATATCAAACACACATTCATCAAGGATGAGGTATCCAAACTTCTAAAAATAGGATCCATCCGGGAAGTTAAATACCCGGATTGGTTAGCTAACGTAGTGGTAGTACCTAAAAAAGGAAATAAACTAAGGATGTGTGTGTATTATAGACCTAAACAAATCATGCCCAAAGGATTCTTTCACTTTGCCTAACATCGATCAAATGATCGACACGATGGTCGGGCACGAGATACTCAGTTTTCTCGATGCCTACTCCGGGTACAACCAAATTCGAATGGACCCGGACAATCAAGAAAAGACTTCTTTCATAACAAATATTCGGCACCTACTGCTATAACATAATGCTTTGGATTAAAGAACGCTGGTACCACCTACCAACGCCTAGTAAATCAGATGTTCGAAGAGCTAATAGGAAAATCAATGGGAGTTTATATTGACGATATGTTGGTCAAGTCTCTTCGAGCAGAGGACCATTTGAAATATTTGCAGGAAACCTTCGACATACTAAGGAAATACAACATGAAGCTAAACCCAGAGAAGTGCACATTTGGGGTCAGTTCGGGCAAATTCCTCAAGTTCATGGTATACAATCGGGGATTAGAAATCAACCCCGACAAAATAAAGGCCATAGAGGACATCACCGTATGGAAAACATCAAGGTGGTGTAAAGACTGACAGGACTTATAGCCGCATTGGGCCGGTTCATCTCGAGGTCCTCAGAGAAGAGCCATAGGTTCTTATCACTATTGAAAAAGAAGAAGAATTTTTCCTGGACTCTGGAATGCCAGCAAGCTTTTGGAAGAACTCAAACAATACATGTCGATCCCCCCTCTGCTACACACTCCGAAGGCAGACGAACCATTGTACCTCTACTTGGCGGTTTCCGAGGTGGCGGTAAGTGGCATCTTAGTCCTGGAGGAAGAAGGTACACAATTTCCTATTTACTATGTTAGTAGAACCTTATGCGATGCCGAATCAAGGTATCCTCACTTAGAAAAGTTAGCGCTCGCCTAGCGCTTCCATGAAGCTAAATCCATACTTTCAATGCCACCCCACCCCATATGTGTCGTAACCTCTTACCCGTTGAGGAATATCATGCATAAGCCTGAGCTCTCGGGCCGGTTGGACAAATGGGCTGCGGAGATTAGCGGGTACGATATCGAGTACAGACCCTGAACTGCCATAAAATCTCAGATTTTGACAGACTTCGTGGCCGACTTTACGACGACCTTAATATATGCAGTCGAAAAGGAGTTACTGCTCACCTCGGGGACTAATTCAGGAATTTGGACCCTATTCACGGATGGTGCCTCCAACGCGAAAGGGTCCGGGCTCAGTATCGTGTTAAAACCACTTGCGGGAAGCATAATTAGGCAGTCTATTAGAACTGTAAAATTGACTAACAATGAAGCCGAGTATGAGGCCATGATTGTAGGTCTAGAATTGGCTAAGAGCCTCAAGGCCGAAGTGATCGAATTCAAATGCGACTCCCTCTTCATCGTAAATCAAGTCAACAAAATGTTCGAAGTAAAGGAAGAACGGATGGGAAGGTACTTGGATAAATTGTAGGTGACCCTGCACCAATTCAAGGAATGGACTCTGCAGCATGTACCCCGAGATCAAAACAGTGAGGTCGATGCACTAGCCAACTTGGGGTCGTCTGTCGACTCCGATGAATTCGGTTCGAGGGCAGTGGTAAAACTAATGAATTCGGTGGTAGAAGAGGGACACACCAAAGTAAACTCGGCTAGTTTGACTTGGGATTGGAGAAACAAATACATAGACTACCTGAAGACAGGAAAATTTCCTTCGGATCCCAAGGAATCGAGAGCCATGCGCACCAAGGCTTCTAGATTTAGCTTAATCAAAGGGGCATTGTTTAGGAGATCCTTATTCGGCCCACTAGCCAGATGCTTAGGTCCGGGAGAGACCGAATACTCCATGAAAGAAGTTCACGAGAGCACTTGCGGGAATCATTCGGGGGTGGAATCCTTAGCTCGGAAGCTAATCAGAGCTGGCTACTGTTGGAATGAAATGGAAAAGCATGCAAAAGACTTCGTGCGAAAATGTGATGAGTGCCAAATACACGCCCCAATAATTCATCAACCGGGAGAAATGCTCCACCCGGTGCTGTCGCCATGGCCGTTATGAAGTGGGGGTTGGACATCGTCGGTCCCCTGCTATGGGCACCCAGTAAAGTTAAATTCATAATATCATGACCGATTACTTTTCCAAATAGGTCAAGGCAAAGGCGTTCGAGAAGGTCCGAGAGAAAGAAGTCATCGACTTCATTTGGGATCACATAATATGTCGATTTGGGATACCCGCCGAGATTGTTTGTGACAACGGAAAAATATTCGTCGGCAGCAGGGTAAGTAAGTTTTTTGAAAGATCAAGATCAAGAAGATATTGTCAACGCCTTACCACCCTACTGGGAACGGGCAAGCAGAATTGACGAACAAAATTATACTCCAAAACCTGAAAAAAAGGTTGACTGGTTCGAAAGGAAAGTGGAAGAAAATCTTGCCCGAAGTCCCGTGGGCATACCGTACGACTTCGAAGTCAAGTACCGGGGCGACCCCATTCTCTATGGTCTACGGAATGGAAGCCTTAATACCAGTCGAGGTAGGGGAACCGAGCCTCAGGTTCCAGTATGCTACCGAAGAGTCAAACAGCGAGGGCATGACCACGAGCCTAGAATTATTGGACGAAAGATGGGAGGCTGCCATGGTCCGATTGGCCGCCCAGAAGCAACAAATTGGGAGATACTACAACTGAAGAGCCAACCTCCAGCATTTTCAAGTCGGGGACTTGGTGTTGAGGAGGGTAACACTACACATTAGGAACACAAAGAAGGGAAACTGGGCCCGAATTAGGAAGGACCATATCGAGTCGTCGGAATAACTGGCAAATGCTCGTATATACTTGAATTGGGAAATAGTGTACAACTACCAAAACACTGGAACATGACACACTTAAAGCGGTACTACTACTAAGGTACGAACTTAATTCCTTTTTTAGTTACATTACGGACTAATGTATGCAGGTACTCGGCTAGGGGAGAATATGACTATTAGGTCTGAAAGCAAGCGTTGTACCTTTTTTCCCTTGAACCGATTTTGTCCCCAAGCGGGGTTTCGACAAGGTTTTTAACGAGGCAACAGTAAAATGTGCTACCTTAGTTTTGAAGACCGGCCTTAAACCAAAATTGATGATCATTTGCACCGGATCAACGGTATCCGAGCCCTCAAAAGTTCGGCCTTAAATACCGGGGGCCATCACCCCTAGGTTAGGATTCTTAGAAAGGGAAAATTTTATATGTCAAAAGTCAAGGCTTGGTGATTAGGATTCATTTGTAAGGGTCAAACGGCCATACGAACCGATCATGTACCCTACATATAAAGCAATGAAAAAAATCTCGGCTTCCCTTATACTTTATTACTATGCATTTTTCTTCTTCGATCCTAGATCCTAAAGCCAATGGGCTATCCCTACTCGGGGACTATCGTCCGATAAAAAATTTGGATGGCTCGAGCTATCGAATCCTGGAGTCACCAAAGCCTATTTAGGCAATGCCCGAATACAAAAGGCTACGGACACCCTAAAAATGGCTCGGAGACGTTCTATGTACTTACCCAAAAAAGTAATGCCCTTACGTATAATCAAAACCTACTAAAAGGTTACCCTCGGCAAAAATATCGTCGTATATATGACTAAAACTCTTAAGCATCTTAGAGGCCTTCGATTTTATTGAATACAATAAGCCACGAGTAATCCGGAGTTGCTATCGAATCGGGCCTCATTCGGGCCTCCGAATAATGGATGCTCTAGAATACATTTGATTTTATGCTAAGGAATTAAAAATGATACGTGAATAAAAAATTTCAAATAGATGCTGAAAGGTAAAGATACAGTGTTGCCAAGGGGAAATTTTATATATTTCAAAAAATATTTACAAAGGCACGATAAAACGGCCCCGAAATAAACAAAAAGAAAATATACAAGGGAAACTAAGAAAAGAACTAAGTCATCTGCGCCTAGTTTTCACCGGGGCTTGACTTGTCACCAGAACCGTCAGAACCCTCGGAACCTTCGGGACTCACAAGCTCATAGAGTTCCTTTTCCTCGGCCTCAAGTTTCTTGGATACTTCGATCTCGGCCGACAGGTCAAAACCTTGGGCGTGAATCTCCTCGAGTGTCTCTCTCCGAGATAGTCGCTTCACATATTTGGGCTTAGTCTTTAAGCGGGCCTCGGCTATCTCCATATCAGCCTTATACTGGGCCAACATCTCCACAACTTCGGAGGAATCGATCAAGGTTTCCTCTAACTTGGACCTCAATGCAGCATATTCTTGGCCGAGTGCATCCCGTTCCGTGACGGCTGAGTTCAGCTGTGCCCGAAGTTCATCAGTTCGCCAAGACCACTTGTCGGCCTTATACTTTGCCACCCGGAGTTGGTCCTTGACTGATGCCAGCTCCTCTTTTGTAGCCTCTTTCTCTGATGCCAACAGGTCCATCCTACTCTTCCACGCCTCGGTGTAGCCTTGACCTCGTCCATCTCATCCCGAAGCTGGTCGATCAAGTCTACCTTCTCTTGGACCTGCGAGGTTGCATTGTAAGTCATCACGAGTAGCTTCTCATTTTTAGCCTTAAAGATCCTTTCCTTCTCGACCAGATTGGCGTGCTCCTGTTTCACAGATGAGGCCGCCTTCTGAGCCTTTTCCAGCTCGGCCCGGAGAGTTGGGAGATCCTTACGAGCCTCATCTTGTTGATCACTAAGATCCCTATACACCTTCTTCCGGATTTGCTCTTTGAGCTCGAACTCGAGCTGACTGATTTTCAAGCGAGACCGAAGGAAGATTTTATGGTGAAGCACCGAAGCCTGAAAAACAATGAGGCAATTATAATATGCTGAGCAAATATTCACAAAGTATACGAAGGATAAACGTCTTACCCGATTCAGCGCCTGTTGCGCCATATTGAAGAGGCTCGATGTGCCTACCTTGTTCATCTTTGCCTGGTCCTCCGTGCTCACTAAGCAATGAAGGTAGCTGGCCACACCCACCGGAGCGGACAGTGCCCGAGCGTCTGTTGGGATAGTAAGAATGACCATTCTCTTATGGTCGGGGTCCACACTTGGGGCAGGGAACTGCTTCACTAGTTTTGGGCTCAAGCTCGGCTCGCTCGCTCCCGATATCACATCCTTTTTTGGGACCTCCAGGTGACCAAGCCCGGAGAAGTCCTCCAATGCGACAATGTCCATGCCATCGAAGAACGTGTTGAGGGCATCATCTGGGCCCCGTAATATCTCATTTGATTTTTCTTTATCAGCTTGAGCCTTTTTTGAGCATGGACTCAGTATAGGACAACGTCTCTGCGATGTCAATGACATTGGCTACCTCCTTCGAGGCAGGAGCGACTTCTCGGGAGGCCATGTCCTCAGACTCTCCCTCTGGTCTCCAAGCTAGAGGGGATCAACCTCTTGGTTACCTTTCTTGGTTGCCGCTTGCTCCCCCTCGTTGACGGTCGACTCGTGAGCAATAAACTCAAGGTTGTCATCCTCGGGGTAGTTCCTGAGCCAATAAAGGGAATCAGAGTCCGGTACCCTGGACATGGTGCTCCTTTTGTTTTTCTAGACCTAGATGGCCACCCTCTTCTTCTTTACCTCAGCATCAGGAGAGCCCAAGGACTTCCTCTTCTTCTTCTTCTTTTTCTCTTCCTTTGCGGCAGCACCGGTCTTCCTCGAAGTGGAGGGTTCGGCGAGCAAGGATGGATTCTCGTCCTCATCCAATGACCTAAGCTCGATGGTCTTGGGCAAACCTGTGAGAAGGAAGAAGACTCAGTGAAATATAAGTCAAATATATGAATGTAATCATTCGGAGGAGAGCCTCACCATGGGAACATGCCTCCCACTTGCCCTTCGAGAGGTTGCCTCATGCACGCTCGGAGTAGGACATCTGTTTGCAGATCCCCTCGATCTACTCCTTGAAGCGGGGGACTGCATAAGGAACTTGGGCAACTGCTGCACAACAACAAACATGTGCAGTTAGAAAAAGAATAAAAATAATGCCAAATATTTGAGAAGAAAAAGACTTACGAGGTGCGTTCTGCTTTTCGGGGAGCGGTAGTAATTCGGAGGGGATGAGGTCTTCGGTTTTCACCCGAACGAACCTCCCCTACCAACCATGATCTCAGTCCTCATCGATGCTCGAGAACATAGCCTTACTTGCTCGGTGAACGAGCTTGATCAACCCCCCTCGGAAGATTTGGGGATTGTATAGATGAAGCAGATGGTCGAGGGTGAACTATGGCGCTTCAGTGTTATTTACGAAGTATCGAAATAGGATTACAATCCTCCAAACTAATGGGTGAATCTTCCCAAGGAAGACCTCAAACCTTTTGCAGAAATCGAGACCTATCGGGTCCACCAAGGCGAGCGTGAAGGGGTAAGTGTATACACTTAGCTACCCCTCCACGTGAGTAGTGATGTCTTCATTAGGCCCAGGGATGACCACCTCCTTTGCAATAACCCGACCGGTCGTTTTGGGCTCTAGCGTGTCGTTCGGCGATTTGAGGCCTTGAGTAGTTTCACTTCGTGTATTATAACTTGTACGCGTAGTCGAAATTGAATTTCGGGAAGTTCGAAGTTGATTTGAATGGAAATATTTAATTTCGGAAGCTTTAAGTTGGAAGAATTCACTAAGGTTTGACTTCTGAGTAAAGGACCTCGAAACCGGGATTTAAAGGTTCCAATAGGTTCGTATGATGATTTTGGACATGGGCGTATGTTCGGGTTTAGTATCAGGTCACCCAGGAGCATTTCGACGCTTATTGTTGAAAGTTGGCATTTTGAAGGTTTAAGAATTTCTTAAGTTTGATTTAAAGTGGAATTTGGTACTATCGATGTCTGTTTGGGCTTCCGAGCCTTGGAATAGGTTCATATCATGATTTGTGACTTGCACGTAAAGTTTGACGTCATTCCGGGATGTTTAAGTGTAATTCTGACGCGTTCGGCGAAGTTTGAGGGTTGGAAAGTTGAAAGAAAGGTTTTGGCCATCGATTCATAATTTTTGATGATTGTTTGACGTGATTTGAGGCTTCGACTAAGTTCTTATCGTGTTTTGGGATGTGTTGCTGTGCTTGGATGGGGTCCCAGGGGCCTCAGGGGTGATTCAGATTGGAAACCGGAGAGAGTTTGGACTTGGAAGAAGTGTTGAGGCAG
Source organism: Nicotiana tomentosiformis (assembly GCF_000390325.3). Taxonomy (NCBI): domain Eukaryota; kingdom Viridiplantae; phylum Streptophyta; class Magnoliopsida; order Solanales; family Solanaceae; genus Nicotiana; species Nicotiana tomentosiformis. Next base: position 101,549,955 of record NC_090822.1, on the reverse strand, counting down.
CTGGGATCTGGTGCAATCGCACCTGCGTGGGAAGTGGCCGCAAGTGCAGTTGCGTAGGTGCGTAGTGGCCATCACAGGTGCTATTTTGGTGGAAAGGACCTGGGGGCGCAAATGCGAGGAAATATTCTTCACTTGCGAAGTCGCAGATGCAGAGAAGTGATCGCAGAAGCGACTTGGGAAAGCTGGGCGTGTGGTCGCAGAAGCATAGAGTAGCATCACACCTGCGTGTGCGCAGAAGCGACGCCACTGTCGCAGGTGCGTGGTAATGCGCAGATGCGTGAGGCAGCATCGCACCTGCGATTGCATAGAAGTGGAAGAATTTCTGCAAGTGCGATGGGCTGCTGGCAGTGGACTTACGCAGGAGCGAGATGTTTCTCGCAGAAGTGAGCAAATTCGTCCGCAGTTACGATGATCGCTGGGCAGCAGGCCTAGTTAAGTACGTGGGTTTGACTCATTTTCATTTTGTTTCTTCCATGGGAGCCGGCCTTGGAGTGATTTTGGAGCACCATTTTCATCGTCACTCAATAGGTAAGTAATTTCTACAAGTTGTGAGTTAAATATACGGATTTGGGCTTGTAAATACATGAAAAAATTATGAAAATTGTGGGATTTCAAGAGAAAACCTAGAAATTGGTATTTTATTTATTTATTTTAACCACGATTTTGGACATGGAATTAGGAGTAAATCATATATTTTAGTTCGTAAGGTCATGGGTAAAGTTTATATTTAAGAATATTTAAAATCCGGGCATGTGGGCTCGAGGGTTGACTTTATTGACCTTTTGAGCGGAGTTGAGAACTGTTATGAATTGATTAATTATAAGCATTGAAGTATATTGTTGAATGATTTGCACATTATTTGGCTAGTTTCGGACCGATGGGTATTGGTTTGGGGAGCTAGAGAGGCGTTGGAGCTGGTTATGGAATTTTGGAGCGAGGTAAGTCTCCTGTATAACCCTGTGAGGGGAAACTTTACCTCGTAGGTGTTATATTCTTATGTGCTATATGTTGTGGGAGCTACGCACGGATGAGGTGACGTGTGTTCGTGCATATGTAAGAATTCCTAATTATGTCTGGGTAGACTTAGGTGCACGCCATGCTATAATTGTACTATTTGAGTTATCTTTGCTCGTTTAATTCCTTTGTTTCGCGTTGTGACTTGAGACTAGACTTGCATAGGGTGATAGACTCGCTATTGTAGAGATGTGATGAGCTACTTGATAATACGCAGAATAATTTGTGTTTTTCGTAACGAAATTCTCGCGTGTTGTTCGTTTTCATTCAAATTCATTCTGTTGTGTAAAACCAGTAAAGGTGGTGGTGCTGATCCGAGCCATAGAATTTCTAAAGCTTTCTTTACATTTCACAACTCACACGTATCTTCGTGAGTGGGGTCAAGAACCCGTTACAATATCATATTCTCATGGGAGCGGGCCGTTCGCCTTGGCAGTATAATAGATGCATCTATGGTTCGTGCTGTTCGACCCTCGGCAATGCACACATTATTACAGGATCAGACCATACGTCTCGGCATTTCTATAAATACTCTTATGGGATCGGGTACGTTTGCCTTGGCAGCGTCGTGCGTAATATTTGGCAAAAAGCCATTGTATCCGTGAGTTTTCCTGATTTGAGTTGTGACGATCTATCTGGTGGGGACCATTTTCCACATATACTCCGGTTGAGGAGGCGACCAATAATTGAGGGCTTGCGTTTACTGTTCAGAGGAGGATCGTACCACGTGCTTAACTTTGTTTACACTATTTTTACCATGCCTCATACTTGTTTACTTTCGGTTGTACTTGATTTATTTGACCACTAGTAAGTGTCGATGTCGTCCCCTCGTTACTACTTCTCCGAGGTTAGGCCAGATACTTACTGGGTACATGTTGATTTATGTATTCATGCTACACTTGCTGCACTTTTTGTGCAGGTGTATATATATATATATATATATATATATATTCTTGGTGGTCTTTTTGGGCGTAGAGGCGCGGCTATTGCGGGGAGTTTATGGTGAGCTGCATTCCATTTTACGATCCCCATCATACAGAGTCTCCATCAGAGTTATTTATATTCTCCTGTCTAATTTGTATTCCAGACAGACATTGTGTTTTATTACATTTCTTGGTAGATGCTCATGCACTTGTGACACCGGGTTTTGGGGGTTCCTACTATATGTTCATTATTGTAGTTCGCGTAATTATTATCACTTCACCTTGTAATTTATATATTATATAGAGATTGGAAAATAAAATCAAGGGTTTTCCTACGAGAACTAGGTTTTACTCTACTTATTTAAGGGGATTCATTATTTCAAAAATTATAAAATGAGTAACTAAGTTGATTAATCACCGTTGGCTTACCTGACAGCGGCGTTAGGCGCCATCTCGACCTATAGTGGATTTTGGATCGTGACAGCTTGGTATCAAAGCTCTAGGTTCACGTGGGTCTCACGAGTCATGAGCAAGTCCAGTAGAGTCTTGTGGATCAGTACAGAGATATCTGTACTTATCTTCGAGAGGCTACAGGGCTGTTAGGAGCACTTCTCTTCTTGATTCCTCATAGTGCGATTTGATTCCATTGAAGCTTATGCCTTCATTTCCTTCCTACTCAATTTTATGCGACATGGAGCGCTTGTTATCAATTGGGCACCGAGGAGTTGTAGTGGTACTACAGTCATGGTGCAGGATGTTTCTCCCTATGTTTTCGGGCAGGCTATTATCGTCACCTTGCAGAAGGGTGTTCTGTCATTTCAGCTTAGTATATGTATTTTGTATGGTTTTGAGGCTATGCACATATAATTATGATGTTCATGTGTTATTATCGCACAATGTTGGTGTAATGGTAAGGTGCTTGTTCATGTGTCGAGGCAGTGAATGACTCAAAGAGAGAATTTTTTAGTGCATGGTTTAGAGGTTCGGCATTTAATTTCATCGGAGGAAAGACAATCAGACTATGGATATTCAGACTTTGGTTGATGGGGTGAAGAGACTTGATATTTTCAAACTTGGTGGAAATTCTCATTTGTGATGTGGTGTCATCGTCCTTGTTTGAACGCATTAAGGCTCGCCGGTGTTATGGTCTTCTTGATTTGTCTTCGGGGAAGGGTGTGGTTGTCACGACCCGGAATTCCCACCATCGGGACCGTGATGACGCCTAACATTTCATTTGCTAGGCAAGCCAAAGTTAGAGAGTCATTAAACCAAATCCTTATTTCCATTAAGTAAATAATAATAATTAGCTAAGATTAAATATAATAAATGCGGAATAATATAAAAACTGTATTAATTACTACCACCCGGATCTGGAGTCATAATTCACGAGCATTCTAGAATTTACTACAAGTAATAGTCTGAAAGAAATACAACTGTCTGAATGAAAGAAACAATAGAACAGAAAAGATAGACGGGGACTTCAAGGTCTGTCGACGTCGACAGATCTACCTCGAGTCTCCGGATAGCGGTCCAATAGCAAAATCTCGATCAACCCGAGCCGGTACCAAAATCTGCACAGAAAGTGCAAAGTGCAGCATCAGTACAACTGACCCCATGTACTGGTAAGTGTCGAGCCTAACCTTGACGAAGTAGTGACGAGGCTAAGGCAGGGAACCTACAAATCAACCTATACAATTTAACAGTGTATATACAAATAATAGTAATGAAGAGCTAGACAGGAAGTATCGGGAGGGGGAAATATGCTGAGGGGAAATACGCGATAAAGAACTACGACAGAATGATAACTGGAACAGTCAATATACTATGGATCAACAGGTATAGTGAATAAAGTAAAGGAAAAATAAATGCACGGCATCACCCTTCGTGCTTTTACTCTCAATCTCACCATAAAATCAATAGAAACGCCACGGCATCACCCTTCGTGCATTAACACTCATATCATGGCACGGCATCACCCTTCATGCTTTTACACTCGCAATATGGCACAACATCACCCTTCGTGCAGTAACACTCACAATATGGAACAACATCACCCATCGTGCTTTTACACTCACAATATGGCACGATATCACCCTTCGTGTATTAACACTCTCCCTTACCATAATGCAATGCATAAATAACAACAGGGAAATAGAATAACAAGTACAAGCCTTACTTCAACATTTGGTTCCACAATATCAATCTCAACTTTGAAATAAGTACTTAATTATCACTAGAGAATCCGTAATCATGATAAGAACGATCAATTTAACAACACTAGTCTAAACACGTAACAATTAAGCATAGGAAAGAGACAATATAAGAAAAACGGGAGAAAACAGGAAAAACAGGTAAATTGGCGGCGCATAAGTACTCGTCACCTCACATATACGCCGCTCACATGAATTTCACATAGCAAATAATCTAAAGTTCCTAATTCCCTCAAGTCAGGGTTAGACACAATACTTACCTTGCTTCGAAGGCCACTTAATTCTCAATCACAACTTTCTCTCTAGAATTCACCTCCAAACTACTCGTATCTATTCAAAAATGACTCAATAATATCAAATATTGCTAAAGGAATCAATTACATTGCATAAAATAAATTTCCCAAATTTTCCTCCAAAAAGTCGAAAATCGACCTCGGGCAAAACCCGAGCTTCAGGCCAAAATCCATTTACCCATTCACCCCCGAGCCTGGATATATAATTGGTTTTGGAATCCGACCTCAAATTGCGGTCTAAATCTCCAAATTTTCGTAATCCCTAGTTTCTACCCAAACCCCTAATTCTATCATGAAAACTCTAGATTTTAGGTTGAAACTTCATGAAATGTAATGGGTAATTGAAAGAAAATGGTTTGGAATCACTTACCAACACTTTAGGAAAGAAAAATATCTCTTGAAAATCGCCTCTAGCTCGTTTGGTTTTTGAGAAAATGAGTTAATGGGCAATTTCCGTTTTTGGATTCTGTTAAGTGCTGGGCGACAGTGTTCATAGCGATCGCGTGAACACTGTCGCGTTTGGGAAGAGCAGCATCCTAAGGACTTACGCGATCGCAGGAGGCTTTACGTGTTCGCGAAGGCTTAGCCCACCTTGCCTTCGTGTTCGTGAGACAAGGCTCGCGTTCACATAGAGTTCCCAGGTCCCCTGCCCAGCCTAGCTAAAGCTACGCGTTCGCGTTAGAATGGTCGCGTTCGCGTAGAGCAACTCCCCCCCAATGCTCCGCGTTCGCGACCATGGTCTCGCGTTCGCATAGAGTAAAATCCTCCCCAACCCAGTTTTCCCTTCGCGATCGCGAGAGTGACTACGCGATCGCGAAGCATAACATAGCAGACACCAGATACAAGAAAAATACCAGATTTTGTAAGTCCAAAACATCCCGTAGCCTATCCGAAACTCACCTGAGCCCTCTGGACTCCAAACCAAACTTGCACACAAGTCTAAAAACATCATACGGACTTGTTCGCTCGATCAAATCGCCATAATAACACCTAGAACTACGAATTTAGCACCAAATTCAAATAAAATACTCAAGAACACTTTTAAAATTTCTATCTTCTTAACTGGACGCCCGAATCACGTCAAATCAACTCCATTTCGCACCAAATTTCACAGATAAGTTATAAATATTATATTGGACCTATACTGGTCTCCGAAACCAAAATACGTACCCGGTATCAATAAGGCCAAACATCAACCAATTCTTAAAAACAATAAATTTTCAGACGTTTAATTTTCATAAAAAATTCATAACTCGAGCTAGGGACCTCCGAATTCGATTACGGGCATATGCCCAGGTCCCATAATTCGATACAGACCCACCGGGACCGTCAAAATACAGATCCGGGCCCGTTTACCAAAAATATTGACCGAAGTTAACTAAAATCAACTTTTAAGGCAAAAATTCTTATTTTTATCAATTTTCAACATAAAAGTTTTTCGGAAACACGCCCGGACTGCGCACGTAAATCGAGGAGGGTGAAAATGAGACTTTTAAGGCTTAAGAGCGCAGAATCGAGTTCTAAAATATAAGATGACCTTTTGGGTCATCACATTCTCCACCTCTACAACAACCATTCGTCCTTGAACGGACATAGAAAATTACCTGAGTTGGTGAAAAGGTGGGGATATCTACTCCGCATATCGGACTCGGATTCTCAAGTAACTGCCTCAACAGGCTGACCTCTCCATTGCACTCGAACTGAAGGGTAACTCTTTGATCTCAACTGGCGAACTTGCCGAGCTAGAATAGCCACCGGCTCCTCTTCGTAAGTCAAATCCTTGTCCAACTGGACAGAGCTGAAATCTAACACATGGGACGGATCGCCGTGATACTTTCGAAGCATGGACACATGGAATACCAGATGAACTGATGATAACCCCGGTGGCAATGCAAGCCTGTAAGCCACCTCTCCCACTCTCTCCAGAATCTCAAAAGGGCCGATATACCTAGGGCTCAACTTGACCTTCTTTCCGAACCTCATTACACCCTTCATGGGTGATACCCGAAGCAACACTCTATCCCCGACCATGAATGCAACATCACAAACTATGCGGTCGGCATAACTCTTCAGCCTGGACTGATCTGTGCAAAGTCAATCCTGAATAACCTTGACCTTATCCAAGGCATCCTGTACTAAGTCTGTGCCTAACAACCGAGCCTCTCCCGGCTCGAACCACCCAACTGGCGACCGGCACCACCTACTATATAATGCCCCATAGGGAGCTATCTGAATGCTCGACTGGTAGCTGTTGTTGTAGGCAAACTCTGCAAGGGGCAAGAACTGATCCCACGATCCTCCGAAGTCTATAACACATGCGCGGAGCGTATCCTCCAAGATCTGAATAGTGCGCTCGGACTGCCTGTCCGTCTGAGGATGAAATGCTGTGCTCAACTTAACTCGCGTACCCAACTCACGTACCCAACTCATGCTGTACTACCCTCCAGAAGTGTGAGGTGAACTGCGTATCTCAATCATAAATGATAGACACGGGCACACCATGAAGACGGACGATCTCACGAATGTAAATCTCTACCAACCGCTCTGAAGAATAGGTAACTGCCATATGAATGAAGTGCGCCGACTTGGTCAGCCTGTACACAATGACCCAAATTGCATCGAACTTCCTCTGAGTCTGTGGGAATCCAACAACAAAATCTATAGTGATACGCTCCCACTTCCACTCAGGAATATCTATCTTCTGAAGTAAACCACCAGGTCTCTGATGCTCGTACTTTACATGCTGGTAATTTAGACACCGAGCTATATATGCAACTATGTCTTTCTTCATCCTCCTCCACCAATAATGCTTCCGCAAGTCGTGATACATCTTGGTGGCGCTCAGATGAATATAATACCGGGAACTATGGGTCTTCTCAAGAATCAACTCACGAAGTCTATCCACATTATGCACACAAATACGACCCTACATCCTCAAAACTCCGTCATCTCTAACAGTAACCTGCTTGGCACCACCATGCCGCACTGTGTCTCTAAGGATAAGTAAATGAGGATCGTCATCCTGCCGATCTCTGATGCGCTCAAACAAAGAAGACCGAGCAACTATACACGCTAGAACATGACTGGGCACAGAAATATCCAACCTCACGAACTGGTTGGCCAGGGCCTGAACATCCAATGCAAGCGATCTCTCACCAACTAGAATATAAGCAAGGCTACCCATACTAGCTGACTTTCTACTCAAAGCATCGGCCACTACATTGGCCTTCCCGGGATGATACAATATAGTGATATTATAGTCTTTCAATAGCTCCAACCACCTCCTCTGCCTCAAATTGAGTTCCTTCTGCTTGAACAAATACTGCAAGCTCCGATGATCCGTGAATACCTCATATGGCACGCCGTAAAGATAGTGCCTTTAAATCTTCAGCGAATGAACAATGGCTGCCAGCTCTAGATCATGAACATGGTAATTCTTCTCGTGAACCTTCAACTTCTGTGAAGCATATGCAATAACCTTGCCACCCTGCATCAATACCGCACCCAGACCAATACGAGATGCGTCATAATATACTGTATAAGATCCTGAACCTGTGGGTAACACCAATATCGGTACCGAAGTCAAAGCTGTCTTGAGCTTCTGGAAGCTCGCCTCACACTCGTCTGACCACCTAAACGGGGCACTCTTCTAGGTTAACCTGGCCAACGGGGCTGCTATGGATGAAAATCCCTCCACAAATTGACGGTAGTAGCCCACCAAACCCAGAAAACTACGGATCTCTGTAGCTGATGTGGGTCTAGGCCAGTTCTGAACTGCCTCAATCTTCCTAAGATCCACCTGAATATCCTCTGCTGATACAACATGACACAAGAAACAACCTTAACTCAACCAAAACTCGCATTTTGAGAACTTAGCATATAACTGGCTATCTCTCAGAGTCTGAAGAACAATCCGAAGGTGCTGCTCGTGCTCCTCTCGGCTGTGGGAGTAGACCAAGATATCATCAATAAACACAATCACAAAGGAATCCAAGTAGCGCTTGAACACCCGGTTCATCAAATCCATGAATGTTGCTGGGGCATTTGTCAGCCCAAATGACATAACTAGAAACTTATAATGCCTATACCGAGTCCGAAAAGATGTCTTAGGGATATCGGATGCCCTAATCCTCAACTGATGGTAGCCAGATCTCACATCAATCTTCTAAAACACCTGGACACCCTGAAGCTGATCAAATAAATCATCAATCCTCAGCAATGGCTACTTGTTCTTGATGGTGACTTTGTTCAACTGCCGATAATCTATACACATCCTCATCGATCCATCTTTCTTCTTCACAAACAACACAGGTGCGCCCTAGGGTGAGACACTAGGTCTAATGAAGCCCTTATCAAGAAAATCTTGCAGTTATTCCTTCAATTCTTTCAACTCTGGCGGGGCCACGCGGTATGGCGGAATAGAAATAGGCTGAGTGCCCGGAGCCAAATCAATGTAGAAATCAATATCCCTGTCGGGTGACATCCTCAGCAGGTCTGCAGGAAACACTTCTGGAAACTCACAAACAACCAGCACTAACTCCATGGAAGGAACCTCCGCACTAGAATCATGGACATAAGCCAATCAATACCCAGTATGACATCAAAATCAACCATATCGAGAAGTAGAAGATCTACACGAGTATTAAGACTCCCAATGGTGACCACACACAAACGACAAAAACGGTCTACAATAATAGCACCCCCCACTGGCGTGGACACATACACAGGAGCACTCAAAGAATCACGGGGCATAACTAAATATGAAGCAAAATAGGATGACACATAGGAGTAAGTAGATCCCGGATCAAATAGAACTGAAGCATCTCTACTGCAAACTGAAATAGTACCTATGATAACAACGTCAGATGACTCAGCCTCAGGCCTGGCTGGAAAAGTATAACACCGGGGCTGGGCCCCACCACCCTGAACTACGTCCCTGGGACGGCCTTTAGCTGACTGGTCTTCACCTCTAACGGCTTGACCTCCACCTCTAACAGTCTGGCCTCTACCTCTAGCTGCCTGACCCCTGCCTCTGGCTGGCTGAGCCGGTGGTGCAGCAGCTGATGCCGGAACCATGGCACGAGAACTCTGATACTATGAGCTGCCCATTGCCCGAGGGCAAAATCTAGCAATGTTCCTCGGATCACCACAAGTATAACATAACCTCGGCTGCTGTGACTGCTGACTCTGAAACTGACCCTGTCGACCTGAGTAACCACCCCGATAACTTTGGAGTGGAGGTGCACTAATAGGAGCTGGTGGTGCATTGTAGGCTAGCTGGTCGGAATAAGGCATATGAGGACCACGGCCACCTGAGGCACCGTGGGATGCCTGGAGTTTTGAATGAAACGGCCTGGGAATATGGCCTCTACCGAAAGTACCCCTGCCTCTAGATGAGGCACTGCTGAACTCACCGGAATGACGAGGTTTTTTGTCAGACCCCTGACCTCCCTGAGCAAGAACCATCTCGACTCGTCTGGCGGCATTAGCAGCCGCCTGAAAAGAAATCTCACTCCTAGTCTCCTTAGCCATCTGCAATCTGATAGGCTAAGCAAGTCCATCAATAAACCTTCTCACCCTCTCTCTCTCGGTGGGAAGAAGAAGAATAGCATGATGGGCCAAGTCCATAAAACGGGTCTCATACTGAGTAACAGTCATACTGCCCTGCTGGAGACGCTCAAACTAACGACGACGCTCCTCTCTTAATATGATAGGCAGATAATTCTCTATGAAGAGCTGAGAGAACTGGTCCCAAGTTAGAGCAGGCGACCCAGCTGGTCTAGTCAACAAATAATCTCTCCACCATTTCTTGGCGGAACCAGTCATCTGAAATGCAGCAAAATCGACCCCATTGGTCTCCACTATACCCATATTCTGTAGAAAATCATGACAGCTATTGAGATAATCCAGGGGATCCTCTGAAGGAGCACCACTGAAGTGAATTGGGAAGAGCTTGGTAAATCTGTCCAATCTCCACAAAGCCTCAGAAGACATAGCTAACCCATCATCGGTCTGTGGCGCAATAACTGGCTGAACTACTGTGACTGGATGAGCTGCTGGAGCCTGATACTGGGGAGCTATCTGCTCCGGATCGGGAGTAGTAGGAGTCTAGGCTCCTCCCCCAGCCTGAGAGATGGCTGGTGCCATAGGAAATGCGCCAGTCTGGGCCACACTCTCCATAAGGCCCACCAAACAGACCAAAGCGTTCTGAAGTACTAGGGTGGCAATGAACCCCTCCGGAACCTGAGTTGGTTCGGCAGGAACAATCTGCACTGGAACCTCCTCGTCAAGCTCTATCTGAGGCTCCACTGCTGGGGCTGCTGCTCGGGCTCTGGGCTGAACCCTGCCCCTAACTTGGCCTCTGGCACGGCCTCAGACTCGACCTCTACCCCGCGTAGGAGCTGCCACTGGAGGCTCTAGCTGCTGCTCAGCTGAGAAAGTGGTACGTGTTCTCGCCATCTGCGAGTGAATAAGAGTAGAAGAGTTCAATTAGTATTGAGAAAACAACATCGCACGATAGAGGAGAATAGAAGTGAAATTTGTTCCTAAACTTCATAGCCTCTGGAAGATAAGCACAGATGTATCCGTACTGATCCTCCAGACTCTACTAAATTTGTTCGTGAATCTTGAGACCTAAGCAACCTAGGGCTCTGATACCAACTTATCACGACCCGAAATTCCCACCGTCAGGATTGTGATGATGCCTAACATTTCACTTGCTAGGCAAGCCAACGTTAGAGAATCATTAAACCAAATTCTTATTTCCATTCAGTAAATAACAATAGTTATCTAAGATAAAATATAATAAATGCGGAATAATATAAACACTGCTAATTACTACCACTCGGATCTGGAGTTACAATTCACGAGCATTCTAGAATTTACTACAAGTAATATTCTGAAAGAAATACAACTGTCTGAATGAAAGAAACAGTAGAACAGAAAAGATAGATGAGGATTTCAAGGTCTGTGGACGCCGACAGATCTACCTCGAGTCTCCGGATAACGGTCCAATAGCAAAATCTTGATCAACCCGAGCCGGTACCAAAATCTGCATAGAAAGTGCAAAGTGCATCATCAGTACAACCGACCCTATGTACTGGTAAGTGTCGAGCCTAACCTCGACGAAGTAGTGACGAGGCTAAGGCAAGGCACCTACAAATCAACCTGTACAATTTAACAATGTATATATAAATAACAGTAATGAAGAGCTAGATAGGAAGTATCGGGAGGTGGAAACATGTAGAGGGGAAATATGAGATAAAGAACTACAATAGAATGATAACTGGAACAGTCAATATACAATGGATCAATAGGTGGTAAAATAGTGTCTAAGAAGTGGTTGTTAGAGATAGAGGTATGAAGCGGCTTCAGAATCGAATCGGTGTTTCGAATGTTGATGGCTCGAGGAAGATGACCTTTGAGGAGGCTTAGAGTTGGATGCAAATTATTAGTTCATGTGCTACAGGGATGGATTTTGATTTGATGCAACATTTGGGTAGCGAAGGATGAGGAAGGACATGGAGGGAGGTGTCTCACGATGGTTGAATTGCTAGCAGGTCAAGTATGAAAAGAAGAGGTCGAGAAGTTTCTCAAAGGATATGGTTTAACCAAAATGGGAGTGGCAGAGTAGCATATGGATTATATGGCAGGATAGACACATGTCTTGAGAAAGTTTAGAGCGATTTGGGAATCATGGTGAAAGGTGACTAGGTCTATGGATTTTATTTGGGATAGTGGCTACTGTACTGAGGAAGATTGAATATGGCAGAGAGGAGTTTGCTTGAAATAAAGAGGGGTGGTGTGGAAACATGATTATCGTTTTTGGGGTACAACGTGACTTCGAGTTTGGAATGTATTGTCGGACTTTCAGTTGATGTCTATGGGGAATGAACAGACTTTTACAGCCGGTGGACAAGTATGGGCTCAGGAGGGTTTACTGATTTCGTGGTAGTTGTACCCTGTGCAACATCATTGGAAGATGTCGGTATGAAATTCCACAGATGGGATATCTCCTATGGACAGGTTAGCGATTGCATGATTTTGATGAAGTTTCTACGAAGAGTTCTACTTACTACCCGGCAAAAGGTCAAATATGTTATTGTGGCTGATAATTTGGAATGTTCATGAAGAGTTTGACAAGGGACAACGAGAAATTTGGCAAGATGACAGTGTGAGATCATGGTAATTGAGAAGGAGGAATATTTGTGGGGTCTACATTATTTGAGGGTAGCTTAAAGCTAAGTAAGGGAGCCCACCGTCTTCGATTGGATCGCGTGATTGTCTGCTTGTGCAACTTCTAGTTATCGGTGCATTGGTGGATTATTTATGACTAAGAAAAGTAAACATCAGGGGTAATTCGAGCAAAGTACTTGATGAATGTGTGCTATAGATTTATGTGCAAGTTTTGGGGGAATACTCAGAGTTTATGCTTCTTGTGGATGTGATGTACAAGGAAAAGAATTCACCCGATTGCTTCTTTGAGAGTTTTCATGTGCTAACAGAGCGTTGGAGTTAGATTATATTCGGGACCAGGTCAGAGTAGGTGGCTCTCAACAACGGTTCCAGTGGGTTCAATAATTTAAGTGCAGTGCCTAAGAATTTTGGGTCCATTGTGTGGTTAAGGATCGATTTATTGCAGTGGGTTATAAAAGGGACTTGAAGTGTTCTATGTTATCATCGGGTCTGCGGTGTAGTATTGGAGAAATGGGAGGAAACGACTTCGGGTTCGTAGAGGATATTTCATAATGGGTGTACCGGTTGGAGATACTATTATACGCATAAGGAGGGTATGAGATGGTTCTTGGGTATCGAGATGATGTGGTCTCGTGATTCGGGTCACTCGGGATGAGTGCTGATTAAGTTCGTTATGTTTTCGAATGGAGCTATTATTATTTCTAAGGTAAGTCAAGAGTAAATTGGAAGAAGTTTGGGTCGGTTAATAATGGTTAAATCAGCATGATTGTGGAAATGATCAGTTCCTTTGGCGTGTTAAGTTATACAGATGGTTTATGATTACACGTGCAGGCTTGACAGCCAGCATAATTTGATTGATTTGGGAGGTATTGGTTCAAATTGCCTTGTTATGTGTAAATGGATCCCGAAAGAGTTATGACGGTTAAGACCACGACCGGAGGTTTGTATTTTCTTCGGTTATGGGAATTCAGTTGTGTATTGCGATGGTTCTTCTGAAATGATTTAGGTGAAAGGTTTCTAGCCAATGGATTATTTATTCTTCTATTAGTTCAAGGGTTATGATAAATTCTTATACTCTCACGTAGCGGCATGATAGGTGCAGTGAGCGGTATGGAAATTTGGAAGTTGAGGACTAAGGTCGAGGTTTGGTGTTGATAAGAATGTCATGAGCTCGGAGGAGCAGGGAAAGACTTCAGAGGTTCAGAGTGAGCTAGCATTTCCTTTAGTGTCACTTGAGAACGGTGTCCTATATAAGAGGCTTTGTGTATTGATTTACGGATCCTTGATTTGCTTTACAGAATTAGCACGGTTGGTGGTATAGAGGTGTAGACTTTGCTACCCTGTGCGGAAGGTCGTGGGAGCGTGTCCCACGGGGAAATTTGTATAAGTGTGACATGTTAGTCACTTGATTATTAAGGATTGAAACCAAGTATGAAGATTCTGGTACTATCGCTAATGTGAGATTTTGTGCCTGAAAGGTGCTCTATTCATTTGGTTGTGGACTGTGGAAGTTTGTTCCGGATTGTACCACTGCTCGTGTGTGTCATAGATAGGGCCATTGTGGATCCTTGAAAGATTGTTGGCCCAGTATGGTATGATCAAAATCGGTTTAAGATCTGCTAGTGGGTCTAATGTGAATGTGTTCTCTACGTCAGGTTGGATGTGTTCATTCAACATAGCATTGCTTACGGAGGAGTCTTTGGGCATTGGATGTTATTCCCACCGTCAGCTATTCCATGTAATACTCTATTGTGCCATGTGGATTGTGAGATGACTTGATTACTCGCACATGTGTTGTGATCCCATGTATTTTGTAGTGTTATATGAGTAGGATGGCTCTCAAGATGCAGGTCATTTATTGCACCTTAGTCGTGCTTGAGTTTTTGTAGTGTTTGGCGCTACCCGTGTCCCCAGGTTAGTATTATGCTGTAACAATCCAATCGGTCATTTTGAGCTCTAGCGCGTCGTTCGGTGGTTTGAGGCCTTGAGTAGTTTCAGTTCAAGTATTATGACTTGTGCACGTGGTCAGAATTGAACTTCGGGAAGTTCAGAGTTGATTTGGAAAGAAAGCTCTCATTTCGGAAGATTTAAATCGAAAGAATTGGCTAAGGTTTGATTTTTGAGTAAACGACCTCGGAATCAGGATTGGAAGGTTCCAAAATGTTCGTATGATGATTTTAGACTTGGGCGTATGTCCGAATCGAGTTTTGGATGACCCGGGAGCATTTCAGCGCCTATTGTGGAAGGTTGGCGTTTTGGAAGAATTTCATAAATTTGGGTTGAAGTGCATTTCAATGTTATTGATGTCCATTTGGGATTCCGAGTCTGGGAATAGCTCCGTAAGGTGATTCTGGTATTGGGAGCGCGTCCGGATGTGGATTTGGAGGTCTGTAGGTCATTTTGGGGTCTTTTGGCGAAAGTTAGAAATTTGAAGATTTTTGAGAAGTTTGATCGGGAGTGGACTTTTTGATATGGGGGTCGGATTCTGATTCCGATTCTGGAAGTTGGAGTAGGTTCGTAATGTCGAATGTGACTTGTGTGCTAAATTTGAGGTCAATCGGACGTGATTTGATAAGTTTCGACATCGAATGTAGAAGTTTGAAGTTCTAAAGTTCATTAAGCTTGAATTGGGGTGCGATGATTTTGGTGATGTTTGATGTGATTTGAGGCCTCGATCAGGTCCGTGTTATGTTATGGGACTGGTTGGTGTGATTAGACGGGGTCCCGGGGACCTCGGGTGTGTTTCGGAGTGGTTTCGAATCAATTTGAGCTGTTTTGGAACTGCTTTTGCTGGTATCTGGTTTCCTTCTTCGCGAACGCGAATGGTGTCCTGCGTTCGCAAAGAGGAACTTTGAGGCTGCTGGGATTTGGCCTTCACAAAATGCGAGGCAGTGGACGCGAACGCGAGGCAGTAGCTGGGAAGGCCTTCGCGAACGCGGCCAAGGCTACGCGAATGCGAAGAAGAGAGAGAGAGAGAGCGGGGACCTGGAGCAGTTTGGCCTTCGCGAACGCGGCCAAGGTGACGCGAACGCGATGAGTAGGTTGGAGGAAGTGCATTCTGGCCTTCGCATTCGCGATGGTCGTGCCATGAACGCGAAGAAGGGTGGACCTGAGTTGGGCAGAATGTTTTAAAGCGGTGTTTGGGTTCATTTCACCCATTTTTCACACGGCCTGGGCGATATTTGGAGCTTTTGAAGAGGGGATTTTATCATCAAGCATGAGGTAAGTGATTTCTACTAGTTGTGAGTTACATACAAGGTTTATACATGGATTTAGGCATGAAAAGTTGTAGAAATTTGGGATTTTGGTAGATAACCTAGAAATAGATATTTTTGGATTTTGACCACAAATTTGGGCATGGAATTGAGAATAAATTATATATTTGAGTTTATGGGGTTATGGATAATGTTTATCTTCGAACATTTTCAGAATCCGGGCACGTGGGCCCGATGGTGATTTTATCACCTTTTCGAGCGGAGTTGGGAATTGTTGTAAATTAAATTATAATGAGTATTAGAGTATACATTTATGGATTTGCACATTTATTGACTAGTTTTGGAGCGATGGGCATCGGTTTGAGTTGTTGGAAAGGCTTTGGAGCTGGTTATGGAACTTCGGAGCGAGGTAAGTCTCTTTTCTAACCTTGTAAGAGGGAATTAACCCCATAGGTGAATTGAATTAATATGTCCTTCCATTTGTGCGTGTGGGGTGTGCTTCTATTTGTGGGGGCTACGTATGCACGAGGTGACGAGAGTCCGTACGTAGCTACTAGTTATGCCTATGTCCGAGTAGTTTTAGGTTTACACCATGCCTTATTGATACCATTATTTGATTATGTTTATTATTTGCCTTGAAAAGAATTGAGATCGAGTATGCTTATTAAATGCCTTGAAAAGAGTTGAAATTGAGGATTTCGAGACTTGAAAGTTTTCATTGAATTTCGTATTTTGAAAAAGAATTTAAGAATATTATAATATCTTAAGAAATCTATGTGCAACCGCGTCGCAAATATATTTCGCGAGCAGGGTAAATTTTCACTACTCTTATGGGAGCGGCCCGTTCGTCTTGGCGGGTTAATAGATTCATCTATGGTTCGTGCCGTTCGACTCTCGGCAGTGCACAATTTATATTTAGATGTTGGTTCGTGCCGTTCGACCCTCGATAGTGCACAATTTATATTTATATGTTGGATCGGGCCGTACGACCTCGGCATGACTTGCGCATGATAACTCTTTGGAACTAATAATAATTGACGCTGCTTTATGGGCTTGAGATATAAATTGTTAAATGATGGAAATGAATTTGGGAAGTTCTATTAGTAAAAAGAATAGTTGATTATTTTCGGTTATTAAATTTTCAGCTACGTTATGTATTCCATGTTTAAATATAAGATTGGCATTATATTGTTAGCCTATAGTAAGTGTCGGAGTCGACCCCTTGTCACTACTTCTTCGAGGTTAGACGGAATACTTACTGGGTATGCGTTGATTTACGTACTCATACTATACTTGCTGCACATTTTGTGCAGGTACATATATATCTAGTGGCCTCGTGGGAGCAGAGGCGTGGTTAAATGCGGGGACTTAGGTGAGTTTCATTCTATATTACGACTCGCAACCAGCAGAGTCTCCTTCAGAGTACTTATAATTTTCCTGTCCAATTTGTATTTCGGACAGATGTTGTATTTTATTTTACTTCCTAGTTGATGCTCATGCACTTGTGACACTAGGTTTTGGGGTGATTATGGGTTGTTTGGTATTGAAATTGTGAAAATAATTTTATTTACTCTGTAAATTCCACCTTTATTATTAAATTGAAGAAAATCGTGATTTCAAGTACTAAAATGAGTAATTAAGTTAATCAATTATTGTTGGCTGGCCTGATAGCGGTGTTAGGCGCCATCACCACCTCTAATGGAATTTGGGTCGTGACATATGCACTTGGCGTACTTGTGGTCGATATTCGGGCATTCTGTAGGTATGAGCATTATGGATCGATGAGTATGTCATTATTGATTGTTATGAGTGGATCGGGTGGCACGCCGCCAGGGGTATATTGTTTGGATCGGGTTGTATGCCATAACTGTATCATGTGTGGATCGGGTTGCACGCTGCAACAGTGAGATGCTGAGTATGGTTCCCTGTACTTATTTTTTTTGTATATTTGTTTCTCATTCTCTGAGAAAGGTTCATAACATCTCTTTGGTTGTTTTATTCATTACGCAGGCCAGGTAGTTCTTTTTGCATAGTTCGTTCTCCCATATGTGTTGTATTCGGGTTGTAGCTTGTTGGCGCATTGATGGCGTCATATGAGATCTTGGTCAGTGTTTGAGGTGGCTTATTGCCTGAGCAGTTTGTACTTGGTGAGACGAGGTTATTGGACCTGAAGTCAGTGCGATCGGAGTTAAGTAAGGCATATTAAAGAGAAAATATCGTTATTCAGTTCAGAATGAGGTAGTAGTGCTTGTCAGGTGAAGAGACCCCATGATTTATTGTCTTGCTAGGTGGTTATGAGTTTCTACACATCTCTTTCGTCGTGGCAGTATTGCAAGAGTTGGGACAGGGCTTACATGTGTTATGAGACATATTGTGGGCATCAAATTCGTGAAATTGCAGCTATTGTGGTCGGAGGATGTTATTATTGGCATGTGAATCATGCGGTGCATGGTGTGAATTCAGCAAAGGGGTATGATCATGTTTTGATACAGTATGTAGTGATTGATACGATGTTCGTATGTTAGAATCAGGTCTTGTATAAGAATTCATAGGTTGGAATATGGTTCTACGGCTTATTGACTAAATAAAAGAGAGGATCATCAGTCTGGCTGGAGCCAATGTGCCTAACTGGGTTGTGTGGCACGGGTAGGTGCACAAGGTGTTAAACAGTGATTTTGGGGTAACTCCGGAGCAGTTCTTAGCACATTCGAGGACGGATGTATGTTTAAGTGGGGTTGAATATAACGACCTAACCGGCCGTTTTGAGCTATAGCACGTCGTTCAGTGGTTTGAGGCCTTGAGTAGTTTCACTTCATGTATTATGACTGGTACGCATATTCGGAATTGAATTTCGGGAAGTTCGAAGTTGATTCGGATGGAAAATTCTAATTTCAGAAGCTTTAAGTTGGAAGAATTGACTAAGGTTTGACTTTTGAGTAAAAGACCTCAAAATCGGGATTTGAAGGTTCCAATAGGTTCGTATGATGATTTCGGACGTGGGCGTATGTTCGGGTTGAGTATTAGGTCGCCCGGGAGCATTTCGTCGCTTATTGTAGAAAGTTGACATTTTGAAGGTTTAAGAATTTCTTAAGTTTGATTTAAAGTGGACTTTGGTGCTATCGATGTCCGTTTGAGGTTTCGAGCCTTGGAATAGGTTTGTATCGTGATTTGTGACTTGCACGTAAAGTTTGGCGTCATTCCGGGATGTTTAAGTGTAATTCGGACGCGTTCGGCGAAGTTTGAAGGTTAGAAAGTTGAAAGAAAGGTTTTGGCCTTTGATTCGTAATTTTTGATGATTGTTTGACATGATTTGAGGCTTCGACTAAGTTCATATCGTGTTTTGGGATGTGTTGGTGTGCTTGGATGGGGTCCCGGGGGCCTCGGGGGTGATTTGGATTGAAAGAATTGCTGAGGCAGCTGAGTTCAATCGCACCTGCATGGGAAGTGGCCGCAGGTGCAGTCACGCAAGTGCGTAAGGGCCATCGAAGGTGCGATTTTGGTGTAAAGGACCTGGGGGCGCAGGTGCGAGGAAATATTCTGCACCTGCGAAGTCGCAGATGCGGAAAAGTGATCGTAGTAGCGACTTGGGCGACCTGGGCGTGTGGTCGCAGAAGCAAATGGGAGCAGCGCACCGGCGTATGCGCAAAAGCGATGCCACTGCCGCAAGTGCGGGGTAATGCGCAAATGTGTGAGGAAGTGTAGCACATGCGATTGTGCAGAAGCGGAAGAATTTTCACAGGTGCGATGGGATGCTGGCAGTAGACTTCCACATGAGCGAGATGTTTCTCGTAGAAGCGAGCTCGCAGGCGCGCAAATTCATCCGTGGGTGCGATGATCGCTGAGCAGAGGGCCTTATTAAGTACATGGGTTTGACTCTTTTTCTTTTCGTTTCTTCCATGGGAGCCGGCCTTGGAGCGATTTTGGAGCGCCATTTTCATTGTCACTCATGAGGTAAGTCATTTTCATTGTCACTCATGAGGTAAGTAATTTCTAGAAGTTGTGAGTTAAATATACGGATTTGGGCTTGTAAATACATGAAAAATTATGGAAATTATGGGATTTCAAGAGAAAACTTAGAAATTGGTATTTTTGGATTTTAACCACGATTTTGGAAATGAAATTAGGAGTAAATCATATATGGGTAAAGTTTATCTTTCCATGAATTTTCAGAATCCGGGCACTTGGGCCTGAGGGTTGACTTTATTGACTTTTCGAGCGGAGTTGGAAATTATTATGAATTGATTAATTATAAGCATTGGAGTATATTTTTGATTGATTTGCACATTATTTGGCTAGTTTCGGACCGATGGGCATTGGTTTGAGGAGCTAGAGAGGCGTTGGAGCCGGTTATGGAACTTCGGAGCGAGGTAAGTATCCTGTCTAACCCTGTGAGGGGGAAATTTACCCCGTAGGTATTATATTCTTATGTGCTACATGTTGTGGGAGCTATGCACGTATGAGGTAACGGGTGTTCGTGCGTATGCTAGAATTCCTGATTATGTCCGGGTAGACTTAGGTGCACGCAATGCTATAATTGTACTATTTGAGTTATCTTTGCTCGTTTAAGTCCTTTATTTCGCGTTGCGACTTGAGACTAGACTTGCATAGGGTGATAGGCTCGCTATTGTAGAGATGTGATGAGCTACTTGAAAATCCGCAGAATAATTTGTGTTTTCCCTTACGAAATTCTCGCGCATTGTGCATTTTCATTAAAAAACTTTTTTTACATTTCATAACTCACACGTATCTTCGTGAGTGGGGTCAAGGACCCGTTAAAGTATCATATTCTCATGGGAGTTGGCCGTTCGCCTCGGTAGTATAATAGATGCATCTATGGTTCATGTCGTTCGACCCTCGGCAGTGCACATATTATTATGGGATCGGGTCGTACGCCTCGGCATTTCTATAAATACTCTTATGGGATCGGGCCATTCTCCTCGACAGTGTCGTGCATAATATTTGGCAAAAAGACATTGTATCCGTGAGTTTTTCTGATTTGAGTTGTGACGATCTATCTGGTGGGGACCATTTTCCACATTTACTTCGGTTGAGGAGGTGACCGATAATTGAGGGCTTGCGTTTATTGTTCAGAGGAGGATCGTACCACGTGCTTAACTTTGTTTACACTATTTTTACCATGCCTCATACTTGTTTACTTCTGATTTATTTGGCAGCTAGTAAGTGTCGATGTCGACCCCTCATCACTACTTCTCCGGGGTTTGGCTAGATACTTACTAGGTAAGCGCTGAATTACGTACTCATGCTACACTTGCTGCACTTTTTGTGCAGGTATATATATATAGTCTTTTTGGGCACAGAGGCGCGACTATTACGGGGACTTTATGGTAAGCTGTATTCCATGTTACGATCCGCAGCATACAAAGTCTCCATGAGAGTTATTTATATTCTCCTGTCTAACTTGTATTCCAGACAGATGCTGTATTTTATTATATTTCTTGGTAAATACTTATTCCCTTGTGACACCAGGTTTTGGGGTTCCTACTGGATGTTCATTATTGTAGTTTGCGTAATTATTACCATTTCACCTTGTTTTATACTGAGATTGAAAAATAAAATCAAGGTTTTTTTTTTACGAGTACCAGGTTTTACTCTACTTATTTAAGGTGATTCATGATTTCGAAAATTATAAAATGAGTAACTAAGTTCATTAATCACTGTTGGCTTGCCTGACGACGGCGTTAAGCGCCATCACAACCTATAGTGGATTATGGGTCGTGACATCCTTGCCCTCCCAGTTATAGTCTACCCGAACTGTGGGTAGTGTCTCTTTAGTAATGGAGCATATGTACCTGCTCCCTGCCCTCGGTCTTGTTGAATGGAGGCCTTCACGACATTGAAGTCGTTATCGATAGAGTAGCCGCCGAGGACGAAACTCTTCAAGGAAGGCTCCTGGGCCACCTCGGGAATGTCCACCTCGGTATTTGTGGCCGGGTTGGAAGATAAAGGGGAGGTTTGTTGAGGCACGAATTTAGAAGTTTTCGCCATCGGATTCTGGGAATATAAAGATTTTAAGAAACTCGATGGACATTTGAAGATGGGATGGAGATATGAAAGTCTGGTTTGAAGATTCAAAGAGAAAGTATGAAGATTTGAGGATGAAGATATGAAGATCTAAGGAGCAATGTATGAATATTTAAAGAAGTTAAAGGTAAGTAGAAAATTCGAGGGTAAATCAATGAGTTCTGGAATCGGAAAGCGGGGAAGTGAAAAAGGGCCGGAGTTTTTATAAAGAAAAGACAATCAATAAGTTACGTTTCACATTCGAAGACAGTTAGCTGGCGGCTGACACATATCCGAAGTCAGAACGCTACGACTGATGGGATGTTTCGTTGACCCGTCACCTCGGTTGTAATATGCGAAGGATGGAATCAAGGTTTATTTATCGCTTTCTGTCGTTTCGATAAATCTACCCTCCGAAAAATGAGGGGATTATCTGTATACGGGTAAAATCGGGAGCAATGTCTACCCCGACTCCCCGATGAGAGAACGGAGGGGGAGCATGGATCCGAAAGATTGTAATCGAGGTTAGAGACTCCTCGTATCGAGACTCAAGGAGAGTGAATGATATATCCGACATCGGACATGGCAAAGCGACACGTCCCAGACCGAGTATAAGTTCTAAACCTCGGGAGACACAGTGAACGATTATGCATGACGGATAGAGGGCCGTAATACTCGCCCTCAATTGGATATCATGGCATGAATCTCGCTCGACATCGATTATGGACCAATAATTACCGGGAAAAGAAGATTTTTACCATTTTTATACTTATACTAGGACTGAAACTCTCCTACTATATAAATAAGAAGTTTTTTTTTAGTCTGACACATTGTAACACGCAGTTCAAGGCAATAAAAGTTTACTTTTGCTATTGTTAACGGCATTACTCACTTGTTCTGTTCTTTACTCGCGACTAGGTTTGAACCGAGGGTCCAATCGAGGATGAGCTCACAATTCAATCTAAGATTAGTCCTGGTCTTAACATTGCAAGTGGTTTGGTCATTTATTTCATCTTTAATTTATTTATCTATTATTTTTAATTATTCGTGTTGAATTAAATCACGTATCTTTTAAATCGCGTATAAATTTAATTGTTACTCAATTTTGGGATAAACACTCGTATCCAATAGCTTGTAGCTTTTGCTCAAACTCTCTCTCTCTATATATATATTAATAAATTTACTAAATATCTATAAGTAATTAATTTGTGAACTGATTGTTATTGTATATTAACTTGAGATTTAAGGAAATTTTAAGCTCTAAATTTTCAATCTGCTTCTGCTTGGACCTATCACGTTCACGTAGCTTGACTTAACAAATTTCTTGTGATGTGACTCGAAAACGACTCGGGCATAAATTTCTTTGAATATACAACAACAAAGAAAAATTATTTTCTCCAATCTTATTTTTCGGTCTAGCCATCACGGAAGCCACGGGAGGACACAAGGAGGGGAGGCGGCTTATAGACCAAAACATAATCAGGCATCGACTAATTTGTATTATTTAATGCAAAGATACTTTAAAAAGAGGCGTTATCTAATATCGCTTTATAATATATTTTTAATTTATATCTATATACTCCCTCCGTTTCAATTTAGATGGGATAGTTTGACTCGTCACGAAATTTAAGAAAAATAAGAAAATTTTTAAAATTTATGGTTTTAAAAGTTTAAGGGGTAAGAACTTTGTAGGGCCATGACATTTTGTGTGGTTATAAAAGCTTCTCATTAAGAATAAAATGGATAAAATAAAGAGTTTAAAGTTAGAATTATTTTCAAATGTAGAAATGTGTCATTTATTTTGGAACAGACCAAAAAAAAAAGTACATTATTTAATTTGAAACGGAGGAAGTATAAGATACGGATATTATTTTCTTTTAAAAATGTACATATACACTAAGTCAATATCACTTAAAAATTACACCACACTTCAAGATCCCGATAGCGAAAACACCCTATAATAAGGAGGTGTCATTCTACACCACTTGGCATGAATTTTTCTTATGTAAGCGTGTAAATAGATACTCCATTAGTTGAAAATAATAGAAAGTACATATTAATTTTTGAAACATAAAGGAAGACCTTAAAACAAACACGATCTCATACTCAAATATACTTAATTATAAATTAAATTGTAACAAGACTATCTAGCACCACAAGATAATTTTACGTACCCCACCTTTAATTAATTAACAATAAAATTGTCACTACATAATCTTGTATACACCACCCATTCTACTGACACAACTTAAAAGTTACATTATCTATTCATTTTGACAAAAGAAGGAAAGAAAATACTGAATGTAACTACTCCATGATCATTTCGCGCGCTGTTGACTTTCTATACACTTTTGAAAGGGACACACTTCGGTTTTCCACATTCTAACCACCACAAACGGGACATATTCCTTTTCCTGTCTGGCGGTGGCGAGCCGAGGTTGTTTTTTCACTACATTTTTCAAGTGTACTAAATAATGCACTGTTGTCTTGTCGAGAGACTTGTGGTAAAATATCAATTAGTCTAACTCATGTAAAGAAAAAATAAAATAAATATTAAAGATGGGGAGTCACCTCATGTACTAAATATTTGTTTGAACATTCTAGGAATAGAAAGCAGGGGAATTAGCAGATTAAAGAGTTGGTGAAACAGAATTGTGAAATGGACAGCAACTTAGCTAATACATCATGCTCAACACACTCTCCTTTTAAAAGCGTTTTGAATTTTGTTTTCTAAAATCATTAACGTTATTTCTTGGCTAATTATAGAGTTTGGCTTCTAAAGATATCAAGTCATATTATTTTCTGCAAAGCAAAACAATTTAAAGTAGGTTTTTCATCAAACACAAATACTTTTGATAATTCCTTTTAAATGGAGTACTAATTCAAAAGCAAATAACTTACAAAAAAAAACTAATCCTTCATAATTAATCTGTATTAAAAAAAACAGTATAACACAAAGGGTTGTGGAGGAATAAATATAATTGCTCTATCCTAAATCAAAATTTTCGGGTTCGAATGGAATGGAAAAAACTATGGTAGCTGGAGCTGCTTTTTCAGGAAACCGAACTACTTTTGAAACTAAGATCTTATGTGAAAGTCCTTAATTTGTGGCGGAAAGAAGAAGTAAAAACCACTAGTACTTTTCTACTTTGTACTACCAAGTGAGTAGTGACTTGAGTATGTTATGACTTTTCTTGAGGAGAAAAAAGCCTAAAAGTTTCTTTATCTATTCTGTGACATATTCAGATCAAGCTGATGGATCAGTGCTTTTGTAATTTACATATATTTGGCTAAAACAATTTGACGTTAGGTGCATCCGTGTGTGTTGACTTTGTTGTGCAAATTGAAAAAAATGACCTACTGTCTATACTAATATGCTGTTAAAGTGATCTTTTTCAAAGAGGTGGTTAAGATAAGAATAATAACAAATTAAGCTACACTACAAAGTCAAGGCTGTTTCAGTTGACGAAAAGTAAATTCTATAGAACCGCAACTGAGATAAACCACGGCCCACAAGGTTGGCTGAATTGGTTGTTTGAGATGTTTTCGGGCAGGAGACTTTGGATCCATTCTTCCCACCAACAACCTCTTAAGTCAGAACTTGTCGCACCGGACTTGTCTAGTATGGTTTACATTTTCTGTGTGATTTGTGAGCTATTGCACAATCGGCAGATTAGATAAAATGAAGGTGGAAGATATGAGGATGTTGAGGTGGATGTGCGGGCATGCAGGTTAGATAAAATTAGAAATGAAGTTATTCGGGACAAGGTGGGTGTGGTCCCTGCGGAGGACAAGATGCGGAAGGCGAGACTTAGATGGTTCGAACATGTGAAGAGGAGAGGCACTGATGCTCCGATGATGATCAGAGGTGTGAAAGGTGGCATGAGAGGGTCATCGGAGAGGTAGAGGCAGGGCAAAAAGTATTGGGGAGAGGTGATTAGGTAAGATATGATATTGCTCCAGCTGAGGACATGTCCATGGATAGGAAGGTGTGGAGGTTGAGAATAAAGGTAAAGGGTTAGGTGGTCAGAGTGTTGTCTTTGTTTGTAGCAGTAGCTTTGATACATTACTTGGTGCCTTCCGTGTTTTTTTCCGTACCACTAGTCTTCTGTTACTACTTATTGTTGTCTTGTGTTTCGGTTTTCTGATTTCATTACCTTTTGCTAGTTTTGTATTTTTGCTTTAGTAGTTATTGCACCTCTCCTCTCCCCTTCCTGAGTCGAGGATCTTTCGGAAACAACCTCTCTGTCTTTTTAAAGGCAGGGGTAAGGTCTGCGTACACTGTACCCTCCCCAGATCCCACTTGTGAGACTATATTGGGTATGTTGTTATTGTTGTTGTTGCACAATCAAAAGGTTACCCAATACACACATGAACGGGTAGCGTCTACGGGGTGTCCGTGAGAATTTTCCAAATGAGATTAACCCAATTTTTTTGGTGTGCGTTTTATAATTAAGGTGAATTAAAAGTCAAACGTACAATTTGATTTTACCATCCATGCACTACTTGTTGCAACAAACTTTTTAAAATTAACAGATTGGAGTATATTTTAAGTTGCGAATTTTTAACTATGGCAATTAACAATGGCTGTTGAAATTTGTTTTACAACTCTAAAAATCTTTATCTTAATTTTTGGTATTTCACAGAGAGATTCTGAAGAATGACAAATATTCCAAACATTTGAACAACATACCTTAAAACACAAAAGACTATCGTTTCCTTAGCCCAGTAAAGAGGCCATGAGGAGGGAAGACAAACAAAATAGAACGTTTGTTATTCGGATTGGAATTTATTATTTCAAAATCCAATAAGATGAAAGTAGTACAAAACAAAACTGAAGTACTTGATGCACACCCCCCTATTTATATATGGATCAAGAAGATAAAAAATCTAAAAGTATAAGAAAAATGAGGGGAAAATAGGAAAAGCATATTAATTAGCGTTTAGAATTAAGTTATACATGGGGGTGCATTATTGAAGTTATTATTAATCTGCAAACTAATCTAAGGAATAGCAGATTTTCTTGAAGGTAGGCAAGTTATCCTGAAATAGAGGAATGAAGACATCAATACTTCCATCTCCAACGAAAGATGGTAGAAAAAACATCCCACCTTCTACTGGGAAATAAGAAGGCATGAAAATGTTAGGACAACCAGTTCCAAAATCTAAGTCATAGAATGGAAATCTTAACCAACTGTCCACTTCAAGATTAGGGCCAAGTATATGATCATTCATATCTGCTGTTGGAATGAGATCTTGTTCCTTCACTTTGGTATTGGCAAAGTCAATGAATGATCTGAAATAGTTGTTGTTTACCTTTGTAACAGCGTCATGTATGAGCTTTGTTGCATGTGGAAGAGGCTCACGCAAAAGGTCCTTTACTTTTGCAGTTGGAAATGCCCAAAGGACTAAGTTTCCAAAAAACTCATTAGGTATTCTTGGATTCAACCTCGCTCTACCATTGACTGCGATTCTGATTTGTGTGGTCTCAAATGCACTTCGGCCACGAGCTTTGGTTATGGCCCTCCATAGATGTGCAATGAGACTTTCGAATGTGCTATAAGGCTTGTTATTTCCATTCATAGAAGAAGCCTTAGCTTTAAGCTTCGCAAGAAACTCAA
The DNA here is from genome assembly GCF_000390325.3 of Nicotiana tomentosiformis. NCBI lineage: Eukaryota > Viridiplantae > Streptophyta > Magnoliopsida > Solanales > Solanaceae > Nicotiana > Nicotiana tomentosiformis. The sequence goes on along the minus strand of NC_090822.1, from coordinate 101,522,462 downwards.
TAGTAAAATGAACTTTGTGTACAACTATATCTTCCGATATATGATGAGCCTGATTGAGCAAACGCTCCTTTTTCACTAACTTAGACGTGAACTCCACTCCCTTATGCTCGTATTCGATGAGAGAAGGGTTTCGAGGAGTGAAAATTGTACGATCATGTAAAGGAAGTGGATTGACTCTGAGGCCTCGACAAGCTTGACCCCATGCAACCAAGAAGTTGCTAGTGGATTGGCCATCCGCTATCATATGATTGGAAGTAAAGCCAACAACCAAAGAGCCACAAGTGAACCTAGTTAATTGAACTTGCACCAATTCTTTCACATCATTCAAGCTAGGGTGTAACTTGAGCAAAGATGGTGAAGGTTTGTAAGGCATTACTTGATCAAGGGTGCTATTAGCCGATGCCTCGACGAATCTAACACCTTCATCATTGAGAAGAATAGTTACTGGATTTCCATGTTCGTCTTTGTCTAATCTCCCAGCAAATTCAGGATAAATAGCTAAGGCTTTTTGAAGACCTAATTCAATAGCAGGATTTGGTGGGGTGGGAGAGCGATAGGCATATATGATAGCAATATGAGCATCATATGTAACCTTATCAAAGACACTAAGGGGAATGTGACTTTTTGTTGGAGAGATGTCTTCATAAATAGGTTTAACGATTCTTGAACTCTCTATTCTCATCTTCATGTTTTTCTCCTTTTGTTTTTTTGGCTAAGTGAATAAAGAAATTTAGGGGTAGAGAGAATGGAATAATGCTTTCTTTTAGCTTGAGATACCAGTGAGAAGGCAAATGATTGGGTATTTATACAAATTTTTATCTCTCTTTGATTGTTTAAGACTTGTTTTTATTTGTAAAGGGAAATAAAAAAACTAGGTATTGATTGGAGTAATTACATATATGATAAGAAGAAAAGCAGAGACAGGATAAGGGCTTGTTGAAGTTTCAATGTTCAACTAACTAGCTAGTGTCTAGGTGCTTAGTCAAATTAGCCGGTTCATATTTCTTTCTTTTTTTCTCTAACGAATTTTGATTTTCTGGAATTCCGAAAAGAATTATACATCATTATGTTCCTCTATAAAAATAAATACTCCCCCGTTTCAATTTAGATGGGTAGTTTGACTCGGCACGGAATTTAAGAAAAAAAGAAGACTTTTAAAACTTGTGGTCTTAAAAGTTTAAGGAGTCAAAGCTTTGTAAGGCCATGACATTTGTATGGTAATAAAAATTTCTCATTAAGGGTAAAATGAGTAAAATGAACAATTTAAAATTGAATTATTTTCAACTTTAGAACCGTGTCATTTATTTTGGAATAGACTTGTATACGGGCGAAATCAGGCATACCCGATTTCGTTGGTAGGGGAGTTTCCTCGAGGGTAACGTCATAATAGACCGGGCTCGAGCTCGAGCTCGAAGATAGAACATCAAGCCTGGAGATCGAAGTGTTCATTGAGATCGAGGCCAGCAACAACTGAGATCAAACATGACTGACATCGAGTAAGGCGTAATAACGGAATGGCGAGATATCAGTAACCGGTCGAAGATCATGGCGGAAATCCCGGAACAGATCAAATCAAAGCGATTATTAGTGCCAATCATGGGATCTACTTCCGTTATTAGAGTTGTACCTTATTTAGGATTCCTCTATTATATGAAGAGGGATTCCATTCACTTGTGAAGAGAACAATTATTATTCATTGAGAAGAATATATACATACGTTGCTTTCTTTATTTTACTTACTGTTCATCGCTGTTTGTTCCATCCTCTACTGTTCTTATTAAATAACCTCGAGACTATCTCGAATCGAGGTCGAGGCATTGTTTGCAGACCAGTTTGATTTATTTTATTGTCCAATTTATCTATTTAATTAGTTGTTTATCAATACATACTAGGTTAAATCACATATCCTTAAAATCACATTATAAGTTTAATTGTTACTCAATTTATAGGGTAAACAGTTTGGCGCCCACCGTGGGTCTAAGGATAACAATGATTATTCAGTACTGATTCTAGTAAAACACACTATTTTACGCTTGTTCTTGTCAAGTATCTTTGCTTTCAGGTTAAAATATGTCAAACTCACAAAACGCATCCACACACGGTGACAATGGTCTCAGATTCCACGGTGAAAACGAAAATGTGATTGCTCCAGGAGTCGAGGTGCCATAGGCTAACCTTGGGGGAGCACCGGTTGCCAACCCAGTCGATGTCAGTTCGCACGTTGCTCTAAACGCGGGCCTAGGCGCATATCACGATGGGAGTGTACATAGAGAAGGTTGATCTAGTGGCCAAGGAACATAGGGCAGAGGAGACGAAGGAGTCAGTCTCCAAGTGATATTCGAGATACTTCAGGCTCAGCAAGCCGCTATTGATCAGTTACAAAATCAACATAGAGCTCCGAGCCAGTATCGGAAAGGTCGAATGGTAACGAATAGGGGACTGATCCTGCGGTAATGAAGATGTTGGAGGATCTCACCAAAAGAATTGAATCAGGGGAGAAGAGAAGCGAAGCCAACGATAAAAAAATGAAGACATACAACTTTCGAGTTGATCAGATACCGGGAGCACTGCCAATCTTGAAAGGGGTGGATTCGAATAAGTTTGTACAAAAGTTGTTTCCTCCAAGTGCAGCTCTGAAGCCTATTCCAAAGAAGTTTCGTATGCCAGACATACCCAAATATAATGGGACCACCGATCTGAATGAGCATGTTACTTCATATACATGCGCTATCAAGGGTAACAATTTAGAAGATGATGAAATCGAATCTGTGCTGTTGAAAACATTCTGAGAGACCCTTTCGAAGGGAGCACTGATTTGGTATCACAACTTGCCACCAAATTCCATCATCTCATTTGCCATGTTGGCAGATTCTTTCGTAAAGGCATATGCAGGGGCCATAAAGGTCGCAACGAGGAAATTAGACCTTTTCAAGGTAAGACAAAGGGATAATGAAATGCTGAGGGAGTTTGTGTCCCGATTTCAAATGGAACGCATGGAGTTACCACCGATCACAGAGGATTGGGCCGTTCAAGCTTTCACCCAAGGGTTGAACGAGCGGAGTTGGATAGCATCACGTCAGTTGAAACAAAATTTGATCGAGTATCCAGCTATAACTTGGGTAGATGTGCACAATCGATATCAATCGAAGATCAGGGTCGAGGACAACAAATTAGGAGCCCCTTCTGGTTCAGTACATCCAAACAAGTCGGCAGTTAAAAACCAGAGGGACTTCGACAGGGAGCCAAGGTCGAATAGAGACCAATATCAACCATATACCGCAGATCGAAGGAACAATGGTTCAGGACGCAATTCCTCCTGGAACGATCGAAGAAGTGATCGAGGACAGAATTCTCAGGGACTTATGAGCAAAAGTGGTTTTGACAAGTATGCCGATCCCACAGAGGCACCTCGGTTATAGGAATATAACTTTAGCATCGATAAATCGGGAATTGTATCGACAATCGGAAGGATCAAAGATACTAGGTGGTCCAGACCCATACAAACCGATCCTTCCCAAAGAAACCCAAATTTGATGTGCAAGTATCATGGCACGCACGGTCACAAGACCGATGATTGCAGGCAATTAAGGGAGGAGGTAGCCCATCTATTCAATGAGGGCCACCTTCGAGAGTTCCTCAGCGATCGATCCAAGAATTATTTCAGAGAAAGGGACACCAACCGGAAAAATGAATAGAAGGAACCCCAACATGTCATTCATATGATCGTCGATGGGGTCGACATTTCACAGGGACCTATATTCAAACGCACTAACGTATCAATCACTAGGAAAAAATAAACCCGAGATTATGTGCCCGAAAGCACTTTATCATTCAACAATGAAGAAGCAGAAGGCATTCTCAGCCCCACAATGACGCTTTGGTAAGTTCAAGTTAAGCGTGTTTTAGTGGATCCAGGTAGCTCGACAAATATCATCCGATCGAGGGTCGTGGAGAAGCTAGCCTACAAAATCAAATCGTGCCCGTAACTCGGGTCTTAAACGGCTTCAATATGTCCAGTGAAACACCTAAATGGGAGATTATTCTACCAAGTTCCACGTAATCGAGGGCAACATGAGGTAAAATGCCCTGCTCGAAGGCCTTAGATCCACAATATGAGGGCAGTCCCTTCGACTCTCCACCAAATGATGAAATTCCCGACGTCGGACGATGTAAAAACAATATACGGGGAGCAGCATGCTGCAAAGGAAATATTTGCGATCGATGAGGTAACACCGATATCGACACTATCAACCTCGGAAAGATCGAGCATCAAAGGTAAACAGGAAGTCAAATAGCAATCACAGCCACTAGCCTTGACCGAATCGGGGAAGCAGGAGATAGAAGAAGAAGATGAGGATTTTCTGACCCCTCGAACTTTTATTGTTCCCGAAGATTCTGACGCCACCAAATCAATGGTCGAAGAGCTGGAACAGGTTATGTTGATCAAGTACCTGCCCGAGCAAAAGGTATACCTAGGAACGAGATTAACCCCCGAACTCAGGAAAAAGCTTATTCAATTTCTTATTGATAACATAGATTGTTTTGCTTGGTACTATTTAGACATGACAGGGATCCCACCGGAGATAGCGATACATCGGCTAAGCCTAGACCCTAGGTTCAAACCGGTGAAGCAAACGATAAGACCCCAGTCCGAGGTAAAACACACATTCATAAAGGACGAGGTAACTAAACTTATGAAAATAGGGTCCATTCGGGAGGTGAAATATCCCGAATGGTTAGCCAATGTAGTTGTAGTCCGTAAAAAAGGGAACAAACTTAGAATGTGTGTAGATTATAAGGATTTAAACAAGTAGTGCCCCAAAGATTCTTTTCTACTGCCTAACATCGATCGCATGATCGATGCCATGGCCGGCCAGGAGATCCTTACTTTTCTCGATGCCTATTCTGGGTACAATCAAATCTAAATGAACCCAGATGACCGAGAAAAGACTTCATTTATCACCAAGTATGTAACTTATTGTTATAATGTAATGCCCTTCGGGCTATAAAATGCAGGAGCTACTTACAAAATGCCTAGTAAATAAAATATTCGAAGAACAAATAGGAAAATCAATGGAAGTTTATATTGATAACATGCTAGTTAAGTCCCTGCGCGCAGAGGACCATTTGGCTCATTTGCAGGAAACGTTCGAGATTTTAAGGAAATATAACATGAAGCTCAATCCCGAGAAATGTGCTTTCGAAGTCGGTTCGGGAAAGTTCCTTGGCTTCATAGTATTGAACCGGGGAATCGAGATCAACTCCGATAAAATCAAGGCCATCGAAGACATCACCGTCGTGGACAGTGTAAAAGTCGTGCAGAGGCTAACTGGGTAGATAGCTGCCTTAGGTCGATTCATTTCGAGGTCGTCGGATCGAAGCCACAGATTCTTCTCTCTACTCAAAAAGAAGAACGATTTCGCCTGGACCCCGGAATGCCAACATGTATTAGAGGAATTGAAGCGATATCTATCGAGCCCACCACTACTTCACACTCCAAAGGTAGATGAGAAACTTTACTTGTACTTGGCAGTATCAAAAATCGCGGTAAGTGGTGTCCTAGTTCGAGAAGAGCAAGGTACGCAATTTCCCGTTTATTATGTAAGTCAAACCTTAGGAGAAGCAAAAACTAGATATCCACACTTGGAGAAATTGGCACTTGCACTGCTAAGCGCATCTAGAAAGTTAAGACCATAGTTTCAATGTCACTTCATATGCCTATTAACCACTTCCCCATTTCATAATATTTTGTACAAGCCCGAACTATCGGGCTGATTGGCCAAATGGACCGTCAAACTCAGTGGATATGATATCGAATATCAACCCCGAACGTCCATCAAGTCTCAGATTTTAGCGGACTTCGTGGCCGATTTCACGCCAAACCTCGTACCCGAAGTTGAAAAAGAACTCCTGTTAAAATAGGGTACATCATCGGGGGTATGGACCCTCTTCACAGACAATGCTTCGAATATGAAGGGGTCCGGGCTAGGCATCATTTTGAAGCTGCCCACGGGTAGCGCTATTATGAAATCTATCAAAACTTCTAGGTTGACTAACAATGATGCCGAGTACAAGGCCATAATTGCAGGTCTCGAGCTAGCTAAAAGCTTGGGAGTAGAAGTCATTGAAGCCAAGTGTGACTCTTTACTAGTGGTGAACCAAGTAAACTAAACCATCGAAGTTCGAGAGGATAGAATGCAAAGGTATTTTGACAAACTGTAGGTAACTTTGCACCGTTTCAAGGAATGGACTTTACAGCATGTACCTCGAGAATAAAACAGTGAGGCCGATGCACTTACAAATTTGGGGTCATGGGTCGAGGAAGATGAGATCAGCTCGGGGACTGTCGTTCAACTCTTGAGATCCGTGATCGAGGAGGGTCAAACCGAGATAAACTCTACAAGTTTAACCTGGGATTGGAGAAATAAATTTATTGAATACTTGAAGAACGGAAAGCTCCCATCGGACCCTAAAGAGTCGAGGGCCCTACAAACCAAAGTTGCTCGATTCACATTGGTTGAAGATAGAACATTATACAGAAGGACATTCGATGGACCATTGGCAGTATGCTTAGTGTGAGCACCTAATTTTTTACCGTATTATCGTATATGGTTTTTGTGTAGGTGAACTTTACTGGTAGGCTAATTTTTTACCGTGCTTGAATATTTCCCGCTCCCATCTTCCCAGGCGTGTCCCCACTCCACTTTCCTTTATTCCCCATGCTTGTCCCCCATACTTGTCCCCCATGCTTGTCCCCCCACACTTTGCTCCCCACTCCACTCTCCATTGTTCCCCACTCCTTGTCCCCCATACTTGTCCCCTCACTCACAAACTCCATACCACTCTCTCTACCCATTTAAAACAGCCCAATTCCTTTCTTCTAAAAGGATGGAGAAAATCACAGGACCCTCCGGTTTTAAAAACTAGCGTTCGCTCACCTTCATCTCCCTACTGCCACCTTCAACCAGCGGAGAACCACCCCAAAAATAACTTCCAAAACTCAGCAGAATTCCAGCTCCAAAACAGACTCTAACACACTTAGCCATCATCCTTTACACTCTAAAGAAAAACACAACATCAGAGAGAAACAAAACAGTAGCTAAAATAGCTTTCAGTTCTCTCTTTGTACGTTCCAAAAATGAAACGAGTCTCCTTTGGTGTTTAGCTTCTATTTTTTGTCTGTTGGCTCAAGCATTATCTGGGTTGTTGGAGTTTTTGATATTCGCTGCTGCTGGGGTATTTGATTTAAATTGTTCTGCTGGCTTCTCGTCGTTGTTGCTCTAGCATTTCAAAATTTAGGTATTTCTTCTTCTATTGTAGCTTTTGAATTGTTTCATATGAACAAAGAATGCATGGTTTTTGAGTCTTTATTTGAAATTATTCAACCGTCTTGATTCATCCTTGTTTGTCATATATGAACAATTTGAGCTATGGTAGTAAATATGGATGGCTGAAGCAATGAAGTACGTATATAGTTTTGAGTTCATACTTGTCAAGTTTTTTTTTAGTGTAGGTGCAGCAGTCCCTATTAAGGAAAGAATTGATTTTACTTCATTAAAAATCTTGGTAAAAATCTCCCATGATTGAACTTTACTTGAATATTTTCGTATATGGTTTATTGTTTCCTCGTAATGTTCATGTATACAAGGTTTGGTGGAAGTTGATACATTTCATGTCTACAGGCATAATTAGTTTAATGATAATTGTGAAGTATTTTTTGTAAGATTCTACTGCCTAAATTCTTGTCATGGAAATAATTTGTTCATATCTTCCTGTATGCATGTTTAGGCTAGTTTATTTTATATTAATAGGTTACTTCTTTTAAATGCTTATTATTAGTTATAAAAATATGATTTTTGTCTTCAATCAACCATCAATGGCCAGTAAGGGATAGCAATTGGCCTTTGAATAAGTGCTGGAATTTAGGAAAATATAAAGGGACATGAGACTCAAATAGTCTGTTTTGGTGGTGATCAATTAAAGAAGAGAGTTGGGCCAAGTAAATTTCAGCAGCTACCCATTTTCTTTTAGTAATAAAGGTTGGCCCAAGTTTAACACCATGGTTGTTCACATAATTACTTTCCAATAGGAAAAAAAATAAATTTGTTCTGTAATTAGAATAACTCATTAACTTAATCACCTTAATAATTAATTCAAGCTACTAGGCAACTAGTAGGCGTGCTTTAACCTCCTTTTTATTCACGAACTCGCTTGTGTAGCGTGATGTTTAACTTACATTAAATTAGTTTCAATAATCTCATACCATACCCATTAGTTTTAGTTAAATTTTTTAATTTAATTAATCCTTTGCTAAAATTACGGATTCGCTTGCGTAGCGCGATAGTTGATAAAAATAATTTTCAAGAACTAATTTTCTCAAATGTAGTAATTTCTTTAAAGTATTACAAATAATTGATTGTCATAATTTCGGATTCACTTGCGAGTCGCAATTATGATAGGTTAATTAATTTTGTTATTCGATCATGCATTCGCCTGCGTAGCGTGGTTATGTCAACACGTTTTTAAAAAAAAAAAAAATTTTAATAAAAAAAATAAAAAAGCGATTAGGTAAAAATATGAAAACCAATAAATCACAGTTTATTCCAAATTAATTCAAGCCAAGTTTTAGTCAATAAAGCGACCGTGCTAGAACCACGGGACTCGGGGAATGCCTTATACCTTCTCCCCGGTCAACCGAATTCCTTATCCGGACTTTATTTTCGTAGACCAATAATAATAGAGTCAAACCTTCCTTTGACTAGGGATTCAAATAAAAGGTGACTTGGAACACCCCAAAATTCAATTCCAAGTGGAGACTCTGTAAGTAAAATAATCCCTACTCAAGTTTGTCACCTTAATTGGAAAAACTTTTTAACCCAATCCATATGACACACCATTATAGTTTTGGGGGTAGAAAAGGGGTGTGACAGCTCTGGCGACTCTGCTGGGGATTTCAAGAATTCGAGCTTGTACATTGACTTTATTTGGCTTTATTAATTTTTTTTATATATTGTGATTTATTTGGGACTAATGTGCTACTTGTCCACTTTTTACTGTCTTGATATTGTTGAACTGTACATATAAATTGTATCCTCTCTCGCATCCCACTGAGTCTTCTGATAATTAGTTATGTTGTGTTTGCCTACCAGCATCACAAAATTTCTGTCTTGAGATAAAGCCAGTTAGCCTACCAGCTTCTGGTGAAGGATTTAGTCACACGTGTTTAGGCGGGAGAGCCGTTAGCTAGCCAGTGCTGTTCTACTACTGGTGACGCTTGACGCTCCTCGGCTCGGGTTGTCCGCTCGGGTAAGCCATGTCTAGATACCATCTCCTTTAGCATTTACAAACTTAGAAGAACAAGCCACAAGCAATGAATATCCCTAGTAGGCTACGCTTTATTTGCATCATGTGCATTTGACTTAGCAGCGCTCGACACAGAGGTCGAGTTCTGTTTTAGGACAGGCTTTGTTGAGACCATTATGTCATGTTACGTGCTACTTGTTGCATTATTTGGGAGGCTTGCATGTCGACTGGCTTTAGCATATATCAGTTGAACGAAGAGAGAAAAAATGATGTGGTTTAGTGCATATGGTTTTTAAAGATTAATTTTCATTAAAAAAAAACATAGTCAATTTTCACCGAACTACGCGGGTCTGATTCTCACCGGATGTGAGATACGTAGGCAAACCTCATCGGTTCCGGCCCCAATTTTCAAAAAAAGTAAAAAAAAAATCAAAAATGTTTTCCTTTTCCTTAATTCCCTGTTTACAATTCTTTCCTTAGAAAATCCAAAAAAAAAAAAAAAAAAACCAAATCCAAAAATATTTTTTATAGTCCCACAGTTGAGTTTTTGTTTATTTATTTATATTCTTTTATGGAGTCAAAACCCGAGAAATCAGAATTTTTGTGTGTCAATAATATGTTTGATCAAGGCCTAACCCCGTGTCTGGTTAGACAGGTATACCATGAGTGGGGAAAGAGGTAGGTCTGAAAAGAGGCCCAGATCAGAAGGGATACCAGATTTCTGATTGTCGATCAGATACCACAATTGTTGTGGGATTGGTGGAGAGATTTTAAGGAATATGAGCGGAACCAGATAAAGAAATACTTAGGAAATTTGGTTCACATGATTACGATAAAGCCCAGGAGGGATGTGATTGACGCTTTGATTCCGCATTGGGATCCGAAAAATAATGTGTTCCGTTTTACCGACTGCGAAATGACTCCGACCTTGGAGGAAATCTCCCATTTCCAGGGGTGGGGCCGCAATCTTCGCCGCCAAAGGCCCATAGTACCAAAAAATATGAATGAGGGTAGGTTTCTGAAGCTTTTGAACATAAATTACGGACAATATGAAGGTCTAGGAGGCAAATGGGTTAAGTTGGGCCTTTTGTTTCAATTGTATGGCCTAGAATGCAATTTTGAAAGGAATGTGGGAAAATTGAAATCGAAGGAAGATAAGGAAACATGGAAGATACATAGAAGGTTTGCATTTATGGTCACTTTTTTGGGGCATGTAGTTTTCCCGGAAAGAGAGGGACGCATTGACGTCCGTTTGGCAGGTGTAGTTGAGGCTCTGACCTCAGAAGGGAGTGATTATACTTTGGTTCCTATGATTCTTTCTTGCATTTTTCGTGCTTTAACTAGATGTAAAATGGGCGCGCGAAACTTCGATGGTTGCAACATTTTGTTACAGATATGGTTTTTGGAGCATTTCTATCGTCATCCTACTATCACTAATTTTAGTGAGCTATGGCCCAATCATACTTATGATCACCAGAAAAGAATTGATAAATGTGACTTACCAGAGGGGATTGGCGCCTGGAAAGAACTACTTCTTACTCTGTCTGCCAAACGGATCACTTGGAACTACGATTGGTTCTCCTCCAAAGAGGTCATTTGTGAGTCTGCATACCACTCTTATTTGGTACTTATAGGATTGGATGGTGTTCAGTCTTATGCTCCACTTCGGGTAATGCGGCAATTTGCACGACTACAGGAGCTGCCACCAACACGAGATATGAGCAAGTTCTGTTATGATTTTAGTAAAGATCAACCTCACGACAAAGAAGAAATTATGAAAATTTGGTATGCAAGTAAAGTCTCGGAGTTGAATGATATGGTAGAAGACCGAGATCATGGAGAGGTTATCCCTGAATATATTACCTGGTTTCATAACCCTTCATTTCTTAGAGATAGGCTTGAAGGATCGAACAGGAGGAGAAACGATCAAAGAGCTATAGAAAGGTTAAAAGAGGAATTGGAGCATTCCCGGATGACCATATCTAAACAACAAGCCCGACTGCAAGCCGGAGTCGCTCAGATTCGTTTAAATATTGAGAAAGATTATCAATCGGCCTTACAGGGCATGGATAAAGATCTAAAGCATGCTAAAAATGAGGCGGCCCGCTTAGAAGAAGAATTGGCAAGCACTATTGGTTTAGTTAGAAGAGTTGAGGCAAATAAAAATGCTGAAATGCATAAGCTGCAAGAAGACTTGAGTATCATTGAAGAGGATGCGCACCAACAACAATTGGTGTTTGATCAACAGAGAGAGCAGTTTGATAGAGAAAGGGCCCATTAGATACGCTCAAAGGGTCAGTTTCTTTCACAATTGGAAGAAATAAAAAGGCATAAGGGAGGTCATCAACATGCAGATTTTGAGGTAGAGCGGCGTCAGTGGATGATTGAGAGAGCTGTGCTAAACCACCGTATTGAAGAATACGAGGGACGCGAGACCGAGATGGGTAACACCCTCAACACTACCCAGATATGGTTGCAGAATTGTCACGTGAATATGGGGCTTGCTAGAGAGCAAGTACTTCAATTGGCAGAGAAAGCAGCATATATTCATGATGATCATCGTCATCTAAACAATGAGAAAGTTGGTCAACAGGCACGTGCCCTCGTTCCACAATTGCCGGGAGTATTTCAAAATTTGTACGAGATGTTGGGGGGAGAGTGGAGGCCAAGGGATGCAGACCATTGATGATATCAGTTTAAGAAAGAATGCCATTAAAGATTAAAGTTTTAGTGCAGTCAATTAGTTTTTAGTTTCATTTTGCATTTGTCGTATTTTTACTTTTATATTTGTCGCATTTTCTGTCATATTTATGTCTTTAGAGTCATTTTGGAAGAAATAAAAAAAAATCAAAATTGTTATTATGTCCCCCTGAACTACGTAATGATCTGATTCATGCGGCGACATGATATGTAGGCAACCCACAAAAGGTTCGATCAAAATATTTTTCAATGATTCTAAGATGAGGGATCAAAATGAGGCGTGAGTGAAAATATATATATATATATATATATATATATATATATAAAATAAAAAATATAAATAAATAAAAAATAAATAATAAGAGCGTCAATAAGAAGCTACCCCATAAGTCGGAATGAAACATGAAGCCTCCAAAAGCATGTTAGAAATAGTGACAATGATAAGGAGCATGGCACATTATGTGTGATTCATATCTATAAAATGCTTAACCCTAACACGTTTGCCGTCTCTTATTTAGTAAGCTTAAGGTGGTTGGTTTGTGGTGAAACTGGCAACACACCATTACTTCACTAGATCTAAGGGAGCGGTAGTAATGGCCAATGATGATGAGATCGAGTTGATCAGTGACGACCCCCAGGGTCAATCAGTTGAACAGGAGTCGGAGGAAATAAGAAAATTGAGATAGCAATTGTCTGATGTGTATCAAGCTTGGGTGTCTGGTCAGCCTCCACCCCGTGGTCCCTCAGAGGGAACTTCCACCGTACCCTTGGCTACTCAACCACCGCCCCATGCAACGAGCGACCACATCCTACCACCAGGGTATGTGCCAAACTACAGCCTCCACGTTGCTCCTGGTACCTCTAATGTGCGACCTCCAGTCGCACCGGTCAGGAACACTCCTCTAGTAGTGTCTGTAGCGCCGGCATACACAATCCCGCCTCCACATCCTGTGACGAGGCCAATCAATGAGCCACTATCTCATGCTTATGATGGCCAATACTACTCTCCAAACATGGCTTTCGGGGTCTCGGCTCCATATAATCAGACTCCTCAGTACGAGCCACCAGTGGAAAATGAAAAGCCTACCAAGACGGTTGAGTCGGATGAGATGGCCAGGAAAATGAAAAGTTTTGAACAGAACATAAAGAACATACAAGGATTAGGGGGTCACAAAAGTGTTTCGTTCAGTGATTTATGCATGTTCCCTCACATCCATTTGCCACCAGGGTTCAAGACCCCAAAATTCGAGAAATATGATGGACACGGCGACCCTATCGCCCATTTGAAAAGGTACTGCAACCAACTGAGGGGTGCAGGTGGAAAAGAAGAATTGCTGATGGCTTATTTTGGAGAAAGTCTTGTGGGGGTAGCCTCTGAATGGTTCATTGACCAAGATATCTCTCACTGGCATGTCTGGGACGACATGGCCCAAGCCTTCATCAAACAATTTCAATACAACATAGATATTGCGTCGGATCGCAATTCCCTGTCCAATATGAAGAAAAAGCAGACTGAAAGCTTTAGGGAGTATGCAATCAAGTGGAGGGAGCAAGCAGCTAGAGTTAAGCCACCCATGGATAACCACGAGTTGATCACTGTTTTTCTGGAGGCCCAAGAGCCTGATTACTTTCAGAACATGATGTCCGCAATGGGTAGACCTTTTGCAGAAGCGATTAAAATAGGAGAAATGGTCGAAAATGGCCTCAAGACTGGCAGAATTGTAAGTCAAGCTGCTCTCAAAGCCACCACCCAAGCTATCCAAAATAGGTCAGGAAGTTTGGCAAATAGGAAGAAGAGAGATGAAGGGTCCATGATGACTTCGGGATCCAGGGAAGTTCAAAGAGGGGCATCGCATCCTTATGTGCAAATTCAGCAGGGGCAATCCAGCTACCCTTAACATTACTATCCCCCGCCAATTCCTCAGTACTCTGTGGGACCGCCACAATATACAGTGTTTAATGCTCAATCATATGCTCATCCTCCCAATCAACAGGTACGGGCACCAGCTCCAAGATTACCCCGACCTCAGTAGCAAAATTTTCGGGCACCCTACAACGCTCGTCCTAGGCAGGATTATGGTCGAGAGCAGAGGCCAGTGGAAAAATTTACTCCATTGGCGGAATCATACTCTAGTCTGTTCCAGAAGTTGAAGCAGATAGGCGTGATTGGACCCATCGCTCCCCACCATATGCATCCCGATTCACATGGATTTCAAGCAAACGCTAGATGTGAATATCATTCAGGTGCTCCGGGGCATAGCACTGATGATTGTTGGACCCTGAAAAGAGCCGTAGAAAGACTCATTGTTGAAAAATTGATTGTAGTCACGAATGGCGAGGACCCTCCTATTGTGACCAATAACCCGTTACCAGTACACAATGATGTTCATTTTGTAGGAATGATTGGCTGAGATCATGAATACAAGCTGATTGGTTGAGCAAAAATGACAGTGGTAACGATTCAAGAGGGAACCAAACTGGAAGTAAATCCAAGCCTAGATGCACCGTTGATTGTGAAAGGTGCCCAGAGCTCAAAAGGGGCAATTTTATTTGTTCCAAAAAATCTCGAGGTTGGAGGTTCGCTCCAATTCTCCAAGCCCAAAGTTATACGTCCTTGGAGGTCACCCCCTCACAAAGGAGAATCAGGGCGGTACGATGGGTATAATAGAGCCGATCATAATCAAGCCTGCCACACAACCCCGTATAACAAATACGAAAACCATCCCTTGGAACTACAACAAAACTGTAGTAACCTACAAAGGTAAGGAAATCATAGAAGAAGTGGGGGAAACTAGAGGTTTGACTCGATCAGAAAGGTGTTACTCTCCAGAAGAGTTGAGAAAGGCTAAGCAAACCAGAGAAGGCCAAATGCCAATAAAGAAATCGGTCACTGAAGTAGAGGCGGAGGAGTTTTTGAAAAAGATGAAAGTTCAGGATTACTCAATCATTGACCAACTGAGAAAGACTCCTGCCCAAATCTCTCTGTTATCTCTGCTTATACACTCAGGAGAGCATGCCCGTGTACTAATCAAAATCCTGAACGAGGCACATGTCTCAGAGAATACCAATGTGAATCAACTAGAGAAGATGGCCAATAGATTTTTTGAGGTGAACAGAATTTCCTTTACTGATGATGAACTTCCTGAGGAGGGAGCCGGTCACAATAGGGCTTTGCACTTGACTGTCAAATGCGAGGGGCATTATGTGAAGCGAGTCATGGTTGATGGAGGCTTGAGTGTAGATGTATGCCCTCTCTCTACCTTGCAAAGCATGAAGATCAATACAGACAGGATCCGACCCAGCAATGTTCTCATCCGGGCTTTTGATGGCTCAGCGAGGGATACCATTGGAGAGATCGATCTCACCATGACGATTGGGCCTGTTGATTTTGAAATTGTCTTCCAAGTATTGGACATGAAAACTTCTTATAACTTTCTTCTTGGAAGGCCATGGATCTATACGGCCCGAGCTGTGCCATCCACCTTGCATCAGATGCTCAATTTTGAGCACAACAGGCAAGAAATTATTGTTCACGGAGAAGACGAGTCATCTATTTATAAAGACCCGTTAATCCCATGTATTGAGGCCAAGGAAGGATGTGAGTCCATTGTCTATCAGGCTTTCGAAGTGGTTGTTGTGGACCATGTTGAGGAAGAAAAACCCATTCTACATCTGCTCTCTGCCACATCTGTAATGGTGGCTGCACTTATGATGAGACAAGGTTATGAGCCAGGAAAAGGTTTGGGGGCATCATTGCAAGGAATTTCAGAACCCATTTCTCCGTTCAGTAACAGGGGTACTTTTGGTTTAGGCTTTAGGCCAACACAAGTAGACAAAGACAAAGCCAAGCACTGCAAAA
Source organism: Nicotiana tomentosiformis (assembly GCF_000390325.3). Classification (NCBI taxonomy): domain Eukaryota; kingdom Viridiplantae; phylum Streptophyta; class Magnoliopsida; order Solanales; family Solanaceae; genus Nicotiana; species Nicotiana tomentosiformis. Next base: position 101,506,600 of record NC_090822.1, on the reverse strand, counting down.
AGCACGGGTGGGTCTTGCAGCAACCTATCCCTCACATTTTCTACACTTTTGTCAAGCCACGATTCAAACATGGTCAAATTTCTGCGGCGCATGCAAACATTGATGAAATTTGCCATGACCTTAGGCAGATGTTTTCTGAAGTGAACATGATCCAGTCGGGTGAAGGCACTAGTCGTGCCGATATGCAACTAATTGGCCCAGAAACCATGCTCAATAACTAGGAAGCAACTCCTCTCACCACAAGTAAGGAGTTTTGTTTTGTTAATGTTGGCTTTAATAACATGACATGCATGCAGAATTCACGCCCAGATCTCAAAAGGCTGTCTAATTTCGAAATAATGCATCAAGAGGTCGAATATGATGAAGATAAGGGTTTTGATGAAATAAAAAGAGAGTTGGAACAATTTGAAAACAAGCCTAGGCCCAACCTCAATGAAACTGAGCCAATTAATATCGGAGGTCATGAAGAAGTCAAAGAAACAAAGATAAGCATTCACACTGAACAAAAAACCAGAGATGCCTTGATTCAACTTTTATTTGAGTATAGAGATGTGTTTGCCTGGTCTTATGATGATATGCCTGGTTTAAGCGTCAATTTAGTGGTTCATAAACTTCCCACGTTTTGTAATACCGGCTGAAGTCAAAATTCCCTCTCTTCGGATCATTGCGGAGTCGGAGATTGAAGATGCAGAATGGGTAAAGACCCGATTAGAACAACTAATGTTGATTGATGAGAAACGGCTAGCAGCAGTGTGCTTTGGCCAATTATACCAGCAAAGAATGGCACGCGCTTACAACAAGAAAGTGCGTCCAAGGTACTTCGAGGTAGGCCAACTCGTCCTGAAACGCATTCTTCCACACCAAGTAGAAGCTAAAGGAAAGTTCGCCCCAAACTGGAAAGGACCCTACATCATCAAGAAAGTGTTACCAAAAGGGGCCTTGCACTTGGTAGATGAAGAAGGACGGGTACCAGATATGACTATTAATGCAGATGCAGTCAAAAGATATTATGTCTGATATATACCCACTGTGGAACTTTCGCGCATGATTTTCTTAGATCGAGATGACGAAGGCTACCATTGCTCGCTATTCCAAGAAAGTGTCACCCTTTTGTTACCCCTTTTAAGTTGTATTTTTCTTCTTCCTTTGTTTTCCACTTTTTAGTCATTGAACTACGTCCGACCTGATTCCGAAAGGATACGTAGGCAGCCTTACCCTGGGCTCGGTCCCATTGCAACAAAAATCCATATTCCCAATATTCCAAAACTGGGGCAGAAGTTTGTTTTTATCTTACAGTTGTTTCCTGTAGAAATAGTTCCAAAGGTTGTAATTCAGTTCAAAGTTCCTTTCACCTTTTCCTGTTAAGAACTTCTGATCGATCTTTGAGAATACTTGAAATCCCCATGCCAGGGGCATCAGCCAACCTTCCCGCGTGTCGTATCTTAGTAGAAAAACTGTACGGGGACTGTAAGGCGCCAGTGATTAGAGAAATGAGAGAGGTCAGTTAGGGAAAACCCGCAAAGGGCACTACTAGCCGAATGAGGGTCTTCCACGCTCCGACATGAGCACAACTAAGACAGTTTCAAGATGAACATTTGCGACGTATTTTGAGAATTAGACAGCTCAGACAGATCAGGCGTCCAGTCCAAAGTGCATGTCATGATTCATTGAAGTCGGCACATATCTCCAGATAAGTCTCCTTATTTCTCTCCCCGAAAGGGACAACTTTTATTTAGACACAATTCCTTTTTCATTTCCAATTGCTCTTCTGTTCTTTTCCATAATTTTTCCTAGATTCCCTTCCGGTCTAATCTTGCATCAAAAGCAAAACAAAAATGGCTAAAAACTGGCTACAGTTTCCCCGTAATACCGAGCATAATTTGGAGCATATACGGCATTGACGAAGGCAGGAGTCCATATGTGATCGCTTTAGATAAGGCGGACAAAGTATCTCAAAGAAACTGAAAAGGCCGCCTAAGCAAGACTCGCTTCATGGGAAAAGTTGATAAGCACTACAGACAGAAATTGGTTCTAGGTGAAAGACAACTAAGTTTGATTTTAAAGGAAAATTGCCTTAGGGACAAGGATTAGCGGTACCATGGACATCCGGGTATGAAACAGCCAGGGGCAACATCAGAAAGACAATGTCTCTAGAAAGTGATACAGAGTATTCGGGAACCTCGGTATCACACTGACAAAATCAGTTCTTCGACAGCGGAGGGGTGAATTCAAACTACTAAGGGAATCAAGGCCACAAACCGACCACCACTTTAAAAACTCACGAATCTTTTTTGTTTTTTTTTTGTTTGAAGCAGGATCAAAGCAGTGCAGAATGGCGATTCTTAAAAGACGAATGTCACCAAAGGTAGGTTTCGTCAAGATCTCCACTTTCCTTTATTTGTAGCATGCATCACTACTGTTCATACCTCCCATTTTTGTAGCTTAACCCAGGTAGAACCATTTTCACTTAGGGGGATCCAGTTCATAGTTCCGGGTAGAAGTACTCTTCGCTCAGGATGTTTTACGTAGTTTAACCCAGGTAGAACCTTTTTCGCCTAGGGGGATCCAGCTCATAGTTTCGGGTAGAAGTACTCTTCGCTCAGGTTACTTTTCGTAGCTTAACCCAGGTAGAACCTTTTCGCCTAGGGGGATCCAGTTCATAGTTCCAGGTAGAAGTAATTTTCGCTTAGGATGTTTTACGTAGCTTAACTCAGGTAGAACCATTTTGCCTAGGGGGATCCAGCTCATAGTTCCGGGTAGAAGTACTCTTCGCTCAGGTTACTTTTCGTAGCTTAACCCAGGTAGAACTTTTTCGCCTAGGGGGATCCAGTTCATAGTTCCAGGTAGAAGTACTCTTCGCTCAGGATGTTTTACGTAGTTTAACCCAGGTAGAACCTTTTTCGCCTAGGGGGATCTAGCTCATAGTTCCGGGTAGAAGTACTCTTCGCTCAGGATACTTTTCGTAGCTTAACCCAGGTAGAACCTTTTCGCCTAGGGGGATCCAGTTCATAGTTCCGGGTAGAAGTACTCTTCGCTCAGGATGTTTTATGTAGCTTAACTCAGGTAGAACCATTTCGCCTAGGGGGATCCAGCTCATAGTTCCGGGTAGAAGTACTCTTCGCTCAGGTTACTTTTCATAGCTTAACCCAGGTAGAACCTTTTCGCCTAGGGGGATCCAGTTTATAGTTCCAGGTAGAAGTACTCTTCGCTCAGGATGTTTTACGTAGCTTAACTCAGGTAGAACCATTTCGCCTAGGGGGATCCAGCTCATAGTTCCGGGTAGAAGTACTCTTCGCTCAGGTTACTTTTCGTAGCTTAACCCAGGTAGAACCTTTTCACTTAGGGGGATCCAGTTCATAGTTCCGGGTAGAAGTACTCTTCGCTCAGGATGTTTTACGTAGTTTAACCCAGGTAGAACCTTTTTCGCCTAGGGGGATCCAGTTCATAGTTCCGGGTAGAAGTACTCTTTGCTCAGGTTGCTTTTCGTAGTTTAACCCAGGTAGAACCTTTTCGCCTAGGGGGATCCAGTTCATAGTTCCGGGTAGAAGTACTCTTCGCCCAGGTTGTTTTTCGTAGCTTAATCCAGGTAGAACCTTTTCGCCAGGTAGAACCTTTGCATAATTTGGTTTAATCCGGGTAGAAGTACTCTTTGTCCTGTCTTGTTTTTCATAGTTTAACCCAGGTAGAACTTTTTCGCCAAGGGGATTCAACATTCTTATTCTCAGTAATATGGGGCACAAATCCCTGGTTATATTTCCTTTTCAGTAATACAGGGCACCAACCCCTGGTTACATTTTCTTCTCAGTTCTACAGGGCACCAATCCCTGGTTATATTTCCTTTTCAGTAATACAGGGCACCAACCCCTGGTTACATTTCCTTTTCAGTATAGGGTACACCAATCCCCGATATCCTTACCAGTATAGGCTACACCAATCCCTAGCTGTGTTATCCAACATAGGATACTTCATTCCCTAGTTGATTTGAGCTTAAATGCATGGTACACCACTCCCTAATATCATTGCCAATATAGGGTATCCCATTACCTTGCTGCATTTTCCCAACATAAGGTACACCAATACTTAGTTGAGACATTCTTTTGGGATCATGACCTTTTCAGGATACACCATTCCCATTTTTTTTATTTATTTGCTTTCAATAAAGAAGTAGTTTAGAATTTTGTTACAATAACTCACGAAAGTTTTCTAGTGAAAACTGGGGCAGAAAAATTTCGTTCATTTGTTTGTTGTGATGTCTGAGCAGGTTTTACCTCGAGGCACAAGGTTCGAGATGAACAAAAAAAAAGTCTCAATCCAAAATAAAGAAAAGAAAAGGAAAAGAAAGGGAATCCACATGCAGAAGCAGATGGAAAGGATACGGACTATTCAAGACATGACTGAAGTTACGAGCTTCATATTTCCCGTTTTGCTCAGAAGAAGCCGTAGAAGAATGAAATAGCACTTACAGCTAGCAAGCATCACGGTTCAGATCAGAGCTTGTATGAACAACCAGTCAAGATTCAAGATCAAGCTTCAAAAGACTTATAGATAGGAATCTTGTAACTCATAGTTGATAGGCTTGTTTAGTTTCTTTCACTTTTGATGTAATAGCAAGACCACTGACCGGAGCCTCGACGGAACCTCACTCGACTCTCCAACTCATCATTCCATCACTTTCCTGGAACTACACGCGTCCGGATTCCCTTATAACCCGGGAATATGTAGGCTGTCCAAAACCAGGACTCGGTTGCCCATTTTTCTTTAATTTTCTTCCTCTTTTGAATAACGATATGGTCAAAACTTAGTCACACGGCTCACTTTATCTTTGCCTGAAAACTTTTAATGTTTTCAAGCAAAGAGGGGCATGCTGTGAGCACCTAATTTTTTACCGTGCTTGAATATTTCCCGCTCCCATCTTCCCAGGCGTGTCCCCACTCCACTTTCCTTTATTCCCCATGCTTGTCCCCCATACTTGTCCCCCATGCTTGTCCCCCCACACTTTGCTCCCCACTCCACTCTCCATTGTTCCCCACTCCTTGTCCCCCATACTTGTCCCCTCACTCACAAACTCCATACCACTCTCTCTACCCATTTAAAACAGCCCAATTCCTTTCTTCTAAAAGGATGGAGAAAATCACAGGACCCTCCGGTTTTAAAAACTAGCGTTCGCTCACCTTCATCTCCCTACTGCCACCTTCAACCAGCGGAGAACCACCCCAAAAATAACTTCCAAAACTCAGCAGAATTCCAGCTCCAAAACAGACTCTAACACACTTAGCCATCATCCTTTACACTCTAAAGAAAAACACAACATCAGAGAGAAACAAAACCGTAGCTAAAATAGCTTTCAGTTCTCTCTTTGTACGTTCCAAAAATGAAACGAGTCTCCTTTGGTGTTTAGCTTCTATTTTTTGTCTGTTGGCTCAAGCATTATCTGGGTTGTTGGAGTTTTTGATATTCGCTGCTGCTGGGGTATTTGATTTAAATTGTTCTGCTGGCTTCTCGTCGTTGTTGCTCTAGCATTTCAAAATTTAGGTATTTCTTCTTCTATTGTAGCTTTTGAATTGTTTCATATGAACAAAGAATGCATGGTTTTTGAGTCTTTATTTGAAATTATTCAACCGTCTTGATTCATCCTTGTTTGTCATATATGAACAATTTGAGCTATGGTAGTAAATATGGATGGCTGAAGCAATGAAGTACGTATATAGTTTTGAGTTCATACTTGTCAAGTTTTTTTTTAGTGTAGGTGCAGCAGTCCCTATTAAGGAAAGAATTGATTTTACTTCATTAAAAATCTTGGTAAAAATCTCCCATGATTGAACTTTACTTGAATATTTTCGTATATGGTTTATTGTTTCCTCGTAATGTTCATGTATACAAGGTTTGGTGGAAGTTGATACATTTCATGTCTACAGGCATAATTAGTTTAATGATAATTGTGAAGTATTTTTTGTAACATTCTACTGCCTAAATTCTTGTCATGGAAATAATTTGTTCATATCTTCCTGTATGCATGTTTAGGCTAGTTTATTTTATATTAATAGGTTACTTCTTTTAAATGCTTATTATTAGTTATAAAAATATGATTTTTGTCTTCAATCAACCATCAATGGCCAGTAAGGGATAGCAATTGGCCTTTGAATAAGTGCTGGAATTTAGGAAAATATAAAGGGACATGAGACTCAAATAGTCTGTTTTGGTGGTGATCAATTAAAGAAGAGAGTTGGGCCAAGTAAATTTCAGCAGCTACCCATTTTCTTTTAGTAATAAAGGTTGGCCCAAGTTTAACACCATGGTTGTTCACATAATTACTTTCCAATAGGAAAAAAAATAAATTTGTTCTGTAATTAGAATAACTCATTAACTTAATCACCTTAATAATTAATTCAAGCTACTAGGCAACTAGTAGGCGTGCTTTAACCTCCTTTTTATTCACGAACTCGCTTGTGTAGCGTGATGTTTAACTTATATTAAATTAGTTTCAATAATCTCATACCATACCCATTAGTTTTAGTTAAATTTTTTAATTTAATTAATCCTTTGCTAAAATTACGGATTCGCTTGCGTAGCGCGATAGTTGATAAAAATAATTTTCAAGAACTAATTTTCTCAAATGTAGTAATTTCTTTAAAGTATTACAAATAATTGATTGTCATAATTTCGGATTCACTTGCGAGTCGCAATTATGATCGGTTAATTAATTTTGTTATTCGATCATGCATTCGCCTGCGTAGCGTGGTTATGTCAACACATTTAAAAAAAAAAAATAATTTTAATAAAAAAAATAAAAAAGCGATTAGGTAAAAATATGATAACCAATAAATCACAATTTATTCCAAATTAATTCAAGCCAAGTTGTAGTCAATAAAGTGACCGTGCTAGAACCACGGGACTCGGGGAATGCCTTATACCTTCTCCCCGGTCAACAGAATTCCTTACCCGGACTTTGTTTTTGCAGACCAATAATAATAGAGTCAAACCTTCCTTTGACTAGGGATTCAAATAAAAGGTGACTTGGAACACCCCCAAAACTCAATTCCAAGTGGCGACTCTGTAAGTAAAATAATCCCTACTCAAGTTTGTCACCTTAATTGGAAAAACTCTTTAACCCAATCCATATGACACACCATTATCGTTTTGGGGGTAGAAAACGGGTGTGACACTTAGGACCAGGAGATACCGATTATGCTTTACGAGAGGTCCATGAAGGCACTTGTGGGAACCACTCCGGCGCTGAATCACTGATTCACAAAATCATTAGAGCAGGATACTACTGGGATAGCATGGAAAAAGACACTAAGGAGTTTGTTCGAAAATGTGATAAATGTCAAAGATTTGCACCAATGATCCATCAGCACGGAGAACAACTTCATTCAGCCCTATCCCCATGGCAATTCATGAAATGGGGGATAGATATTGTCGTCCCTCTACCATCAGCCCCGGGTAAAGCTAAGTTCATTTTATTTATGACTGACTATTTCTCTAAATGGGTTGAAGCACATGCATTCGAGAAAGTGAGAGAGAAAGATGTTATAGACTTCATCTGGGATCACATCGTATGTCGATTTGGGATACCCGCCAAAATAGTGTGTGACAATGGAAAACAATTTATCGGCAGCAAAGTGATAAAATTTCTCGACAACCATAAAATAAAAAGGATATTATCAATGTCGTATCACCCTAGTGGCAACGGACAGGCCGAATCGACGAACAAGACTATGATTCAAAACCTAAAGAAAAGGTTGAACGACACTAAAGGGAAATGGAGAGAAATTCTACCCGAAGTCCTTTGGGCATATCGAACAACATCAAAGTCCAGTACAGGGGCAACCCTGTTCTCCTTAGTATATGGTTCCGAAGCCTTGATTCCAGTCGAAGTCGGGGAACCCAGTGCTAGGTTTTGACATACAACAGAAGAGTCAAATCACGAGGCTATGAATACTAGCCTAGAATTATTGGATGAAAAATGAGAAGCCGCAATCGTTCGAATGGCTGCACAAAAGCAACGAATCGAAAGAAACTACAATAGGAGAACCAACCTTCGCCACTTTAGAGTCGGGGACTTAGTCCCGAAGAAAGTCACCATCAACACTCGAGATCCTAATGAAGGGAAGTGTTACACCCTATATTTTCGTACGTAAAAATGCGTCGTAAGCAAACTAATGTAGGATCAAAAATGAGATAATATTTAAAAGTATATAAATTAAGTTAATAATGTTACCTCTAAGGTTACAAATATTGAAGATCATGAACAACAAGTACAAAGAGGGTTGGACGGTTCAGAAGCTAAAGCAATTGAAGAAAACAATGTTTCGTTGAAAGTCGACAAGTTGGGAATGTTATAACATGTACCTTTGGGGTAAGACTAGGGTGTTTAATATGATAAGGAGATTATGTTATGGTTTATATTAGTCGTATGACATACGTGTGTTATGTTTTGAAGTCAAGCGAGTTGTGGAACAAAAGTCGATGAAAGTCATCACAAGTTACATTCATAAGTTTTACTGAAACTTTGGGTCAAATGTAACTGCAATTTTATCCCAATATACTTAGATTTATGGGGTGTTCTACCCATAAAATTAATGATCTATGAGTCTATTTTTCAACGCATTAAATCGTTTATCTATACGACATCGGATTAGAGAGATATGGGCATTTTTGCGATACTATGCAAGCTGCTAGGTGACAAGTAGGTGTGTCACCTACTTGCTTAAATGAAAGCCCAAAAATGGGCCATTTCGGGTCGTCCAAAGAGGCCTTTTAAAGGCCTATTTTCTTCATATATTAGACTTAAAATAGATCATAATAACCAGACATAAGCTCTACAAAAATCCTCCAAAATATTTCCCACAAACCCTAATTGCTTTTCTCTTCCTTTCAAGTTCTAATCGGAGGTAAAACCTAGAGTTTGAAGAGCCAAGATAGGAGCTGAGTTATCCAACAAATAAGGCGAGTTTACTGCTCTCTTTCATCCATTTTTTATGCTGTAAATTCATGGTAAGTCATTCTATACTTGTAAGAACTCACGGGACGGTGATCGGAAGCCATGAGTTCGAGTTATTCACTTGTAGCGGACTATTTTGTGGACTGTTTTGTGTTGCTGTTGGGCTGCGTGTTTTACTACTGTTTTGTGGAGTTTTGGAGGAGGAAGGGGCTGGATAAAAACTATATAAATGTAGGGTGTTGGGATAGTCATTCGTTGTAACATTTCCGGGTCGTTTGGCACTACTACGATGGTCGTTTTGTGTATAAAGAGATTGGAGTGTGTTGGGCTGTTTTGTAGTATTTGATGGAGTATATAGGGATGGAAAATAATGTATATATGTTGTTATTGTTGTGTTCTTGTATTGTTGGTGTTATCTTGAATTTGGAGGAAGTAAGGATTATAGGGGATATGCTGCTCGTTTTAATACAAAATAAGCTTGTCGTTCGTTGTGCGATAGTTGTACCTTTCGTAACTTAATGATAGTATTATTATCGTTCTTGTAGATTAAGGTGCGAAGAGGTGAGTTCAACTTGGTAATTGGAAAGATTGTGATAAGGTATGTTAAGGCTAAGCCCTTCCTTCATTTTTGCATGATCTCATAATTACATGTGTTTGATAACGAGGCATAAAGAGAAGCTCATACTCCCGAATTTATATACACTATCCTAGTCTCATAAGTTACAGTATTCTCCCTTATCGGGACTTTATATTCAGTTTAGTTTTGTCTTTATTCAGTCAAGAGAGTAGAGGGTCTATATATATATATATATATATATATATATATACAGTATTACACTATTTTCACCACCATCGAGCTATAATCGGTGGGTAGGCCCCTATTGGGCAACCTTTGATCAGATGGTAAGTTATATATACCGAGCCTACTATGGCCGAGCGCCTATGAGCGAGCCTAGGATGGCCGAGATACACAGCCCAGTATGGCCGAGCGCCTATGAGCGAGCCTACTACGGCCGAGCAGTTACACATACCGAGCCTTATAGGGCCGGACATTTATTTTACTTACTATATTGAAGGAGTTGAGTCAGTATCAGCAGGTAAGTATATCTCCAGATCATCTTTGACTCCCAGTTACTTCCAGTTATTATATTATCAGTTCAGTTTTAGTTTTCAGTTATGTTGTTTCCTTACATACTCGGTACATTATTTCGTACTGACGTCCCTTTTCTGGGGACGCTGCATTTCATGCATGCAGGTTCAGATAGACAGACGGGTAGACCTCCTTAGTAGGTGTTTCCAGAGTTCAGCCTGATCGGAAAGCTCCACATCCTTCGGAGTTATCGGGTCTAGGGTTTCGTGTACATCTTCTGTATGAATTTATATATATTATGGGTAGGTCGGGGCCTTGTTCCGATCACAATATATCTATCAGTAGAGGCTTGTAGACATATCCTGTTGGTTAGTGCAGTATGTTAGGCTTGTAGGCCTGGTATGTATATTTTGGTGGTTTGTCAGTTGTAGTAGTTATGACGGCCTTATCGGCCCAGCTTTATATTGATATTTAGTCAGCGCTAATTTCCATTCAGTTTTATATTTTGCTTCACAAATTGTCTTGCAAGGTTGCCCCATGGCCAAATTATGAAATTATATGTTCAAAGTCCCTTAGTCGCAATTCGGTACGCCAGGTTAGGTGAGGCACTGGGTGCTGGTCTCGCTCCTAGGTTCGGGGCGTGACAAACTTGGTATCAGAGCAGTTCTGTCCTAGGAAGTCTACAAGCCGTGTCTAGCAGGGTCTTGTTTATGGATGTGTTGTGCACCACATTATATAAGCAGGGAACTACAGGGTATTTAGGAGTTGGTTACCCTTCTTTGAAATCTAAATCGTGCTATAAAACTGAGTTATAGGAAATTTGAATTAAACTTATGTGTTGGTGTTTGCATGCACAGATGACAGTGACTAGGAAGGCTATGGCTAGCCAGAGGAGAGATACAGTAGCAGGCGAGGGGACCAGTAGGGTACCCCCAGTAGATGGGGCCCAGTCTGAGGCCCAAGGCGAGACCCCTACTCAGCCATTACTGGCTCCTCCACCAACTGCGGAGATTCCTAGGGATACCGCACATCCAGTTCCCCCTCCACTTCCATTAGATCAGGACTTGAGAAGTGCGGTGCATTTGTTGACACAGTTGGTAGCTGCCCAGCTACATGCTAGGGCATCAGCTAGTGCAGGAACTTCTGAGGGGTCTGGGAGTTTATTGCTTTGAGTCCCCCAGAGTTCACGGGGAAAGATCAGAGGGAGGACCCGCAGGATTTCATAGATCAGCTTCACAGGATCTTATGTGTTATGCATGCCACGGACAAAGAGGTAGTTGAGCTAGCAGCTTTTCGACTCCGAGATATAGCAATCCTTTGGTACGAGGGATGGGAGAGGTCCAGGGGACGTGATGCACCTCCAGCTATTTGGGAGAATATTTCAGATACCTTCCTTGACCAGTACTTACCGCGGGAGATCCGACAGGCTCGAGTCGATCAGTTTCTAGCCCTCAAGTAGGGCAATATGAGTGTTCGAGAGTATAGTCTCAGTTTTGACTCATTGGCTAGATATGCACCATCCATAGTTGCTACTATACGGGACAGGATTCAAAGGTTTATAGCAGGGTTAGCCCCAGAGTTAACCGAGGCATGTGCCACCGCAGCATTGCAGGATAGTATGGATATCTCCCGGATTCAGGCATTCACCCAGAATATAGAAAGGGGTAGGCGTCGGCAGCAGGGTACAAAGAGGGCTGAGCAAGGGCAACGTAAGAGGATGAGATTTCCCAGGTCTCAGGAGCAATCTCAGGGTGGTTATAGGACCCAGTACTTCGGACGGCCACCTATGCCTTCGCCACCTCAGTTACAGGGTTACAGGTATGACCGCTATACTCAGTCAGGACCAGGTGAGAGCTCACGGGTGTCGGGTTTGCAGCGACAGCGAGGTTCTGTGCAGACATGGTCATTTCTGCCATGGTGTGACATCTGTGGTAGAGGACACTTAGGCCAATGCTGAGCAGGTTCTGATGCTTGTTATATATGTGGGCGTCCGGGGCATATGATGCGAGATTTCCCAAATAGAGATTCTGGGGGAATGGCACAACCAGCGAGTTCAGCAACAGGATCATCTATGTCTGTGCATCCTTCAGGGTGCGAGTCTCAGTCTTCGGCTGGTAGAGGTCGAGGCAGAGGTAGAGGTTCCAGTTCAGGTGGTAATCGGAACCGTATCTATGCTTTAGCGGGTTGACAGGACCAGGAGTCTTCACCAGACGTTGTGACAGGTATATTGACCATTTGCTCTCACGATGCTTATGCTTTGATAGACCCAGGATCTACTTTATCGTATATTACCCCATTTGTCGCAGGGAAGTTTGGTATAGTGCCTGAAATACTAAGTGATCCTTTTGCGGTATCTACAATGGCTGGAGAATCGATTATTGCTAGACGGGTTTACCGAGGTTGTACGGTGATAATTTGTAGTCGTCAGACCTCAATTGACCTATTTGAGCTAGAGATGATGGATTTTGATGCTATCATGGGCATGGACTGGTTGGCAGCTTGCTATGCCACAGTTGATTGCCGATCAAAGGCAGCCAGATTTCATTTTTCGGGTGAGCCAGTCCTTGAATGGGTAGGTAATACAGCGACACCCAGAGGTAGGTTTATTTCCTATCTGAAGGCAAGTAAAATGATCGCAAAAGGGTGCATTTATCATATTGTGCGAGTTAGAGATACAGATGCTGAGATACCTACACTTCAGTCTATTCCCGTAGTCAAAGAGTATGCAGATGTGTTTCCAGATGAGCTTCCAGGTATTCCTCCAGAGCGAGAGATTGATTTTAGCATCGATTTGCTTCCAGGAACTCAACCAATATTCATCCCTCCATATAGAATGGCACCTGCCGAATTGAAGGAGTTGAAGGAGCAGTTAAAAGATTTGCTAGAGAAAGGTTACATCAGGCCCAGTACCTTACCTTGGGGTGCACCAGTACTATTTGTGCGGAAGAAAGACAGCTCGCTGAGGATGTGTATCGATTATAGGCAGCTGAACAAGGTAACTATTAAGAATAAGTATCCACTTCTAAGGATCGATGACTTGTTTCATCAGTTGCAGGGGGCTAGATGCTTTTCAAAGATAGATTTGAGGTCGGGGTACCACCAGGTCAGAGTTCGGGAAAAAGATATTCCGAAGACAGCCTTCAGGACCCGATATTGCCACTTCGAGTTCCTTGTCATGTCCTTTGGGTTTACTAATGCACCCGCCGTATTTATGGACTTGATGAATAGCCTATTCCGACCATTTTTAGATCTGTTCGTGATAGTATTTATTGATGATATTCTGGTTTATTCCCGTTCAGAGGAGGAGCATGTGGACCACCTGCGAGCGGTACTCCAAACCCTCCGTGATCGTAAGTTGTATGCTAAGTTTTCTAAATGTGAGTTCTGGTTGAAGTCTATAGCATTCTTGGGGCATATTGTATCAGATGAAGGTATAAACGTAGACACTCAAAAGATTGAGGCCGTGAAATCTTGGCCTAGACCTACCACTCCGACAGAGGTTCGTAGCTTTCTAGGCTTAGCAGGATACTATCAGAGGTTTGTAGAGGGTTTTTCTTCCCTTTCGGCACCATTGACGAAGTTGACACAGAAAGAAACTAAGTTTCAATAGACAAAGGCTTGCGAGCGGAGTTTCCAAGAGCTTAAGAACAGGTTGACCTCAGCGCTAGCTCTAACACTTCCAGAGGGTCTAGAGGGTTATGCCGTGTATTGTGATGCCTCAGGTGTCGGGTTAGGATGTGTCCTGATGCAACATGGGAAGGTAATTGCATATGCTTCAAGGCAGTTGAGGAATCATGAGAGGAATTATCCGACACACGACCTCGAGTTAGCTGCGGTTGTCCATGCACTTAAGATATGGCGGCATTATTTATATGGTGTTCATGTTGATGTATTTACTGATCATAAAAGCCTACAATATATCTTCAAGCAAAAAGAGTTGAATTTGCGACAGAGGCGATGGCTTGAGTTATTGAAAGATTATGATGTTAACATTCTCTACCATCCATGGAAAGCTAATGTTGTAGCAGATGCCTTAAGTCACCGATTTATGCGTAGCTTAGCACATGTAGAGCCCGAGAAAAAACAATTAACTAGAGAGATTCATCAATTGGCTTGTTTGGGGGTTCGGTTAGTAGATTCTGGGGATGGTGGAGTTGTACTCCAAAATACTGCAAAATCATCCCTCATAGCTGAAGTCAAGGAAAGGCAGTACGAGGATCCAGAGTTGGTCGAGTTGAGAGAGCGAGTTCCGCAGCAGAAGAAGCCATTGTTAGAGCTCAAGGGAGATGGGGTTCTCAGATACAGGGGTCGTCTGTGTGTTCCAGATGTAGCAGGGCTAGGAGATAGGATTATGTCAGAGGCACATTATTCGTGGTATTCCATCCATCCTGGGTCGACAAAGATGTATCATGACATTAAGGATGTGTACTGGTTGAACAATATGACGAAGAACATTGCTGAGTTTGTCGCCCAATGTCCTAGTTGCCAGCAAGTGAAGGTAGAGCACCAGAAGTCCGGAGGGCTAATGCAGACTATAGATATCCCGACATGGAAATGGGAGGCGATAAACATGGACTTTATCACGGGTTTACCTCATTCTAATCGTAAGTTTGATTCCATATGGGTGATAGTCGATAGGCTCATGAAATCAGCTCACTTCCTACTGGTCAGATCTACATATACAGTAGAAGATTATGCAATGTTATATATTAAGGAGATAGTGAGGCTACACGGAGTACAGGTTTATATTATATCGGACCGTGGGGCTCAGTTTATAGCACATTTTTGGAGGTCATTTTAGAGAGGTCTAGGGACTCAGGTGAATCTCAGCACAGCTTTTCATCCATAGACTGATGGACAAGCCGAGCGCACAATTCTGACGCTCGAGGATATGTTACGAGTATGTGTGTTGGATTTTAAAAGAATTTGGGATGAACATCTACCTCTTATCGAGTTTGCATATAATAACAATTACCACTCCAGTATCCAGATGGCTCCGTACGAGGCTTTGTATGGGCGTAAGTGCAGATCTCCTATAGGGTGGTTTGATGTTAGAGAATCTGGGTTATATGGGCCAGACCTGGTTCAGCAGGCCATAGAGAAAGTAAAGCTTATTCAGGAGCTACTGTTGACAGCTCAGAGTCGTCAGAAGTCATATTCTGACGTGCGGGGATGAGACTTAGAGTTCAGGATTAATGACTGGGTATTCTTAAAGGTATCACCTATGAAGGGCGTGATGAGGCTTCGCAAGAAAGGCAAGCTTAGCCCACGGTATATTGGGCCTTATAGGATTATTCGGAGAGTGGGCCAAGTAGCTTATGAGTTAGAGTTGCCCTTAGAATTGGAGTCTGTCCATCCGATTTTTCACGTATCTATGCTACGGAAGTGCATTGGCGATCGTACTCGAGTGGTTCCCACAGATGATGTACAAATTACAGAGGACTTGTCATACGAGGAAATTCCAGTTGCCATCCTAGACCGACAAATCCACAAGCTACGAAATAAGGAGGTAGCTTCCGTGAAGGTTTTATGGAGGAACAAGAATGTAGAAGAGATAACGTGGGAATCGGAGGGAGAAATAAAGTCTAAATACCCCCACCTATTTCAAACTGAAGATATGGCTCGAGATGGGATGCTACAACATAGCTCTATTCAGGCTAGCAGGTCATCAGGTAAGCTTTTATTTTTCACTTTTAGAATTTATGATTTACGGTTGGTGAGGCAAAGTGTTGCTATTTATAAACATTGGCCATGTGTGGCATGCATAGAATGTTTTCTGGCTGCATTCAGGTTGGTTTTAACCTAGTGTACGAAGGATACTCTACCAAAATTTTCCAAAGTCTCTAAGAGTAAACATTCGAGGACGAATGTTCCCAAGGGGGGAGTGATGTTACACCCAATATTTTCGTACGTAAAAATGAGTCGTAAGCAAACTAATGTAGGACCAAAAATGAGATAATATTTAAAAGTATATAAATTAAGTTAATCATGTTACCTATGAGGTTACAAATATTGAAGATCATGAACAACAAGTACAAAGAGGGTTGGACGGTTCAGAAGCTAAATCAATTGAAGAAAACAATGTTTCGTCGAAAGTCGACAAGTTGGGAATGTTATAACATGTACCTTTGGGGTGAGACTAGGGTGCTTAATATTATAAGGAGATTATGTTATGATTTATATTAGTCGTATGACATCCGTGTGTTATGTTTTGAAGTCAAGCGAGTTGTGTAACAAAAGTCGATGAAAGTCATCACAAGTTACATTCATAAGTTTTACTGAAACTTTGGGTCAAATGTAACTGCAATTTTATCCCGATATACTTAGAGTTATGGGGTGTTCCACCCATCAAATTAAATATCTATGAGTCTATTTTCCAACGCATTAAACCGTTTGTCAATATGACATCGGAGTAGAGAGATATGGTCATTACAAGTAGATGTGTCACCTACTTGCTTAAATGAAAGCCCAAAAATGGGCCATTTTGGGTCGTCCAAAGAGGCCTTTTAAAGGCCTATTTTCTTCATATATTAGAATTAAAATAGAGCATAATAACCAGACATAAGCTCTGCAAAAATCCTCCCAAATATTTCTCACAAACCCTAATTGCTTTTCTCTCCCTTTCAAGTTCTAATTGGAGGTAAAACCTAGAGTTTGAAGAACCAAGATAGGAGCTGAGTTATCCAACAAATAAGGTAAGTTTACTGCTCTCTTTCATCCATTTTTTCTACTGTAAATTCATGGTAAGTCGTTCTATACTTGTAAGAACTCACGGGACGGTGATCGAAAGCCATGAGTTCGAGTTATTCACTTGTAACAGACTGTTTTGTGGGCTGTTTTGTGTTGCTGTTGGGCTGCGTGTTTTACTACTGTTTTGTGGAGTTTTGGAGGGGGAAGGGGCTGGATAAAAACTATATAAATGTAGGGTGTTGGGCTGGTCGTTCGTTGTAACATTTCCGGGTCATTTGACACTACTACGGTGGTCATTTTGTGTATACAGAGATTGGAGTGTGTTGGGCTGTTTTGTAGTATTTGATGGAGTATATAGGGATGGAAAATAATGTATATATGTTGTTATTGTTGTGTTCTTGTATTGTTGGTGTTATCTTGAATTTGGAGAAAGTAAGGATTATAGGGGATATGCTGCCCGTTTTAATACAAAATAAGCTTGTCGTTCATTGTGCGATAGTTGTACCTTCGTAACTTAATGATAGTATTATTATCGTTCTTGTAGATTAAGGTGCGAAGAGGTGAGTTCAACTTGGTGATTGGAAATATTGTGATAAGGTATGTTAAGGCTAAGCCCTTCCTTCATTTTAGCATGATCTCGTAATTACATGTGTTTGATAACGAGGCATAAAGAGAAGCTCATACTCCCGTATTTATATACACTGTCCTAGTCTCATAAGTTACAGTATTCTCCCTTATCGAGACTTCATATTCAGTTTAGTTTTGTCTTTATTCAGTCAAGAGAGCAGAGGGTGTATATATATATATAGTCAAGAGAGCAGATGGTCTATATATATATACAGTATTACACTATTTTCACCACTATCGAGCTATAATCGGTGGGCAGGCCCCTATTGGGCAACCTCTGATCAGATGGTAAGTTATATATACCGAGCCTACTGTGGCCGAGCGCCTATGAGCGAGCCAGGATGGCCGAGATACACAGCCCAGTATGGCCGAGCACCTATGAGCGAGCCTACTACGGCCGAGCAGTTACACGTACCGAGCCTTATAGGGCCGGACATTTATTTTACTTACTATATTGAAGGAGTTGAGTCAGTATCAGCAGGTAAGTATATCTCCAGATCATCTTTGACTCCCAGTTACTTCCAGTTATTATATTATCAGTTCAGTTTTAGTTTTCAATTATGTTATTGCCTTACATACTCGGTACATTATTTCGTACTGACGTCCCTTTTCTGGGGACGTTGCATTTCATGCATGCAGGTTCAGATAGACAGACGGGTAGACCTTCTTAGTAGGTGTTTCTAGAGTTCAGCCTGATCGGTAAGCTCCACATCCTTCGGAGTTATCGGGTCTAGGTTTTCGTGTACATCTTCTGTATGTATTTATATATATTATGGGTAGGTCGGGGCCTTGTTCCGATCACAATATATCTATCAGTAGAGGCTTGTAGACATATCCTGTTGGTTAGTGCTGTATGTTAGGCTTGTAGGCCTGGTATGTATATTTTGGTGGTTTGTCAGTTGTAGTAGTTATGACGGCCTTATCGGCCCAGCTTTATATTGATGTTTACTCAGCGCTAATTTCCATTCAGTTTTATATTTTGCTTCGCAAATTGTCTTGCAAGGTTGCCCCATGGCCAAATTATGAAATTATATGTTCAAAGTCCTTAGTCGCAATTTGGTACGCCAGGTTAGGTGAGGCACCGGGTGCTGGTCTCGCTCCTAGGTTCGGGGCATGACAGCTCGGCCCAAATTTGGAGGGACCCTACCAAGTCCTCGACATCATCGGGAAGGGATCTTATAAGCTCGGCACGATGGACGGCCAACAACTGCCAAATAATTGGAACATATCGCTTCTTAAATGGTATTATTGGTAAGGTGTTCGATCGAAGACATCGAGACCTCAGGTTTTAAAACACGCGTTGCACTCTTTTTCCCTTATATCAGTTTTTTTCCCTAGTGAGTTTTTTCGGCGAGGTTTTTAACGAGGCAACAATTATGTGCTACCTGAGGACAACTCAACAGTATCCAATAAACCTCGAATACTTGGGGGGGGGATCACCCTCGGATGTTACACTTTCGAGGAAAATACTTCATGTCAAAGGGTCTCGATAGAGAAACTTTGTAATGGGCCAAACGGTTGAATCAACCGTGTCCGTATAGATTAGTCGAGCCCCGATGGTAAAACATGTACGCATGTATAAATTATACAAAGAAGCATTCTTTCTATATCAAACATCTTGTGTCTCAAAGAAAATTTTATACTATACAAGCTCCATACTTATAATTTTGTGAGAAATGGCTCAAGGGTCAAGTGCAAATATACCTCGTACACTCGGGGACTGCCTTCGACGATAGACATATTCCAGTAATCTAAACTCAAATTCATAATACCTTAAAGAGGAACCCATCCATCTATAGGCCAAGGACATCATTCTCGGGGACTAACACTTCGAACAAGTTTGAAGTGTTATTGGGATATAAGCCCAAGAGGCATACCCAAAGGCTAAGGCCAAATTAAGGCGGCTCAGAGATGTCCGAATCCTGCAATAAAAATAGGCCTTCGAATTCGTTGAAAAACAGGTTAAAAAAGGCTACCCTCGGCAAGAAATCAAAAGGGCTTCTATGCAATCAGCCCTCAAAAAACCTTAAGAGGTATTAAATTATCTTAACACAAACGTGCTAAGGCACAAAAAGCAAAGGGGTTTCAATCGACATCGAACACTCAAAAAACCCAATGGGTAAAGAATACGTGTTAAGGCATAAAGAAATTTTTTGCTATGTCTTCTAAGCCGAAAAAGGGAAAAAATAGCCATCTTTTAGAGGCCATATTGGCCAAATCTAAAGAGCCTAAGGGCCAATACACTTAGAGTTCGAGATTTTATTCTCACTCAATTCGGACCTAAGGGTTCTACTCTTCCGAGCTCAAATAAAACTGACTTGAATATAGCTCGAGGATTCATCATTATTTGATATAAAACCTTAAGGGGTCTGTTACTGTGAGTTCGAAACTTACTCGAACTCGGCTATAAAAATAGTACAATTGCGGCTTCGATCAAGCCATCCGAAATCAAAATTCCAAACGTATTGTTGAGCTCGGGGACTCGCCCTCGCTTAACTAAAAAACCTAAGGGTTTGTTCTACTCTGAGTTCGAGCTATTGCTCACTCGATTATAGAGGCTATAGCAACCTGATTGTAATAAAGTTTTCACAAGGCAAAGGCAAAACATAATTTACCATAAATCAGAAATTGGTGACGAAACGGAAAGAAAAATAATCTTTCATATATGCGAATTTTTTACAAATACCACACAGGGTCTTACACAAAAAATCCTAAGTGCCTAGTATGCCTCGGGAGCCACATCTTCGGGAGCTTCATCTTCATCTCCTCTATTCTCGGATCCACTCGCAGAGTCTTTATCATCGAAAAGCAAAGCTCCGGCCTCGTCCTCCAAAACCTTCGCACTCTCATTATCAGCCGTAAGGTGGAAGCCACGTGCATGTACCTCCTTAAGAGTCTCTCTCCGAGACTGGCACCTAGCATGCTCAGCAACACGGGACAATATAACCTCAGCAGCGTCAGACATTTTCTTTGCCCGAGTGTTAGCGACTTCAGCATCGGCTCGGTATGAGGCCACGAGCGCCTCGGCCTCGAATGTGGCCCTTGCAAGCTCAGTGGCCAATCGAGTCTCGAGCTCTTCAACCTTGTGGGCTCAGTCCAAATTCTCCTCCTTCACACTTTGGAGTTGACGCTCAATCAAAGGCAGTTGGGCCCGAACCGCATCTATCTGCGAGGAAAGACGGTCCATATTTTGCTTCCACCCTAAAGTCTCTGCCTCTTTCATCTTGGCCTCCTCACGAAGCTGTTCAACCAATTCGGCCTTTTGATGAACCTGCAGGATCAAAGTGTTAGTTGCCAATATCAAGTTAATACATAACAAGCTCCCAAAATTTTACATTACCCATTCAATGAGCTTGGTCTGATCTTGATGATCTCTTGTCATCTCGACTCGAATACTCATGATCTCCACTTCTTTTTGCACATAGAGTAGTTTGAGGGCGTCTCTCTCCTCCATAAGCTTTTTGAGATCAGCCTCACATCAGGTCAGCTCAGTTTGGTATTTGGAGGACGCTTCTTGATGGAGCGCCGTAGCCTGTACAGAAAGGAAGGAAATCAGACTTAGAGAAATAAGAACAAATGCAAACATGGTAACATAGGCTAAAACATACTTGGTTCAAAAGCCGTCGAGCCTCATAAAAAATGAGTGATGCGTCCAGGTCGGGAACATCATCTACCCCCATAAAGCAGCCGCGAAATATCTCATCCCCTTCGGGGGCCGTCCCCACATCGGGGGTCTCCATGTACCGGGCATCCCGAAACTGCCCCTCAATGAACGTGGGGTCGACCGGCGAATCATCAATGTTAATTGCCCCGAGCGAGTCACTTTGGGCATTCTCTTATCTTTGAAGGGCCTCAAAACTTGACCCTTCGGGCAATCCCGCCGGTTGCTCATCACGGCAGGAGGCATCATCAACACCCGATGACTCGGGGACTCTGCTCGGACCTTCCTCCGAGAACACCTCGGTCTGCTACTGAAACTCCTCGACCGTCACCGGCTTAGCAGTTCTCGATGCTTCGATGCCTTCCCTCTTCCGAGCCACCAGCAGATAGTTGCCATCTTCTCCCTCCTCGTTTTTACCTCGTAGCGTTTGGACTACATCGGCAGACAGAACAGCGGGATCAGTCTTCGACTTTCGAGCCCTGCTTTTCCTGGGCTTTGGGGTATCTGGAGGCCAGGCCCTTCTCCTTTTCTTGTCTTTGTTTGGCTTCAGGACCTCCTCTTCCCCGGGAGGAGGTGGCCTCATGACGATATTATCTCCAAGACCTGTATGAGAAGAAATTAAGTTAAAAAGAAGTATTTCACAGGAAAGCATCAAACACGGACAGGGGAACTTACCATGATTTTTGGCCTACCATCGACCCTTGGCCAAATCGCGCCACGAGCGCTCAGCATACGAAGAGTTTGAAACCAGTTGTCGAACCCAATCTGCAAGGTCCGGGACTGTACCAGGAAACCAGGGGGAAGCTGCTCTCTAAACGTTATCGGTGAGGTTCTACTTACGCTTCATGTTCCAGTCTTCAGGGAATGGCATCTTCTCGGCGGGGATTAAGTCGGAGGTCCTAACTCGGACAAATCGGCCCATCCATCCTCGGTTCTTGTCCTCGTCTATGCCCGAGAACAGCTCCTTCGTGGCTCGGCGGTGAAGCCTTATTAGTCCGCCCCGATAAAGACGGGGGCTGTATAGCCTAATGAGATGATCGAGGATGAAAGACATCCCCTAGACCTTGGTCGAGAAGAATCTGAGCAAAATGATAATGCGCCAAAAAGATGGGTAGATCTGGCCTAGGGTTACCCGGTATTGGCGGCAGAAGTCGATTATGACAGTATTGACGGAACCCAGTGTGAAAGGGTAAGTATACACACTTATGAATCCTTTCACATGAGTGGTGATGTCCTCCTCGGGGGTAGGAATCACCACCTCTTTATTCTCCCTGTGGCAGTCTCTTTTCACCTGCTCGAGATCGCCTTCGGATATCGAGCAGATGTATCTAGACATGGACTCGCATCGTCCAGGAACCGAAGAGGGTTTTTCGACTTTAAAGTCGGAAGTAAGTTCACATGGCCCGGGGATGCACTCTTCGATATGTGGCTCCACCAGTGTTTTGTTACCAGCCGGCCGCGATGAGGAGGCCTTGTCTTTTTGAGGAACGATCATGATATTTTTGCCATTGCTATATGAGGTTTAAGGAAGAAGAAGGCGGAATTTGTGTTTTAATAAGAGATTGGCAAACTGAAACCGGCAAAGTTGATGAACTTAAAGAGAATAGAAGAGCTTTTGAAGATTAGAAGAAGTTTGAAAGTAAAGTTTGAGAAGATTATGAAGGTGGTCTATTTATAATAGCCACTTTGATGGTTTGAAAGCACTGGTGGCCGACCATCAACTAGCGTTAATTAATGACCTTGGAAACTGAGCAGACGCGACGCTTCAATCATTTCTGTCGCTTACGTCACGATGTTGACGTCATAATTGATCGAGGTGTTAATCGAAGTCTCGAATTCGTTTCTTCTCGTTACACTCAAAACAATGAGGGGAATATCTGTATACGGTCAAAATCGGACATACCCGATTTCGTTGGCAGGGGAGTTGCCTCGAGTGTAACCTCATAATAGATCGGGCTCGAGCTCGAAGATAGAACATCAAGCCTGAAGATCGAAGTGTTCATTAAGACCAAGGCCAGCAACAACCGAGATCAAGCATGCTTGACTTCGAATAAGGCGTAATAACGGAATGACGAGATATCAGTAACCGGTCGAATATCACGGCGAAAATTCCGGAAGAGATCAAATCAAAGCGGTTATTAGTACCAATCATGGGATCTACTTCCGTTATTAGAGTTGTACCTTATTTAGGATTCCTCTATTATATAAAGAGCGATCCCATTTACTTGTGAAGAGAACAATCATTATTCACTGATAAGAATATATACATACGCTGCTTTCTTTGTTTTACTTACTGTTCATCGCTGTTTGTTTCATCCTCTATTGTTCTTATTAACTAACCTCGAGACTATCTTGAATCGAGGTCGAGGCATTGTTTGCAGACCGGTTTGATTTATTTTATTGTCCAATTTATCTATTTAATTCGTTGTTTATCAATAGGTACTGGGTTAAATCACATATCCTTAAAACCAAAATACAAATTTAATTGTTACTTAATTTTTAGGGTAAACAAGACTAAAAAAAAAAATACCTCATCTAATTTGGAAGGGAATAGTTTTTTTTTTGGGGGGGGGGGGGTCAAATTTATATTTGTTGAACAAGAAAAGGCAGAAAACCAATTATAAGATCCAAATACATACCAATTAGATGAGATCGTGAGGGTGACATCAAATTTTGTATGTTAGCTCACATATGCCACGAGACACACAAATAAACAAATATTTATCGAATGACTTGTGACTTTTTTTTATCGGGTTATAATAATTTTGTGACTTTTTGAATTCTTTCTCTAGTCTTACTACTGTTTATCAATAAATATCTAAGGATGAGATTAATTTTATCCTTCCTTTGTATCAAAAGAGTGTTAAAACTTTTAGGGTGTATTTTGTACGAATGAAAATAGCATTACCACTTATTTTCCTTTGTTTGGTTGGTGAGAAGAAAACTTGTTTCGGAAAATATTTTTTAGTCTTTGGTTAGAGATAAAAATATATATTTTTATGCTACTCTCCTCATCCCCTTCCCCAAGGCCACATGTTTCCTTGCTCCTCCCCTCTTCCCCCAAATACCAAACATTTTCAGGACTTTGTTTTCTTCAAGAATTTAATTATTCTTCTAAAATTTCACACAAACCCAAAGGAACTAATGTGTTGCTTTACTTTTTTACGCAAAATCAGTTGAAATTTATGCTCCATAACTAAAAAGAAAATATATTTTGTTTGGTTGAAAAAGAAAGTACCCTTTCTACAACATGAAAATAAAGTACTTATTTTATTGAAATAAAAGAAAATATTTTTCCTACATTATGAAAACAAAATACTCTTTTTGTTGAAATAAAAGAAAATACTTTTTCTATGTCATGAAAAATACTTTTTTTGTTGAAATGAAAGAAAATACTTTTTATTACATCATTTTATTGAAATGAAAGAAAATACTTTTTTTACATCATTAAAAAAAGTACTTTTTTTATTAAAATGAAAAAATATATTTTTATATTATGAAAAGAAAATACTCACTTGTTAAAATGAAAAAAACACTATTTATATCATGAAAAGAAATTACTATTAATAATATTTTTATTTAGGGTGGGGGCGGTCTTGGGGTGGGGTGGGTGTGGGGTAGGTTGGTGGGGATAGGGAATATGGTGAGAAAGGTTGAAAAAGAGTTTTGGAAAATGTTTTCCCTTCTCTTGATAGGGAAAATATTTTCCTTCAATTGGAGAAAAATGAGTTAATGAGAAAATATTTTCCAAAATATTAAAGCCGACACCAAACATGGAAAAAATAAAAAAATATTTTACTTCGAACCAAACATACCCTTAAAGAAACAAAGTAATTCAAATAGTCAAGTTGTTACTGTAGAATATAGAGGCATGTTGACTGATTAGCCATATCATTGCTTTACAAAGGATAATGTTAAATGTTAAAATTAACATATAATCATACTAATCTTTTTTAATTAAACACTTCATTATGTTGTCAACTAACGCTGCTTGTGCACACATATATTATGAAATATTTTTATTAGACCTTTTATCAGTACTTGATCAAACTGATCAATATTGTACACAGCAATATACGATTTTGACTCGTTTTACTGAGTACCGTACCAACTTTTGCTCAACTAATTAGCTAGTGTCTTGTTTTTAAAATTGCTTCACCGCCAGCTTTTAAAGTCAAGAAGTAATTAGTAGCAAACAACAACAACAACAATAACATACCCAGTATTATTCCACAACGAAGGGTCTGGGGAGGGTAGTGTGTACATAGACCTTACCCCTAACTTGTGAGGATAGACAGGCTGTTTCCAATAGACCCTCGGCTCAGGAACGCATAAGCATCACATTAAAGAAAATATAGACAAAAAAGGATAGTACCAAAAAGTCATATAAAAGTAGAATAAAAACAACAAGATAGTAAGGTAATTAACAATGAAAGAAAATAACGGTTTGTCATAAAAATCTACTATCCACTGAAAGCGAGATTGCGTGCCAATACTATTGTTATGGACATTCAAGACTTCCTACTCTACTACCCTAATCCTCGACCTCCATACCTTCCTATCAAAGGTCATGTCCTCGGTCAGCTGAAGTTGCGCCATGTCTTGCCTAATCACCTCTCCCCACCTCTTCTTTGACCTACCTCTATCTTTTCGTAGGCCCACCAATGTTAACCTATCACACCTCCTCACCGGGGCGTCTGTGCTCCTCCTCCTCACATGACCATACCACCTAAGTCGCGCTTCCCGTATTTTGTCCTCAATAGGGGCCACACCCACCTTGTCGCGAATAACCTCATTTCTGATCCTATCTAACTTGGTATGCCCGCACATCCATCTCAACATGCCATCTCTGCTACTTTTATCTTCTGGACATGAACGATCTTGACTGGCCAACACTCAGCCCCATACAATATCGTTGGTCTTACCACCACTCTATAGAACTTACCCTTAAGTTTCTGTGGCACCTTCCTGTCACACAAAATACCATAAGCGTGTCTCCATTTCATCCATCCCGCCCCAACAGTCTAATTAATTTTTATATTTGTTTCTTTTAAAGCTAGTTGTAGCAAGGGCCCACAACGCTATGAAGTACCAAGGAGTCTGGATCATAAAGCAGGCAGTTGCAAAGGTGATTCCTGGTATTGATAGCAAGGACGAGTGGCCTTCTTACTGTGATAAGATAGAGAGACTCAAGCCGATTTAAACATGGAAGCAAGTTAGATGGCAAACCCCCTCGGCGGATACTATCAAGGTCAATACCAATGGGAGCTTTATCAAAGAAACTGGTGCAGCAGGTATTGGGGGGTATTGTGAGAAACAGTAATGGTGACTTACTCATGGCTTTCTCAGTCAATGTACAGAGTAATAGCAACAATATGACTGAAGCTCTTGCAGCCGAGTTTGGAGTGAAATGGTGTAGCCACCATGAGCTCACTAATTTTGTTCTTGAACTTGACGCTCTGATCATTGCAAATATGTTGACAAAGAAAGAGGCCAACAATCTCAAGATTATGCAGATTATGGACAGCACCATCAACTCCATAAATGATGCTAATGTCTGCGTGCAACACTGTCTTAGGGAGGCTAACCAAGTAGCTGAATGCCTGGCTAAACTCGCAACTACTTCCAATCAGGCCAAGTTTTTCCAGAACTTCCAACAACTCCCAAGTATAATTAAAAGTGTATTCCTTCTTGATAAATGGTAGCTGCCCACAATAAGAACGAAGTATAAAAAATCTAATTCCTTTGTTAGCTTAAAAAAAGAAAAAAGTTGTAGCAAGGTCAATACTTCAACTCGTGACGCGGAATTATGGAATCTCATTTTTGACTTGTGAGAAATTTCAAGAAAATTTTACACTTGTTTCCTTTACTAAAAATATAAATAAAAATCAAATTGTGGACAGTAAGACCGCCCCGACTATATGAGTGTGATACTGTGATACAAGTTTATTTTAGGATGGATATCTAAATCTAATTTTTTTCAATATGTCAATAACACGTGGAATTTTTGTTTGACGATGTTATTTACGTTATTATTTTTTCAATAAGTCCTTTTACATGCGGATAATTCTTTCTTATTAGCAAAAACACATAGAAATATTTTTTGATAGTGGGGATCGACATAAAAAAAAATTGGTGCACTTGCACCCCATATGTCGAGAGGTTGCATCGAAGGACGGCCTCGTAACAGAACATACTAAATCACGAGGACAAGGTACCGAGTTCAGAATCGAGGTACCTGTCGAGATCGAGGCTAGTAGCGATCGAAGTCAAATGAGACAGATATCGAGCAAGATCGAAGATAGCATAATAGCAGAAAGGAGAGATATCCGTGACTGGTCGAGGATCATGGCATAAATCTTGGTGACTGGTCGAGGATCATGACGTAAATCTCGGAACGGATCAAATCAGAAACGGTTAATTAGCTAATCATGGGATTTTCTTCTGTAATTAGAATTATACCATAAGTGAAATTCCTCTACTATATAAAGGGGTTTTTTAATCATTTGTAAGAGACGGTTGACAGATATCAAAGCAATATAATTCTCTTTCTCGTTTATACTATTGTTCATCAGCTTGTTATACTTTAATTGTTCTTGCATCAACCAGTTCAAGGGTATCCAAATTCGAGGGTTGAGTTCCATCCTAACACTGGTTTGCTTTACTTTATTGTTAATTTTTATTACTTATCCTCACATTTATCAATTGGTATTAGGTGAAATCACGTATCCTTAGAATCATAATATAAGTTTAATTGTTATCCAATTTTAAGGGTAAACAGTTTGACGCCCACCGTGGGGCTAAGGATAATAGTGATTGCTTAATATTGATTCCGATAACACACACTACTTTACACTTGTTCTCGTAAGAATCTTTGCTTTCAGGATAAACATGTCAAACTCACATGCGGCACCTACACATGGTGACTGCGGCCTCAGATTTCACAGGAAAAATGACAATATATCCCCCCTAGGGATCGAGGTGCCTCAGGCTGACCTTGAGGAAGCACCAATTGCAAATCTCGTCGATGTCAGTTCACACGTCGCCCTAAATGCAAATTTGGGCATTGATCCCGAAGGTAGCATATGAAGGGAAGTTCGATAAGGTGGTCGAGGTACGCAGGGCAGAGAAGATGGTGGAGTTAGCCTCCAATTGATATTCGAAATGTTACAGGCTCAACAAGCTGTTATAGCACAACTACAAAATCAGCACCGAACACCAAATAGGATCGAACCAGAAGTCGTCCATAGGGCCGAGCCTATGCCGGAAAGGTCGAACACCAACGAATCTGGGACTGACCCCGCTATTATAAAAATGCTCGTGGAGCTCACTAAATGGATTGAATCGGGAGAAAAGAAAATCGAGGTAAATGACAAGAAAGTAGAGACATACAACTCCGGGGTTGACCAAATACCGGGGGCACCACTGATTCTAAAGGGTATGGATTCAAAGAAATTCTTACATAAGCCTTTCCCCCCAAGTGCGGCTCCGAAACCCATTCCAAAGAAATTTCAAATGCCAGAAATTCCTAAGTACAATGGGACCACTGACCCTAATGAGCATGTCACTTCTTATACATGCGCAATAAAAGGGAATGACTCGGAAGACGATGATATCGAATCAGTTCTACTGAATAAATTTAGAGAAACCTTATCGAAAGGAGCAATGATATGGTACCACAATTTGCCACCTAATTCCATCGATTCCTTTGCCATGCTTGCAGACTCCTTCGTAAAGGCACATGCCGGAGTAATAAAGGTTGCAACTAGGAAGTCAGACCTCTTCAGGGTGAAACAAAAAGACAACAAAATATTGAGGGAATTCGTATCTCGGTTCCAGATGGAAAGCATAGAACTACCACCGGTCACAGACGATTGGGTTGTTCAAGGCTTTACTTAAGGTTTGAACGAATGAAGTTCGGTGGCATCACGACAGCTAAAGAAGAATTTAATTGAATATCCAGTGGTAACCTAGGCCAATATACATAATCGGTACCAGTCAAAGATCAGGGTCGAGGATGATCAATTTGGGACCTCTTCCGGTTCCGTTTATCCAAACAGGCTCGTCGGCAGAACTCAAAGGGATATCAACAGTGAACCCAGTTGGGCAGAGACCGGTATCAACCATACAACGTAGATCTTAGAAACAGTGGCCTAGGATGCAATACCATGCGAAATGAATGAAGGAATGATTGAGGACAGAGATCTCTTGGACTCATGAGCAAAAGTGGCTTTGATAAACATGCCGATCCCATAGAAGTACCACAATTATCAGAATACAACTTCAGCATCGACACATCAGGTATTGTGTCAGCCATTGGGAGAATCAAAGATACTAGATAGCCCATACCCCTACAAGCCGATCCATCCCAAAGAAACCCCAATAAAATCAGCAATTATCATGGTAACATGGTCATAGAACCGAAGACTGCAAACAACTAAGGGAGGAGGTGGCCCGTCTATTGAACGAGGGTCACCTTCGAGAATTCTTGAGCGGCCGAGCTAAAAACCATTTCAGAGACAGGGATGCAAATAGGAAAAACGAGCAGGAAGAACCACAATATGTGATTCACATGACCGTTGGTGGGGTCGATATTCCACAAGGGCCCGTGTTCAAACGCACTAAAGTATCAATCACCAGGGAAAAATGAACTCAAGACTATGTGCCAAAAGGCACTTTATCATTCAATGATGAGGAAGCAGAAGGATCTCGCAACCCCACAATAATGCTTTGGTAATCTCTATCCTTATAAATAAAATTCAGGTTAAACGTATTTTAATTTATCTAAGAAGCTCGGCAAATATTATTCGATCGAGGGTCATGGAGCAGCTTCGCTTACAAGATCAGATCGTACCCGCAGCTCGGATTCTCAATGGCTTCAACATGGCGAGTGAAACAACTAAAGGAGAAATCATCCTACCAGTAAATATAGTCGAAACTATTCAAGAAATAAAGTTCCATGTGATCGAGGGCGATATGAGCTACAACGCACTGCTCGGAAGACCCTGGATTCACAACATGAGGGTGGTCCCCTCAACCCTTCACCAAATGATGAAGTTCCCAACACCGGATGGAGTACAAACGGTGTATGGGGAACAGCATGTTGCCAAAGAAATGTTCGTGGTCGATGAATTAACATCGGTATCAGCTCTTTCGTCAACAAAGGGATCGGAGTCCAAAGGAAAACAGGAAGCTAAATACCAACCACAGCCACCAGCCTCGACTCAGTTGGAGAAGCAGGGAACGGACGAGGACGATGACTACTGGATCCCTTGATCCTTCATAATCCCCGAGGATTCCGATGCCACCAAATCGATGGTCGAAGAGTTGGAGCAAGTCATACTAATCGAGCATCTACCCAATCGAGAAGTATACCTGGGTACGGGGTTAACCCCCGAGCTCAGGGAAAAACTCATTAAATTATTTATCAATAACATGGATTGTTTTGCTTGGTCCCGCCTAGATATGTTAGGGATCCCGCCAGAGACTAATACACATCGATTGAGCTTGGACCCAAAGTTTCGCCCGGTAAAACAAAAGAGAAGGCCCCAGTCCAAGGTAAAACATGAATTCATCAAGGTCGAGGTAGCCAAACTTCTCAAAATAGGATCCATTTGGGAAGTAAAATATCCCGAATGGTTTGCAAACATAGTCAAAGCCCCTAAAAAGGGAAATACACTTAGAATGTGCGTAGACTATAAAGATTTAAACAAAGCATGTCCTAAAGATTCTTTTCCTCTGCTGAATATCGATCGCATGATCGATGCCACTCCCCGCCACGAGATCCTTAGTTTTCTCGATGCCTATTCCGGGTACAATAAAATACAAATGAACCTAGAGGATCAAGAAAAGACTCCATTCACCACTAAGTACGGTACCTATTGTTATAATGTAATGCCGTTTGGACTAAAAAATGCTAGTGCCACTTATCAACGCTTAGTAAATCGAGTGTTTGAAGAACAAATAGGTAAATCAATGGAGGTTTATATTGACGATATGCTAGTTAAGTCCCTGTGAGCATAGGACCATTTGACACATTTGCAGGAGACCTTCGATATACTAAGGAAATACAACATGAAGCTCAATCCAGAGAAATGTGCATTCGGGGTCGGCTAGGTACCTCGGTTTTATGGTATCAAATCGGGGGATCGAAATCAACCCTGATAATATCAAGGCAATCAAAGACATCACAGTCGTGGACAATGTTAAGGCCATGCAAAGATTAACAGGGTGCATAGCCACCCTAGGCCGATTCATCTCGAGGTCTTCAAATAGAAGTCACAAGTTCTTCTAACTGCTCAAAAAGAAGAACGATTTTGCATGGACCCCGGAATGCCAACAAGCATTGGAAGAATTAAAGCGGTACCTCTCGAGCCCGCCACTGCTTCATACTCCAAAAGTGGACGAACAATTGTACTTGTACTTAGTAGTCTCAAAAATCGTAGTAAGTGGGGTCCTAGTTCGAGAAGAGTAAGGTACGCAATTTTCTGTTTACTGTGTTAATCAAACTTTAGGTGAGGCCGAGACCCGGTACCCACACATAGAAAAATTAGCGCTTACCCTAATAAGCGCCTCTAGGAAATTAAAACCATATTTTCAATGTCACCCGAGCTGTGTGGTGACTACTTACCCCCTTCGCAATATTTTGCATAAGCTCGAACTTTCGGGTCGATTGGCCAAATGGGCCGTCGAGATCAGTGGGTACAATATCGAGTATCGACCTCGAACGACCATCAAATCTCAAATCTTAGCGAACTTTGTGGCCAACTTTATGCCAGCCCTCGTACCCGAGGTCGAAAAGGAACTATTAATAAAGTCGGGTACATCTCCGGGTTAGGCATCGTTTTGAAGCTGCCCACGGGTAATACAATTAGACAAGCTATCAAAACTGCCAAGTTAACTAACAATGAGGCTGAGTATGAGGCCATGATTGCAGGTCTCGAGCTAGATAAAGGTTTGGGAGCAGAAGTCATCGAGGCCAAATGTAACTCCCTGCTCGTGGTAAACCAAGTCAACAAAACCTTCGAGGTTCGAGAAGATCAAATGCAAAGATACTTGGACAAACTATAAGTGACTCTACATCGGTTTAAAGAATAGACCCTACAGCATGTGCCTCGAGAACAAAACAGCGAAGCCGATGCCCTCGCAAATTTGGGGTCATCAGTCGAAGATGACGAGGTTAGCTCGGGGACTGTCGTACAACTTTCAAGGTCAGTAATTGAAGAAGGCCACGCCGAAATCAACTCCACAAGTCTGACCTGGGATTGGATGAACAAATATATCAAGTACCTAAAGAACGGGAAGCTTCCATGGGATCCTAGGGAATCGAGGACTCTACGTACGAAGGCTGCACGATTCACATTGGCCGAAGACGGAACACTGTATAGAAGAATGTTCGATGGACCATTGGAAATATGTTTGGGACCAGGAGATACCGACTATGTCCTACGAGAAATCCACGAGGGCACCTGTGGAAATTATTCTGGTGCTGAATCATTAGTCCATAAAGTCATCAGAGCAGGATACTATTGGGCCGATATGGAAAAGTATACAAAAGAGTTTGTTTGAAAGTGCGACAAATGTCAAAGGTATGCGCCGATGATTCACCAAACCGGAGAGCAACTCCACTCGGTCTTATCCCCATGGCCATTCATGAAATGGGGAAATGGGGAATGAACGACGAATAATTACCAAACAATTGGAATATATCACTCCTCAAACGATATTATTGCTAAGGTAGGACCTTCTCAATTTTCATTTATATTTTATACTAACCATTTGCAGGTGTTTAATTGATGACATCAAAGGATTCTTCAAACACAAAGTCCTTAGGTCTGAAAGCACGCGTTGTTCCATCGAGATTTTTAACGAGGCAACCATTGTTCGTGCTAACTTAGAGAAATTCAACAGTATTCGAGGCTCCTTTACAATCAAACTCTATACTGGGGGGGCATCACCCTCGAATAGTTACAAGGAAAATATTTCCTGCCGACAGGGTCTCGATAGGAAAATTTTGTAAGGGTCAAACAGTCGAACGAACCATGCCCATAGAGATTACTCGAGCCCTAATGGCAATCATGTACACATGTTAATATATTGAAAAAATTATTTTTCCTTGCCAGATATTTCATGCCTTAGAGAAATTTTTACTTTACAATGTCATGCTTGTGATCTGTTGTGTAAACTGACTTAAGGGCCTGTCACAACTAAAGTTCGAACAATTAACCCCGCACTCGGGGACTGCCATCCAAAAAATCGACATGATCGAATTACTAAAACCTCGAGATTGTAAGACCTTAAAATAGGCAACCCTCAATTTTATAGGCCACGGCCACCCCTCTCGGGGACTGATACTTCGAACAAATTCAAAGTATAACAGGGGAACAAGCCCAAAAGGTGAATTCCAAGTTAAAGGCTACGACCAAATTAACACGGTTCAGAGACGTCCGATTTCCGTTATAAAACAGGCATTCGAATATTTTCATAAACTGGTTAAAAAGGCTACCCTCGGCTGAATTACTAAGAGTCTCGATAATATCGACCCTCAAAAACCCTAATGGGTACAAAGTTGTTCGAACTCTCGAACAAATTCTTTATTTTATGCTAAAGCATTACGAAACAAAGGGTCTCAATAATATCGACCCTTGAAAACCCTAATGGGTACAGAACCGTTCGAACTCTCGAGCAAATCCCTTATTTCATGCTAAGGCACAATAGATTTTATATGATTAAACAATAAACTTTTCAAGCCGAAAGGGGAAGAAAGCCATTCTTTTTACTATGGTCGTATCGGCCTAATTCAAGAGCTTAAAAGGCCATTTTATTTTTGAGTTCGAGAAATCATCCTCACTTAATTAAAACCTAAGGGTCACCCTACTCCGAGTTCGAGCAAGTACTCACTCGATTATAAAAAATACACTAGTCCGGCTTCGATCAAATTGCCTAAGCCTCGAACTTATGAACAAAATTTTCTTAAGGCACGAATGAAATAAAATTTTCACAAGGCAGAAAGTGAAATAAAGATAGGTTGGAAAGGAAAGAGATCTTTATATATATGAGAATATTTACAAGGTCCGATCAGGATCCTACATAAAATATCAAAAGTGAAAAATCCTAAGGTTCCCAATTTTCTCCGGGGGCAACTTCTTCTCCATCGAGGTCCCCCCCCCCCCCCGCTCTCGGACCAGCTCTTGCTCTCGGCGTCATCATCATCATCGGAGGAGGTCAGCGCTCCAGCATCAGCTTCGTGCTCTCTAGCCTTTATTATCTCGTTGGTAAGATCGAAACCTCGAGCGTGGATCTCCTCGAGGGTTTCCCTCCGAGATTGGCATTTGGCGAGTTCAGCAATCCAATGTGCTCAAGTTTGAGCGGTCTCGGCTGCCTCTCTCGCTTGGACTTGAGCAGCTTTAGAATTGGCCCGGTAGATGACCACGATCACATCTGCCTCGGCTTTTTCCTTTTCGACTTTAGATTTGGCCTTTGCAAGTTCGGAAGACAACCGAGCCTCGAGATCCTCTATTTCCTTTTCCTAAGCCGAGCTCTTCTCCTTCATGCCTCAAAGCTGACTTTCGACCGATGACAATTGGGCTCGAGCAGTCTCCTTTTCTGCAACAAAATGGTCCATACCTTTTTTCCACCCCAAGGACTCCGCCTTCATCATGTTGACCTCCTCGCGGAACTACTCAATCCTATCGACCTTTTGCTGCAACTATGAGAGTGAAATGTTAGCCACCATTCCCAAATCGAGCCCATGAGCTTTTAAGATTTTTAATACCTGCTCGATCAGGTCGGTCTGATATTTGTGAGACGTGGCCAACTCAGCTCGGAGGTCCTTGATCTCTTCTTCTTTTTGCCCACCGAGAAGGTTGAGGGCATTCCTCTCCTTGGTAAGCCTTTGAATATCGGCCTCGTACCGACTCAGCTCAGCTCGAGACCAAGAAAATGCTTCACGATGAAGCAGTGAGGCCTACGCAGAAAGAAGAAAAGATGTTATACATGAAGAGAAAAATGAACACAAGGGTAATACCAACAAGGGTAAGTAAGGCTTACCCGATTCAGAGCTTGCTGCGCTTCATTGAAAAGGCTCGATGCCCCGCCTGGGTCCTTCCTCGAGACCTCCAATTCGCTCAGACCGATAGAATCTTTGACCCCAGTAAAGTGATCATGGAAGGGTGTCCTCCCTTTCGTGGGCTCCTTCAATGGAGAGGGTCTTCAAGGCTCAAGCCTCTTGAATCATCTCCTCAGAAAACGAGGGGAGCAGCGGGGAGCCTCTAATTTCTATTGCCCCAAGTGGATCACTTGGGGTGTATTCTCCATCTCGAGGGGCCACGAGACCAGCCCTTACAGTCGTACCCACCGTTGGCTCATTATGGTGGGAGGCATCTTCAATCCTCGATGACTCGGGGACATCGCCCAAGTCTCTTCTCGAGACCTCCTCATCTCGAGAAGGAGTCTCTACATCCTTTACCGATTCAGTTGCCTTTGGAGCCTCGGTGCTCATTCCCACTCGGGCCACCAGCCCGGAGTCGTCTTCTTCCTCTTCCTCCCTTAGACGCCAAATAGAGTCTTCGGTCGGGAGGATGATGTTATTCCTCGGCTTACGAGCTGTCTTCTTCTTAGGTTCTAGATCCTCGGAGGTTGAGGTTTTTATTCTCTTTTTGTCCTTCACCAGTTTTGGTGCCGGGATTGAAGTCTCCTCCTCAGCAGATAGGGTCCTCATGAAAGCATCTTTGCCAAGGCCTGTATGAAAGGAAATTAAGTAAGAAATGCTTTAACAAAATCATCAAAGACGTGGAAAAGGGGCTTACCATGCATTTTGGCCTCCCATCAGCCCTTTGATAAATCGCGCCATGAGCGCTCGGCATATTTAGAGGCCGAGGCCAGGTCCCAAACCCGGATCTTAAGGTTAGGAATTGCACCGAGCATCCAAGCGACCGCTACATCATGAAAAAGGATATTGATGAGAAGAAGCAAAGGAGCAAAACAATAAATAGGAGCTAACAGTGGGATTGTACTTACGTTGCATATTCTATTTCTCGGGAAATGGCATCTTCTCTGTTAGGATTAGGTTTGAAGTCCTCGCTCAAATGAACCAACCCATCCAACCTCGGTCCTTGTCCTCATCTATTCTCGAGAACAACACTTTGGTTGCCCGGCGTTGGAGTTTGATTAAGTCGCTTCGATAGAGGCAGGGGCTGTACAACCTGATGAGGTGGTCGAGGGTGAAAGGCATCCCCTCAACTTTGCTCACGAAGAATTAGAGCAGAATAACAATTTGCCAAAAGGAAGGATGGATTTGGCCTAGGGTTATTTGATATTGACGGCAAAAATCAACGACGATGGGGTTGAGGGGGCCCAACGTGAAAGGATAAGTGTAAACACTTAGAAACCCTTCCACATGGGTGGTGATGTCCTCTTCGAGGGTCGGGATCACCACCTTTTTTCCCTCCCACTTGCAGTCTTTCTTTACCTGCTTAAGGTATCCCTCAATTATCGAGCATATATACCTCGACACTGGCTCGCATCGACCTGGAATTGATGAGGCTTTATCAGTCTTAAAGTCGGAAGTGAGGATGCACCCCACGAGAACACACACTTCAGGGCACGGCTCCACCAGTGTTTTGTCGTCGAGCGACCGCGATGAAGAAGCGTTTTCCTTCTGAGGAGCAATTTTTGACGTTTTCTCCATTTGGATTTGAAGTTAAAATAAATAGATATGATAAGATTTGGTATTCTAAGAAGAGGTTAGCAGTGAAAATCGTAGATTTGCAGATGAAGAACTTAGAAGATGTAAAAAGCTTTGGAGATTAGCAATTTGAAAGTAGAAGTTCAAAATGGTAAAGAGAGGAGCTATTTATAGATATCACAACGACAGTTCAAAATTGGCGATGGACGACCATCAACTGACGCGCATTTAATTCCTTGATAACTGTACAGACGGGACATTTCGGTCACTTCTGTTGCTTATGTCATGTAGATGACGTCATGACAGGTCGAGGTAGAAAATCGAAGGCTCAATTCGTTTCTTGTCATTTAACTCCAAACAATGAGGGGACTATCTGTATACGGTTAAAACCGGGCCCACCTGATTTTACTATTTGACCGAGACCGAGAGGTTGCATCGAAGGACGGCCTCGTAACGGAACAGACTAAATTACAAGGACAACGTATCGAGTTCAGAATCGAGGTACCTGTCGACATGGAGGCTAGTAGCGATCGAAGCTAAATGAGACATACATCGAGCAAGATCGAAGATAGCATAATAACAGAAAGGCGAGATATCTGTAACTGGTCGAGGATCATGGCGTAAATCTCGGTGACTGGTCGAGGATCATGGCGTAAATCTCCGAACGGATCAAATCAAAAACGGTTAATTAGCTAATCATGGGATTTCCTTCTGTAATTAGAACTACACCATAAGTGGAATTTCTCTACTATATAAAGGGGGTTCTAATCAATTGTAAGAGAAGGTTGACAGATATCAAAGCAATATAATTCTCTTTCTCATTTATACTATTGTTCATCAACTTGTTATTATTTAGTTGTTCTTGCATCAACCAGTTCGAGGGTATCCAAATTCGAGGGTTGAGTTCCATCCTAACACTAGTTTGCTTTACTTTATTGTTAATTTTTATTACTTATCCTCACATTTATCAATTGGTATTAGGTGAAATCACGTATCCTTAGAACCATATTATAAGTTTAATTGTTATCCAATTTTAAGGGTAAACACATATGGAAGAGACTCTCGCAAAAGGCCGTTCAGTTTTGCTGTTGGGAATGCCCAAAGGACTAAATTTCCAAAGTACTCATTGGGTACTTTTGTGATTAATCTCATCCGCGATTATTATTTGGGTAATTTTCGAACCTTGTAGATATATGATTGCGAGCTCGAGTCATAACTCTCCATAAATATGCTACAAGGCTCTGAAAATTAAAGTGATATAAGTCATGTTTTGGCTATTCTTGGAGGAAGCAACAACCTTGAGCTATCGTGAATCTTACGGAAACTAATTGATCACGAAACTTGTAGGGAATTCTACAAACCTTGAGGCGTGTCAAAGACATTGTCCTTAAGGATATTTCAACCGGTTTGGGTGTATCCTCGGGATACAATAAGCTCTACTAGTATAAAACTAGGAGCATAAACTGACAAAGATTTATTATTGGTAGAAATCCAGCAAAAGGAAGGAGAGTATTTTCTGTATACTAAGTCTCACTCAATAAAAGGAATAATATTGTCCATATTCACAAGAAGAATGGAAATATATATATGGTTAAGGAAGGATAAGAATATTATAATAACTAATTATTGGTCATAATGGGCTAACGGCTAGAATAGAAATAATTACCCTTTATGTGAAATAACAAAGACACACTAAATGCTAATAGAAATGAATCTAGATATTTTAAAGCAAGAATTTGAACACTTCCTTTTGAGATACTAACTCATTTTATAACAATTCCCCACGTATCTCAAAGGAATAGAAGGATAGAATATTTTGCTATATTTGTTTTTACATATAAGTACAATGCATCGAATCTGGTATCTCGTAGACTTTGAACCAGACCTAGAAAAAATAAGATTAAGCTTACAGAACAAATAGTGAAGTTTAGAACTTCTATAAATGAAAAATTCTTTTGTAAGCCTGGGGTCTTATCTATCACATTATACTCGCACAATCTTTGTCGTTATCGCGGTTTTGCGCTAAAAGGCCATGCACATGCCTGGTTTTGATGAGTGCTCTAGAAATTTTGCCACAAATTTTATAGGAACAGCCCCACTCTACACTCATATTGATCCATCCATCAAGTGTATTCTGCAGCGCAATACTCTACCTATAAAAGGCTATGGATTATTGGATTAAGAGTTTAATAACTCAGCCTCACATTCCTTGCAGTCTTGCACTATATACACACACCATATGAACATATCTAATTTAATAGTGTACTTTTTATCAACTAATGACTTGTTATTATTCATATAAACCTATTTCATGGGATCTCCAATCACATAGGTTGGGTTATCATCATTGTTGATATATCTCAAATTAGCAAAAGTCTCAACCCCTCGATGTTTCACTTATAAGTCAAAGGATCGGCCAAATCCTCTTTTGACTACACATTTTATGTATGAAAAAATTCACATCTCTATGCAATTGCTTTATCACATTATATATTAAAAAAATGTGTCTACTCTTCCCATTCAAAGATTTATTTTTCTTACAATGGTTATGGTGCCTTGGACATCACAATTCATCGACATAATTATTGTCGGTTTAACTCACCAAGAGGTTGCTTAATCAACCTCACTTCCAGGCAATTTTAATACCATAACACCAACCAAAAGGTGATCACACAATCACTATTGAGTTTTTCTCATCTGAATTAGAGATTCAATATCATCATTGTATCCTTCTAATAATGCAGTAGAAAATCTACATATAAAATACTAACTCATAGTACTTCTCAAGTAAGGCATAAAATCATCTCAAGTGCCTTTTAAAATATTCAACACATAATAGATTTTATTTTCTTTTGGTATCTTTCATAATCAAATATCAAAGTAAAACTTTTAAAACATAGAAGCATCTTTAACTTCTACATAAATATTTTAAATTGGAAACCCAAATATTTAAGAAACCCAAAGTAAAATACTGTGACCCCCACATTTTCAAAGCTATTAAGTTAGAGGGCTAATATTTTACATAATTTATAAGAAGTATAACCAAAATAAATAAATCATTCTTCTTGTTCTTCAACTTGGGTGTAGGACATGAAATTAACTTGGTTAGCACAAATACGATTAGTAGCACATGAGTCTAACACCCAATCTCTTGCATTAGCCATAAGATTCGCTTGAGAAATGTCACGACCCAATTCTCCCTCCGTAAGACATTGTGACGGTACCTAGTCTCTACGACTAGGTAAGCCTAACAAAATGCGTAAATAACAAAAATGAAAGTAAAACTTAACAACTAACTGCAATAGATGACTAAATAACTGGTAACAATGCCGCTCAGCATGTACAATAACCAACACTCTAGTAATACATAGTATTCCCAAAACCTGAAACATCATAAGTCATAAGCTACAGAAGGAAACTAGAATCTCTATACACCAGAGTCTAATAAAAGAAATACGGAAGGTAAATGACATAGGAGAGAATAGAAGGGGACTCGGAGATCTGCGAACGTGGCAAATGTACCTTGAAGTCTTCGTACAACATCAAGCACTCTCAGCTAATAGCGGGGCTGATAAGAAGCACCTGGATCTGTACACAAAATATGTGCAGAAGAGTAGCATGAGTACACCACAACGGTACTCAGTAAGTGCCAAGCCTAACCTTGGTAAAGTAGTGACGAGGTCAGGTCCGGGCCCTACTAGGATATAATAATAAGATAGATGATATAATAAAATGAAGTAAAACGGAGAATCTAACAGAAAGAATTCACAGAGAAATAACAACACAACACAATGTGATAACAACAGGGGCGCTCCCGAAATACCGTCTCGTAGTCCAAAAAGTAAATATGCGAGGAGATCCCCAAAGGTACCGCCATGTAGTCTCAAAAGTAAATGTGCAGAAGGATCTCCCAAGATACCTCCTTGTAGTCCCAAAATTAAATATGTAGGGAGAACTCCCAAGGTACCGCTTCCTAGTCTCAAAAGTAAACACACAGCTCAACCGATAAATACAATTGTTAACAGCAAGAACCCTACAGTTAAGACCGATAAAAATCAAGGAGAAACAGGAATTCAACTAGGTATGCTGTAGAGAGTTCAAATAAGCAGATAAAGCACGTAGAAATGTGATATTAGACTAAGCAGGATAACTATACATGCTAGTATAACTAAATTAAGATGAAAACATGTTACTACTCAGTAAAAATCGGGTCTTACAACAAATAGTTGGTGTATGCACTCGTCACCTCACATACACGGTGCTCACATATCACAATAGTACCAATCCTAAGGGGATTTCCCCAACACAAGGTTAGGCAAGCCTTTTACCTCGAACGAAGCTCAATAAATCAGTAAGAATGACCTTTCCTCGATTATCCGACTCTGAATGACCCAAATCTAGCCAAAAATAATTGCATATCATAAATATAACTATAATAGATAATCTAATTAATGAAATCAAAACTTTAATAAGAATTTCGAAAATCATCCTAAAAAGTCGACCCGGGCCCACGTCTCGAAATCGGATAAAAGTCAAAAAATATGAACACTCATTCACTCACGAGTTCATGCGTACCAAAATTATCCAAATCTGATATCAAAATCCCAATCAAAATTCAAAAACGTAGTTGAAGAACTTCTCCAATGTTTCCCAAATTTCTCAACCAAATTCCTTAATTAAATGATGAAATCAACTATATATTAGTGAAATATATCCATAAACGAGTTAAAAATTATTACCCCAAAGTTCTCTCTGAAAACTCCTTGAATTATCGCCTCAATCTGAGATCTCAAAATCCCAAAATTGAAAATGGGATTAAAACCCTCGAACTTGGCCCTTTTCTGCCCAGCAATTTCGTATCTGCGGGCTTCCAGTCGCACCTGCGAAAATTCCATCGCAGGTGCAGACTTAACTTAAGTCCCCTGGGTCCACATCTGCGAGAGAAGGAACGCACCTATAGATGCGCTCCTACGACCAAGGAGCCGCAACTGCGACCTCATCGCTCATGAGCACCTTCCCACCGCAGAAGCGAGGCCGCTTCTGCGTAAACTCACCCGAGGTCCCCGGAATCTCAACCAAACATACCAACAAGTCCTAAAATACCATACGATCTTAGTCGAGCCCTCAAATCACACCAAACAACTCTAAAAACACAAATCACCCTCCAATTCAAACTTAATGAACTTTGAAACTTCAAAGTTCTACAACCGATGACGAAACATATCAAATGACGTCCGATTGACCTCAAATGTTGCACACAAGTCATAACTGACATTATGGACCTACTCTAACTTCCAAAAATCGGAATCCGATCCCGATATCAAAAAGTCCATTTCCGTTCAAACCGCCCAAAAATTCGATTATCGCCATTTCAAGCCTTAATGAGCTACAGACCTCCAATTCACATTCCGGACACGCTCCTTAGTCAAAAATCACCCAACGGAGCACACGGAACCGACTAAACTCCATTCTGGAGTCGTCTTCACACAGCCCCAACTACGGTCAAAATCCTAAGACTTAAGCTTCCGTTTTAGGGACTAAGTATCCCAGATCACTTCGAAACCACAAAAAAACCTCTCGGCAAGTCACATAAGAAGAAAAAGATACGGGGGAAGCAGTAAATTGGGGATCGGGGCTAATACACTCAAAATGACCGGCCGGGCCGTTACATCCTCCCCCTCTTAAAAGAATCGTTCGTCCTTGAACGAGCGTAGAGACATACCTGAAGTGGTGAAAAGATGAGGATAGCGGTTGCGCATATCATGCTCGGTCTCCCAAGTTGCCTCCTCGACCAGCTGACCCCTCCACTGAACCTTCATGGAAGCAATGTTCTTCGACCTCAGCTTTCAAACCTGCTTGTCCAAAATAGCCATCGACTCCTCAACATAAGATAAATCCTTGTCCAACTGGACTGAGCTGAAATCCAACACATGGGACGGATCGTCGTGATACTTCCGGAGCATGGAAATATGGAATATTGGATGAACTACAAAGAGACTAGGTGGTAGTGCAAGTCTATAAGCCACCTCTCCAAGCCTCTCAAGAATCTCGAAAGGCACGATATACCTAGGGCTTGATTTTCTCTTCTTCCCGAATCTCATAATACCCTTCATGGGCAAAACCAGGAGCAAGACTCGTTCCCCAACCATGAATGCAACATCGTGAATCCTCTAATCAGTATAACTCTTCTGTCTGGACTGGGCTGTGCGAAGTCGATCCCGAATCACCTTAACCTTCTCTAGAGCATCTTAAACCAAGTCTGTACCCAATAATCTAGCCTTGCCCGGATCGAACTAACCCACTGGAGACAGGCACCGCCTCCCGTATAAGGCCTCATATAGTGCAATCTGGATGCTCGACTGATAACTGTTATTGTAAGCAAACTCCGCAAGTGGCAAGAACTAGTCCCAAGAACCCCCAAAATCTATCACACAAGCACAAAGCATATCCTCCAGTATCTGAATAGTGCGCTCGGACTATCCGTCCGTCCGAGGGTGAAATGTTATGCTCAAATCAACCTGAGTACCCAACTCCTGCTGTACAGCCCTCCGGAACCGTAATGTAAACTACGTACCCCGGTCAGAGATGATCGATACCGGTACGCCATGAAGCCTGACAATCTCGCGGATATAAATTTGAGCCAACTGCTCGGAAGAATAGGTAGTCATCACAGGAATGAAATGAGCTGACTTGGTCTGCCTATCCACAATCACCCAAACTACATCAAACTTCCGTTGAGTTTGTGGAAGCCCAACAACGAAATCCATAGTGATCTGCTCCCATTTTCACTCCGGAATCTCTAACTTCTGAAGCAATCTGCCTGGCCGGTGATGATCATACTTTACCTGATGGTAATTCAGACGCCGAGCTACATATTCCACTCTGTCCTTCTTCATTCTTCTCTACCAGTAATGTTGTCTCAAGTCCTGATACATCTTCGTGGCACCCGGGTAAATGGAGTACCGTGAACTGTGAGCCTCCTGGAAAATCAACTCACGCAGACCATCTACATTGGGCACACATAGCCTGCTCTGCATCCTCAGTGCACCATCATCTCTAATAGTGACCTCCTTAGCATCGCAGTGCTGGACCGTGTCCTTAAGGACAAGCAGATGTGGGTCATCATACTGACGCTCCCTGATACGATCATATAGAGAAGACCGAGAGACCACACAAGCCAATAATCGACTCGGCTCCAAAATATCCAATCTAACAAACTGGTTTGCTAAGGCCTAAAAATCTAATGCCAATAGCCTCTCTACTGCCGGTAGATATACTAAGCTCGTCAAACTCTCTGCCCGGCGACTCAAGGCATCGACCACTACATTTTTCTTCCCGGGATGGTACAAAATGGTGATATCATAATCCTTAAGAAGCTCCAACCACCTCCGCTGATGCAAGTTAAGATCCTTCTATTTGAACAGATGCTACAAACTCCGGTGATCGGTGTAGATCTCTCAAGGGACACCCTATAAATAGTGCCGCCAACTCTTCAAGGCATGAACAGTAGCTGCTAACTCAAGGTCGTGGACAAGATAGTTCTTTTCATGCACCTTCAGTTGTTTAGATGCGTAGGCAATCACCATACCGTCCTGCATCAACACCGCGCCGAGACCAATCCGCGACGCATCACAATATACAGAATAAGATCCTGAACCTGTAGGCAATACTAATACTAGGGTTGTAGTCAAAGCTGTCTTGAGCTTCTAAAAGATCTCCTCACACTCTTTTGTCCACCTGAATAGAGCACCCTTCTGGGTCAGCTTGGTTAAAGGAGTTATAATAGATGAGAAACCCTCTACAAATCGATGGTAATACCTCGGCAAACTAAGAAAACTCTAGATCTCCATAGCTGAGGGCAGTCTGGGCCAACTCTGCACTACTTCAACCTTCTTCGGATCCACCTAGATCCTATCACTCGATATACATGATCCAAGAATGAAACTGATTCTAGCCAAAACTCACACTTTGAAAATTTTGCATATAACTTATTTTCTCTCAAGGTCTGAAGCGCAGTCATGAGGTTCTACGCATGATCCTCCCGAGTCCGGGATTACACCAGAATGT
The DNA here is from genome assembly GCF_000390325.3 of Nicotiana tomentosiformis. NCBI lineage: Eukaryota > Viridiplantae > Streptophyta > Magnoliopsida > Solanales > Solanaceae > Nicotiana > Nicotiana tomentosiformis. The sequence goes on along the minus strand of NC_090822.1, from coordinate 101,461,836 downwards.
CGTCATCAATAAACACAATGATGAATGATCAAGATAGGGTCGGAACACACGGTGCATCAAGTGCATAAATGATGTTGGGGTGTTGGTCAGCCCAAATGACATCACAAGAAATTCGTAGTGACCATACCGAGTCCTGAAAGAAGTCTTTGGGATATCTGGCTCCCGAATCTTCAACTGATGATAGCCTGAACGTAAGTCAATTTTGGAAAACACTCTGGCACCCTGTGACTGATCAAATAGATCATCAATATGAGGCAATGGACGCATGTTCTTCACTGTGACTTTATTCAACTGGCGGTAATCAATACACATCCGCATAGAACCATCCTTCTTCTTCATAAATAAGACAGGAGCACCACAAGGTGACACACTGGGCGGAATGAAGGCCTTATCAAGTAACTCTTGTAACTGCTCCTTCAACTCAGGAGGATCCATACGATATAGAGGAATAGATATAGGCTGAGTGTCCGGTAATAAATCAATGCCAAAGTCAATATCTATGTCGGGCGGTATGCCCGAAAGGTCAGATGGAAATACATCTGAAAAATCCATCACTATTGGGACTGACTCAACTGTAGGGGTATCAATACTGACAACTCTCACATAAGCTAGATGCGTGTCACACCTCTTCTCAATCATTCGATAAGCTTTAAGAAATGAAATAATTCTACTGGGAGTATACTCTAAGGTGCCTCTCTACTCTAATCACGGTAATCCTGGCATAGCCAGCGTCACGGTCTTGGCGTGACAATCAAGAATAGCATAATGGGGTGACAACCAGTCCATGCCCAAGATAATATCAAAATCTACCATACTGAGCAATAATAAATCATCTCTTGTCTCAAAACCACTAAGAACAACCAAACATGACCGATACACACGGTCAACAATAATAGAATCTCCCACAGGTGTAGACACATAGACACGAGAACTCAAATAATCACGGGCTATGCCCAAATATGGAGCAAAATAAGAGGACACACAGTAATAAGTAGATCTTGGATCAAATAAAACTAACGCATCTCTATGACAGACCGCAACAATACCTGTAATGACAGAGTCTAAAGTAACTGCCTCTGTGCGAGCAGGAATAGCATAATATCTGGCCTTGCCTCCCCTTCTAGGGCGACATCGACCTTCCCTACCTCTACCTCAAGTTGGCTGAGCAGGTGAGGCGGTAGCTGGTGCTGTAATCATAGCGTATGGACCTGATGGAGCACGTTGCACCTGAGAAGTCTGTGGAGGTGCACCCCTCCTAAGCTTGGGTCAATCCCTCACCATATGGCGAGTGTCGCCACACTCAAAACAAGCTCTCGGAGGGAGTGGCTTCTATGACTGGCTCGGGCCAGGTCTGCTGGACTGACTGCTAAAAGCACCCCGTATAGGAGGTGTACTAGATACTGGTGGTGCATAATAAGGCTCCACTGCCTAGAAAGGGCCAGAATACCACTGGCGGCTGGAAGTGCTGAATGGACGGGGTGACTCATATAACCCCTACCACCACGAACTGTAGTTGGGGCACGAGTACCACTATAAGTGCCAGACTCTCGAGACCTCTTGGCCTCCCTCCACTCTCTCTCCCAAGCAAGCATACTCTCTAATCTCCTAGCAATACTCATAACCTGCTGGTAAGAAATATCCATCTCCAACTCTCGGACCATGCTAAGCCTGATACTAGGGTAGAGTCCCTCAGTAAACCGACGAACCCTCTCTCGAACTGTAGAAATCAAAGGCTGGTGCATGTCGGGCCAAATCGCTAAAGTGAAGTGCATACTCTGACACAATCGTAGCACCCTAGCGCAACTGATCAAACTCCACATTCCATGTGTCTCTGAGACTCTAGGGAACATACTCACTCAAGAACATGTCTGAGAACTGGGTCCACATAAGTGAAGCTGCCTCAGCCGGACTACCCAACTCATAAGTACGCCACCACTGATAGGCTGCTCCTCTAAGCTGGTATGTAGTAAAAGAAACCCCACTCGACTCCGCTACACCCATAGTACGGAGAATACGATGACACTCCTCCAGAAAACCGTGGGCATCCTCTAACGCCAATCTACTGAAGGTAGGAGGGTGGTACTTCTTGTACCTCTCAAGTCTGAGTTGCTCTGCCTTAAAAACTCTTGTCCTAACCTCGAGCTGCGCTGGAGCTACCAGCTGCATCAGTATAATCTCTGGAACCTGGTCGGCCTAAACCCGCTGCTCTAGTGTACCGGCGATAGGAGTCTGTGCTCCTCCCCCGGCCTAAGATGTGGCAGGAGCAAGTGGAATCAATCCATCCTGAGCTAAGGTGCTGAACATGCTCAGAAACTGGGCTAGAGTCTCCTAGAGGGCTGGTGCAACAACAAGTATCTCAGGTGTCTGCCCTCAAGCTGGAGCTACTGGGGGCTCCTCTATGGCACCTCGTGTGGGTGCTCTGGCTGCACCGCGTGGACGTCCTCGACCTCTACCTCGGCCCCGGACTCGGCCTCTCGCGACTCTAGCAGGGGGCGCGGGTGCCTGGTCATCAGATCTGCATGTACGTGTCCTCACCATCTGTGAGAGAATATAATACCGAAGTTTAGAATTTTGACATCAACAATTTTCGCATGACAAAGAATAAAAGAAGTGTAGTTTTCCTAACAGTTCCATAGCCTCTCCGTACCGATCTACGAGACTCTAATAAACCGGCTTGTAACTTACGACACCCATGAACCTAGAGCACAGATACCAACTTGTCATGACCCAATTCTCCCTGCGTAAGACGTCGTGATGGCACCTAGTTTCTACGACTAGGTAAGCCTAACAAAATGCGGAAATAACAAAAATGGTAGTAAAGCTTAACAACTAACTGCAATAGATGACTACATAACTGGTAACAATATCGCTCGGCATGTACAATAACCAGCACTCTAGTAATACATAGTATTCCAAAAACTCGGAACATCAAAGGTCACAAGCTACAAAAGGAAACTAGAATCTATATACACTAGAGTCTAATAAAAGAAATACGGAAGGTAAATGACATGGGAGAGAATAGAGGGGGACTCTGAGATCTGTGGACGTGGCATATGTACCTTGAAGTATCCGTATAGCAGCAAACACTCTCAGCTAATAGCGGGGCTGATAAGAAGCACCTGGATCTACACACAAAACATGAGCCGAAGAATAGCATGAGTACACCACAACGGTACCCAGTAAGTGCCAAGCCTAACCTCGGTAAAGTAGTAACGAGGTCAGGTCCAGGCCCTACTGAGATATAATAATAAGACAGATGATATAATAAAATGAAATAAAATGTAGAATTTAACAGAAAGAATTCACAGAGAAATAAGAACACAGCACAATGTGATAACAATAGGGGCGTTCCCGAGATACCGTCACGTAGTCCCAAAAGTAATCTCCCGAGGTACCACCTCGTAGTCTCAAAAGTAAATGTGCATGGGGATCTCCCAAGGTACCGCCTAGTAGTCCCAAAAGTAAATATGCAGGGAGAACTACCGAGGTACCGCCTCGTAGTCTCAAAAGTAAACACACAGCTCAACCGATAAATACAACAGTTAACAGCAAGAACCCTACAGTTAAGACCGATAAAAATCAAGGAGAAACAGGAATTCAATTAGGCATGTTGCACAGAGTTTAAATAAGCAGATAAAGCACGTAGACATGTGATATTAGACTAAGCGGGATAAATACACATGCTAGTATAACTAAATTAAGATGAAAACATGCTACTACTCGGTAAAAATCGGGTCTTACAACAAATAGCCCGTGTACGCACTTGTCACCTCACGTACACATCGCTCACATATCACAACAGTACCAATCCTTAGGGGATTTCCCACCCTCCCTCCCCTCCCCCTCCCCCGACACACACACAAGGTTAGGAAAGCCACTTACCTCAAACCAAGCTCAATCAATCAGTAAGAATGCCATTCCTCGATTATCCAACTCTGAATGGCCCAAATCTAGCCAAAACAAATTACATATCATAAATACAACTATAATAGACTAATCTAATTAATAAAATCAAGACTTTAACAAGAATTTCAAAAATTATCCTAAAGAGTCGACCCAGGCCCACGTCTCGGAATCGGGTAAATATCACAAAATATGAACACCCATTCACTCACGAGTTCACTCGTACCGAAATTATCCAAATCTGATATCAAACTTTCAATCAAAACTCAAAACCTTAGTTGAAGAACTCCTACCATTTTCCCCAAATATCTTAACCAAATTCCTTAATTAAATGATGAAATCAACTATAGATTAATGGAATATAACCATAAACGAGTTAAGAATCATTACCTCATAGTTCTCTCTGAAAAATTCTTGAATTATCGCCTCAATCCGAGCTCTCAAAGTCCCAAAAGTGAAAATGGGATAAAACCCTCGAATTTGGCCCTTTCTGCCTAGCGATTTCGCATCTGCGGGCTTCCAGTCGCACCTGCGATGCCGCACCTGTGGAAATTCCATCGCAGTTGCGGACTTGACTTAAGTCCCCTGGGTCTGCATCTACGAGAGGAGGTCCGCACCTGCGGATGCGCTCCTACGACCAAGGAGCCGCACCTGTGACCTCATCGCTCCCACACACCTCCTTATTGCAGAAGCGAGGCTCCTTCTGCGTAAATCTTTCTGCACCTGTGACCTCATCGCTCCTGCACACCTCCTTATTGCAGAAGCGAGGCTCCTTCTGCGTAAATCTTTCTGCACCTGCGAACCCAGCCTGGGTTTCCCAAATCCGCTTCTGCGATCCTCCATTAGAACATGCGTGTCCACACCAGCGGCCAACCCCACCGCAGGTGCGATGACACCAGAAGTTGAAAAACTTCAGCAACTACACGAGTCCAAATTTCGATCCGTTAAGCCTCTGAAACACACCCGAGGCCCCGGGTACCTCAACCAAAAGTACCAATAGGTCATAAAATACCATACGAACTTAGTCTAGCCCTTAAATCACACCAAATAATGCTAAAAACACGAATCACCCTCCAATTCAGACATAATAAACTTTGAAACTTCAAACTTCTACAACCGATGTCGAAACATATCAAATCATGTCCGATTGACCTCACATTTTGCACACAAGTTATAACTGGCATTATAAACCTACTCCAACTTCCGAAAATCGAAATCCAACCTCGATATCAAAAAGTCCATTTCCGGTCAAACTTCCCAAAAATTCGACTTTCGCCATTTCAAGCCTAAATCAGTTATAGACCTCCAATTCACATTCCAGACACGCTCCCAAGTCCAAAATTACCCAAAGGATCTAACGGAACCGACAAAACTCCATTCTGGAGTCGTCTTCACACAGTTTCACCTACAGTCAAAATTCTAAGATTTAAGCTTCCGTTTTAGGGACTAAGTGTCCCAAATCACTCCGAAACCACAAAAAAAATCTCCCGGCAAGTTACATAAGCAGAAAATGATACGGGGGAAGCAGTAAATAGGGGATCGGGGCAAATACACTCAAAACGACCGGTCGGGTCATTACAAAAATGTCCACAACAATTATATCATTCACTTAGTCAAATTGTTTTTTTGACTTATAGGATTATCATTTCTCTTGAATCCTATTCTACATTGAAAAATTTATAATGGCTTAGTGTTCCCCAATAAATAATTATTATTTCCAATAAAGTTTGATCTCAAAAAAATAACTCATAGTTATATGAAGAAAAATCAGTCATTATTCAACATTCACCCAAATGATCAAGAGATAAGCTAAAATTAATTTTCGAACATAAGGTACTTACAACAAAATACAATATACTTTGGTTCTCCAATATATAATGTCTCCACAAGAATCACAAATTTCATAAACCTTTACCATATTGACATTAAAAAATTATTCTCAGCGACATAAGGGGGGACAAAAATGATTGACAACAAAATACAAACATGAGTTCTTTTAGATATATGTATAATAACCATTTTGATAAAGTCATATTTAGTAGCACTCAACTATTCGTTCATGATCTCTAGCAGCATAAGTAAACTATAAAATATTGATGTATTAAGAAATTAAGTTTTACCACTGCTCAAAACAAATAACATATTTCCTCTTTAAAATGTTAAGAGAGAAAATTTGAAACATTCAAGATAAAGAGAACTACAAAAGCATGACTTATAAGACTAAAGAGATAACATGCATTCTCTTTCACAATACAAAATGCACATAAATAATAACACGCTACAAATTCACTACATCAAATAACGCATAGCCCGAAACACTAATAAAATTAGAGAAGATTATATTTATCATCTTATGGCCAAAGTTTATCTGCCTATTAATATTTTCACGAGAATAAGCATAAAAGAATAAATGTTGAAGAGGTATATATTAGTTCAATTATGCATACATGATACTTAGATATAATGTGTAACGACCCGACCGGTTGTTTTGAGTGTATTAGCCCCGATCCCCTATTTACAGCTTTTCCCATATCTATTTCTCCTTATGTGACTTGTTGGGAGGTCTAGTTTTTGGTTTCGGGGTGTTTTGGGACACTTAGTCCCTAAAACGGTAGCTTAAGTCTGAGGATTTTGACCGTAGTCAGAATTATGTGAAGATGACTCCAGAATGGAGTTTTGTCGGTTCTGTTAGCTCCATTGGGTGATTTTGGACTTAGGAGCATGTCCAGACTGTGAATTTGAGATCTGTAGCTAATTTAGGCTTGAAATGGCAAAAGTTAATTTTTTGAAGATTTTGACAGGAAGTGGACTTTTTGATATTGGGGTCGGATTACGATTCTGAAAGTTGGAGTAGGTATGTAATGTTGAATATGACTTGTGTGCAAAATTTGAGGTCCATCGGACGTGGTTTGGTATGATTCGGCATCGTTGGTAGAATTTGAAAATTTCGAAGTTCATTAAGTTTGAATTGGAGGGTGATTCGTGTTTTTGTTGTTGTTTGACGTGTTTTGAGGGCTCAACTGAGTTTGTATGGTGTTTTAGGACTTGTTGGTATATTTAGTTGAGGTCCCGGGGGCCTCCGGTGTGTTTCAAATGTTTAACGGGTTGAAAATTGGACTTAGGAAAATTGCTGAAGCTTTGAAGCTTCTGGTAAAATTGCACCTACAGTGGGTGGCCGCAGGTGCGGGCACACATATGCGTTAGGCCAAGCGCAGAAGCGGGAATTGAGGAGATGGCCAGGGGTCGCAAGTGCGAGGAAATTTCCGCATCTGCTAGCGCGCAGATGCGCTTGAGGTTCTGCAGATGCGGAGAGTGAGCTGGAAGGGAAGATCGCAGAAGCGGACCTTTGTCCGCAGGTGCGCACGCGCAGGTGCGACCATTCGCTCGCCGATGCAGACCCAGTCGTCCCTTAAGTCATTTCTGCACCTGCGAGGTAAATTCTGCAGGTGCGGCGTCGTAGGTGCAATTGTGCGTCCGCAGATGCGGAAGAACTGGGCAGAATAATAGGATTTTGAGGGTTTGATTCCCATTTCGATTTTTGGAATTTGAGAGCTCGGTGTGAGGCGATGTTTCGAGGTTTCTTCAAGAAGATTGTTGGGGTAAGTGATTCTAACTTGGATTGGATTATATTTCATGAATCTATTGCTATTTTCATCATCTAATTAAGGATTTGAGTTGTAAATTTGGGGGGAAATGGTAGAAACTTCATAGGCTAAAATTTTGAGTTTTGGAAGGTGATTTGAGGTTAGATTCGAGTAATTCTTGTATGGTTGGACTCCTAAGTGGATGGGTGTTCATATTTTGTGACTTTTGTCAGATTTTGAGACATGGTCCGAGGGCGGGTTTGAGCGTATTTCGGATTTTGGCTTATAATTTTGTATTTTTCTTGTGGAATTGATTCTTTTAGCCTATATTAATTATATTGTACTGGTTGTGGCTAGATTCGGGGAGTTTGGAGATTGATTAGAGGGGCAAAGGCATTGCGGAGTAGGATTTTGCGCGGTTTGAGGTAAGTAACAGTTTTAAATCATGTCCTGAGGGTAAGAAACCCCGGAGTTTGGTATGATGTGATTATTTTGGAGGTGATGCACATGCTAGGTGGCGGGCGTGTGGGCATTCACCGTGGGGAATTGTGATTTGGTCCGTCCCGCGAAACTGTGGAGTCGAATAGCCTATCGTTAATTACTTGTTTTCTCTATCTTCTAGAAATTTGACTGTCATTCATGTTAGAAACCATGCTTAGGCCATATGATATAATTGTTGGGACCCTCAGCGGTCGAGTTCTTGTTGAATTAGCCGCTATTTGTTGTCTTGTGCTCAGTCACAGTTTTACTTGCGTGTCATACATCCGTTCCTTCTTTTTTTCTTGTTTATACTTGTTATTATTTCTTTTGGCTGATTTGTATGATTTCTGAAAGCCCGAGAGGGCTGGAAAGGTTAGTGACTGAGATAGGGCCTGAGTGCCGAGCTGTGAGCTATGTAAGGTATATGGATTGGGTTGCACGCCGCAACGAGCCTTATGGCTATTTATGGACTGTGGATCGGGTTGCATGCCGCAACGAGCTTTATGGCTGCTTATATGATTGGGTCGGCCTGCACGCCACAATGATATAGCGCTTGGGCTGAAAGGAGCCCCTCCGGAGTCTGCACACCCCCCAGTGAGCGCACGTACCTATTGAGTGTGAGTACTAAGGGATAAGAGCTGAGTGATTGAGCTGTTGTGACGAGTTGAGTGACTGCTGCCCTTAGAGGTTGTACTTGCTTTTTCATTTGTTGATTCATTTAGTTGCTATATGTCATTGTTGTGAAATTTATGAAATATTCTATATTCGGATTTACCTGTACTTTAACTTTATAAAACCAATTAGATTTGAACTGCCGGATTTGAATGTATGTCTATTCTCAGTTCCTTATTTATTTATGTTATTTTCTGAGTTGGTTGTACTCATACTACACCCTGCACTTCATGTGCAGATCCAGGTGTGTTTGTTCACGAAGGTCGTTGAGTTCGTGCCCGATCGAGTACCAGAGACTACGAGGTAGCTGCTGGTGTCTGCAGACCTTGTCTCTCCTTCTATGTTTTCTTTCTTTTCTGTATTGATACTTAGACATTATTTTTATTAGATTGGATATCTAGATGCTCATGACTCAGTGATACCCCGATGTCGGGCTATTTTTCTGCAATTATTCTTTTTTGGGTTTTACCCCCATTTTTATGAAACATTCCAATTATTTTAAATGTCTTAATTTATTTCTGTTAATTTTTGAAAGTTTTTTGGAAACTCCGGCTTGCCTAGTATCGCGATAGGCGCCATCACGACGGGTTAGGTTTTAGGGTCATGACATAATGTTACGCAAAAACATATCAAGTGGAAGATATTACCGTATGTTTTTAAAATCCATCAGAATTCGATAAGTAGTATTCTCCATAAGGACAAAGTGAATTATCCTTAAGATTGTCGTGAATCTTACAGAAAATACTTGATCACGAAACTTGTAGGGAATTCTTCAAAGATTGAGGCGTGTTAAAGACACTGTCTTTAGGGATATTTTACCCGGTTTGAGTGTATCCTCCAGGATTCAACAAACTCTTCTAGTGTAAAACTAGGAGCATAAATTGACAAATATTTATTATTAGTGGAAATCCAGCAAAAGGAAGGAGAGTATTTTTTGTATACTAAGTCTCACTCAATAAAAGGAATAATCTTGTCCATCTTCACAAGAATAATGGAAATGTATATATGGGTAAGGAAAGATAAGAATATTATAATGACTAATTATTGGTCATAATGGACTAACAGCTAGAATAGAAATAATTACCCATTATGTGAAATAATAAAGACACACTAAATGCCAATAGAATGAATCTACACATTTTAAAGCAAGAGTTTGAACACTTCCATTTGGGATACTAACTCATTTTCTAACAATCCCTCGCGTATCTCAAAAGGAATTGAAGGATAGAATATTTTGCTGGATTGTTTTTTACATATAAGTATAATGCATCGAATCTGGTGTCTCGTAGACTTTGAACCAAAACTAGAAAAAATAAGATTAAGCTTACAGAACAATTGGTGAAGTTCAGAACTTCTATGAACCAAAAATTCTTTTGTAAGACTGGGGTCTTATCTATCACATTATACTCGCACAATCTTTGTCGTTATCGCGGTTTTGCGCTAAAAGGCCATGCACACACCTAGTTTTCATGAGTGCTTTAGAAATTTTGTCACAAATTTCATAGGAGCGGCCCCACTCTACACTCATATAGGTCCATCCATCAAGTGTATTCTGCAGCGCAATACACTATCTATAAAAGGCTATGGATTATTGGATTAAGAGTTTAATAACTTAGCCTCACATTCCTTGTAGTCTTGCACTATATACACACATCATAGGAAGAGACATAATTTAATAGTGCACTTTTTATCAATTAATGACTTGTTATTACCCATATGAACATATTTCATGGGATCTCCAATCACATAGGTTGGGTTACCATCATTGTTGATATATCTCAAATTAGCAAAAGTCTCAACCCCTCGATGTTTCACTTATAAGTCAAAGGATTGGCCAAATCCTCTTTTGACTACACATTATATGTATGAAATAATTCGCATCTCTAAGCAATTGCTTTATCACATTATATATTAAGAAAATGTGTCTACTCTTCCCATTCAAAGATTTATTTTTCTTACAATTGTTATTGCGCCTTGGCAATCACAATTCATCGACATAATTATTGTCGATTTAACTCACCAAGAGGTTCCTTAATCAACCTCACTTGCAGGCAATTTTAATACCACAACACCCACCAAAAGGTGATCACACAATCACTATTGAGCTTTTCTCATCTGAATCAGAGATTCGATATCATCATTGTATCCTTCTAATACAGTGGAAAATTTACATACAGAATACTAACTCATAGTACTTCTCAAAAAAGGCATAAAATTGTCACGACCCAATTCTCCCCCCATAAGACGTCGTGATGACACCTAGTCTCTACGACTAAGGAAGCCTAACACAATGCGCAAATAACAAAATGGAAGTAAAACTTAACAACTAACTGCAACAGATAACTAAATAACTGGTAATAATGTCGTTCCGCATGTACAATAACCAACACTCTAGTGATACTCAGTATTCCCAAAACCCGAAACATCATAAGTCACAAGCTATAGAAGGAACTAGTATCTCTATACACCAAAGTCTAATAAAAGAAGTACATAAGGTAATTGACATAGGAGAGAATAGAAGGTGACTCCGAGGTCTGCGGACGTTGCAGATATACCTTGAAGTCTCCAAGCTGTCACTGCTCACTGGTGATGTGGCCGATAATAAGCACTTGGATCTGCACAAAAAATATGTGCAGAAGAGTAGCATGAGTACACCACAATGGTACTCAGTAAGTGCCAAGCCTAACCTCGGTAGAGTAGTGACGAGGTCAAGTCCGGGACCTACTGGGATATAATAATAAGACAGATGATATAATAAAATGAAGTAAAATGGAGAATATAACAAAAAGAATTCATAGAGAAATAACAACACAGCACAATGTGATAACAACAGGGGCGTTCCCGAGGTACCATCTCGTAGTCCCAATAGTAAATACTCAACAGGGGACCTCGTGAGATACCGTCTCGTAGTCTCAAAATTAAATATGTAGAGAGAACTCCCGAGATACCGCCTCGTAGTCTCAAAAATAAATGTGCAGGGGAGATCTCCCGAGGTACCGCCTCGTAGTCCCAAAAGTAAATATGCAGGGAGAACTCCCGAGGTCTCGCTTCGTAGTCTCAAAAGTAAATGTGCAAGGAGAACTCCCGAGGTACCGCCACGTAGTCTCAAAAGTAAACACACAGCTCAACCAATAAATACAATAGTTAACAGCAAGAACCCTACAGTTAAGACTGATAAAGGTCAAGGAAAAATAGGAAATCAACTAGGCTTGCTACACAGAGTTCAAATAAGCAGTTAAAGCATGTAGACATGCGATATTAGACTAAACATGATAACTACACATATTGGTATAACTCAATTTAGAATAAAAACATATTACTACTCAGTAAAAATGGGGTTTACAACAAATAATCTGTGTACGCACTCGACACCTCGCGTACACGGCGCTCATATATCACAACAGTACCAAATCCTAAAGGGATTTCCCCCACATAAGGTTAGGAAAGCCACTTACCTCGAACCAAGCTCAATCAATCAGTAAGAATCCCCTTTTCTCGATTATCCGACTCTGAATGGCCCAAATCTAGCCAAAACCAAATACATATCATAAATACAACTATAATAGACTAATCTAACTAATGAAATCAAGACTTTAACAAAAATTTCGAAAATCGTCCTAAAACGTCGGCCCAGACCCTTATCTCAGAATTAGATAAAAGTCACAAAATATGAACACCCATTCACTCACGAGTTCACTCGTATCAAAATCATCCAAATCTGATATCAAAATCCCAATCAAAACTCAAAAACCTAGTTGAAGAACTTCTCCCATATTTCCCTAATATTGCAACCCAAATCTGAAATTAAAGGATGGAATTAATGATAGATTAGTGAGACATAACCAAAAACAAGTGAAAAATCAATTCCCAATCGATGTCTCTAAAAATCCCTCAAAGTCTCGTCCAAATATGAGCTCTCAATCTCAAGTTTTGATAAAAATGGCTAAACCCTTGTTTTAGAAATGTTATAGACTGCCCTGGTATTTCCTTCTTTGCGAACGCGATCACACCCTCGCGAACGTGACCCCCACTTCGCGAACGCGAAGAAAAATTCTTCTCCTGCCTCTAGATTCTCTTCGCGAACGCGGGACTCCCCTTGCGAACGTGAAGAAGGAAACAAGCAACTGGAAAACCAAAAAAAATCTACAATGTTTCACAAGTCCAAAATAATCTGTTAACCACCCGAAACCAACCCGAGGCCCCGAGGACCTCAACCAACATACCGACAGGTCTTAAAACCCATACGAACTTAGTCGAGCCTTCAAATCACATCAAACAATGCTAAAAACATGAATCACCCTCCAATTCAAACTTAATGAACTTTGAAACTTCAAACTTTTACAACCGATGCCGAAACCTATCAAATCACGTCTCATTAACCTCATATTTGCACACAAGTCATAATTGACATTACGGACCTACTCCAACTTCCGGAATCGGAATCCGACCCTGATATCAAAAGGTCCACCTCCGTTCAAACTTCCCAAAAATTCAACGTTTGTCATTTCAAGCCTAATTTAGCTATAGACCTCCAAAACACAATCCGGACACGCTCCTAAGTCCAAAATCACCCATCGGAGCTAACGGAACCGACGAAACTCCAATCGTCTTCACACAGTTCCAACTACAGTCAAAATACTAAGACTTAAGCTTTCGTGTTAGCGACTAAGTGCCCCTAATCACTCCAAAACCACAAACAGAACCTCTCGGCAAGTCACATAAGTAGAAAAAGATACAGGGAAAGTAGTAAATAGGGGATCATGGCTAATACACTCAAAAAGACCGGCCGGGTCATTACATCCTCCCCTTTTAAAATAATCGTTCATCCTCGAGCGACCATAGAGACATACCTAAAGTGGTGAAAAGATGAGGACAGCGGCTGCGCATATCATGCACGGTCTCCCAAGTTGCCTCCTCGACCGGCTGACCAATCCATTGAACCTTCACTGACGCAATGTTTCTAACCTCTGCTTTCAAACCTGCCTATCCAAATTAGCCATCGGCTCCTCAACATAAGATAAATCCTTATCCAACTGGAGTGAGGTGAAATCCAACACATGAAACGGATCGTCGTGATACTTTCGGAGCGTGGAAACATGGAACACTGGGTGAACTGCAGTGAGATTAGGTGGTAATGCAAGTCTGTAAGCCACCTCCCCAACTCTCTAAAGGATCTCAAAAGGCCTAATTTACATAGGGCTCAACTTGCAATTTTCCCCAAATCTCATAACACCCTTCATGGGCGAAACTCGGAGCAAGACCCGCTCTCCAACCATGAATGTAACATCGCGAACCTTCTGATCTACATAACTCTACTATCTTGACTGGGCTATACGAAGTCCATCCTGAATCACCTTAACCTTCTCTAGAACATCCTGGACCAAATCTGTACCCAATAACCTAGCCTCGCCCGACTCGAACCAACCAACTGGAGACCGACATCGTCTCCCATATAAGGCCTCATACGGTGCCATCTGGATGCTCGACTGATAACTATTATTTTAAGCAAACTCCGCAAGTGGTAAGAACTGGTCCCAAGCACCCCAAAAATCTATCACACAAGCACGGAGCATATCCTCCATTATCTGAATAGTGTGCTCGAACTATCCGTCTGTCAGAGGGTGAAATGTTATGCTCAACTCAACCCTAGTACCCAACTCCTATTGTATAGCCCTCCAGAATCGTGAAGTAAAATGTGTACCCCAGTCAGAGATGATAGATACCGGTATGCCACGAAGCCTGACAATCGCGCGGATATAAATTCGAGCCAATATCTCGAAAAAATAGGTAGCCATCACATGAATGAAATGAGCTGACTTGGTTAGCCTATCCACAATCACCCAAACTGCATCAAACTTCCGCTGAGTCCGTGGAAGCCCAACAACGAAATCCATAGTGATCTGCTCCTATTTCCACTTTGGAATCTCTAACTTCTGAAGTAATTCGCCTGGCTGCTGATGCTCATAATTTACCTGCTAGCAATTCAGACTCCGAGCTACATATTCCACTATGTCCTTCTTCATTCTTCTCCACCAGTAATGTTCCCTCAAGTCCTGATACATCTTCGCGGCACCCGGATGAATGGAGTACCGCGCACTGTGAGCCTCCTAGAGAATAAACTCATGCAACCCATCTACATTGGGCATACATAGCCTGCCATGCATCCTCAACGCACCATCAACTCCAATAGTGACCTCCTTAGCATCACCGTGCTGAACCGTGTGCTTAAGGACAAGCAGGTGGGGTTCATCATACTGACGCTCTCTGATATGATCATAAAGAGAAGGCCGAGAGACCACATAAGCCAACACTCGACTCGGCTCAGAAATATACAATCTAACAAACAGGCTGGCTAAGGCCTGAACATCCAATGCCAATGGCCTCTCTGCTGCTGGTAGATATGCTAAGCTCCCCAAACTCTCTGCCCGGCGACTCAAGGCATCGGCTACCACATTGGCCTTTCAGGGATGGTACAAAATGGTGATATCATAATCCTTAAGCATCTCCAACCACTTCCGCTAATTCAAGTTAAGATCCTTCTGTTTGAACAGATGCTGCAAACTCCGGGGATCGGTGTAGATTTCACAAGGGACACTGTACAAATAGTGCCACCCAATCTTCAAGGCAAGAACAATAGCTGCTAACTCGAGGTCGTGGAAAAGATAGTTCTTTTCATGCACCATCAGCTATCTGGACGTGTAGGCAATCACCCTACCGTCCTGCATCAACACTGCGTCGAGACAATCCGCGACGCATCATAATATACAGTATAAGACCCCGAACCTGTAGGCAATACCAATATTGGGGCAGTAGTCAAAGCCATCTTGAGCTTCTGAAAGCTCTCTTCACTCCTTTTGTCTACCTGAACAGAGCACCCTTCTGGGTCAGCCTGGTCATAGGTTCTGCAATAGATGACAAACCCTCTACAAATTGACAGAAATACCCCGCCAAACCAAGAAAACTCCGGATCTCCATAGCTGAGGACGGTCTAGGCCAACACTGCACTGCTTCAACCTTCTTCGGAACCACCTGGATCCCATCACTCGATACTACATGATCCAAGAATGCCACTGGGTCTATCCAAAACTCACACTTTGAAAATTTTGCATATAACGTATTTTCTCTCAAAGTCTGAAGCGTAGTCCTCAGGTACTGCTCATGATCCTCCCGAGTCCGGGAGTACACCAGAATGTCGTCAATAAACACAATGACGAATTAGTCAAGATAGGGTCGGAACACACTGTGCATCAAGTGCATAAATGATGTTGGGGCGTTGGTCAGCCCAAATGACATTACAAGAAACTCGTAGTGACCATATCGAGTCCTGAAAGCAGTATTCAGGATATCTAGCTCCCGAATCTTCAATTGATGATAGCCTGAATGTAAGTCAATCTTGGAAAACACTCTGGCACCGTGTAATTGATCAAATAGGTCATCAATACGAGGCAATGGATACATGTTCTTTACTGTGACTTTGTTCAACTAGCAGTAATCAATACACATCCGCATAGAACCATCATTCTTCTTCACAAATAAGATAGGATCACCCCAAGGTGACACACTGACCGAATAAAGCCCTTATCAAGCAACTCCTGTAACTGCTCCTTCAACTCAGGAGGAGCCATACGATATGGACGAATAGAGATGGGTTGAGTGCCCGGCAATAACTCAATGCCAAAGTCAATATCTCTGTCGGGCGACATGCCTAGAAGATCAGCTGGAAAAACATCCGGAAAGTCCCTCACTACTGGAACTGACTCAACTATAGGGGTATCAATACTAACATCTCTCACACAAGCTAGATACACGTCACACCCCTTCTCAACCATTCGTTGAGCTTTAAGAAATGAAATAACTTTGCTCGGAGTATACTCTAAGGTACCACTCCACTCTAATCGCGGTGATCATGGCATAGACAGCGTCACGGTCCTAGAGTGACAATCAAGAATAGCATAATGGGGTGACAACCAGTCCGCGCCCAAAATAACATCAAAGTCTACCATACTTAGCAATAATAAATCGGCTCTGGTCTCAAAACCACTAAGAACAACCAAACACGACCGATATACACGGTCAACAATAATAGAATCTCTCACATGTGTAGACACATAAATAGGAGAACTCAAAGAATCACGGGCTACGCCAAAATAAAGAGCAAAATAAGAGGACGCATAGGAATAAGTGGAGCCTGGATCAAATAAAACTGACGCATCTCTATGACAAACCGGAACAATACCTGTAATGACAGAGTCGGAAGTAATTTCCCCTATGCGAGCAATAATAGCATAATATATGGCCTTGCCTCCCCCTCTAGGGTGACCTCGACCTCCCCGACCTCCACCTCGAGCTGGCTGAGCAGGTGGGGCGGTAGCTGGTGCTGTAACCATAGCCTGAGAACCCGATGGAGCACGCTGAGCTTGAGAAGTCTGTAGAGGTGCACCCCTCTTAAGCGTGGGGCAATCCCTCACCATATGGGGAGTGTTGCCACACTCAAAATAAGATCTCGGAGGGCATGGCTTTTGTGACTGGCTCGGGCCAGGTCTGCTGGACTGACTGCTAAAAGCACCTTGTACATGAGGTGCACTAGATACTGGCGGTGCATAATAAGGCTCCTGGGGCCTTGAAAGGGCTGGAATACCACTGGTGATTGGAAGTGCTGAATGGATGGAGCGACTCACATAACCCCTACCATGACGAACTGCAGCAGAGGCACGAGTACCACTATAAGTGCCAGATTCTCGAGACTTCTTGGCATCCCTCTACTCTCTCTCCCGAGCAAGCATACTCTCCAATATCCTAGCAATACTCACAAACTGCTGGTAAGAAATATCCATCTCCAACTCCCGTACCATGCTAAGCCTGATACTGGGGTGGAGTCCCTCAATAAACCGACGAACCCTCTCTCGAACTGTAGAAACCAAGGCTGGTGCATGTCGGGCCAAATCGCTGAAGCGAACTGCATACTCTGACATAGTCATAGAACTCTGGCACAACTGCTCAAACTCCGAGCGCTATGTGTCTTTGAGACTATGGGGAACATACTCATTCAAGAACATGTCCGAGAATTGAATCCATGTAAGTGATTCTGCATCAACCGGACTACCCAACTCTTAAGCATGCCACCACTGATAGGTTGCCCCTCTAAGCTGGAATGTAGTAAAAGAAACCTCACTCGACTCCGCTACGAGCATAGTACAAAGAATACGGTGACAATCCTCCAAAAAAACCATGGCATTCTTTGATTCCAATCCACTAAAGGTAGGAGGATGGTACTTCTTGTACCTCTCAAGACTGAGCTGCTTCACCTCAGAAACTGATGCCCTAACCTCAGGCTGAACTGGAGTTACCGGCTGCATTGGTATAATCTCTAGAACTTGGTCGACCTAAACCCGCTGCTCTGGAGTACCGGCGATGGGAGTCTGTGCTCCTCCCCGGGCTTGAGATGTGGCAGGAGCAAGTGGGATCAACCCTGCCTGAGCTAGAGTGCCAAATATGCTCAAAAACTGGGCAAGAGTCTCCTGAAGTGCAGGGGTAGTAACAGGCAACTCAGGTGCCTGCTCCCCTACTGGAGCTATTGGTGGCTCTACTGCAGCAGTCGTGCAGGTGCTCTGGCTGCACCACGTGGTATTTCTCGTCCTCTGCCCCGACCCCGGCCTTTTGCGGCTCCAACAAGGAGCCTGGGTGTATGATCATCGGATCTAGTTGTGTGTGTCCTCACCATCTGTGTGAGAATAGAAAGACAAGAGTTTAAAATTTTGAAGTCAACAAATGCGCACGATAAGGAATCAAAGAAGTGAAGATTTTCCTAACATTTCTATAGCCTCCCGAAGATAAGTACAGACGTCTTTGTACCGATCCGTGAGACTCTATTAAAATTGCTTGTGGCTCATGACACCTATGAACCTATAGCTCCGATACCAACTTGTCACGACCCAATTCTCCATCCGTAAGATATCATGACGGAACCTAGTCTCTACGTCTAGGTAAGCCTAACACAATGCGGAAATAACAAAATGGAAGTAAAACTTAACAACTAACTGCAACAGATAACTAAATAACTGGTAATAATGTCATTCCGCATGTACAATAACCAACACTCTAGTAATACTCAGTATTCCCAAAACCCAAAACATCATAAGTCACAAGCTATAGAAGGAACTAGTATCTCTATACACCAAAGTCTAAATAAAAGAAGTACATAATGTAATTGACATAGGAGAGAATTAGAAGGGGACTCCGAGGTCTGCGGACGCGGTAGATATACCTTGAAGTCTCCAAACTGTCACTGCTCACTGGTGATGTGGCCGATAATAAACACTTGGATCTGCACAAAAAATATGTGCAGAAGAGTAGCATGAGCACACCACAATGGTACCCAGTAAGTGCCAAGCCTAACCTCGGTAGAGTAGTGACGAGGTCAAGTCCGGGCCCTACTGGAATATAATAATAAGACAGATGATATAATAAAATGAAGTAAAATGGAGAATTTAACAGAAAGAATTCACAGAGAAATAACAACACAGCACAATGTGATAACAACAGGGGCGTTCCCGAGATACCATCTCGTAGTCCCAAAAGTAAATACTCAACAGGGGATCTCTTGAGATACCGTCTCGTAGTCCCAATATTAAATATGCAGAGAGAACTCCCGAGATACCGCCTCGTAGTCTCAAAAGTATATGTGCAGGGGGGATCTCCCGAGGTACCGCCTCGTAGTCCCAAAAGTAAATATGCAAGAAAAACTTTTGAGGTCTCGCTTCGTAGTCTCAAAAGTAAATGTGCAAGGAGAACTCCCGAGGTACCACCACGTAGTCTCAAAAGTAAACACACAGCTCAACCGATAAATACAACAGTTAATAGCAAGAACCCTACAGTTAAGTCTGATAAAGGTCAAGGAAAAATAGGAAATTAACTAGGCATGCTGACATAGTTCAAATAAGCAGTTAAAGCACGTAGACATGCGATATTAGACTAAACAGGATAAATACACATATTGGCATAACTCAATTATAAATGAAAACAAGTTAATACTCAGTAAAAATTAGGTTTTACAATAAATAACTCGTGTATTCACTCGTCACCTCGCATACACGGCGCTCACATATCACAACAGTACCAAATCCTAAGGGACTTTACCCACATAAGGTTAGGCAAGCCACTTACCTCGAACCAAGCTCAATCAATCAGTAAGAATGCCCTTTCCTCGATTAGCCGACTCCGAATGGCCCAAATCTAGCCAAAACCAAATACATAACATAAATACAACTATAATAGACTAATCTAATTAATGAAATCAAGACTTTAACAAAAATTTCAAAAATCGTCCTAAAATGTCTATCGGGGCCTACTTCTCGGAATTAGATAAAAGTCACAAAATACGAACACCCATTCACTCATGAGTTCACTCATACCAAAATTATCCAAATCCGATATCAAAATCCCAATCAAAACACAAAAACTTAGTTGAAGAACTTCTCCCATTTTCCCCAAAGTTTTCAACCCAAATCTGAAAATAAAGGATGTAATTAATGATAGATTAGTGGGATATAACCAAAAATAAGTGAAGAATTATTACCCAATCGATGTCTCTGAAAATCTCTCAAAATCGCGTCCAAA
Organism: Nicotiana tomentosiformis; assembly: GCF_000390325.3. Taxonomy (NCBI): domain Eukaryota; kingdom Viridiplantae; phylum Streptophyta; class Magnoliopsida; order Solanales; family Solanaceae; genus Nicotiana; species Nicotiana tomentosiformis. The sequence continues at coordinate 101,441,581 of NC_090822.1, read as the reverse complement.
TTCTAGCTCTCAATCTCAAGTTTTGGTAAAAATGACTAAACCCTCATTTTAGAAATGTTATAGACTGCCCAGGTATCACACCCTCGCGTTCGCGTTGAACAATTAAACACTAACCAAAACTCCCTCCTTCGCGAACGCGATCACACCCTCGCGTTCGCGTTGAACAATTAAACACTAACCAAAAATCCCTCCTTCGCGAACGCGAGTGACCTCTTGCGAATGCATAGCTTCCACTGCATGCTGCTTCGCGAACGCATTCTCCACTATGCGAACGTATAGAACAAAGCCTTGGGGTCCCAGCTGCTCTATTTCCTCTACGCGAATGCGATGCCCTTCACGTGTTCGCGATGCACTACTGACCTAAACCTTCGCGAACGCGACCCGCACTTCGCGAACTCGAAGAACAATTATTCTCCTGCCTCCAGCTCCTCTTCGCGAACGTGGGACTCCCCTCACGAACACGAAGAAGGAAACCAGCAACTGGAAAACCAGAAAAAATCTGCAATCTTTCACGAGTCCAAAATGATCCGTTAATTACCCGAAACCAACCATATGAACTTAATCAAGCCTTCAAATCACATCAAACAACGCTAAAAATACGAATCACCCTCCAATCAAGCTTAATGAACTTTGAAACTTCAAACTTCTACAACCGATGCCGAAACCTATCAAATCACGTCCGATTGACCTCAAATTTTGCACACAAATCATAATTTACATTACGGGCCTACTCCAACTTCCGGAATCAGAATCCGACCCCGATATCAAAAGGTTCACCTCCGATGAAACTTTCCGAAAATTCAAACTTTCGTCATTTAAAGCCTAATTTAGCTACAGATCTCCAAAACACAATCCGAACACGCGCCTAAGTCCAAAATCATCCAACGGAGCTAACGGAACTGACGAAACTCTATTCCAGAGTCATATTCACATAGTTTCAACTACTGTCAAAATTTTAAGACTTAAGCTTCTGTTTTAGGGACTAAGAGTCCCTAATCACTCCAAAACCACAAACAGAACCTCCCGGTAAGTCACATAAGCAGAAAATGATACGGGGAAAGAAGTAAATAGAGGATTGGGGCTAATACACTCAAAACGACCAGTCGGGTCATTATAAAAATCATCTCAAGTGCTTTTTAAAATATTCAACACATAATAGAATTTATTTTCTTTTGGTATCTTTCATACTCAAATACCAAAGTAAAATTTTTAAAACATAGAAGCATCTTTAACTTCTACAGAAATATTTTAAATTGGAAACAGGTAATAAATCAACAATTTCTTCACCCAAATATTTAAGAAACCCAAAGTAAAATATTGTGACCCCCACATTTTCAAAGTTATTAAGGTAGAGGGATAAGATTTTTCATAATTTATAAGAAGTATTACCAAATTAATAAATCATTCTTCTTGTTCTTCAACTTGGGTGTAGGACACGAAATTAACTTTGTTTGCACAAATACGCTTAGTAGCACACGAGTCTAACACTCAATCTCTTGCATTAGCTATAAGATTCGCTTGAGAAATATCCACAATAATTATATCATCCGCTTAGTCAAATTTATTTTTGACTTATAGGATTATCATTTCTCTCGAATCCTCTTCTACATTGAAAGATTTATAATGGCTTAGTGTGCCCCAATATATAATTATTATTTCCAATGAAATTTGATCTCAAATAAATAACTCATAGTTATATGAAGGAAAATCAATCATTATTCAACATTCACCCAAATGATCAAGAGATAAGCTAATATTAATTTTAGAACATAAGGTACTTACACCAAAATACAATATATTTTGGTTCTCCAATATATAATGTCGCCACAAGAATCACAAATTTCGTAAGGCTCTACCATATTGACATTAAAAAATTATTCTCACTGACATAAGGGCGGACAAAAATGATTGATAATAAAATAGATACATGAGTTCTTTTAGATATATGTATAATAACCATTTTGATAAAGTCATATTTAGCATCACTCAACTATTCATTCATGATCTCTAGCAGCATAAGTAAACTGTAAAATATTGACGTATTAAGAAATTAAGTTTTACCACTTCTCAAAATAAATAACATATTTCCTCTTTAAAATATTAAGAGAGAAAATTTAAAACATTCAAGATAAAGAGAACTACAAAAGCAACACTTATAGGACTAAAGAGATAACATGCATTCTCTTTCACACTACAAAATACACATAAATAATAACACGCTACAAATTCACTACAGCAAATAAGCATAGCCTGAAACACTAATAAAATTAGAGGAGATTATATTTATCATCTTATAGCCAAAGTTTATCTGCCTGTTAATATTTTTACGAGAATAAGCCTAAAATAATAAATGTTAAAGAGGTATATATTAGTTCAATTATGCATATCTGATACTTAGATATAATATTGCGCAAAAACATATCAAGTGGAAGATATTACTGTATGTCTTTAAAATCCATCAGAATTCTATAAGTAGTATTCTACATAAGAACAAAATGAATTATCCTTAAGATTGTCGTGAATCTTACAGAAAATACTTGATCACGAAACTTGTAGGAAATTCTTCAAAGCTTGAGACGTGTCAAAGACATTGTCCTTAAGGATATTTCACCCAGTTTGGGTTTATCCCCTAGGATTCAACAAGCTCTTCTAGTGTAAAACTAGGAGCATAAACTGACAAAGATTTATTATTGGTAGAAATCCAGCAAAAGGAAGGAGAGTATTTTCTGTATACTAAGTCTCACTCAATAAAAGGAATAATCTTGTCCATCTTCAGAAGAAGAATGAAAATATATATATGGTTAAGAAAAGATAAGAATATTATAATGACTAATTATTGGTCATAATGGGCTAACGGCTAGAATAGAAATAATTATCCATTATGTGAAATAATAAAGACACACTAAATGCGAATAGAAATGAATCTAGACATTTTAAAGCAAGAATTTGAATATTTCCTTTTTAGATACTAACTCATTTTCTAACATGAGTTGGCGAGAAACTGGGGAGTAAAATGGAATATTTTTCACAACTATATCATTTTCTGTATAAGGAGTTAATCCGTGGAGCGAATATTCTTCTTTCACCCATTTAGTCATAAACTTTGCGCCCTTATGCTCAAACCCAATTAGCGGAGGGTTCCTAGGGGTGTCAATGGTACGATCACAAAAAGGAAGTGGATTGACTTTGAGGCCTCGAGTGGCTTGGCTCCTTATGGAACCAAGAAGTGGTTGGCCGAACTGCGATCAGCCACACGGTGGTGGATTGTAAATCCAACAACCATGAAGCCACAAGTGAATCAAGTAATATGAATTTGGGTCAAATCATCAACACTTTTGAAGCTAGAGTGTAAGTTAAGAAGAATTGGTGAAGGCTTGAGGAGTATTGAATGATCAAGTGCACTCTCCACTGATGCTTCAATAAATTTGACACCCTTATCATTTAGTAAAATGACAAGATTACCCTTTCATCTTTGCCTAGTCTCCCTGTCATTTCCCTATAAATGGCTAAAGTTTTTTGAAGTCCTAACTCAATTGCAGAATTTGGTGAGGCGGGTAGGTGATATGCATAGGTTACTGCAATAGGGCATCATAAGCGAAATTATTGAAGGAGGGGTAATTATTTCAAATTAAGGCTCGATCATGGATTTTGTTGTATAATTAACAATATTTTATAGTTTTCAATAACTATTCCATTGCTTGAAAGAATATTGAATTTACTATATTGTATAATTAATAATATTTTATAATCTTCAATGATTGTCAATACAATCTCTCAATATAATCTTCTGGATCATTGAAGATTATACGGTATAATTTATTGGATTTGAATCACTCACGATATTAAAAACGATTTCAACAACGATGTAATAGTGATTTGCATGTTCATCGTGAACAAGTCCAAATTGGAGAATTTAAATAACAACTTTCATTGTTATACTTTCAAAAATACTCATGCATTAAAATAATAACATCGCATTAAGGTACAATATAATTGCACATTCGTAGAACTGTAATAAGTTTTTGTGGTAAACCTTTAACAATTTTCAATTCCTTGATTTAAAATTGTTAGGATGAAGCTTAGACGAGCTATGGAGGAAGAATGAATAAGAAAACCCTAGAAGGGTCCAGAAGAAGAGAGAGAAGTAAAAAGAGAAAATGACCATCTGCCTTTTTTTATTTCATTTAGGAGTATTTATATTTATAGCAATAAATGTGTATTTACAAGTAATTAGGACCGGATCCTATACAATGTCTATTGGGCCTATTATGTAGAAGGACTATCATTCTGGGCTCTAGCACCCCCCTCCCCCCCCCAATCAAGCCTGAGGGTGAAGAAACGCCAAGCTTTCCAAGTATACCATAATGCAGTTGAGTAGACAAAGCCTTGGACATGATATCGGCCAACTCATCTACACTAAAAACAAAGTGTAAAGAAATAAGTCCAGTATGTAGGCATTCACACACATAATGACAATCAATCTCAATATACTTTGTGCGCTCGTGGAAGACAGGATTCTTGACTATATGCAGAGCAGCCTGACTATTACAATACACAGGAATAGGATTGGAGATTGGCAAGCCAAGGTCACCAAGTAATGATATAGTAGGTTGTTTCTTGCTCTTCCAAGAAATAGGACTTCCACCAAGAGTGATATAATAACCATTGACAAACTTCCGAGAAATAGTGCAAGAACCCCAATCAGAATCAGAGAAACCCATAAGAGACATGTCAGCAGAATTAGAAAGTAAGATACCATGTGTAGGGTCATTCATGAGATACCTCAAAACAAGAATTGAAGTTAACATGTGGGGAACCTGAGGATGTTGAAGAAATTGGCTGAGATGCTGAACAGAGAAAGAGATGGCAGGCCTTATGTGTTGTAGAAAGTTCAGCTTCCCAATCAGCCTTCTATACAAACTAGGATCAGATATAGGGGCCCCCATATCTAAATAAAGCTTGACAAAAGGATCCAAAGGTGTGGAAACAAGAGAAAAATGCTGGCAGTTGAACTCAGGTGGGAGATCAGTTGTGTATTTGGACTGAGTGATAAGATAGCCCTGAGGATGAGAGGAGATTTCCAACTCAAGGAAGTAATGAATTGTGCCCAAATCCTTGATTTTAAACTGGTTGTCCAGAAATAACTTCAAGGAGTATAACTCAGTAACATTATCCCCAGCTAGCAATATGTCATCAACATAGACAGCCAGCACAACAAGAGAACCAGAAGATGACTTGGTGAACAAATAATAGTCATTGAGACTAGAAATGTAGCCCCTAAAGTGCAGGTCTTCAGACAGTTTAGAAAACCAATGTCTGGAAGCTTGTCTGAGGCCATATAAAGATTTCTTAAGTCTGCAAGCTAAAGGAGGAGAGGCAGAAGGAGAAGAGAGATCCATACTAGGAGGAATCTTCATATAAACCTCCTAATGATGGTCACCATGCAGAAAAGCATTATTGACATCTAACTGATAAACATTCCAACCTCTTTTAACAGCCAAAGTGAGGAGACATTTGATGGTGGTCAATTTAACAACAGGGGAAAAAGTTTTGGTGAAATCTATACCCTCTTTATGAGTATCACCCCTGATGACCAACCTTGCCTTGTACCTCTCAATGGAACCATCTACCCTCTGTTTAATCTTGTAAACCCATTTACAAGGAATATCCTTCTTGTATGGAGGGAGTGGAATAATTTCCCAAGTCTGATTAGACTCAAGAGCTTGAAATTCCTGTAGCATGGCCTCTTGCCAAGCAAGATGTAAAGTTGCCTACTGGTAGAAATGAGGCTCATGCATATGCAACTCAGTTTGGTACATCTTAGAAAGATTAGGGATAGGAACATTGGGTAGAACAGAAGTACATGTGTAATCTTTGAGATTAGAGGGTTGAGTGACAACCCTAGTGGATTTTCTGACAGCTTGAACAGGAACAATAAGTAAGGGAGGACTGGGTAAAGGTGTGGAACAATTGTTAGGGGGAGAACTGGGAATACTGGAAGAAGGTAGAGAAGAAGATGCAGGTGCAGAAGGAATGTCCACAAAAAGTTATGGAGGAGAGGCAGGAACAGTATGGTTAGAAGAGTGGAAGGAGAAGACATGTTCATGGAACACAACATCCCTAGAGTAAAAAACAAAAGAGGTGGAAAGATATAGAAGCTTGTAACCCGTTTTACCATAAGGGTAACCCAGGAAGAGACTAAGAATGGCCCTAGATTGGAACTTATCTCTGCCAATTCTGGGAGAAGTGGCAAAGCACAAGCAACCAAAAGACCTTAAGTGAGCATAAGGAGGTTGGTGACCATGCAATTTTTCAAATGGAGAGGTGTTGTTTAAAATGGCTAAAGGCATTCTATTAATAAGGTAGGTGGCAGTCAATACACAATCTCCCCAAAATTTGAGAGGTAGTTTAGATTGAAAGAGAAGAGCCCTAGATACTTCTAGGGAATGTTTGTGTTTCCTTTCAACAACCCCATTCTGTTGTGGAGTGTGAGCAATGGTGGTTTGATGCAAAATTCCTTGGTTAACAAAGAAAGAAGCAACTTCATGACTGCTACCAAGTTCATAAGCATTATTAGATCTAAAAGTTTGAATTGAAGAATGAAAATGGACTGTAACCATGGAAGTAAAAGCTTTAATGATACGGAGTGCATTGCTTTTACAAGATAACAAATGAGTCCATGTGGTTGTCACGATCCAAAATCTCACCCGTCGTGATGGCGCCTATCTCAATATTAGGCAAGCTGACTGTCATGCCCCAACCTCGGGAAGCACGACCGGCACTCAACCGAGTGAACCCGGTCGAGCAAGCCTATTAAACCTTTCCTACCCGACTCATTCATAATCCAAAAAGGGATCGCATCACCATTTGTAAAACAGGGGGGATCAGTTATATAAATATATAAACGTTGCTAGTTCATTTTTTCTTATATACATTATGCCATAGTTGAGTTCCCAAAATACAACTCGATCCAACGACCACCCCAACCTACATATATGACCCACATAAACGTCTACGGAGCCTCTAAGAGTACAAAAGAGCAACATGACAATGCCGGAAACAAGGCCCCGGCTATACCTCAAAATATGAAAACTTATACAAAAGAAGGACTACATGACCCCTAGGAGAAATGGGGTTCACCAAGACTGCTGTGAGAGTAGAAAGAGAGCACCACTATCTACGATCGGCACTATCTACGATGGAACCACCTACATCCATTCAAAGATGTAGCGCCCCCGGCAAAAGGGACGTTAGTACTGTCGAATAGTACTAATATGTAAGGCAAACAACAATCTTAGTAGAATGAATAGTAAAACAAAGAGAAGGCAATCATAATAATCAATAAGTACTTCATAGAAATACAAAGAAACACCAAGTAAAGATCACATAGTTTCCAATTCAATCTTTTCATCTTTTTAGATTAATAATCTTTAGTGCCAAAGCCACAACTCACAATGCCACCGTGTTTTTACACGGAGTCCGATCTCGGCTCGACCGGCTAAGCCATCTCAAGTGAGACATATCCATATCCAAAATATAAATCAATAATTCTAACACAAATGCCACCATGTATACAGCATGACGTCCGATCTCGGCCCGATCGGCTAAGCCATCTCACTTGAGACATAGCCTCTTTCAATTGTTCACTAAATTCACATTTCTTTCCCATCTTTTGTTACATGGCACAAACAGCCTCATTTATTAAGTAGTTCTTGGAACTTGGGAATATTTTACAATTCAAATATTTTCCCTTTTTATCCGTTCAAATAACATCATCATATAAGGCATTGCACACATAAGGGAAGGAGCTTGGAAACAACATAATTACTTTTTCAAATAGCATGATGACATGGTAACCATCTAAAACAATTACGGAACGTGAATCTTTCAATCCAACACACTAAGGCAAACAATTCTAGTATGATCAAGTTAGAACTTACACCCATCATTCGGACACCAGGAGTTCGATTCTAGGAAGAAGAGAGTTAGCCATATATACCTCAACTGCGCTTCTTTGGACTCTACAATTATCCGAAACCCTTAGCAACCATAATCTATTTTAGCAATATACAAATTGAACCCAGAATTAGGAAAACTTTCATGGCTCTAGCTCACTTTTTCCCCACACTCTTTATCACACATGCATGCAAGATAAGCCACCCTCATACCCATAAAGTATCACCCTAGTACCCCATTATAGCTATGTTTGAAATTAAGAGCTGGGGTGATGAAGTCATACCTTTTAGGGTGAAGAATTTTGGTGCTCTACTTGAATATTTCCAAGGATTTGAGTAATGGTTGAAGATCAATTTGATGAAAAATTAGGCCCTCCCTCTAGAACCATCTCTCTCACTGTAGAAATATCAAAAATAAGCTTTAAAATAGACTAAAGGGGTGTTTTAACGAAATGGGGGTCGGGTTTTAAATTAAGAAAAATGGTGCCCCGACACAGGTCTGCGGTCGCATATGCGACCGCATAATGGTTATGCCGTCCGCAAAGTGACCGCAGAAATGGCCCTCAGGGGCCTAAACATTCGGCTCAGGTATGCGACCAGTATGTGGTCCGCATACTTATTCTGCAGTCGCATAATGCACCGCAGAACTCCCTCCGCAGAAACCCAAGAGGAATTATGCGACCGATATGTGGTCTGCATATCGATTATGCGGTCGCATAATCGACCACAAAACTGACCTCAAATTGGCCAAACTTACTGCTTCACTCTGCGGCCATTATGCGGTCCGCATAGTGATTATGTGGCCGCATAATGGGCCACAGAAATGCTTTCTTATGCGTAACATTTTCCTCTAAGTCCGTAGGGTACTTTTCAGTCCAAAAAGTCTGAACCGTGGCTCGCAAGCTTGCCGCGAAGAATTTTTACTATAGTAACGCAGGAATCTATCTTGGCACCACGAAACCCCGAGTTTTTGGTTAAAAATTTTTACGGGTCCTTACATCCTCCCCCATTTAAGATCATTCATCCTCGAATGAGGATCAGGGTTCACTTAATACAGCTTCAGTTATGCCACATACCATCATCCCCAAATTTGCCTAACTTCCTAATTTTCTAAAAATTTCGCCAGAGTTTCCTTTGTATTTAGGCCTATCCACCTATCAGAGAGCCCCCGAAGCACACCTTAGCAACATATATAGAATTAAATGACACAACAAAATGCAAAATAACACCAATCGAAGCCTCATGGGGGACATATAGCTAGAAAGGAGTGTCTTTATATTAGCCGAATAAGTGATACAAACTTTAGGGGAAACAACTTCATAGAACTATTACATGGATATTCAAACAAATGAGGGTACTTTTCTTTCATTTCATTCTCGGCTTCCCAAGTAGCTTCTTCGACTTGTTGGTTTCGCCATAACACCTTCACGGATGCAATTTCTTTGTTTCTCAACTTTCGGACCTGCCTATCAAGAATAGCAACTGGAATTTCTTCATATGGCAATTCTTCACTAACCTCGATGGTCTCAACCGTCACAATAGCGGACGGATCTCCAACTACCTTTATCAACATGGACATATGGAATACCGGGTGTACTAATGACAACTCAGGTGGTAGTTCAAGCTTGTACGCCACCTGACCTATCCTTTGAATGATTTTATACGGCCCGACATACCTTGGACTTAATTTCCCTTTCTTTCCAAACTGCATGATCCCCTTCATAGGAGATACCTTCAAGAACACCCAATCATCTTCTTTAAACTCTAAGTCCCTGCGACGAACATCTGAGTAGGATTTTTGACGACACTGAGCAGTTTTCAACCGCTCTTTTATGATCTTAACCTTTTCTATAGCCTGATGCACAAGGTCTGGTCTTATTAGTTCAGCTTCTCCAACCTCGAACCACCCAATCGGCGATCTACATCTTCTACCATACAAGGCCTCAAACGGCGCCATCTGAATACTGGCATGGAAGCTGTTGTTATAAGCAAATTCTATGAGCGGCAAATGATCATCCCAGCTACCTTTGAAGTCAAGCACATACGCATGCAATATGTCCTCAAGCGTCTGAATAGTCCGCTCTGCTTGCCCGTCAGTCTGTGGATGGAAAGTCGTGCTAAGATTTACCTGCGTACCCAAACCTTACTAAAACTTCTTCCAGAAATTAGCTGTGAATTGGGCCCCTCGATCAGAAATGATGGAAACTGGAGTGCCATGAAGCCTAACTATTTCCTTGATATACAATTGAGCATATTGCTCCGCAGTGTCGGTGGATTTAACCGGCAAAAAGTGAGCTAATTTTTTGAGTCGATCCACGATCACTCAAATTGAGTCAAATTTACGCGGAGTGCGCGGTAACCCTACCACAAAATCCATGTTGATCATTTCCCATTTCCACATTGGAATTTCTATACTCTGAGCTAACCCATCGGGCCTTTGATGCTCGGCCTTCACTTGTTGACAGTTTGAACATTTTACCACAAAGTCCGCCACACCCCTCTTCATGTCATTCCACTAGTAAACTTCCTTGAGATCATGATACATTTTTGTAGAGCCTGGGTGCACGGAATATCTAGAAGTATGCGCTTCTGCCATGATTCTTTCCCAAAGACCATCTACGTGTGGAACACATAGTCGTCCCTGGTACCGTAACGTACCGTCATCCATGCCAAGAGAAAAAGTCGTAGTCTTATGTTTATGAACCCCTTCCTTCAGCTGCACCAACACTAGATCACTGTATTGCTTCTCCTTGACCTCCGTCACAAGCGATGATTCCGCCCTATTCTGTACAATCACTCCCTCTTCACTAAAGTTCGTAGGACGAACTCCCAAATCAGCCAACTGGTGAACCTCCCGGGCCAAGGACCTTTGACATGCTTCCAAGTGAGCCAAACTACCCATGAATTTCCGACTAAGAGCATCCGCCACCACATTAGCCTTCCCCAGATGATACAAAATGTCGATGTCATAATCTTTGAGCAACTCAAGCCACCTTCTCTGCCTTAAGTTCAATTCATTCTTCTTGAAAATGTATTGAAGACTTTTGTGGTCCATGAATACATCTATATGGACTCCATAGAAATAATGACGCCAAATGTTTAATGTAAAAACCATCGCCGAAATCTCTAAGTCATAAGTTGGATAGTTCTTTTCATGATTCTTAAGTTGCCTTGAAGCATATGCTATAACCTTACCATGTTGCATTAATACACACCCAAGACCGATCCTTGAAGCATCGCAATACACCATAAACCCTTCAGTACCCTTTGGCAGGGTCAATAACGGCGTCGAAGTCAATCTTGATTTAAATTCCTGAAAGCTCCGTTCACAAGCATCGGACCACTGGAACTTAACCGCCTTCTGCGTCAATTTAGTCAATGGAGAGGCAAGAGTGGAGAACCGCTCCACGAACCTCCTATAATACCCGGCCAAACCCAAGAAACTGCGAATCTCTGTTGGAGTAGTAGGTCTAGGTCAATCCTTCACCGCCGCAATCTTTTGAGGATCAACCTTAATTCCTTCTCTGGAGATGACATGACCCAGGAATGTAACAGATTCAATCCAAAATTCACATTTTGAGAACTTTGCATACAAGTGGTGGTGATGAAGAGTCTGCAGAACTGCCCTGAGGTGGTCAGCATGATCCTCTCGACTTCGTGAATATACAAGGATGTTGTCAATGAATACTATCACAAAAGAGTCAAGAAACGGCCTGAAGACTCGATTCATAAGATCCATGAAAGCTACCGGGGCATTTGTTAACCCGAAAGACATTACCAAAAATTCAAAGTGCCCATACCGGGTTTTGAAAGTTATTTTCGGAATATCCGCTCCCTTACCTTCAATTGATGGTACCCGGACCGCAAATCAATTTTGGAAAAGAACTTAGCACCTTGTAATTGGTCAAACAAATCATCTATTCTAGGCAATGGGTATTGGTTTTTGATTATGACTTTGTTGAGTTTCCGGTAATTAATACACATCCGCAGCGATCCATCTTTCTTTCTGACAAAGAGAACCGGTGCGCCCCAAGGCGACACACTCGGTCGGATGAAACATTTCTCTAGCAAATCCCTCAGTTGTTCCTTTAGCTCTTTTAATTCTGCCGGCACCATTCTATAAGGTGGAATGGATATAGGCTGCGTGCCTGGTATCATATCAATCCCAAAATCAATCTCCCTGTCTGGAGGTATTCCAGGGAGCTCATTCGGAAAGACATCGGAGAAATCATTCACAATTGGTACAGATTCAAGGGTAGGCACCTCAGCAGTGGTGTCCATCACTCGGACCAAATGATAAATATACCCCTTCCTGATCATCTTTGTGGCCTTAAGGTAAGAAATAAACCTACCTTTCGGCATAACATTATTCCCCTCCCACTCAACAAATGGCTCGTTAGGATTCGCAAGCCTCATAATTCAGGTCCGACAGTCAAGTTTGGCAAAACATGAATAGAGCTAATCCATTCCCATTATTACATCAAAATCAATCATCCCTAGTTCAATAAGATCGGCCATGGTATCCCGACCACGCACCGTGACAACACAGTCCCTATAAATCCGTGCGGCCATAATAGACTCGCCAACCAGAGTAGATACAAAGAACGGCTCATGAAGTTGTTCTGGTTCTTTCCCGAAGCTCGTAGCAACATAAGGAGTAACAATGGACAAAGAAGAACTGGGATCAATAAGGGCATACACATCATGAGATTGAACAGTCAAGATACATGTGACAACATCTGGGGAAGCCTATGCACTCTGTCGACCACTCATAGCATAGAATCGGATGGGTCCTCTCGAACCCTGTGCACCACCCCTAGTTGTACCACGCCCTGTGGGTGCTGAAGAGCCTCGAGCTGGAGGGTGTGCTGAAGATGTGGCAGCCGTAGGACTAGATGACTGAGATGTGCCCCTGCCTGTACCCTAACGGGATACACGACACTCCCTCTAAATATGGCCTCTCATTCCGCATCCGTAATATACTGGCATGTCCAGGTAGCAGACTCCCGAATGTATCCTCCCACACTTAGGGCATGGGGCCCTCTGCTGCTGCTGGAATCTCCCTCCTGATCGGCCTTGATGGTGGGACCCCCTGCTGCCCTGACCGGGCCTAAAGCGACCCCCCTGCTGCTGGTCGTGCCCTGATGGCGGGGCACTAGCTGAAGACTGAGCATAAGACTAGGATGGACCTAATGATTATCCCCGAAAAGCTGATCTCCCACCTCCGAATGAATCCCCATGGTAGCCCACTGATCGGGCCTTACTACTACTTTCCCGTTGCATCCTGAGCTTTAACTTTCGAGCCTTCGTAGCTTGGGCAAATGCCACCATCCTTCCATAGTTCATGTCAGAATTTAGAGCAGTTGTGGCAGCCTCATTAATTACCAAAGGGCTAAGGCCCTGCATAAATCGACGCACTCTTGCCTCCATAGTCGGTATCATATGAACAACATACTTTGACAGGCGCACGAACTCCATGTGATACTCCCACACATTCCTACTACCCTGTTTAAGGGTCTCAAACTCCACAGCATGGTCTGCCTTAGTCTCGGCAGGCAAGAAATGGTCTATGAAGGCATCCGCGAACTCACTCCATCTCGCCGGAGGGCTCCCCTCCTCACGGGAATCTTCCCACATCTCAAACCAGGAATATGCCACCCCTTTCAGATGATAAGAGGCCAACTCTACTCCCTTTACTTCAGTATCACGCATAACTCGGAGAGTCTTATGCATCTTATCAATGAAATCCTAAGGGTCTGCCCCGGGATCAGTACCTGTGAACACTGGAGGGTCTAACTGAAGGAACCTTTTCACCCTGGAACCAGAAGAATCCTCTTGCGAGCTAAATAAGGCGGGTGCAACATTCGACCTCTGGGCCTGAGAAGCTACTAACTGAGTCAACATCTGAATAGCTCCCCTAAGATTCCCATCAGAAATACTGGGACCTGGAGCTGGGGCTGGAGGTGGAACAGGTATATCGACGGGAGGGATTGTGGCACCCGGTGTAGGAACTGGGGTAGTCTGTTCTGGAGTAGACGAATCAGGCAGTGTGATAGTAGGGGGATTATCCTCACCCGCATTATCAAATAAGGGATCAACAACCACTCCTGGTGTGGCATTGGCTTCTTAGCCAATTCTCGCTCTCTTCTTAGGTGCCATTTACTGAAAGTTAGAACAATGCACGAGTTAGGGGAAAACAACCTCACGTTCCACTCTATCACACGATATAAAACAACAATGAAGGGTATCATTCTTAAATGTCCAAGTAGCCCCCTAATTATAGATATGGTCGACAACACATCGATAAGAAGGGCTCTACTAGACATGGCTCCGAGACATTCTAGGACACTTTAAAATCTTAGGCTTTGATACCAAGTTTGTCACGCCCCAACCTCGGGGAGCGCGACCGGCGCTCAACCGAGTGAACCCGGTCGAGCAAGCCTATTAAACCTTTCCTACCCGACTCATTCATAATCCAAAAAGGGATCGTATCACCATTTGTAAAACAGGGGGATCAGTTATATAAATATATAAACGTTGCTAGTTCATTTTTCCTTATATACATTATGCCATAGTTGAGTTCTCAAAATACAACTCTATCCAACGACCACCCCAACCAACATACATAACCCACATAAACGTCTACAGAGCCTCTAAGAGTACAAAAGAGCAACATGACAATGCCAGCAACAAGGCCCCGGCTATACCTCAAAAGATGAAAACTTATACAAAAGAAGGTTTACATAACCCCTGGGAGAAATGGGGCTCACCAAGACTGCTGTGAGAGGAGAAAGAGAGCACCACTATCTGCGACCGGCACTATCTGCGATGGAACCACCTATATCCATTCAAAGATGTAGCGTCACCGGCAAAAGGGACGTTAGTACTGTCGAATAGTACTAGTATGTAAGGCAAACACCAATCTTAGTAGAATGAACAGTGAAACAAAGAGAAGGCAGTCATAATAATCAATAATTACTTCATAGAAATACAAAGAAACATCAAGTAAGGATCACATAGTTTTTCAATTCAATCTTTCCATCTTTTTAGATTAATTATCTTTAGTGCCAAAGCCACAACTCACAATGCCACTGTGTTTTTAGACGGAGTCCGGTCTCGGCCCGACCGGCTAAGCCATCTCAAGTGAGACATATCCATATCCACAATGTGAATCAATAATTCCAACACAAATGCCACCATGTGCACAGCATGGCATCCGATCTCGGCCCGATCGGCTAAGCCATCTCACTTGAGACATAACCTCTTTCAATTGTTCACTAAATTAACATTTCTTTCCCATCTTTCGTTACATGGCACAAACAGCCTCATTTATTAAGTAGTTCTTGGAACTTGGGAATATTTTACAATTCAAGTCTTTTCCCTTTTTATCCGGTCAAATAACATCATCACATAAGGCATTGCACACATAAGGGAAGGAGCTTGGAAACAACATAATTACTTTCTCAAATAGCATGATGACATGGTAACCATCTAAAACAATTAGAGAACGTGAATCTTTCAATCCAACACACTAAGGCAAACAATTCTAGTATGATCAAGTTAGAACTTACACCCATCATTCGGACACCAGGAGTTCGATTCTAGGAAGAAGAGAGTTAGCCATACATACCTCAATCGCGCTTCTTTAGACTCAACAATTATCCGGAACCCTTAGCAACCACAATCTATTTTAGCAATATACAAATTGAACCCAAAATTAGGAAAATGTTCATGGCTCTAGCTCACTTTTTCCCCACACTCTTTATCACACATGGATACAAGATAAGCCACCCTCATACCCATAAAGTATCACCCTAGTACCCTATTATAGCTATGTTTGAAATTAAGAGCTGGGGTGATGAAGTCTTACCTTTTAGGGTGAAGAATTTTGGTTCTCTACTTGAATATTTCCAAGGCTTTGAGTGATGGTTGAAGATCAATTTGATGAAAAATTAGGCCCTCTCTCTCACTCTAGAAATATCAAAAATGAACTTCAAAATAGACTAAAGGGGTGTTTTAACGGAATGGGGGTCGGGTTTTAAATTAAGAAAAATGGTGCCCCGACACAAGTCTGCGATCGTATATGCGACCGCATAATGGTTATGTCGTCCGCAAAGTGACCGCAGAAATGGCCCTCAGGGGCCTAAACATTCGGCTCAGGTATGCGACCAGAATGTGGTCCGCATACTTGTTCTGCGGTCGCATAATGCACCGTAGAACTCCCTCCGCAGAAACCCAAGAGGAATTATGCGACCGATATGTGGTCCGCATATCGATTACTCAGTCGCATAATCGATCGCAAAACTGACCTCAAATTGGCCAAACTTACTACTTCACTCTGCGGCCATTATGCGGTCCGCAGAGTGATTATGCGGCCGCATAATGGGCCGCAGAAATGCTTTCTTCTGCGAAACATTTTTCTCTAAGTTCGTAGGGTACTGTTCAGTCCAAAAAGTCCGAACCGTGGCTCGCAAGCTCGCCGCGAAGAATATTTACTATAGTAACGCAGGAATCTATCTTGGCACCACGAAACCCCGAGTTTTTGGTTAAAAAATTTTGCGGGTCCTTACATCCTCCCCCACTTAGTATCATTCGTCCTCGAATGAGGATCAAGGTTCACTTAATACAGCTTCAGTTATGCCACATACCATCAGCCCCAAATTTTCCTAACTTCCTAATTTTCTAAAAATTTTGCCAGAGTTTCATTTGTATTTAGGCCTATCCACCTGTTAGAGAGCCCCTAAAGCACACCTTAGCAACATATATAGAATTAAATGACGCAACCAAATGCAAAATAACACCAACCGAAGCCTCATGGGGACATATAGCTAGAAAGGAGTGTCTTTATATTAGCCGAACAAGTGATACAAACTTTAGGGGAAACAACTTCATAGAACTATTACATGGATATTCAAACAAATGAGGGTACTTTTCTTTCATTTCATTCTCAGCTTCCCAAGTAGCTTCTTCGACTTGTTGGTTTCGCCATAACACCTTCACGGATGCAATTTATTTGTTTCTCAACTTTCGGACCTGCCTATCAAGAATAGCAACCGGAATTTCTTCATATGAAAATTCTTCACTAACCTCGATGGTCTCAACCGGCATAATAGCGTACGGATCTCCAACTACCTTTTGCAACATGGACACATGGAATACCGGGTGTACTAATGACATCTCAGGTGGTAGTCCAAGCTTGTACGCCACCTGACCTATCCTTTGAATGATTTTATACGGCCCGACATACCTTGGACTTAATTTCCCTTTCTTTTCAAACCGCATGATCCCCTTCATGGGAGATACCTTCAAGAACACCCAATCATCTTCTTTGAACTCTAAGTCCCTGCGACGAACATCCGAGTAGGATTTTTGACGACTCTAAGCAGTTTTCAATCGCTCTTTTATGGCACTGTTCAACGACTCCGAGTATGGTACTGTTCAGTCCAAAAAGTCTAAATCGTGGCTCGCAAGCTTGCCACGAAGAATTTTTACTATAGTAACGCAGGAATCTATCTTGGCACCACGAAACCCCGAGTTTTTGGTTAAAATTTTTTATGGGTCCTTACACTGACAATCTCAATAAACCACATATCTTTTAAATTTAAAAACACAATAATTAAATTCAAGGGAAGAAATCTCACAAGTACAAATACAAACACTCTCAAACACGGTGTCACTGAGTACATGAGCATCTAATATGAATACAAGTCTGGAAAATACGGTCTATAATAGTCTGAGATCAAATATAGTAAACACAGAGATATGGAAGGAGAGACAAGGTCTGCGAAACACGACAGCTACCTCCGAATCTCCGAAAAATCAACTGTGCGAAAGAATCAACACCCACTATGTCCGGGAACACCTGGATCTACAAACGCAGTGCAGGGTGTAGTATAAGTACAACCAATACAGCAAGTAACAATACTAAATAAAGAACTGAAAGTAGTGACGAGCTTCACAGCTGAGACCAACTGAAACATAAGATAATATCTCTCAGAAATTTCCAAAACAATGATATATGACATATGAAGTGAAACAGTAATGAAATCAAATGCATCGTCGCAGGACCACAGTAACGTATCCATTCCATTCACTCAACAGTCAGCATTCACGCTCTGTAGGTACCTGCACTCACTGGGGGTATGTACAGACTCCGGAGAGGCTCCTACAGCCCAAGCGCTATAATCCGCATGGACAAATCACGTGTTGCACGGACAACTCCCGTGCTATAGTATCATATCTGGATCCGCACGGACAACTCACGTGCTGCACGGACAACTCACGTTCTATAGTATAATATATGGATTCGCACAGACAACTCACGTGCTATAGTATAATAAATGGATCCGCACGGTCAACTCACATGTTGCACGGACAACTCACATGTTGCACGGACAACTCACGTGGTATAATATAATATCTCACTCAGTCATAAATCTTTCCAGTCTCTCGGGCTCTCAATAATCATGAAATCAGCCCAAACAACAATGATATGATGCATCAATAATGAACAATAGAGACTGAGATAAAATAAACAAGTAAATTGTGACTGAGTACAAAACAACAATTAAGCAGATAGTTCAACATGTACATGACCTATATGGGTCCCTACAGTGCCAACACATAATCTACACATGATTTGTGGTTCAATTTCTCTACTACATGGAGAATGTACAGATAACAACAGATTATTCAACTACACACTTCCATGGAATTAGATGATGAAATCACAATTCCAACGGTGTACGCCCACACGCCCGTCACCTAGCATATGCGTCACCTCAAAACCAATCACATAACACATAATCTGGGGTTTCATACCCTCAGGACCAAATTTAGAACTATTACTTACCTCAATCCGAGAAATTCTTTATTCTAATAAGCCTTTGCCTCGCGAATCGGCCTCCGAACGCCTAGAATCTAGTCACAATTAATTCGATTCAATCAATTCAAACTATAGGAATAAATTCCATATGAAAATACTGATTTTCTAACAAAATCTGAAATTGCACTGAAAAATCGGTCGTGGGGCCCATGCCTCAGAATACGATAAAAATTACAAACTATGAATGCTCATCTAACCACAAGTCCAACCATACAAATTTCACCAAATTTCGACATCAACTCGACCCTCAAATCTTTAATTAAAATCTTTGAAGATTTCTACCATTTTCAACCCAATCTTTACCCATTTGAACTCAACAATCTTTTCACAAACCTTATTGGCACGTGTATATATAAATAATACTCTCATACCCAAGAATCATACTCTTAATCCCCCATCTTTTAACCCAAACACGAAATTGAAGACTAGGGTTAGAAATTCTTACCTCTTTGAAGCCCTAGCAATATCCTTGTGAAATCTTCAAACCTTGAACAAGAATTTATGGACATATAACTAGGTCTTCACTTTCTCTCTCTAAGATGCTCTCATATCTCTCTAAAAATATCCATTTTTTTGCTCCAAAAGAGCCCCTCTGCCTCAATATAATGAAATAGGGTCGGGTCAAAAATTAGAAAAGTTGAAGTCCGATGCAGATTTGCGGTCGCATATGCGACCGTATAACATGTCTGTGGTCCAAAAATCGACCGCATAACTGAAGCTCCAAAAACAGGGGTTGCCTGGTTGGGTTTGCGGTGATTATGCGGCCCGCAGACCTGTTCTGCGGTCGTATAATGCATCGCAGAACTGGTCTGCGGTCGCGTAATGTACCGCAGACTTCCTTCAATCTTGCCCCGCCTCTGATTCACTCTGCGGCCACTATGTAGTCTGTAGGGTGATTCTGCGACTGCATAGTGGGCCACAGAAATGTCTTCTTCTGCCAAAAATTTTCCTTTACTCCCCAGTGCATTGTTCAACCCAAAAAGTTTGAGCTGCGGCAAGCTTGCCGCAAGAAATTTCTACAACCTTTGTACTAATTAATCTACCTCGGCACCACAAAACCTTAATTTTTCTTAGCAAAATTTTTCGGGGTCGTTACACATAAGTCAACATCCGGCCATCCTTTTCAACTTAAGTTCTAAACCTTGGAACTAAGTGTTCCAAATTATTTCAAAACCTCACCGGGCCAGAACCAATTATTCCGGCAAGTCAAATAACAACTGTAAATCACAATTTGAATAGTAAATGGGGAGACGGAGTTGTAGTACTCGAAATGACGGGCCAGGTCATTACATTCTCCCCCTCGTAAATAGGTGTGGATATTTGCTCTACATCTCCCGCTCAGTCTCCCAAGTAGCTTCTCTGACTGGCTGGCCTCTCCACTGCACTTTCATTGAAGTTATGTTCTTTGATCTCAACTTTCGAACATGCCGGTGTAAAATGGCCACCGACTCCACATCATAAGGAAAATTACCATCCAACTGCATTGTGCTAAAATCCAAAACATGAGACGGATCCCCGTTATACTTACGGAGCATGGATACATGAAACACTGGATGAATACTTGATAGACTAGGCGGCAATGTAAGTTCATAAGCCACCTCTCCAATCTTCTTAAGCACCTCAAATGGCCCAATATACCTAGGGCTCAACTTGCCCTTCTTCCCGAACCTCAACACACCCTTCATGGGCGAAATCTTGAGCAGATCCTTCTCTCCAACCATGTAAGCAAAACATCACGGACCTTCTGATCGGCATAACTCTTCTGTCTAGACTGCGCCGTGCAAAGCCGCTCCTGAATCAATTTAACCTTATCCAAAGCATTCTGAACCAAATCAGTACCTAATAGCCTAGTCTCACCCGGCTCAAACCAACCCCCCAGAAACCTCATACGGAGCCATCTGAATGCTCAATTGATAGTTGTTATTGTAAGCAAACTCTGACGGTGGCAGAAATCGATCCCAAGAACTTCCAAAATTTATAACACAAGCGCATAGCATATCTTTCAATATCTGAATAGTGCGCTCGGACTATCCGCCGATCTAAGGGTGAAATGTTGTACTCATTTGAACCTGTGTACCTAATTCTCGTTGTACTGCCCTCCAAAACTGTGATGTAAACTGCGCCCCCCCCCCCCCCGATCCGAAATGATGGAATCTAGCACACCGTGTAGGCGAACAATCTCGCGGTTATAAATCTCAGCCAACCGCTCCAAAGAATAAGTAGTACCAACTGGAATAAAATGTGCGGACTTAGTCAACCGATCTACAATCACACAAACAACATCAAACTTTCTCAAAGTCCGTGGGAGCCCAACTATGAAGTCCATGGTAATACGCTCCCACTTCCACTCGGAAATTTCAAGTCTCTGAAGCAATTCGCCCGGTCTCTGATGCTCGTACTTCACCTGTTGACAATTTAAACACCAAGCTACAAAATCAAGTATATCTTTCTTCATTCGCCTCCACCAATAGTGCTGCCTCAAATCCTGATACATCTTCGCGGCACCTGGATGAATGGAGCACCACGAACTGTGAACCTCCTGGAGAATCAACTCACGCAAACCATCTACATTTTGCATATGTAATACATCGTCATTCCTAATAATGACTTCTTTGGCATCACCATGCTGAACCATGTCCTTAAGGACAAGGAGA
This sequence comes from Nicotiana tomentosiformis, assembly GCF_000390325.3. NCBI lineage: Eukaryota > Viridiplantae > Streptophyta > Magnoliopsida > Solanales > Solanaceae > Nicotiana > Nicotiana tomentosiformis. The sequence goes on along the minus strand of NC_090822.1, from coordinate 101,420,087 downwards.
TGATGGTCATCATACTGACGTTCTCTGATACGATCATAAAGAGAAGACTGAGAAACCACACAAGCCAAAACTCGACTCGGCTCGGCTTGGAAACATCCAATCTGACAAACTGGTTGGACAAGGCCTGAACATCTAAGGCTAAAGGCCTCTCTACTACCGGTAAGTATGCTAAGCTGCCCAAACTCTCCACCTTACGACTCAAGGCATTGGCCACCACATTGGCCTTTCCAGGATGATAGAAAATGGTGATATCATAATCTTTAAACAACTCCAACCACCTCCGCTGTCGCAAATTAAGATCCTTCTATTTAAACAAATGTTGTAAACTCCGGTGATCGGTATAAACCTCACAATAGACACCAAAAAAATAATGTCGCCAAATCTTCAAGGCATGAACAATAGCTGCTAACTCAAGGTTGTGGACCGGATAATTCTTCTTATGTATCTTTAATTACCTAGACGCATAGGCAATCACCATATCGCCTTTCATCAGCACTGCATCGAGACCAATACGCGATGCATCACAATACACAGTATAAGACCCTGAACCTATAGGCAATACCAATACTAGGGTTGTAGTCAAAGCTGTCTTGAGCTTCTGAAAGATCTCTTCACACTCATCCGACCACCTGAACGTAGCACCTTTCTGATTCAATTTAGTCATAGGCGCCGCAATAGATGAGAAACCCTCCATGAAGCGACGATAATAACCAGCCAAGCCGAGAAAACTCCGAATCTCAATAGCTGAAGATGGCCTGGGGAAACTCTGAACTGCCTCTATCTTCTTCGGGTCCACCTTAATTCCTTCACTGGACACTATGTGTCCCAAGAATGCTACCAAACTAAGCTAGAACTCACACTTAGAGAATTTGGCATACAGTCTCTCCTCTCTCAGCCTTTGTAATACAATACCCCAAGTATTGTGCATGCTCCTCCTAGCTACGTGAGTACACCGGGATATCATCAATAAATACTACGATGAATAAAGCAAGATATGGCTAGAATACAATATTCATCAAGTGCATAAATGTTGTTGGGGCGTTGGTCAGCCCAAAAGACATCACGAGAAATTCATAGTGACCATAACGAGTCTTGAATGTTGTCTTTAGAATATCTAAATCCTGAACTTTTAACTGGTGATACCCGGATCTCAAATCAATTTTGGAGAATACCCTCGTTCCCTGAAGTTGGTCAAATAAGTCATCAATACGAGGCAAAGGATACTTATTCTTGATTGTAACTTTGTTTAGTTGCCTGTAATCAATGCACATCCGCATAGTACCATCTTTCTTTTTCACAAACAAAATCGGTGCACCCCAAGGCGAGACACTAGGCCTAATAAACCCTTTATCAAGAAGTTCCTGAAGTTGTTCTTTCAAATCTTTCAATTCAACCGGTGCCATACGATACGGAGGAAGAGAAATGGGTTGTGTGCCCGACACCAAGTCAATATCGAAATCAATATCCCTGTCGGGTGGCATACCCGGCAGGTCTGCAGGATATACATCCGGAAAGTCTCGCACTACCAGTACTGAATCAATAGTAGAGGTATATGCATCAACATTTCTCACAAATGCCAAATATGACAAACACCCCTTCCCCACCATACGTTGGGGCTTTTAAATAAGAAATTACCCTGCTGGGAACATAATCTAGAGAACCTCTCCATTCGATCTTTGAAAACTCCAGCATTGCTAACGTCGCGGTTTTTGCGTGACAGTTCAGAATAGCATGACATGGGGACAACCAATCCATACCCAGGATTATATCTAAATCAACCATACTAACCAATAAGAGATCAACTCTAGTCTCCAGTCCCCCAATAGTTACCACACACGACCGATACATACGATCCACAATAATAGTATCGCCCACTGGCGTAGATACACGTACAGGTGAAACTAAAGACTCACGGGGCATATCCAGATAATGAGTAAAATATGATGATACATATGAATAAATAAAACCAGGGTCAAATAATATAGATGCCTCCCTGTGGCACACTGAGACAATACTGTGATCACTGCATCTGAGGCAACGACATCTGGCCTGGCAGGGAAAAGCATAGAACCGGGCTTGACCGCCACCTATTCGGCCTCCCCCTCTTGGGTGACCCCTAACTGGTTGAGCCCCACCCCGCACTGGTTGGACGGGTGGCATAACTGCTGGTGTTGGTGCTGGTGCTGTCGGACGAGAACTCTGCTGTGGAGCCCCACTCAATAGCCTAGGACAATCTCTCTTGAAATGACCAAATTCTCTGCACTCAAAACAACCCCTCCTCTATTGGAACTGCTGCTCCTGATAACCCGAGGAATTACCTGTAGAAACCTGAGCGGACGAGGCATGATGAGAACTTTGCGCTGGTAGTGCACTGAATGAAGACTGGCCTTAGTGAGCACTGTAAGAACCGTGGCTAGTTTATGTACCACGATGAGCTGGTTGAGTCGTCTGAGCGGGCCTATAAGGGCGACCTCTATTGTGGTAGAACTGTCCTCCAGAAGGTATCCCACCAAAACCGCCTGAACCTCGAGGCCTCTTAGCCTCCCTGTCACCACGCTCCTGGCTATGGACCACCTCTATCTGTCGAGCAATGTCAACCACCTCATCAAAAGTAGAACCAGATACCCTCTTTCTAGTCATAAGAACCCGTAGCTGATACGTGAGGCCATCAATGAACCTCTTAATCCTCTCCCTATCATTGGTAACCAACCAAACTGCGTGACGAGCCAATTTAGAAAACCTCATCTCATACTGGGTCACAGACATGTCATCCTGTCGAAGCTACTCAAATTGTCTACGCAGCTCCTCCCTACGAGACTGTACCAAGAACTTCTCCAAAAAGAGAATAGAAAACTACTGCCATGTAAGTGGTACTGCATCGACCGTCCTGCGCCTCTCATAAGCCTCCCACCATCTGAAGGCAGCCCTAAAAAACTAAAAAGTAGTGAACGAGACCCCACTGGTCTCCAGAATACCCTCTATCCGAAGCATCTACTAGCACTTATCCAGAAAACCCTGAGCATCTTCTAACTCAGCACCGCTAAATGATGGAGATCGAAGCCTAACAAATCTCTCAAGTCTCCTCTGCTCATCATCTGCCATAATGGGGACTACCATGGCCACAGCCTCTCGCGGCCCTAACTGGTGGCACTGGTGGCTGACCGTCCGATCCGGTAGTATATGTACTCGCCATCTGTGAGAGAATAGAATTACATAATTTTTTTAGTTTTCCGGAATCAACAAGTTTGCACGACCGCATACAAGAAAGTGAAATTTTCCAAAGGGTTCGGCAGCCTCTCGAAGATAAGTACAGACGTCTCCGTACCGATTCGCAAGACTCTACTAAACCTGCTCATGACTCGTGAGACCTATGTAACCTAAGCTCTGATACCAACTTGTCACGACCCAAAATCTCACCTATCGTGATGGCGCCTATCTCAATACTAGGGAAGCCAACAATATCAATAAACCACATATCTTTCAAATTTGAAAACACAATAATTAAATTCAGCAGAAGAAATCTCACAAGTACAAATATAAACACTCCCAAAACCCGGTGTCACTGAGTACATGAGCATCTAATATGAATACAAGTCTGGAAAATACGGTCTATAATAGTCTGAGACCAAATATAGTAAATAAGGAGATATGGAAGGAGAGAAAAGATTTGCGAAACACGGCAGCTACCTCTGAATCTCTGGAAAATCAATTATGCGAAAGAATCAACACTCACTATGTCCGGGAACACCTGGATCTGCACACAAAGTATAGGGTATAGTATGAGTACAACCAACTCAGCAAGTAACAATACTAAATAAAGAACTGAAAGTAATGACGAGCTTTACAGTTGAGTCCAATTACAGTAATTTCCAACATAATAAGGTAGGCATGCTTTCAAGTTCAACATTTAAGGCCAAAACAGTACTTTCATATCAAGTTCAGCTGAAACATAAGATAATATCTCTCAAAAATTTCCAAAACAGTGATATATGACAGTTGAAGTGCAACAGTAATGAAATCAAATGCATCCTCTTAGGACCACAGTCACTTAGCCATTGCATTCACTCAGCACTCAGCACTCGCACTCAGTAGGTACCTGCGCTCATTGGGGGTGTGTACAGACTCCGGAGAGGCTACTACAACTCAAGCGCTATAATCCGCATGGACAACTTACGTGTTGTACGGACAACTCCTGTGCTATAGTATAATATCTGTATCCACACGGACAACGCACGTGCTGTACGGACAACTCACATGCTATAGTATAATATATGGATCCGCACGGACAACTCACTTGTTATAGTATAATATATGGATTCGCATGGACAACTCACGTGCTGCACGGACAACTCACATGGTATAATATAATATCCCACAATCAGGCCCTCAGCCCCACTCATTCATAAATCTCTCCAGTCTTTCGGGCTCTCAATAATCATGAAAGCAGCCCAAACAACAATGATATGATGTATCAATAATGAACAATAGAGACTGAGATAAAATTAGCAAGTAAACTGTGATTGAGTACAAAACAACAACTACGCAGATAGTTCAATATGTACACGACCTATGTGGGTCCCTAAAGTGCCAACACATAATCTAAACATGATTTGTGGTTCAATTTCTCTACTACATGGAGAATGTACAGATAACAATAGATTATTCAACTACACGGCATGGAGAATGTACAGATAACAATAGATTATTCAACTACACGGTTTCATGGGATTTGACCAAATCACAATTCCTACGGTGTATGCCCACGCACCCATCACCTAGCATGTGCGTCACCTCAAAACTAATCACATAACACATAATCCACGGTTTCATATCCTCAGGACCAAATTTAGAACTGTTACTTACCTCAATCCAAGTAATTCTTTATTTCAATAAGCCTTTGCCTCGCGAATCGGCCTCCGAACGCCTCGAATCTAGTCACAATTAATTTGATTCAATCTATTCAAATTATAGGAATAAATTCCATGTGAAAATACTAATTTTCCAATAAAATCCGAAATTGCACTCAAAAATCACCTGTGGGGGCCACGCCTCGAAACACGACAAATATTACAAACTATGAACGCCCATCCAACCACGAGTCCAATCATACAAATTTCATCAAATTTTGACATCAACTCGACCCTGAAATCTTCAATTAAAATCTTTGAAGATTTCTACCATTTTCAACCCAATCTTTACCCATTTGAACTCAACAATCTTTCCACAAATCTTATTGGCACGTGTATGTATAAATAATACTTTCACACCTAAGAATAGTACTCTTAATCCCCCATCTTTTAACCCAAACTCGAAATTGAAGACTAGGGTTAGAAACTCTTACCTCTTTGAAGCCCTAGCAAGATCATTGTAAAATCTTCAAACCTTGAACAAGAATTGATGGATAAATGACTAGGTCTTCACTTTCTCTCTCTAAGATGCTCTCACTTCTCTCTAAAAATATCAGTTTTTTTGCTCCAAAAGAGCCCCTTTGCCTCAATATATCGAAATAGGGTCGGGTCAAAAATTAGAAAAGTTGAAGTCCGACGCAGATCTACGGTTGCATATGCGACCACATAACATGTCTGCGGTCCGCAAATCGACTGCATAACTTAAGCTCCAAAAATGAGGGTCTCCTGGTTGGGTCTGCGGTGATTATGCGGCTCGTAGAACTAGTATGCGGTCGCATAATGTATCGCAAACTTCCTCCAATCTTACCTCGCCTCTGATTCACCTTGCGGCCATTATGCGGTCCGCAGAGTGATTCTACGACCGCATAGTGGGCCGCAGAAATGTCTTCTTCTGCCGAAAAGTTTCCTTTACTCCCCAGTGCATTGTTCAGCCCAAAAAGTCTGAACTGCGGCGAGCTCGCCGCGAGAAATTTCTACAACCTTTGTACTAATTAATCTACCTCGGCACCACAAAACCTTAATTTTCCTTAGCAAAATTTTTCGGGGTTGTTACACATAAGTCAACATCCGGCCATCCTTTTCAACTTAAGTTCTAAAACTTGGAACTAAGTGTTCCAAATTATTTCAAAACCTCATCGGGCCCGAACCATTTACCCCGGCAAGTCAAATAACAACCGTAAATCACAATTTTGGCAGTAAATGGGGAGACGGGGTTATAATACTTGAAATGACCGGTCGAGTCGTTACAGTGGCTCTACTGTAATCATCAACTAAGGTTAAAAATATCTGAAACCATTGTAAGTTTTAGGGTTATTAGGCCCCCATACATCAATATATACTAGTTGAAATGGGGTAGTTGAATGAATTTGACTATCAGGGAAAGGCAACCTTTGCTGCCTTGCCATTGGGCAAATTGAACAAATAAAAGATTGCTTGGAATAGACTTTATGATATATGAAAGGAATAGACTTTATTCTATGAAAAGGCATATGACCCAATCTTTGATGCCAAAACAAATTTATTTTATTTACAATAGGTGTCTGATCACATGCAATAGTATTTATAAAGGGAATAGTGGACTCAGACTTAATACATGACACAGAACTAGAAAAAGAAAATAAAGTTGGATTAGGGAACAAATCAGCATCAGGAAGAAGATAGTACAACCTTCCAACAGTCTTCCCAATTACCAATGACCTCTTAAGAGAAGGGCCCTGTAAAGAACAATTGAACTTGGTAAGAATAGCTATACAATCCAATTGAGAAATCAACTTATGTATGGAAATCAGATTGAAGTTGAAAGATGGTACAAGAAGGACATTAAGTAAGGTTATATCATTCTAAGGTGTAAAGAACCAGCTGACATTACCTTAACTTTATACCCATTAGGTAAGGTAACAAGAAAAGGTTTAGGTAAGGGTACAAGGTTGTAAAGTAAGTATTTATGTGGAGTCGTGTGGTTTGTTGCTCGTGAGTCTAATATTCAAGAATTTATTCCTAACTGAGAAGTTGCACATACATGAGAGTTATCAGAATCAACAGCATAAGCAGTAAACAAACCTGCAAAGTGTAGAGTTCTCAGCAGGAAAAGTCTCAAAACTAGTACTATGAGACATTTGAACTTGTTGGAATAAAGTCATCAGGTGATGATATTGTTTCTTTGTGAACCCATGAGGAGAATTGTTAGATATATTGAGATGTATGACCATTTGGCAGAACATGAGGAATGTCAGTTTGAACACACGAGGCTAACTTCTTATTTTTAGTAAACTTGAAGTCTGCAGGGAACCCATGTAACCAGTAGCACTTGTCCATTGTATGATCAGGCTTCTTGCAATACTGGCAAGAAACAGAAGACATATTCTTCCTTGAGTCAAAGTTGACCTTTTGTGTGAAAGTTCTACTGGCAGTGGTAGGAGTTGAAGAAATAGACTTTCATCTTGTTGTATGAGAGAATAAGCCTTGCTAATAGGTGACAGAGGATTCATGATCATTATTGCATTTTTCACAGTTGAGTAGGAGTCATTGAGACCATTTAAGAATTGGAAAAGTTGTTGATCTTCTATAAACTTGGGAAGGGATCCACAAGAGCATATGGGCCCTACATATGAGGAGTTCAACTCATCCCAAAGACTTCTAAGTTTGGTGAAATATGTGGCAATATCTGAAGCCCCCTGAACAGTACCACTTATTTCTCTCTGAATCTGGAGATATTTGGATCCATTTGATTGTCCAAACCTCTCATTGATATCATTCCAAACTTCCTTGGCAGTTATAAAGCACATAACACTGATAGCAATATCTCGAGATACATAATTGGTGATCCAGGCTTTCACCATATCATTGCATCTCTCCCAGTAAGGGTAATAAGGTAAATTAGGGCTAGGTTGACTGATTCTACCATCTAAAATCCTTAATTTGTTTTTGGCTGAAAGAGAAGTGAGCATACTACTCCTCCAAAGCACAAAACCATGCCCATCAAATAGCACGGGTACCAATTGGCTACCAAGACTATCAGAGGGATGGACATAGAAGGGATGAGAGGGATCGAGTGTAAAAGGTGCAAATTCCTCAGGTGTAGAAACTAAACTATCACCAGTTCTACCCATAGCATAGACTAATTAGAGGCGACTAACAACAAAAGGAAATCCTTATCCATACAATCTAACAACTCAAAAATAACGACATGCAAATATGGAACTCACACAATTTAAACCCTAAGATATATCAAAATAATCCTCAAATGTGTAGATTAGAGTGATATTATTAGCCTTCCTCTGAAAAACCCGAAGAAGTAAGGCCTTGCATGTAGCGCAAAAACCCTAGCTTGAATCGAACGGAAATTTCTATTGAATCTTTCACAAAACTGTGACTTCTCATCAATACGAGTGTAGTAGGAGATGATTTGAGCTAAAACCCTAAACTTTTCCGACCACACATTACTAGAAATTCGGCAAAAACCGACCAAGGTGGACCGACCAACTTTGGTCGGTCAAAAAACCGACCAAAGTTGGTCAGTTTTTCAAAATATTTTATTTTTTAATTTTGTTTTTACGAAACCGACCAACTTTGGTCGGTTTTCTTTGGCGCAAAAATGCGGGCAACTATTTTTGACCCTCAAAATTTATTTTTCAAGAAACCGACCAATTTTGATCGATTTTTCAATTAAAATAAATAAAAATTAATATTAAAATTGGTCGGTTAATTCGGCCTATCATTTTAAAAAACCGACCAACTTTGGTCGATTAATTTCGTGTGAAAATATAATTAAAGAGTATAAATCAAATAAAAATAGTCTTAAAACAAAATGTACCAATAGTTTAGTGGTAGAATAGTATTCTGCCACAGTACAGACCCCGGTTTGATTCCCAGATGGTGAATCTTTTGATTACATAATTAAAATACCAACCAACTTTGATAGAAAAAAACTGACCAACTTTGGTCAGGTTTTTTTGCAATATTTTTTTTTTGAATTTAATCGACCGACCAAAGTTGGTCGGTAATTTCCGACCAACTTTGGTCGGTATGCCTTTCCGACCTCTAAAATACCGTCCACAGGTAAATGGTCGCATTTTGGACGGTTATTGGTCATTACCGATCAACGTTGGTCGGTTTTTATCGGATTTCTAGTAGTGACAGATGAAAACCCCAACGGAATCTCCGATTTTAACCAGAAATCAATTTTGATGGAATCTCCGAGAAAATCTCCATTGAGAATGAAGCTTATGACGTGGAGAATCAGAATTTCCTCTATGATACCATATTAGGATGAAACTCAGACGAGCTATGGAGGAAGAAGGAATAAGAAAACCCTAGAAGGGTCGAGAATAAGAGAGAGAGAGAGAGAGAGAGAGAGAGAGAGAGAGAGAGAGAGAGAGAGAGAGAGAGAGAGAGAAGTAAAAAGAGAAAATGACCATCTGCCTTTCTTTATTTCATTTAGGAGTATTTTTATTTACAGCAATAAATGTTTATTTACAAGTAATTGGGCTCACGTCTTATACAATTTCTATTGGGCCTATTATGTAGAAGGCCTATCAGTTTGGGCTCTAACAAAAATTCTGAAGTTTTTAAATGTTAATTATGGGGTTGCACATGTAAGAAAAGTAATATAAATAGATAGAAGTACAACCAAACTTACACCATTAGTCCAATTTAGGCTTAGATGTTAGGATTTTCTTCCTCAGAAAAGACTGGCACCTATGTGTTTCCCTCTCCTAACAAATATACATTGCACAGTTCAGATGCTAAAAGGTCAAAAAGTATTACTTAGATGGAGTATTTGCTTCAATCAAGTTGTAAGTTACTTGTTTACTTCATGTTATTCAAGATTAATATTGAGTTCCATTTAAATGGTGAAAGTTCCTCCAAAACAAAAATAAAATAAAAAATAGGCAACTCGAAAATGTTAAACCAAGGTAATACCAAAAGTCACTTTCCACTGAAAGATCTTAAGAGTGAAAGGTATGCATATAAGGTCATAAGCTTTTGAATGTTAACTATATATACTCTGAACTGTATTTCGTGCATACTTATTACACCTAAATAATTGGATCATAATAAGTTACTATTAAGGCCAAACTGTCCCGGAGAGGAATGTTCTCGCGAGGGCACCATCATATGTTATAAATAAACCTGATAAAAGGAAGTTGAGTATATCAACGTGCAAACCATGGGCTAGCCAATACACCCATTACGCTCGACGAACACTAAATCCATTAGAAAGGCCCATCCCACCTTTTGAAGATTTTCCTTCGGGAGATTTTCATAATTACCTATGGATTCTAAAAATATTCCATAATCTACAACTAATAATAGAATAATATATTCTACAACAAATGTTAAAATATGTACTCTAAAAAGGGTAGATTTCCTAATAAAGGGGAATTCTAATTTGAAACGTATTCCATAATTAGCTCCTAAAACTCTTTAATTTATTAATTATTGATTATCACTATAAATACATTAGGTTACTATTATAACACTATCTCATACCCACACTACATCCTCCATGAAAATAGGGACTCACGTTCCATAATTTCGGATGAAAATTGCTCTATTCTTTCATCCTTTCATCATCTATATAATATTAATAATACAAATATTATATGTTATTATACAATATACAAAATATTATCTCATACCCACACTACATCCTCCATAAAAACAGAGACTCATGTTCCATAATTTCGGATGAAAATTGCTCTATTCTTTCATCCTTTCATCATCTATATAATATTAATCATACAAATATTATATGTTATTATACAATATACACAATATTATATTATACATATTAATTAATTATATATATATATATATATATATATATATATATATATATATATATATATATATATATATATATATATATAGCTATTATATTATACTGTATATTATATATACGAATAATAATATATAGTATATATAATACATATATTATATATAACTATATATACAATATACAAATATTAATTAACACTTTGCAAAAATGCATAGAACAATTTTAATATAGTCTACCTTTAATTTATAGTAAAGTGTATATACATAATTAAGTATTATACAATATCCGAGATATAATATTGTGGGGAGAAAATAAGTTGGATGATAAGAATGGTTCCAATTCAATTCCATCACCGTTTCTAAAGAGAAGAAGTTTTAGAATTTGATGTTGGAGTGACTGGTGAGATATTGTTTGATAAGAGAGAAAATATGATAATTTTAAACTTAATGTAGTGATATGCTTTAATTGGTGCAATCCCTATTTTTTAGGTTCAAGTTTTAAGCGAGAGATATTATGGATGAAAAGTTATGTGTAATTTAATTAAAAAGGTAAGATTTTAAAATAAATTGTATTATTTGTAATTTTCGAGAAATAGTTGTAAGTTATTTAAATAATTAATCTTAAATATATTGTATTCTATGTAAATTCCTCTTTTCTCCTTTGGTATAGGTAGGATACCGTTTATGGGAATCAACTGGTTTGTGACCCATTACAAAAAAAATGGTTTTATATAAAAAATTTGCGATAATCTTTATTTTTACACGCAAGTGATACGAAAATAAAACAATCTTTGCAGAATTATTTTTTTCTATTATAATCATAAAGGTTTATGTTGAATCCTTTACGCGCCTTTTTGTTTATCATATATTACTAGTAATTAGTGGCTGAGAAAAAGAAAAATACGGACAAAAAACATAAAAAAACAAAAGCTAAAATTTACCTATGATCAATACCAATTAAACACTGAAATTACCATAACGTCTTTATAAAAACGTAACAAGAGCATAATTAAACAAGAACAATTTTCTGACTCTTAAATGTAACACATTGAACTATGTATCATAGATATGAATGGAGCTTTTCTATCTGCATGAAGGCTGGAGAATAGCATAATTTCTTGAAGACTGACAAGTTGTCTTTGAATATCGGAATGAAAGCATCAATACCTCCTTCTCCAATTGAAGACGGCACGAGTAATAACATGCCTTCTGTTGGGTAAAAAGATGGCATGGAAGAGCAAGGACTACCTGTTCCAAAATCAAGGTCATGAGATGGGAAACTTAACCAACTATCGACCTCCAAATTAGGGCAAAGTATGTGCTTGTTCATGTCTGCTGTGGGGATAAGATCTTTCTCGATCGCCTCGTAACTTGCAAAGTCAATGAATGACTTGAAGTAGTCGTTGTTTACCTTTGCGATAGCATCGTGAATGAGATTTGCTGCATATGGAAGAGGCTCTCGCAAAAGGTCCTTCACTTTTGCAGTCGGGAATGCCCAAAGGACTAAATTCCCGAAGTACTCATTGGATACTCTTGGGATTAATCTCATTCGACCATCAACCGCAATTCTTATTTGGGTGGTTTCTGAACAATGTAGGTTGCGAGCTCGAGTCATAACCCTCCATAAATGTGCTACAAGGCTTTGAAAAGTGCTAAAAGGCCTATTTTGGCCATTCTTGGAAGAAGCTATTGCCTTGAGCTTGGTGATAAACTCGGGAGTGAAATGAAATTTTTCCACAACAACATCATTTTCCATATAAGGAGTTAATCCGTTGAGCGAATATTCTTTTTGCTCCCTTTTAGATATAAACTCTGCACCCTCATGCTCAAACTCAATGAGGGAAGGGTTTCTAGGGGTGACAATGGTACTATCGCAAAAAGGAAGTGGATTGACTCCGAGGCCTCGAGTGGCTTGGCTCCATGCAACCAAGAAGTGGCTGGCGGAACGGCCATCAGCAACTCGGTGGTGGATTGTAAATCCAACAATCATGGAGCCACAAGTGAATCTAGTGATTTGAATTTGTATCAAATCATCAACATTTTTTAAGCTAGGGTGTAAATTAAGCAAAATTGGTGAAGGCTTGAGGAGTATTGAATGATCAAGTGCACTCTCAGCTGATGCCTCAATAAATTTAACACCCTTATCATTGAGTAAAATGACAAGATTACCCCTTTCATCTTTGCCTAATCTCCCTGCCATTTCCCTATAAATGGCTAATGTTTTTTGAAGTCCTAACTCAATGGCAGAATTTGATGGGGTGGGTGGGTGATATGCATAAATTACTGCAATGTGGGCATCATAAGTGACTGTATCAAAGACAGAAAGAGGAATTTGGCTTGTTTTTGAAGGAGGAGTTATTTCATATAAAGGCTTGATAATTCTTGGGCTTTCTACCTTAACTTTCATGGTTCTTTTAATATATATTTCCTCTCTTTTTTTCTTCTATTTCTTACCTTTTTGGCTTTGCAAGGAGATTAAAGAGAGGAAACGAAAAGATGGTGTACTTAGAGTTTTTGTTTGAGGTCTTTATATACAAGAAATTTAACCAGACTATGCTTAGCTTGTTGAGTGTTTAATCTCAAGCACGTTATTTTTGTGTTCTTTGAATTTTTTGTTCTCATCTTCTTTTTGGCAGCTTCTTAAATAAGTGAAGCCTCATAATAATATAGTGATTATCTGCTAATTAATTTAGCAGTTGCACTAACCAAATCTTGCTTAATAGATGTAGCTGAACTGGACAATTAAATAGATATATAGTGACAACTGTATATTCTTATTTGTTCTCTAATTAATTAGCATTTCACGTGTAGAATGCCATAGAACTGAGCCAACAAGCTCCATTTAGGTGCTAATTAAGCTTTAATGGAGAAGTAAGCATATATAAACAACTCCAACATATTTGAAATTGAGGCGTAATTGTTGTGTAGTCATATTTAAAATAAACCAATGCCAATAATGATGGGCCGAAACCAATGCCAATAATGATGGGCTGAACGATCAGGAAAAGGCAGTTGTGTACCTTTAGTAGGTTGTCATTGTGTATGGGTAAAATCGGGGGCAAAGTTTTCCCCAATTCCCCGGTGAGAGAACGAAGGGGAAGCACGGATCGTCGAAATGATAATTGAAGTCGGGAACTCCTCGTATCGAGACCCGGGAACAGTGAACGATGTATTGAAGATCAGACACGGAAAGGCTACATGCCCCGGACCAAGTGTAGCCTCTGTACCTCGGGAGATACGGTGGACGGTTATGCATGAAGGATAGCGGGCATTTGCCCTCAACCGAATTTTACGGTGGGAATACCGTTCGCTGTTCATTACAGATCAACAACTACCGGGAAAACAAGATTTTTTTAACCTTTGTAGGACTTATACTAGGGTTAAAATTCTCCTACTATATAAAGGGAGAGTTATTTTTATCTAACACATTGTAACACGCAATTCAAAGCAGTAAAAGTTTACTTTTGTCTCCTAGCTACTGTGCAAGGAATTACTTATTTGTTCTATTCTTTACTCACGACCGAGCTTGTACCGAGGGTCCAATCATGGAAGAGAGACATTGTCCAATTTGAGACTAGGCCTGGTCATCACATTGCGATTGGTTTGATCGTTTATTTCGTCTTTAATTCATCTATCTTTTATTCTTAATTGTTCGTATTAAATTAAATTATGTATTCTTTAAACCGCATAAAAATTTAATTGTTACTTATTTTTTGGGATAAGCAGCTTGGTGCCCACCGTGGGGCTAAGGATAATAGTGGTAATTTGGTACGAATCTCCTTAACGCATCTTATTTTACGCTTGCTCTTTGAAATCTTAATTTCAGGTCAGCCTAAAAATGTCAAACTCTCAATCTGCTCACTAGAACGTTGACGCTGAGTCAATCCATCACGGCGAAAATAATAATGTGGTGCCTAGTAATGATGTGCTTCTTTCCGATCCCAATGGTGTCCCAGCCGCCAACCCGGTCGATTCTAACTCGCATGTGGCCATCAACATCAATTTGACAACTGATCCTAAAAATAGTGCTCGTGGAGGACCACGACCAATTGCTCGAGAAGCGCCCGAAGGTGAAGGTGATGGGGTGAGCCTATGACTGATTTTCGAAATGTTGCAAGCTCAACAGGCGGCAATAGCACAATTGCGTAATCAAAACCACGCACCTAACAGGGTCGAGTCCGAACAATCTAGGGAATGTACTAGGAGAGATGAAAAAACCACCTAGAGACCGGGTGGAGCCGAGCCCGGGAAACTTCAGAGGTAATGAAGATGCTCGAAGCGTTAACCAAACGGGTGGAGTCAGGCGAGAAAAAAATTGTGGCCAACGACAAAAAGGTGAAAACATACAACTCTAGGGTCGATCAGATCCGGGGAGCACCCGATATTGAAAGGATCGGACTCTAAAAAAAATTTAGAAGTCATTTCCTCCGAGCGCGGCACCAAAGTCTATCCCGAAGAGGTTTTGAATGCCCGGCATTCCCAAATATAATGGGAACAACGGATCCAAATGAGCATGTAACCTCCTATACATGCGCGATCAAAGGGAACGATTTGGAAGATTATGAAATAGAGTCGGTGTTGCTGAAGAAGTTTGGGGAAGTGTTGTCCAAGGGAGCAATGATATGGTATCACAACCTACCTCCAAATTCCATTGATTCATTTGCTATACTTGCAGATGCTTTCGTAAAGGCCCATGCCGGAACCATCAAGTTCGAGACTAGAAAGTCAGATCTTTTCAAGGTCAAATAAAGGGATAACGAGAAGCTCTCAGAGTTCGTGTCAAGATTCCATATGGAGCGGATGGATATGCCACCAGTTGAGGATGATTGGGTTGTTCGGGCATTCACTCAGGGGTTTAACCCCAGAAGTTCCTTGGCCTCTCAACAACTAAAGCAAAATTTGGTGGAGCACCTGGCGGTAACCTTAGCCGATGTCCACAATAGGTGCCAGTCGAATATCAGGGTCGAGGACGACCAACTCGGGGCCCCTTCTGGGTCTGTTTATTGCATCATAACTGATGATAGATCTAAGAGAGCCATTGATCAGGAGCCAAGACAGGTCCGAGATCGATATCAGCCATACAGCACGGATCGGAGGGAAAACGGATCCGGGCGTCACCCAGTAAGGAACGATAAGAGAAGTGATCGAGGGCCGAGCGACCGGTTTGATGAGCAAGAACGGGTTCGGCAGGTCACTCGGGAGTAGGGAAGCGCCAAGGTTATCGGAGTATAACTTCAACATAGACACTGCAAGCATCGTATCAGCCATAGGGTGCACCAAAGATACCAAGTGGCCCCGACCATTACAGTCCGACCCAGCTCAGAGAGATCCTAATTTGATATGTAAGTATCACATCATTCACGGTCATATGACCGAAGATTGCCGACAGTTAATAGAAGAAGTTGCTCGACTGTTCAACAATGGGTACCTCCGAGAATTCCTAAGCGAGCGAGCCAAAAACCACTTCAGAAAGAGGGATGCCAACAAACATGTCGAACTAGAAGAGCCTTAGCACGTGATCAACATGATCATTAGGGGAGTCGAAGTCCCCCAAGGGACAATGATAAAATGCACTAAAGTATCTATTACGAGGTAAAAATGCATCGGGGATTATGTTATGGAGGGAGTTATTTTGTTCAGTGACGAAGATGTTGAGGGCATCGTATAGCCTCACAACGATGCACTGGTAATATCTATACTTATTAATACATCTCGAGTTAAACGTGTGTTGATTGATCCAGGTAGCTCGGCCAACATCATCAGGTCAAGGGTCATAGAGCAATTGGGGTTACAGGATCAAATCGTACCGACGGTCTGGGTATTGAATGGATTCAACATGACGTGTGAGACCACGAAAGAAGAGATAACTTTTCCGGTAAACACTATCGGAACAATCCACGAAACAAAGTTCTATATGATCGAAGAGGAAATGAGGTACAATGCTTTATTCGGAAGTCCATGGGTCCACAACATGAGGGAGGTACCTTCGAACTTACACCAGGAGCTGAAATTTCCCACACCATGAGGGGGAGTCAAAACGGTCTAAAGAGAATAGTCGTCCGCAAGGAAAATGTTTGATGTCGATGAAGTGATCCCGATGCCCACGGTTTCAACATCGAAGAGCATGGAACTGACCAAAAAAGAAGAGATTAAATAGCAGTCAATGATATCGGCCTCAGCCAGACCGGAGAAACGGGAAGAACACGGAGCGGATGATGTACACGATTACGGTGTCCCGAGATCATTTATAGCTCTCGATGACACCGATGCCACCAAATGAATGGTCGAGTAGTTGGAGCAAGTTATACTAGTCGAGCACCTACCGGATCGAAAGGTATACCTGGGCACGGGGTTAACCCCCGAGCTTAGGAAAAAACTTATTAATTTTCTTAAAGCTAACATTGACTGTTTTACTTGGTCTCATTTAGACATGACAGGGATCCCACCAAAGGTAGCTACTCATAAGCTGAGTTTGGACCTGAAGTTACATCCGGTCAAGCAGAAGAGAAGGCCACAGTCCGAGATCAAACACGCGTTCATCAAGGATGAGGTATCCAAACTTCTAGAAATAGGTTCCATCTGGGAGGTTAAATACTCGGATTGGTTAGCTAACGTAGTGGTAGTACCTAAAAAGGAAATAAACTAAGAATGTGTGTAGATTATAAGGACCTAAAAGAAGCATGTCTGAAGTATTCTTTCCTTTTGCCTAAAATCGATCGAATGATCGACGCGATGGCCGGGCACGAGATACTCAACTTTCTCGATGCCTACTCCAGGTATAACCAAATTCGGATGGACCCGGATGATCAAGAAAAGACTTATTTCATAACAAAGTTCGAGACATACAGCTATAACGTAATGCCATTCGGACTAAAGAACATTGGTGCCACCAACCAACGCCTAGTAAACCGGATGTTCGAAGGACAAATAGGAAAATCAATGGAAGTTTATATTGACGATATGTTGGTCAAGTCTCTACGAGCAGAGGACCATTTGAAACATTTGCAGGAAACCTTCGATATATTAAGGAAGTACAACATGAAGCTAAACTCGGAGAAGTGTGCATTTGGGGTCGGCTCGGGCAAGTTTCTCAGGTTCATGGTATCTGATCGAGGGATAGAGATCAACATCGACAAAATAAAGTCCATAGAGGACATCACCGTAATCGACAACGTCAAGGCGGTTCAAAGACTGACAGGGCAGATAGCCGCATTGGGCCGGTTCATCTCGAGATCGTCGATAAGAGCCATCGATTCATATCACTATTGAAAAAGAAGAATGATTTTTCTTGGACACCGGAATGCCAACAAGCTTGGTAAGAACTCAAGTAATACCTGTCAAGCCCCCCTTTGCTACACACTCTGAAGGCAGATGAACAACTATACCTTTACTTAGCGGTTTCCAAGGTGGCGGTAAGTGGTGTCTTAGTCCGGGAGGAAGAAGGTATGCAATTCCCTATTTATTATGTTAGTAGAACCTTGGACGATGCCGAGACAAGGTATCCTCACCTAGAAAAGTTAGCACTCGCCTTACTAAGTGCTTCCAGGAAACTAAAGTCATACTTTCAATGCCACCCCATATGTGTCGTAACCTTTTACCCGCTGAGGAATATCATACACTAGCCCAAGCTCTTAAGTCGGCTGGCCAAATGGGTCGTGGAGATTAGCGAATACGATATCGAGTATCGACCCAGGACTTTCATAAAATCTCAGATTTTGGCAGACTTTGTGGCCGACTTTATGCCAGCCTTGATACCCGAGGTCGAAAGGGAATTGTTGCTCACCTCATGGACTAACTCGGGGATATGGACCATATTCACGGATGGTGCATCCAACGTGAAAGGTTTCGGGGCTCGGTATCGTGTTAAAACCACTCGCAGGTAACGTAATTAGACAATCTATTAGAACTGTTAAATTGAATAACAATAAAGCTGAGTATGATGCTATGATCGCAGGTCTAGAACTGGCTAAAAGCCTCAGGGCCTAAGTGATCGAAGCCAAATATGATTCCCTCCTCGTCGTAAATCAAGTCAACGTAATGTTCAAAGTAAAGGAGGAACAAATGTGGAGGTACTAAGACAAATTGCAGATAACTATTCGCCAATTTAAGGAATGGACTCTGCAGCACGTACCTCGAGACCAAAATAGTGAGGCTGATGCACTGGCCAACTTGAGTTCGTCTGTCGACTCCGATGAATTCAGCTCGAGGGCAGTGGTGCAGCTGATGAACTCGTTGGTAGAAGAAGGTCACACCAAAGTAAATTCGACAAGTTTGACTTGAGATTGGAGAAACAAATATATAGACTGCCTGAAGAAAAGGAAATTGCCATCAGTTCCCAAGGAATCGAGAGCCCTACATACCAAAGCTTCCAGATTTAGCTTAGTCGAAGGGGCATTGTTCAGAAGATCCTTCTTCGGCCTACTGGCTAGATGCTTAGGTCCGGGAGAGACCGAATACGCCATGAGAGAGGTCCATGCAGGCACTTGCGGGAACTATTCAGGGGCAGAATCCTTAGTCTGGAAGCTAATCAGAGTCGGCTACTACTGGAATGAAATGGAGAAGGATACGAAAGACATCGTATGCAAATGCGACGAATGCCAAAGACATGCCCCGATGATTCATCGGCCGGGATAGATGCTCCACCTGGTCCTGTCACCATGGCCATTTGTAAAGTAGGGAATGAATATCATCGGTCCCCTGCTATGGGCGCCCGGTAAGGTCCAATACATACTATTCATGACCGATTATTTTTCCAAATGGGTCGAGGACTAGGCGTTCGAGAAGGTCTGGGAGAAAGAAGTCATCGACTTCATATGGTATCACATAATATGTCTATTTGGGATACCGGCCTAGATCGTTTGCGACAATAGAAAACAATTTGTCAATAGCAAGGTAAGTAAGTTATTCGAAGACCATATGATCAATAAGATATTATCAATGCCTTACCACCCTAGTGGGAATGAGCAAGCGGAATCGACGAACAAAACTATCCTCCAAAACCTAAAAAAGAGATTGACCGGTTTGAAGGGAAAGTGGAAGGAAATCTTGACTGAAGTCTTGTGGGCCTACCATATGACTTTGAAGTCGAGTACCGGAGCGACCCCATTCTCTCTAGTCTACGGAGCAGAAGCCTTAATACCAGTCGAGGTAGGGGAACCGAGCCTCAAGTTCTAGTATGCTACCTAAGTGTTAAACAGCGAGGCCATGACCATGAGCCTGGAATTATTGGACGAAAGACCAGAAGCCGCCCTGGTCCGGTTGGCCGCCTAGAAGCAGTGAGTAGGGAGCTATTACAATAAAGAGCCAACCTTCGACATTTTCAAGTTGGGTACTTGGTATTAAGAAAAGTAACACTACACACCAGGAACCCAAACAACGGTAAACTAGGCCCGAATTGGGAAGGACCATATAGAATTTCCGGAATAACCGGCAAAGGCTCGTACAAGCTTGAATCGGGAAACGGTGTAAAACTAACAAACAACTAAAACGTGGCACACTTAAAGCGATACTACTGCTAAGGTACTAACTCAATTCCCTTTTTTAATTTAGTTACATTACGGACTAACCTATACATGTACCCGGCCAAGGGCAAATGTGACTATTAGGTCTGAAAGCACATGTTGTACAAGTTTTTCCCTTGAACCACATGGGTCTTTCTACAAGGTTTTTAACGAGGCAACAGTAAAACGTGCTACCTTAGCTTTGAAGACCGGCCTTAAACCGAAATTGTTGATCGTTTGCACCGAAACGACAGTATCCGAGCCCTCACAAGTTCGGCCTCAAATACTGGGGCCCATTACCCCTAGGTTAAGATCCTTATAAAGGTAAAAATTTATATGTCAAAAGCTAAGGCTTGGTGATTAGGATTCATTGTAAGGGTCAAACAGTCATACGAACCGTGCCAATGTAGCTCATTCCAGCCATGACACAAGGCTTATGCGCCTACGATTATATACCCTACACATAAAACAATAAAAGAAAATTTTTCTTCCCTCACACTTTATTATTACGCATTTTGAATTTTGCTTCGTCAATGCGTCACAACGGATCCTAGATCCTAGAGCCCACGGGCTACCCTGACTCGGGGACTATTGTCCGATAAAATATCGGACGGTCCGGACCATCGAATCTCGGAGGCACCTAGCCTATTAGGCAGTGCCCGAATACGAAAGGCTACGGCCACCCTAAAGCGATCGGGAGACGTTTGTAGTCCGCACTCGGAAAGTAAGGCCCTTACATATAATTAAAACCTATGAAAAGGTTACCCTCGGTAGAAATATCGCCATATATGACTAAAACACTTAAGCATCTTAAAAGTCTTCGATTTTATCAAAATCTCGAAGCCACAAGTAATCCGAAGTTGTCATCAAAATCGAGCTCCATTAGGGCCTCTAAAGAACGAATGCCCCAGACTACATTTGATTATATGCTAAGGCATTAATAACGATACACAAATAAAAGTTCGCAAATAGATGCTGAAAAGTAAAAATATGGTATTGCCGATATTACAATGGCACGATAAGACGGTCTTGAAATAAACAAGAAATAAAATATACAAGGGAAAACAAAAAAGAACTAAGGCAATAATGCCTAATTTTCACCGGGGCTTGACTCTGCACTGGAACTATCGGAATCGTCGGAACCTTCGGGCTCATAAAGTTCCTTTGCCTCGTCCTCAATCCTCTTGGCCTCTTCATTCTCAGCCGACAGTTCATATCCTCGGACGTGAATCTCATCGAGTGTCTCCCTCTGGGATAACCGCTTTACATACTCGGTCTTCGTCTTTAAGCGGGCCTCGACTATCTTCACATCAGCCTTATATTGCGCCAGCATTTCCTCGACTTCGGAGGAATCAATCAAAGTTGCCTCTAATTTGGACTTCAGCACAGTGTATTCCTGGCCGAGGGCATCCTGTTCTGTGACGGTTGAGTTCAGTTGTGCTCGGAGTTCATCATTCAGTCGTGACCACTTGTCGTCTTTGCCCTTTGCCACTCAGATCTGGTCCTTAATCATTGCAAGCTCCTCTTTTGTAGCCTCCTTTTTCCGAAGCCAGCAAGTTTATCCTGCCCTTCATCGCCTCGACCATGGTCTTGACCTCATCCATCTCGGCCTGAAGCTGGTCAATCAAGTATATCTTCTCTTGGACCTACAAATTTGCGTCATTAGTCATCACAAGCAACTTCTCATTTTTAGCCTCAAAGATCTTTACCTTCTCAACAAGTTCGGCATGCTCCCATTTTACGGACAAGGCTTCTTTCTATGCCTTTTCTAGCTCGGCTCGGAGAATTGGGAGGTCTTTGATGGCCTCGTCTTGTTGCTCACTGAGAGCCTTATACATATCCTTCTTCCGGACTTGCTAATTGAGCTCGAACTTGAGTTGGCTAACTTCCAAGCAGGACTGAAGGAAGCTTTCATGATCGAGCACCAAAGCTTGAAAAATAATGAGGTCATTAGAATATGCTAAAACTAAGCAAAATTCGCAAAGGATATAAAGAATATATGTCTTACCTGAGTCAGTGCATGTTGCTCCTCGTTGAAGAGGCTTGAGGTGCCTACATAATTCATCTTCGCTTGTTTCTCCTTGGTCACCAGGCAACGAAGGTAGCTGGCCACACCCACCGAAGCGGACAGTGCCCGGGCATCTACTGGGATAGTAAGAAAAACTGTTCTCTTGTGGTCGGGATCCATAATCGAGGTAAGGAACTACCTCATTAGCTTAGGCTCGAGCTCGGCTCGCCCGATCCCGATGACTCATCCTTTTTTGGGACCTCCAGGTGACCAAACCCGGAGTAGTCCTCCAGCGCGCTCATGTCCATGTCGTCGAAGAACATGTTGAGGGAATCATCTGGGCCCGATGCCGTTTCGTTTGATTTCTCTTTACCAGCTTGAGCCTCTCTCACCATGGACTCTGTGTGGGACAGTGTCTCCGCGATGTCGATTACACTGACTACCTCCTTCGAGGTAGGAGTGGCTTCTCGGGAATCTGTGGCCTCCGATTATCCTTCTGGTTCCCGAGATAGAGGGGAATCGGCCTCTCGCCACCTTCCTCAGTTGTTGCTTTCTCCCCCTCGTTGATGGCCGATCAATGAGCAATGAACTCAAGATTGTCATCCTCAGGGTAATCCCTGATCCGGAAGAGGGAATCGGGTTCCGGTACCCTGGCTTTGGTATTCTTTTTGTTGCTTTTCCGGACACAGACAGCAACCCTCTTCTTCTTCACCTCTGTGTCTTGGGAACCGGAGGATTTCCTCTTTTTCTTTTTCTCCTCCTTTGAGGAAACTCCGTGCTACCCTGAAGTATAGGTTTTAGCAAGCGAGGACGGGGCCTCGTCCTCATCCAATGGCAGAAGCTCGGTGGTCTTGGGCAAACCTGTAAAGGGGAAAAGACTTAGCAAATATAAAAGTTAGGTTTATAAATGAAATTATTCGGGCAGAAGACTCACCATGGGAACGGGCCTCCCACTTGCCCCTCGAGAGCTTGCGCCATTCACGCTCAAAGTTAGACATTTGTTTGCAAATCCCCTCGATCCACTCCTTGAAGCAGGGAATTGCATCTGGAACTGATAAGTGTAGATTTTGACCACTTATTAGTACCTTTTTACTTTTGTTTTAGTCTGAAAGTTGATTTATGTTCCCAAAACTAATGAAAGTATGCAAATTGTAGGAATGTAGGAAATTTGGGCTCAAATAAAGAAATACGACTCAAAAAGGAGTGTTTCGTCTCACGAGGCAAGAAGGGTGCAACATACTAGAAGTGTGGTCCACAGAATCAAGTGCAGACCGCAGAACTGATGAAGAAGCCCAGCAGTATTTGAAGCAGAAGTGCGAACCGCACACAATTTGT
Source organism: Nicotiana tomentosiformis (assembly GCF_000390325.3). Lineage (NCBI taxonomy): Eukaryota > Viridiplantae > Streptophyta > Magnoliopsida > Solanales > Solanaceae > Nicotiana > Nicotiana tomentosiformis. The sequence goes on along the minus strand of NC_090822.1, from coordinate 101,396,556 downwards.
GTGGCCGCAGAACATGGTCCGCACTGACAAGAATTCAAAAAGTTCAGAGAATGTGCAACTGACCAAGACTTGAAACCTTACCTGAAGTGCGGACCGCACATGAATTGTGGGGCCGCAGAAATTAAATCGCAACCGCAGACCAAATTATGCGGCTATGAATCTAGCCCCCTGCAAACTCAAGAAATGTGTAGACCGCACATAGAATTGTGCGGCCGCAGAACCTCCCAAGGCGCATTTTTGTCAGCGAATTTTGAGCCACTATAAATAGACGGGAATCACATTTTTCGGTCAAGTTTTGAAGTTCTAGCAACTATAGTCGTTGTAGTTTTCCATTTTAGGAAATTGGTGATCATTTTGGGATAAAAACATCATAGTTTAACATTTTAATTTTATATTATAGGATTCATTAGTATTTCTTCTTTGTTTTCTTCATTTTATACTATGAGTAGCTAGACTTTTACTAGGGTTGTGACCTAACCCTAGTGTGTAAATCTTATGGGTATTTAATTTAATGTTTGTTTATAATTGGGTGTTTGTTATTTAGCCTGTTTTATGCTTTAATTATAGAATTATTGGTTAAAAATATTGATTCATGCCTTTTTTACTTAGTCTTTACTTGAGAAAGAGGGACCTAGTCTAGCAAAACTTGGCAAATAAGAAATTCGGCTAGTTAAGGATTTGACTAGCCTAATTAAAGTGTTGGAACTAGAGATAGGGAAAACCCGACTTGAGCTCATATCAACTAGTTAGCTTGATACCCATTTGGGCTTGAGGAAGCCAAATTGAGCAAAATCACTCTATGACCGAGAGGTATTGAATAGGTAACTTAGAGTTGAGAGCTATAATACACCCCGATCAATAAAACAAGTATTGACATGCTCAATCCATTAGGCGAACACCTAGGTGAAGGTCGCATCCCTAGGCCTTTTAACCATTTGGTAAAAGCAACAAAAACAATTACTCACTTTCTAGTTTCTTCTCATTAGTTTACAACTGTTAGTGTTAATTTAGAAGTAGAAAATAAAATCCCTTGTGTAGAAGCGCAGTTAAGTTATTTCATTTATTCTCATCAAGTGTACACCCTAACACCCATATTAAACTCCCTGTGAAAATCGACCCCGACTCTTGTTGGGTACTATTCTTTCAACGACCCTTTTCTCTCATTATTGAGTGTGGATTGGACATGGATTAATTTTTGGCGTCGTTGCCGAGGAGTTAAAACGGTGTTAGCTATATATTTGAGTATATTTTTTGGAAAATCTTCTTTCCCTTCCGTGTTACTAATTTGTTTGAGAAATTATAAATACAAACATGGCGAACGGTGAGCTCGATAATTTGCCTTTGGGGGAATTGGATGGCAAGGAGGAACAAGTAGAAGAGGTACCTCAGGAGCCACAAGCCAATCGAAGAGGTCAGGTACCACATGACAATGTGCACGTCCACCCCCTACCTCCACCACGAGCAGCTATACACCAGGTTATGCAAGTGCAATAGTCCCTCCCCATATTAAGGCAGGTAACCTTCAAATAACCAATGTGAGGCTCACTTTGCTTGACCAACGGGATTTCTTTATCGGTACTCCAACTCAAAATGCTTATAAAAATTTGAAGGGCTTTGTGGATACATGTTGGGGGACCAAGAAAACTAATATTTCCGATGATGCATTGAGGCTAAGGATTTTTCCCTTCTCTCTATGGGGGAAAGCGTTAGATTGGTTGAAATGATTGTCGAACCATTCAATTCACACTTAGGATGAGTTGGCTGAAAAGTTCATTGCTAAGTTTTTCTCTCCCGACATGGCTACACTTCGAGATGAGATCTTGGGAATTCAAGCAAGAGCCGAATGAACCAGTACACGAGATATGAGAGCGCTATAAAACAATGGTTAAGGAATGTCCCAACAACAATACGACCAAAAACATGATACAATAAACCTTTTATTATGGAACTAACATAACCAACCAATATGTAGTGAATCAACTAGCCAGTGGGAAATTTATGGCTATGCCTTATGCGGAGGCATGTGAAATCTTAGATGAGATGGCAGAAACATTGTCAGCTTGGAAATCCCAGGCCAATGTCCGACAAGGTGATCCGAATATGATCCACCTCCACAAAGAATTGCAAGATCATGGGCAAGCCATTGCCGAATTCACCATTACCATGAATCAACTAGTAAAAGCTCAACTTAGTCAAGTGCAAGCCCCTAAGCAAGTTCATGTTATGGAAAGAGTGAATGTTTTGGTGAACAAGAAGAGGACTAAGGGTCCACAAGTGCAAACTCGAATGGAGAACTATGTGCAAGATGATGGTGGTTTTGATGAAGATGATTCTTATAATGAGCAAGAGGAGGAAGTGCAATATGTGAACAATTTTCAAGGGCAAAGAAACAACTTCCAAGGCCCAAACCAACAATAATGGCGACCACAAAACAATCACGGTAATTGGAATTCTAACATTCAAGGGAATTGACATAATAACAACAATCAAAAAAATTGGAGTGTAATAACAATCAAGAAAATTGGAGTGGAAACAACCAAGGAAATTGGGGAGGCAACAACCAAGGTGGTTGAAGTAACAATCAAGGCAGCCGGGGGTCAGGTTTTCAAAGGCCTCCAATGTATCACCAACCGATCAACCCACATCCTTATCCTTCTCATGGGTCAAGTTCTTCAAACAATGAGATGGGACGTATTGAGAATATGTTCAAGCAAATGATGGAAAAGAATGCTGATTCGGATGCCCAACTTTCCTCACACAACACATCAATCCGCAACCTAGAAGTTCAAATGGAGCAAATCTCTCAAGCTTTAAATTCTCGTCCTAAGGGGGCACTACCAAGTGAGATGGTGGTGAAACCAAAGGGTATTAACAATACGGGGCATGCTATGGTGATTATCACAAGAAGTGGAAAAGGCGGGAATGCACCCACCTCAAGTGGAAGGCGACTTGTTGAGGATGATCAAGTAATCCAAGAAGAAGAGATCCCGAACAATGATGTTCAACCAAATAAAAAAGTTTGGATTGATATTGATGATAGTGTGGAAGAGACTCAAGAGGAGATGAACCCGTATAGGGAACACATCATTGACATACCGGAACCGGTAGTGCAAAATGCAAAGATACAATTGCCTAAGCCTCCACCTCCATACCTTCAAAGACTTGCCAAGCAAAATGGTGAGAACCAATTCAAGAAGTTCATTCAAATGATGAAGAGTCTTTCAATCAATGTACCATTGGTAGAAGCTTTGGAACAAATGCATGGTTATGCAAAGTTTATGAAAGATCTTGTGACAAAGAAGCGGTCGATAAACTTTGAAACTATCAAAGCCACTCATCAAGTGAGTGTGATTGTTCATTCAATGGCTCCTAAGTTGGAGGATCACAGTGATTTCACGATTCCTTGTACAATTATAAGTGTCGAGTTTGCTAAAGCTCTTTGTGATCTTGGGGCAAGTATAAATTTGATGCCCTATTCGGTTTTTAAGGCTTTGGGGATTGGGCAACCAAGACCCACTCCGATGAGATTGCAAATGTCCGATTGTACCATGAAAAGGCTATCGGGTGTGATTGAAGATGTTTTGGTCCGGGTTGATAAATTCATTCTTCCGATGAATTTTGTTATTCTAGATTGTGAGGTGGATTATGAGGTACAAATTATTCTTGGGAGACATTTACTTGCTACGGGTAAGGCTCTTTGTGATGTTGAAGCCGGAGATCTCACTTTTCGGGTTGGTGATGAAAATGTGGTATTCCATGTGTGTAAGTTCATGCGGCAACCAAATAGCAATGGGGTGTGTTCTTTTTTGGATTTGGTGACCGATGTCATTATTGATGATACAAGTGCTACAATCAACATTGGTGATATATTGGAGGCCGTCTTGCTCAACTTTGATGATGAAAAGATGGATAGCTTCATGGAATGTGTGAACTATTTGCAAGGAATGGGGTCGTACAACTATGCACCCTGGAAACTGTCCTTGGATCTTGAAAATAGGAAGACTCCCCCTACAAAGCCTTATATTGAAGACCCACCTACCTTGGTGTTGAATTTATTGCCTCCACATCTTCGGTATGAATTTTTTGGCCGTTGTTCTATTTTACCAGTTATTCTTTCCTCTTAATTGACTAACATGCAGGTAGATTCTACATTGGCGGTGTTACAAAAGAGGAAGAAGGCTATTGGTGGACCTTGGCGGATATTCGGGGCATAAGCCTCGCCTTTTGCATGCATAAGATCAAGTTGGATGATGGTGCTAAACCATCTGTTGAACATCAAAGAAGACTCAATGAGGCTATGCAAGAAGTTGTCAAGAAGGAGATTATCAAGTGGTTGGATGTCGGGGTTGTCTACCCCATCTCCAATAGTTCATGGACTTCTCTGGTTCAATGTGTCCCAAAGAAGAGGGCATGACGGTGGTCACCAATGACAAGAATTAATTGATTCCTACAAGAACGGTGACTGGTTGGAGGGTGTGTATGGACTATCGCAAGCTCAGCAAGGTAACAAGGAAGGATCACTTTCCACTTCCTTTCTTAGATCAAATGCTCGATAGATTGGCCAATCGTGCTTTCTATTATTTTTTTATGGGTACTGGGGTGTAACAACCCAGTCGGTCATTTTGAGAGTAATAGTCCCAATCCCCTATTTATTGCTTCTCCCATATCTGTTTCTACTATTGTGACTAGCCGGGAGTTTTCATTTTGATTTTTGGAGTGTTTTGGGACACTCAGTCCCTAAATGGAGGTTTAAGCCTTAGGATTAGGACCGTAGTTGAAACTATGTGAAGAAGACTCCAAAATGGAATTCTGTTAGTTCCGTTAGCTTCGTTAGGTGATTTTGGTCTTAGGGGCGTGTCCAGAATGTGTTTTGGGGGCTCGTAGCACATTTAGGCTTAAAATGGCGAAAGTTAAAATTTTGGACTTTTGGACCGGTAGTGAAAATTTTGATATCGGGGTCGAAATCCGATTTCGGAAGTTGGAGTAGGTCCGTATTGTTGAATATGACTTGTGTGCAAAATTTGGGATCAATCGGATATGGTTTGGTTGATTTCAGCATCAGTTGTAGAATGATGAAGTTTCAAGTACTTAAGATTTCAATTGGAGGGTGATTCGCGATTTTTTGCGTTGTTTGATGTGATTTGAGGGCTCGACTAAGTTTGTATAGTGTTTTAGGATTGGTCGGTATATTAGGTTAGGGTTCGGGGGCCTCGGGCGTGTTTCGGATGCTCAACAGGTCATTTTGGACTTAAGGAGTTGGCAGTTTTTGCTGGTGTTCTGCAGCTGGTTTCCTTCATCGTGATCGCATGAGAAGGCTCGCGATCGCGTAGAATAATTAGAAGACCATTTGGGTTATCTCTTCACGTTCGCCAAGAATGGGACGCGATCGCATAGGTTCGTCAGGTTATGCATCGCGAACGCGTGGGCTAGGCCGCGTTCGCAAAGAAGAAATAAGGCAGCAGTGGAATTGGGTGTTGTTCTTCGCGATCGCGTGAGGTCAGTCACGATCGCGTAAGTATGAGGAGCTATTTCATCGCGTTCACGTGGAGAGTTACGCGTTCGTGTGGAGAGTTACGCATTTGTGTAGAGTAAAATAATGGGGCAGCGAAGTTGCTCTTCGCGATCGCGAGGGTGTTTCCGCGATCGCGATTAAGGAATCACTGGGCAGTGCTTAAACATTCCAAAAACAGGGGTTTTGCCATTTTATCAAAAACTTGAGTTGGGAGCTCGGATTTGGATGATATTTTGAGGGAGTTTCATAGATATCGATTGGGTAATGATTCTACGCTCCATTTTGGTTATATTCCACTAATCTAATCATTAATTTCCTTTTTAATTTCGGATTTTGGGGTTGAAATTGGGAGGAAAATGGAAGTACTTCTTTAACAAAGATTTCGAGTTTTGAAAGGGGATTTGTGGTCGTATTTGAGTAATTTTTATATGGTTGGACTCGTGAGTGAATGGGTGTTCATATTTTATAACTTTTACCCGATTTCAAGACGTGGGCCCCACGGGCAATTTTTGAGTTAATTTCGGAATTTTTGTTAAAGTGTTGATTTCTTTAATTAGATGAGTCTATTATGGTTGTATTTATGATACGTAATTGCTTTTGGCTAGATTTGGGCCATTCGGAGCTGAATATTCGTGGGAAAGGCATTGTGACCAATTGATTAAGCTTGGTTCGAGGTAAGTGGCTTGCCTAACTTTGTGGGGTATGGGGGAATCCCCTTAAGATTTGGAACTATTGTGATATGTGAGCGTCGTGTATGTGAGGTGACGAGTACGTACACGGTCTAGTTGTGGAAAAAAATGATTTTTTTACGGAGCAGCAACTTGTTTTCCTTTTATTTTGAGTTATACCATTTTAATGAGTATCAATCTATTTTCATTCTTAATTGAGTTATTCCAATATGTGTAGCTATCCTGTTTAGTCTAATGCATTATGTCTACGTGTCTTAACTGCTTATGTGAACTCTGTGCAGCATGCTTTAGTGAATTTCCTGCTTCTTCCTTGACTGGTACTTAGTCTAAATCGTAAGTTTTCATGATGTAGTTGTATTTCTATTGTTTGCGCTGCATATTTACTTTGGGACTACGGAACAGTATTCCGAGAGATCCCCCATGTACTGCATATTTACTTTGGGACTGCGAAATGGTATTCTGAGAGATCCTCATGTACTGCATATTTACTTTGAGACTACGGAACGGTATTTCGGGAGATCCCTTGTACTGCATATTTACTTTGGGACTACGGAACGGTATTCCGGGAGATCCCCTTGTACTGCATATTTACTTTGGGACTACGAAACGGTATTCCAGGAGATCCCCCTGTCTTGCATATTTACTTTGGGACTACGGAACGGTATTTCGGGAGATCCCCCTACACATTTATGTTTGGGACTACGAGACGATATCTCGGGAGATCCCTTGTTGTGTTTCTGTGTATTGAGCTGTTACCTTCTATAAATTCTTGTTAAATTTTAGTCTTTATTTTACTGCGATATTTCATTTTTGCCTTGCTTTATTATCATATTCCAGTAGGGGCCCGGACCTGACCTCGTCACTATTCTACCGAGGTTAGGCTTGGAACTTACTGGGTACCGATTGTGGTATACTCATGCTACTCTTCTGTACATGTTTTGTGTGCAGATCCAGGTACTTATTATTATCCCTGCTACTAGCTGAGAGTGTTTGCTGCTGTACGGAGACTTCAAGGTATATTTACTGTGTCCGCAGACCTCGGAGTCCCCCTCTATTTCCTCATATGTCATTTACCTTCCTTACTTCTGTTATTAGACTCTGGTGTATAGAGATACTAGTTTTCTTTTGTAGCTTGTGACTTATAAAGTTTCGGGTTTTGGGATTACTGTGTATTTTGAACAATTAACTGTTTAATTCATGTTTTCATTTCATTATTCCGCAAATGTTAGGCTTACCTAGTCATAGAGACTAGGTGTTGTCACGACATCATATGGAGGGAAAATTGGGTCTTGACAAGTTGGTATCAGAGCTCTAGGTTCGTAGGTGTCGTGAGTCACAAGCCGATTCATTAGAGTCTCGCGGATCGGTACGGAGACGTCTGTACTTATCTTTGGGAGGCTATGGAACTGTTAGAAAATTTTCACAACTTTGATTCCTTGTCGGGCATAAATTGTTGACTTCAAAGATTCTAAACTTCTATATTCTATTCTCTCACAGATGGTGAGGACACGTACAAGCGGATCTGATGAACAGGCACCCGCACCCCCTGCTAGAGCCGCGAGAGGTCAGGGCCGGGGTAGAGGCCGAGGATGTCCACGTGGTGCAGCCAGAGCACCCGCACAAGCTGCCACAGAGGAGCCCCCAGTAGCTTCAGCTGGAGGGCAGGCACCTGAGGTACCTGTCTCTGCACCAGCCCTCCAGAAGACTCTAGCCCTGTTTCTGAGTATGTTCAGCACCTTAGCTTAGGCTGGATTGATTCCACTTGCTCCTGCCACATCTCAGGCCGGAGGAGGAGCACAGACTCCCGTTGCCGGTACTCCGAAGCAGCGGGTTCAGGTCGACCAGGTTCCAGAGATTGTACCAATGCAGCCGGTAGCTCCAGCTCAGCCCAAGGTTAGGGTAGCAACTTCTGAGGCGGAGCAGCTCAAACTTGAGAGGTACAAGAAGTACCACCCACCTACCTTCAGCTGATTGGCTATAGATGATGCTCAGGGTTTTCTGGAGGAGTGTCATCATATTCTCCGTACTATGGGCGTAACGGAGACGAGCGGGGTTTTTTTTTTTACTACATTCTAGCTTAGAGGAGCAGCCTATCAGTGGTGGCATGCTTATGAGTTGAGTAGTCCGGCTGAGGCAGCTTTACTTACATGGACTCAGTTCTCGGACATGTTTTTGAGAGAGTATGTCCCTCATAGCCTCAGGGACTCATGGCGCGCGGCGTTTGAGCAGCTGCGCCAGGGTGCTATGACTGTGTCAGAGTATGCAGTTCGCTTCAGTGATTTAGCCCGACATGCACCGGCCTTAGTTGCCACAGTTCGAGAGAGGGTTTGATGGTTTATTGAGGGACTCCATCCCAGCATCCGGAGTAGTATGGCCAGGGAGTTGGAGATGGATATTTCTTATCAGCAGGTTGTGAGTATTGCCAGGAGATTTGAGGGCATGTTTGCCCGGGATAGAGAGGAGAGGGAGGCCAAGAGGTCTCGAGAGACAGGTTATTATTCTGGAGCTCGTGTCCCAGCAGCTCGCCATGGTAGGGGTTATGTGAGCCACCCTGTTCATTCAGCTCCTCCAGCTGCCAGCGGTGTTCCAGCTCCTTCTAGACCCTAGGGTGCCTCTTGCACGGGGTGTTCCTAGTGGCCAATCCAGCAGACCTGGCCCGAGCCAGTCACAGCAGCCACGCCCTCCTAGAGCTTGTTATGAGTGTGGAGACACTCTCCATATGGTGAGGGATTGCCCCAGGATTATGAGGGGTGCACCTCCATAGACTTCTCGGCCACAGTGTGCTCCACTGGGTCCTCAGGCTATGATTACAGCACCAGTTGCCACCCCACTTGCTCAGCTAGCCCGAGGTGGAGGTCGGGGACGTAGAGGTCACCCTAGAGGGGGAGGTCAGGCCCCTTCCTGCTCGTACAGAGGCAGATGCTTCTTATTCTATCATTACAGGTATTGTTCCGGTCTGTCATAAAGATGCGTCGGTATTATTTGACCCAGGCTCAACATACTCTTATGTGTCCTCTTATTTTGCCCCATATTTGGGCGTATTTCGGGATTCTTTGAGTTCCCCTATTTATGTGTCTACTCTTGTGGGAGATTCTTTTGTTGTGGACCGCGTTTATCGGTCGTGTTTGATTGATCTTAGTGGTTTTGAAACCAGAGCCGATTTATTATTACTCAGCATGGTGGACTTAGATATTATTTTGGGCATGGACTGGTTGTCGCCCCATTATGCTATTCTTGATTGTCATGCTAAAACCGTGACGCCGGCTATGCCAGGTTTACCACGATTAGAGTGGAGAGGTACCTTAGAGTATACTCTCAGTAGAGTTATTTCTTTTCTTAAAGCTCAACGAATGGTTGAGAAGGGGTGTGACGCGTATCTATCTTATGTGATAGATGTCAGTATTGATACCCCTACAGTTTAGCATATCTACCAGTAGTAGAGAGGCCATTGGCGTTGGATGTTCAGGCCTTAGCCAGCCAGTTTGTGACATTGGATATTTTTGAGCCGAATCGAGTATTGGCTTGTGTGGTCTCTCGGTCTTCTCTTTATGATCATATCAGGGAGCATCAGTATGATGACCCCCATCTGCTTGTCCTTAAGGACACGGTCCAGCACGGTGATGCTAAGGAGGTTACTATTGGAGATGATGGTGCATTGAGGATGCAGGGCAGGCTATGTGTGCCCAATGTAGATGGTTTGCATGAGTTGATTCTCCATGAGGCTCACAGTTCGCGGTACTTTATTCATCCGGGTGCCGCAAAGATGTATCAGGACTTGAAACAACATTTTTAGTGGAGAAGGATGAAGAAGGACATAGTAGAGTATGTGGCCCGATGTCTAAATTGCCAGCAGGTGAAGTATGAGCATCAGCAGCCAGGTGGGTTGCTTTAGAAGTTGGAGGTTCCGGAATGGAAATGGGAGCGGATCACTATGTATTTTGTTGTTGGACTCCCACGGACTCAGCGGACGTTTGATGCAGTTTGGGTGATTGTGGATAGGCTGACCAAGTCGGCTCATTTCATTCCAGTGATGACTACCTATTCTTCCGAGCAGCTAGCTCGAATCTACATCTGTGAGATCGTCAGGCTTCATGGCGTACCAGTATCTATCATCTCTAACCGGGGTACGCATTTTACATCACGGTTTTGGAGAGCTATACAGTATGAGTTGGGTACTCGAGTTGAGTTGAGCATAATATTTCACCCTCAGACGGACGGACAGTCTGAGTTCAGATACTAGAGGATATGCTTCGCGCTAGTGTGATAGATTTTGGGGGTGCTTGGGACCAGTTCTTGCCACTTGCGGAGTTTGCTTACAATAATAGTTATCAGTCCAGCATTCAGATGGCATCATATGAGGCTCTGTATGGTAGGCAGTGTCGGTCCCCAATGGGTTGGTTTGAGCCCGGCGAGGCCAGATTATTGGGTACGGACTTGGTTGAGGATGCCTTGGAAAAGGTTAAGGTGATTCAGGATAGACTTCGCACATCCCAGTCCAGACAAAAGAGTTATGTAGACCGGAAGGTTCGCGATGTGGCATTCATGGTTAGAGAGCGAGTCTTGCTCCGGGTTTCGCCTATGAAGGGTGTTATGAGGTTTGGAAAGAAGGAAAAGCTGAGCCTAAGGTTCATTGGTCCATTTGAGGTATTGCGGCGAGTTGGGGAGGTTTTTTATGAGCTTGCCTTGCCTCCCAGTCTAGCAGGAGTTCATCCGGTATTTCATGTTTCTATGCTCCGAAAGTATCACGGAGATCCGTCCCATGTGTTGGATTTCAGCTCAAGCCAATTGGACAAGGATCTATCTTATGTTGAGGAGCCAGTGGCTATTTTAGACAGGCGGGTCAGAAAGCTAAGATCAAAGAACATTGCTTCCGTGAAGGTTCATTGGAGGGGATAGTCGGTCGAGGAGGTGACTTGGGAGACCGAGCAGGACATGCGCAATCGTTATCCTTATCTTTTCACCACTTCAGGTATGTCTCTATACTCGTTCGAGGACAAATGATTGTTTTAAGAGGGGGAGGATGTAACGACCCGGCCGGTCATTTTGAGAGTAATAGCCCCGATCCCCTATTTACTGCTTCTCCCATATCTATTTCTGCTATTGTGACTAGCCGGGACGTTTCGTTTTGGTTTTTGGAGTGTTTTGGGACACTCAGTCTCTAAGTGGAGGTTTAAGCCTTAAAATTTGGACCGTAGTTGAAACTGTGTGAAGACGACTCCAAAATGGAATTCTGTCAGTTCCGTTAGCTCCGTTAGGTGATTTTGGGCTTAGGGGCATGTACGGAATGTGTTTTGGGGGCCCGTAGCTCATTTAGGCTTGAAATGTCGAAAGTCGAAATTTTAGAGTTTTAGACCGGTAGTGGAAATTTTGATATTGATGTCGGAATCTGATTCCGGAAGTTGGAGTAGGTCCGTAGTGTTTAATATGACTTGTGTGCAAAATTTTGGATCAATCGGACGTGATTTGGTCGATTTCAGCATCGGTTGTAGAATGATGAAGTTTCAAGTTCTTAAGATTTGAATTGGAGGGTGATTCGCAATTTTTAGCGTTGTTTGATGTAATTTGAGGGCTCGACTAAGTTTGTATAGTGTTTTAGGATTGGTCGGTATATTTGGTTAGGGTCCCGGGGGCCTCGGGCATGTTTCGGATGCTCAACAGGTCATTTTGGACTTAAGGAGTTGGCAGTTTTTGCTGGTGTTCTGCAGCTGGTTTCCTTCATCGCGATCTCATGAGAAGGCTCGCGATCGCATAGAGTAATTAGGAGACCATTTGGGTTATCTCTTCACGTTCGCCAAGAATGGGACGCGATCGCGTAGGTTCGTCAGGTTATGCATCGCGAACGCGTGGGCTAGGTCGCATTCGCGTGAAGAATTACGCTTTCGCGTAGAGTAAAATAATGGGGCAGCAAAGTTGTTCTTCGCAATCGCGGGGGTGTTTCCGCGATCGTGATTAAGGAATCACTGGGCAGTGCTTAAACATTCCAAAAATGGGGGTTTTGCCATTTTATCAAAAACTTGAGTTGGGAGCTCGGATTTGGACGAGATTTTGAGGGAGTTTCAGAGATATCGATTGGGTAATGATTCTACGCTCCATTTTGGTTATATTCCACTAATCTATCATTAATTTCCTTTTTAATTTCGGATTTTGGGGTTGAAATTGGGAGAAAAATGGAAGAACTTCTTCAACAAAGATTTCGAGTTTTGAAAGGGTATTTGTGGTCGGATTTGAGTAATTTTTATATGGTTGGACTCGTAAGTGAATGGGTGTTCGTATTTTATGACTTTTACCCAATTCCGAGACGTGGGCCCTACGGACGATTTTTGAGTTAATTTTGGAATTTTTGTTTAAGTGTTGATTTCTTTGATTAGATGAGTCTATTATGGTTGTATTTATGATATGTAATTGCTTTTGGCTAGATTTGGGCCATTCGAAGCCGGATATTCGTCGGAAAGGCATTGTGACCAATTATTTAAGCTTGGTTCGAGGTAAGTGGCTTGCCTAACTTTGTGTGGGGGAAATCCCCTTAAGATTTGGAACTATTGTGAAATGTGAGTGATGTGTACATGAGGTGATGAGTATGTACACGGGCTAGGATTGAAAAAAAACCGAATTTTTTTACTGAGCAGCAACCTGTTTTCCTTTTATTTTAAGTTATACCATTTTAATGAGTATCAATCTATTTTCATTCTTAATTGAGTTATTCCAATATGTGTAGCTTTCCTGTTTAGTCTAATACATTATGTCTACGTGTCTTAACTACTTATGTGAACTCTATGTAGCATGCTTAGTGAATTTCCTACTTCTTCCTTGATTGGTACTTAGTTTAAATCGCAAGTTTTCGTGATGTAGTTGTATCTCTATTGTTTGCGTTGTATATTTATTTTGGGACTACGGACCGGTATTTTGGGAGATCCCCCCTGTACTGCATATTTACTTTGGGACTACGGAACGGTATTTTGGGAGATCCCCATGTACTGCATATTTACTTTGGGACTACGGAACGGTATTTCGGGAGATCCCCATGTACTGCATATTTACTTTGGGACTACGGAACGGTATTCCGAGAGATCCCCCTGTACTGCATATTTACTTTGGGATTATGGAACGGTATTCCAGGAGATTCCCATGTCTTGCGTATTTACTTTGGGACTACGGAACGGTATTTCGGGAGATCCCCCTGCACATTTACGTTTGGGACTATAAGACGATATCTCGGGAGATCCCCTGTTGTGTTTCTGTGTATTGAGTTGTTACCTTCTATAAATTCTTTCTTGTTAAATTTCAGTCTTTATTTTACTGGGATATTTCATTTTTGCCTTGCTTTACTATCATATTCCAGTAGGTCCCGGACCTGACCTCGTCACTACTCTACCGAGGTTAGGCTTGGCACTTACTGGGTACTGATTGTGGTGTACTCATACTACTCTTCTGCACATGTTTTGTGTACAGATCCAGGTACTTCTTATCATCCCCACTACTAGCTGAGAGTACTTGCTGCTGTACGGAGACTTCAAGGTATATTTGCCACGTCCACAGACCTCAGAGTCCCCCTCTATTCCCTCCTATGTCATTTACCTTCCTTACTTTTGTTATTAGACTCTGGTGTATAGAGATACTAGTTTCCTTCTGTAGCTTGTGGCTTACGATGTTCCGGGTTATGGGATTACTGTGTATTTTGAACATTTAGTTGTTTAATTCATGTTTTCATTTCATTGTTCCGTAAATGTTAGACTTACCTAGTCATAGAGACTAGGTGTCATCACGACGTCATACGGAGGGGAAATTGGGTCGTGACATCGGGCTTTAACCAAATTCTCATTGCTCCGGAAGATCAAGAAAAAATAACCTTTACATGTCCATATGGTACTTTTGCTTTTAAGCTGATGCCATTTGATTTGTGCAATGCACCGATGACTTTTCAAAGGTATATGATGGCTATTTTCACGGACATGGTGGAGACTACCTTGTAGTTTTCATAAATGACTTCTCGGTGGTTGGGGATTCTTTTGATGATTGTCTTACAAATTTGAACAAAGTATTCGCTAGATGTGAAGAAACCAATTTGGTACTCAATTGGGAGAAATACCATTTCATGATTGAGGAAGGTGTTGTCCTTGGCCATAAAATCTCAAGGAATGGAATTGAAGTTGACAAGGCCAAGATTGAGGTGATTTCTAAGCTTCCACCCTAACTTGGATGAGGGTGTGCGGAGTTTCTTAGGCCATGCAAGTTTTTACCGGCGCTTTATCAAAGATTTCTCTAAAGTGGTGAACCTGTTATGCAAGCTTCTTAAGAAGGATGCCAAGTTTAATTTCAATGATGATTGCGTGAGAGCTTTTGAATTGTTGAAGCTCAAGTTGACAACTACTCTCATCATCACCGCTCCAAATTGGAGTGTGCCTTTTGAACTAATGTGTGATGCAAGTGACGTAGCGGTTGGGGCTGTTTTAGGGCAACATATCAACAAGATTTTCCATCCGGTCTACTATGCTAGTAAGACCATGAATGGTTCCCAAGTCAACTATATTGTTACAGAGAAAGAGCTCTTTGCTATTGTGTTTGCAATTGAGAAGTTTCGCTCGTACTTGATGGGTGCAAACGTTATTGTCCACACGGATCATGTGACACTTCGCTATCTTATGAGCAAAAAAGAGTCTAAAGCTCGATTGATGAGATGGGTACTCTTGTTACAAGAATTTGATATTGACATCCAAGATAGGAAAGATAGTGAAAACCAAGTGGCGGACCACTTGTCTCATTTGGAGGAGGAGGGGAGGCCGCATGATGGCCTTGAAATAAATGACTCCTTCCTCGGTGAGCGACTTTTGGAAATTTCAATAAAAGAGGTGCCATGGTTTGAGTACATAGCGAATTTTCTTATGTGTGGAATCATTCCGGATGAGTTCTCTTCAAGCCAAAGGAAGAAGCTCAAAAGGGATTGACAAGATTATTATTAGGATGAACCATACATTTTCTGAATTTGTATGGATGGGGTGATTAGGAGGTGTGTACCGGAAGAAGAGCAAGGTGATATTCTTGGGGATTGTCATTCTTCGCCATATGGTGGTCATCATGGTGGAGCAAGAACGGCGTCCAAAGTGCTTAGTTGTAGTTTCTATTGGCCTACTCTTTACAAGGATGCTAGTGAGTTGGTCAAAAGATGCGATGAATGTCAACGGGCCGGTGGAATCTCAAAGAAAAATGAAATGCCTCTCACAACCATCTAGGAGATTCATATTTTCGATGTTTGGGGCTAGGGGTGGCAAGTGGACCGGATGGGGCCCTAAACAGGCCTAACGGGCCGGTCTCATGGGCCGTTGTCCCGGGCCGATCCCGGTCCTTAAATAAACGGGCTAAATGCGCTTTTTGTTGGAACCGGCCCAAGACCGGGCCCATGAACTCATGGTCCCGGGCTAAACGGGTCGAGCTCGCGGGCCTAACAGGCTAAATGGGGCCAACGGCTAAGCGGTAATTTTTAAAAAAAAATTAAATAGAAATTAAAGACAAAAAGATGTTAAAAAAAATATCTAAGGCAATGCCTTATAAATTTATTATAGAATTGTGACCTAATTTTTTAATTCAAAATTAAAGACAAAAATATTATAAAAAGATATTCAAAGCAATGCCTTGTAATTTTATTATAGCAATAAAAAATATGGCAATATCTATCTTTCTTATAGCCTGTTTGGCCAAGCTGGAAAAATCAGCTTATTTTGAGAAGTGCTTTTTTCAAAAGTGTTTTTCAAAAAAGTACTTTTGGAGAAAAGTTGTTTGTGTTTGGCTAATCAATTTGAAAAGAACTTTTGAACAACAATTTGTGCTTGGCCAAACTTTTCTAAAAGTGCTTTTATGTGTCAAATTACAAAGTAAGGACATGAAGAGATTTGCTTAATAGTTAATATTATATAAGCAGATAAATAATTATAATTTTTTATTATAAAGATAATAAATAAGTTTTTTATTTTATTTAAGTAAAATATAAAAATAAAATTGAAAAGTACTTTATTCTTTCAAGATAATCTAAATATATCAAAAATCATCCAATAAATATGAAAGTTCATCCCAAAAGTCATTTTATATTACTTAATAGTTTAAACTAAGTAAGGTTATTTTGGTATATATAATATTTTGCAAAGGGTATTTTTGGTAGGAAGAAAAGTCAAAACTGCTTCTGCTTCTGCTTCTGGAGAGAAACTACTTTTTTCTGCTTCTTCAAAACTGTTTCTGCTTCTAACCAAAAGCACTTTTTTTCAAAAAAAGTTTGGTCAAACACCTCAAATTAAAGAAAAAAGCACTTTTGCCCTACTGAGAAGCTTAGCAAAACAAGTTATTAGTCTTCCTCCCCCTAAGGAATGAGCATAACAATGTGCTAATACCACAATTGAGAAGCAAAAGGAACTAAAAGATGTGCTAAAATACAAGTTAAATAATACATACTAATTTTTGTCCATACAAGTTACATGCTATCTCTTACAAACTTCATAAATCTTTCAAGGTTTGGAGGAAGTTCCGTTGGTGGTAGCGGAAAAATAGCTTGGTCATCGCCGCTTTCATTGTCGGGCGAAGCAGCATCCTCAGCAAGTTTAACTAGCATTTTCTTCGTAAGTTTCGTCTACCTCTGGTTGTGATTCAGGAAGTCCAAAATTTCTTCTTTTCAAACGGATCCAATCTCTGAAAAGTACTGATTTTTCCAATCTCTCCCTCATAGACGCTTTATAATCACCGATTTGAAGTCTTGCTTGACTGAAAGCGCTCTCCATTTCCACAGTTGAAGCTTGAATAGTTAAAATGTCTCGGGCCATCCTTGAAAGAACCGGAAAGTATTTTTCTTTGTCCTTGCACCATTGCAAAATATTAAAGGTGTCGTCGGGATTCACTTCCTCAAGTTGCTGCGAAGAATGAACTTCAAGCTCATTTAGTTATGAAAAATCATTACTAGAACCAAAAGAACCCCTAAATCTCTCCCAAACACTAAGTCCTCTTACTCGCGTAGTTTGAAGAAGAAGAATGATATAATGACTTATGTGAATCGTCGGTTTTGATTTTCAGGTTATTCGGAATCGAATTGGAATGAATTTCATTATTGAAGCTTTAAATTGGGAAAGCTGCTCAAGTTTGACTTTTTGTGAATTTGAACTCGGAACGGAGTTTTGATGGTTCCGGTAGGTCCGTTAGGTGATTTTGGACTAAGGAGCACGCCGGATTGTGATTTGGAGGTCCGTAGTGGAATTTGGCTTGAAATAGCGAAAGTTGGATTTTTGAAAAGTTTGACCGGGAGTCAACTTTTTGATATAGGATTCAGATTGTGATTCCGGGAATTGGAATAGCTTCGTTATGTCATTTGGGACTTGTGTTCAAAACTTGAGGTCAATCGGACGTGATTTGATAGGTTTCGGCATCGGTTGTGGAAGTTTGAAGTTCAAAGTTCATAGATTTTGATTTGAAGTGTGATTCATCGTTTTGATGTTGTTATGTGTGTTTTGAGGCCTCGAGTAGGTTTGTATTGTGTTATGGAACTTGTTGGTATGTTCGGACGGGGTCCCGAGGGGCTCGGTTGAATTTCGGACGTAGTTCGGATCATTTCAAATGGCTTTGCATTGTTGGTTTCCGCGATAAAGGTGTTTGGTCAGTGGAGCTATTTGTTCTTTGCGTTCGTGCTTCTGAGGTCGCGTTCGCATTGGGTTGAATATTTTTGTCTTCGCGTCCGCATCCATTGCTATGCGTTCGCGTAGTGTTGAGGTTTGGCAGCTGGGTGTTGGAGAATTCTTCAACGCGATCGCGACAGGTGAGTCGCGTTCGCAAAGCGTTGCATCAGTGGTCATTGAGTTAGCGTGGGGTGTATCGCGAACGCGTAGTGCTTTTTGTGGCAGTGTATTTTTGTTCATCGCGAACGCGATGGACTTCCCACGTTCTCGTAAGAGGATGCCTGGGCAAAAGTATAAAGTACTATATTTCAGGGGTTTCGGCCATTTTTGCATTTTTGGAGTTATAGAGCTCAGATTGAGGCGATTCCTGAGGCAATTTTCACCATGTGAACTGGGGTAAGTGTTCTCTACTCATTTTTGATTTTATATCATGAACCTATATTCGTTTTCGGCATTTGATTGAGGGTTCCAAAAGAGAAATTTGAGGGTTTTAGCCTAAAGTTTTATAAAGTTAATTTTTGAGTTTAGAACATCGATTCGGAGTCGGATTTGAGTAAAATTAGTATGGTTGGACTCATAATTGAATGGGCTATCAGATTTTGTGAGTTTTGTCAGGTTCCGAGGTGCGGGTCTGGGTTGGACGTTTTGGCCGATTTTGGGCTTTTGATTAAAGATTCGAC
The DNA here is from genome assembly GCF_000390325.3 of Nicotiana tomentosiformis. Classification (NCBI taxonomy): domain Eukaryota; kingdom Viridiplantae; phylum Streptophyta; class Magnoliopsida; order Solanales; family Solanaceae; genus Nicotiana; species Nicotiana tomentosiformis. The sequence continues at coordinate 101,378,030 of NC_090822.1, read as the reverse complement.
CTTTTTCATTTAGAATTGTTTCCTTGGGCTTTAATTGATGTATTTGAGTTGCTTTTGGCTAGTTTTGAGTCATTCAGAGTTTGCTACGCGCTAGATGGCATTTTTGGAGCATCGCTTGGCTTACTCGGTATTGGAATTGACTTGTTCTAGGTAAGTAACACTTCTAAACTTTGTGCTGAGGGTATAAAATCCCGAAATGATTGGTGTTGAGGTGACGCACATACTAGGTGATGGGCGTGTGGGCGTGCACCGTGTAAGTTGTAATTTCATTATTTCGATGGTACTGTGTAGTTACCTGATCATATATGTAACCATGAAATCCCCATACTAGAGCTATTGAGCTGTGATTCATGTTAGAAACCATGTCTAGGCTATGTGCTTACTCTGTTGGGATCCATTGAGGTTATTACTGTTGTTGAGTTATTTGCTTACATTGCAATTTCATACTCATTCATGTTTATTCATTTCATATCATACTTCAGTCTCTGATGCTACATATTGATACATCACATCATTATTTTGGGTTGATATTTCATGACATTGAGAGTCCTTGAGACTGCAGAGATTGATGACTGAGTGAGGCCGAGGGCCTGATTGTGAGATATTATATTATAACACGTGAGTTATCTGTGCGGATCCAGATATTATACTATAGCACGCGAGTTGTCCATGCAGCACATAAGTAGTCCATGCGGATTATAGCGCTTGGGCTGTAGGAGCCCCTCCGGAGTCTATACACACCCCCAGTGAGCGCAGGTACCTACTGAGTGCGAATGCCGAGTACTAAGTGATTGGGAGGACTAAGTGACTGTGAGGACTGAGTGATTGGGAGAACTGAGTGACTGTGAGGACTGAGTAATTTGGAGGACTTAGTGACTGGGAGGATTGAGTAAATTGATACTCTGAGATTATGCATATGGTGTTTAACATTGATTTACATCGCATTTGCAAGCACACTTGACATACAGGCATAGAGATGTATTTTCCTCATGTTGTATAGTATCATGTCATTTATGACTTCTCATACATTTTGACACATGGGCATAGAGAGACATCTTACACTTGCTATCTGAAAGGAAAATGAAACATCTTATTTATTGTTGAAAGAATTTTCGGAGAAAATCACAGTTTTCAAACTTACTCATATTTTTGGCAAATTTCGGTAAAAGGTTTGAGTTTTCACTGAAATACTCGAAAAGCATGCCTACTTTTCTGGAACTGTGAGCGAGTTGAGCATTTTATTTCTGAGATACTCCTTTTATAACTTGTACTATGTTATTATGAATTGTTGTGGGATATTAGTATTGGACCCGACCTTTGTTCTAGCTCGTCACTACTTTCAACCTAAGGTTAGGTTTGTTACTTATTGAGTAAATGGAGTCGGTTGTACTCATACTACACTTTTGCACCTTGCGTGCAGATATTGACTGCTGACGTTGTTGTGATCAACGGGAGCCGGAATTGGAAGATGTATATGCGTTCCGGTTGTAGTTGCCTCTTGTTCATGGTAGCCTTAGATCTATAAAACTCTGTTTATGTACTATTCAAACAGATGATGTATTTACTTCATTTCAACTTTGTAAACTCTATCCTTAGAAGCTCGTGATTTGTACTACCAGTCCTTGGGAAATGTATAGGATTTAGATATTTTCTTTTACTTAATTGTCTTATTAAATCTCATTGGGATTGGATAGTTGTTAATTGGCTTACCTAGAGGGTTGTGTTAGGTGCCATCATGACTAGTGAAATTTTGGGTCGTGAGACATAACTCTTTGAATTCCTTCCACGTATTCGCATGCGCACACGAGCTCTCGGTATCAACTATGCATCGACGACTTGTGATTTCATGGATGAGGTGCGAGATGTGATTTCGGTATGCTGATTATGGGCCAGTCTGGATAACTTGAGGTCAGGTTTTGATTGTAGCTTGAGCATGGAGATTTCAGTTGTATGAGCACGTGTTTTTGGACTTATACATCCGTCAGTGTCCCTATGAGCAGAATTTGTGGCTCGATGAGTGGCTGGATGGTTACGTGATGAGTATGATGTGACTGCCAGATGTGTTCATATGGTTTGAGTGTGACGGGAAGAGTTTGCTTGAGATGTATAAAGGACCATTGGGTGTTTTATTTCTGTCTTGATCTGACGTATTGGATCTGACGTATTGGCTCGAGTTATGGGGGTGTTGAGGGCACCTTTCATGTTTTTTAATTATGGAGTGAAGTAGGTTCTCATGCCTTGTTGGTGAGTTCAGACTCGGGGAAATTAAGTGATTGCTTAGTAGTTGTGGCTGTGAAAGGGTATAAAGAGATGTCAGTTTGAGGCTAAGCAGGTGGGTTATAACCTGCGAGGTATTCTACGGATGTATGATTTTTATAATGTTGTGTGAAGGTTTCTTTTTTTACCAGTGGGGTATATTTGTGCGATTTGAGTTTGGATCAGTTGTAACAGTTGACCTAACTATCACGAGGATGAATGCGAGATTTTCAGACGATTTGAGGTATTATATGGTTTGTGTTACATGAGCTTACGAAGGATTTAGTTGAATTTCAGTGTTAGATTTTGGTAGTAATGGAGTATGGGTATCGTGATGTTATCGACTATTTTGTTCTATGGCTTTGAGCCAAGTGGGGGAGTCTGCTATCACGAGTTAATTGCACGATTATGTGTTGTATTGGTTTCTGTTTGAGGAATACTGGTGAATCATTATGACTGCAGGGGTTGAGATTGAGGATGACTCGAGTAAGGGAATTTCTAGATACGGGTTGTATTAAACTCTATGGGTATATGGGAATCATGGAATGATTGAGTGGTTATTCGTGAAGGATATAGTGTGCATGGAGTAGGAATTTGCTTGGTCATGTTAAGGTGGGGTTACTCTTTTGGGTGTCGTCGTGCCAATGGGGCACCAGTCATTTAGCCCGTTTGGGGCGGTGCAATTTAGATTTGAGCAGAGTGGATGACTCTCAAGAATGGTTCTAATGGATTCAAAAATTATATGTAGCAATTGAGAATTTCGGATTGGTATATGGCTAAGATCTAATTTTGCATTGGACTGTGTCGAGACTTGTGGCATTTTTATATCATTGTGGATTATGCATTTCAGTATCAAGAAGGTGAAGGAAACAGTTTTAGGTTCACATAAGGTCTCTTTAGAGTGGACGTCTCGGTTGTGGTGCTTTGGGGTGCTTAAGAGGGAAGTCAGTGACTTTTGGGCCTTATGGCATTGTGGTTTTATACTAGGGTCTCTTGTGTGGTGAGTTTTGGTTGAGGATCGTGGTATTATGGAGAAGAGAACTATCAATTTGAAGGTAATTCGGAAAGAACTCGGAGAGTTAGGACAACTTGGTAGTAGGTTGGATCAGCACAATAATAGATATAATCGGTTCTTTGGGCACTTATGATGTGGCTAGTCTCTACAGGTGTTTCATGGCAATGCTCTTGGGTTTTGGCAACCTGCGTGGCTGGGTTGAGTTAGAGAGATTCAGTTCTAATAGCTTGGTTATGTTCAAATGGACTTCAAAGGGTTCTCAATGGTTTCTACCATGGTTCGAGGAGTATATTTCCTACTGGCGTGAGGAGCATGTGGTGTAGAGTCATTTTCTCCTGGATGAAATCAAATGGAAGGTCCTTGGCTAATTGAGTATGTAGTTGCTTGTGACTCTGAGTGGACTATGAAATTCTCGTATTTTTCATATGATGGCATGGTATATGCTGTGTGTTGTGTGGGATTAAGATTTACATGAGCGAGATCACAATTCAGTTTTGAAGGGAAGGTCATAAAATTCTTAGGCGGTATAGACGGTTTCAGATGACTAGGTAAATGATATTTCTATTTGGTATGGCTTGATGAGAGTATACATTTCAAAAAGGGCAATGTGTTTTGATTTATGGATACTTCACTGGTACTGCGACACTCTCCTAGTTGATCCACTACTGATATTCAAATTTTGCTATGTGGCACGGAAGAATTTTAGAAGTATTCCTCGTGGGATGATCGTGTATGAGAGATGTGTTAGACATTCGGGCGGTGGAGTTGGGATCAGATATGGTGATTCGTGTGTTTTATGGATTTGGAGGCTGAGAGTTCTCGGGAGCAAATTGTTTCATAGTTGTGGACTGTGAGGTTGTGGCCGAAGCTAGCCAGATGATAGTATGTGTTATGATTCAGTCATTGCGGACTTTCGGAGGGTTATTTAGCTATTTGTGGGTGCTCGGGGTTGATTTGGGGGTCCATTGGTAGGCCCAATTAGGATGATTATTCTACACCGAGCCGGATTGGTTGGCTCCATACTTCTATTGTTGAGGGATATGTCATTCAGTTGTTGTTGAGGCTTATTAGTGCTCTGAAAGGATCTGTGAGTTACTCTTCTATGCTATGAGGAGTTGTGATTCGTTGGCTATAAGCATGCCCGGTGCCATTCTATTTGGGCTTTATAGCGGAATTTGAGCGAGGTGAGTAATTGGGTATTGAATGGTTGATGGAGTATGGGTTATGTTCTTTCGGGTGTTGTGTGGCATTGTGTCATATGCTTCTCCATGGTTATGGTAATTCACTTTGAGTGCTTGATGTCGGATTGCGCGTGGTTATAGATTTTGAGCATGGTGGTTGAGGTATTTCATATGGATCAGTGTTTGGATGGGGTCACACATTACAACGGAGTTATGTTGAGATATGATCCCTTATGTTAGATTCGTGTGTTTTGGTTCTACGGTGTGTGATAGGTTCTTAGCATTGCGTTGTGGTGGTACTTGAGGAGCTTGCGGCACAGTTCTCTTGTCTGAGTCATTTTCCATGATTGAGTACATTTGGAATGTTGCTTATTGGTGCACGGGTTGTGGCTTTAGATTGTATTGATGCATCATGTCACTAGAGTGATCGTGTTAGATGAGATGAGGTCATTGGACCTAGAATGGGTACTATCGGAATTGATTACAGCATGGTTGGAAGGATAATATCGCAAGACATCTTAGAAATTTGTTATAGTTATTATCGAAGGAGAGGGAGTTTCATGACTGGTTGATCTGATGAATGGTTATGAGTTCTGCGTGTTTCTTTCATCATCGCCAGTGTACGAAGGTTTTAGGATGAGGTTTGGTTTGATATGAGGTTTATTACCGGAATTGGGTTGTTTTGGGCGGCTGTTGTGATTAGAAATTATTGCTATGAGTATTTGAGTTATGCGGTATATCATGTGATTACATCTTGGGTTATGGATATGGCCTGATATAGCTTGTTCAGACTTATACAGTAGGTAGATGCGAGATTCTGATCTTATAGAAAGTTCTGGATGTTGGAAATAGGATTCTAAGGCTTATGGGCTAACTTGAATTAAGGAAATCTCAGTTATGTTGTGTTATCAGACCTATATGGGATAGGGTGACATGATATCACCCCCAGGTATGTGTATGGTTAGGTTACACGGCGGTTTGATGACTTTGAGAACAACTCTGGACACGTTCGAGGATGAACGTATATTTAAGTGGGGGAGAATGTAACGACCCAACCGGTCATTTTGAGTAGCTCTGTATGATGTATTATGACTTATGTGAATCGTCGGTTTTGATTTTCAGGTTATTCGGAATCGAATTGGAAGAATGGATTTCATTGTTGAAGCTTTAAATTGGGAGAGTTGACCAAGTTTGACTTTTTGTGAATTTGAACCCGGAACGGAGTTTTGATGGTTCTGGTAGGTCCGTTGGGTGATTTTAGACTTAGGAGCACGTCCGAATTGTGATTTGGAGGTCCGTAGTAGAATTTGGCTTGAAATGGCGAAAGTTGGATTTTGGAAAAGTTTGACCGGGAGTGGACTTTTTGATATCGAATTCGGATTGTGATTACGGGAATTGGAATAGCTTCGTTATGTCATTCGGGACTTGTGTGCAAAATTTGAGGTCAATCGGACGTGATTTGATAGGTTTCGGCATCGGTTGTGGAAGTTTGAAGCTCAAAGTTCATATATTTCGATTTGAGCTGTGATTCACCATTTTGATATTATTATGTGTGTTTTGAGGCCTCGAGTAGGTACGTATTGTGTTATGCAACTTATTGGTATGTTCGGACGAGGTCCCGAGGGGCTCGGTTGAATTTCGGACGTAGTTCGGATCATTTCAAATGGCTTTGCATTGCTGGTTTTTCTGCTGTTACCTGTTGCTTTTGGCGTTCTTCGCGATTGCGAAGGTGTAGCCGCGATCGCGAAAGGTGTTTGGTCAGTGGAGCTATTTGTTCTTCGCGTTCGCGCTTTTGAGGTCGCGTTCGCACTAGGTTGAAGATTTTTGTCTTCGCGCCCGCGCCCATTGTTATGTGTTCGCGTAGTGTTGAGGTTTGGCAGCTGGGAGTTGGAGAATTCTTCAACGCGATCGCGACAGGTGAGTCGCATTCTCAAAGCTTTGCATCAGTGGTCATCGCGTTCGCGTGAGATGTATACGAACGCGTAGTGCTTTTGGTGGCAGTGTATTTTTGTTCATCGCGAACGCGATGGACTTCCCGCATTCGCGTAAGAGGATGCCTGGGCAGAAGTATAAAGTACTCTATTTCAAGGGTTTCGGCCATTTTTGCATTTTTGGAGCAATGGAGCTCGGATTGAGGCGATTCGTGAGGCAATTTTCACCATGTGAACTGGGGTAAGTGTTCTCTACTCATTTTTTTTACTTTATATCATGAATCTATCTTCGTTTTCGGTATTTGATTGAGGGTTCTAAAAGAGAAATTTGGGGTTTTAGCCTAAAGTTTCATAAAGTTAATTTTTTTAGTTTACAACATCGATTCAGAGTCGGATTTGATTGAAATTAGTATGGTTGGACTCGTAATTGAATGGGTTGTCGGATTTTATGAGTTTTGTCGGGTTCCGAAGTGCGGGCCCGGGTTGGACGTTTTGGCCGATTTTGGGGTTTTGATTAAAGATTCGACTTTTTTCATTTGCAATTGTTTCCTTGGGCTTTATTTGATGTATTTGAGTTGTTTTTGGCTAGTTTTGAGCCATTAGGAGGTCGCTACGCGCTAGATGGTATTTTTGGAGCATCGCTTGGCTTACTCGGTAATGAAATTGGCTTGTTCGAAGTAAGTAACACTTCTAAACTTTGTGCTGAGAGCATAAAACCCTGAATTACCTGTTATATGATTGGTGTTGAGGTGACACACAAACTAGGTGACGGGCATGTGGGCGTGCACCGTGTAAGTTGTAATTTCATTATTTCTATGGTACTATGTAGCTACCTGATCATATCTGTAACATGAAATCCACATACTATAACTATTGATCTGTGATTCATGTTAGAAACCATGTCTAGGCTACGTGCTTACTCTGTTGGGACCCATTGCGGTCGTTACTACAGTTGAGTTATTTGCTTACATTGCAATTTCATACCCAGTCATGTCCATTCATTTCATATCATACCTCAGTCTCTGTTACTACATATTGATACATCACATCATTATTTTTGTCTGATATTTCATGACATTGAGAGTCCGAGGGACTAGAGAGATTGATGACTGAGTGAGGTCGATGGCTTGATTGTGAGATATTATATTATAGCACGTGAGTTGTCCATGCAGATCCAGATGTTATACTATTGCACGTGAGTTATCCATGCAGCACGTGAGTTGTCCGTGCGAATTATAGCGCTTAGGCTGTAGGAGCCTCTCCGGAGTCTGTACAGACCCCCAGTAAGCGCAGGTACCTACTGAGTGCGAGTGCCGAGTGTTGAGTGATTGGGAGGACTGAGCGACTGTGAGGACCAAGTGATTGGGAGGCTGACTGACTGTGAGGACTGAGTGATTGGGAAGACTGAGTGACTGGGAGGATTGAATGAATTGATACTCTGAGAGTATGCATATAGTCTTTACCACTGATTTGCATCGCATTTGGCATGCACACTTGACATACAGGCATAGAGATGTATTTTTCCTCATGTTGTATCATGTCATTTATGACTTCTCATACGTTTTGACATATGGGCATAGAGAGACATCTTACACTTGCTATCTGAAAGGAAAATGAAACATCTTATTTATTGTTGAAAGGATTTTTGGGGAAAATCACAGTTTTCAAACTTACTCATATTTTTAGCAAAATTCGGTAAAAGATTTGAGTTTTCACTGAAATACTTGAAAAGCATGCCTACTTTTCTGGAACTGTGAGCGAGCTGAGCATTTTATTTCTGAGATACTCCTTTTATTACTTGTACTATGCTGTTATGAATTGTTGTAGGGTATTGGTATTGGATTCGACCTTTGTTCTAGCTCGTCACTACTTTTAACCTAAGGTTAGGTTTGTTACTTATTGAATATATGGGGTCGGTTGTACTCATACTACACTTCTGCACCTTGCGTGTAGATATTGACTGCTGACGTTGCTGTGATCGACGGGAGCCGGAATTTGAAGATGTATCTACGTTCCGGTTGTAGCTGCCTCTTGTTCATGGTAGCCTTAGATCTATAAAACTCTGTTTATGTACTCTTAAAACAGATGATGTATTTACTTCATTTCAACTTTGTAAACTCTATTCTTAGAAGCTCGTGATTTGTACTACCGGTCCTCGGGAAATGTATAGGATTTAGATATTTTCTTTTACTTAATTGTCTTATTAAATCTCATTAGGATTGGATAGTTGTTAATTGTCTTACCTAGCGGGTTGGGTTAGGTTCCATCACGACTAGTTGAATTTTGGGTCGTGACAGTTCTAATTGAGGCTATTGCTTCTGAAAGTTTAGGCAACTCATCATCTTCAAGTGCTAAACCATTATAAATAGTTTCATACCAAAATTGAGGACCTCCTAATTTTATACAAGAATTTAACAAAGTAGCAACACCATAAATAAGGGGAATTGGGAAAAGATATTTTTTTAACTTTTTTCTCATAGAATCAATAGCAAGTTGTTAAATTTTTCCACCCTGTAAAAAATGAGCAAACAAATTTGCAAGTTTTGCAATATAAACTAAATAGTTAGAAATATTAGTATAATATTGGCCAGAAAATTCTTTTGTAGCAATATGAATTTTTTCTAAAAAATCAACAAGTATTTTAACATTAGCCCAATCTCCATTCGTAAGGTAATCATCATCATCACTTACATGTGCATTAAACGTTGAGTTTATGAAGTTTCTATATTCATATGCAATAACCAATCTTTCATACATGTAATCCATCTAGTTGGACAAGGTTTAGGAACCTTTCTTTCTCTTAGGCCACAATCATCACATCTTTTAAAATATTCTCTAAGTCTACTTCTACGGTTTGAATAAAAAAGCCACTTAAGAGCCATTTTAACCTTTTCAATTTGAATATTTAAAATTCTCATATCGTCACCCACAATTAAATGGTAAATATGACAAATACATCTAACATGAAAAATATTACTAAATGCAGAATTTAGCGTAGTGGTAAGCAAGTCTATAACATTTGTGTTATTCATAGTATTATCCATTGAAACCAACATTATTTTATCATTAATGAAAAAATATCTGCAAATATTCGTAACTGTACTAGCAATAAACTGTCATGTGTGACGTGAAGCAATTATTCTATAAGTAATTATGCGCTTTTGTATTATCTAATTCTCATCAATCCAATGACATGTAACAATAAGGTAATCACAGTCGTTACTTCTACCAATATCAGTTGTAATAGCAACACGACAATTTATATGAGTAAATAAATAGCACAAATATTATTCATATTCATGCTTATATTTATAAATATCACTCTTTACGGTTGTGCGAGGAAAACCTTTATAAGTAGGACTAAAAAATTTCTAATATAATGCACAAACGTAGGGTCAGAAGGAAAACTATAGGGTAAGCACATAACAATTATTATTTTTGCCAATTCTTCCCGGTTGAAATTGATTTGAACCGGTAATAGGGTCAACCTGACTAGGACTAGGTACATTTTTCTCCTCGGCCAGAGCTTTCAGATGTTGATATCTGACGTTATCTTTAGGATGTTATTTTATGTGTCTAGCAAAAGATCTCATCCCCGACCGTGATCCAGTATATTTAAAAGCTAAACTCCATACCACAAGTTTTACACTTAGCCTTATTTTTTGGAACTAGTTGAGTAAAAAATGGCCAAACATGAAATGTTTCTTGCCGTTTGGTAGGTTCTCTAGAAAAAGTAGGGGTAGTAACGGGAGTATCAGATGGGTCATAATTTGGATTAGCAGGGTTATCACTAGTTGGGTCAACATCAGGAGCATGACTAGTGGGTGTATCATCATCAGGTTGAGTTTCATCAAGATCAACTTCCTCATCATCATTTTCATCAATAGTATTATAATTATTAGAATAGAGAGCATTCATTAATTCGTGGTCTAAATGTTCACCGGTGCAATATTATGGCAAAATTCGATGTCGCTAAATTGTAATAAACTATTATCGGTATCAAGAATAGCAGGTGTAGGACGGGTATGGGGTTTGGTTCGGGGAGCTGGGGTAAGGGATGAGGAATGGCAGTACCACTAGATTTGCCAGTCTTGGATTTTTTCTTATTCTTATTTTTACCAAAAATATTTCTTAACAAAGGCATCTTAATTAATCAAGTAATAGCAAATAAATAAAATAAACAAAACTATAATATTAAGACTTAAGAGTCGGAATGAGTTTACCGAATTGACGAACAACTTGTTGAAAATTGATTATCGTTGAAGACTTGAAGACTTCAATTCACCAACTTCACAATTTTTTCACAAATTGTAACAACCTCAATATTTTTTGACTATTTTTTGGAATAAAGTAAGTAATAGTAGCAACATCACCTTTTTTCACTATTTGTTTTGATAAAGTAAACAATTGTAGCAAGTATAGAAGAAAATTAGAGAGAGATTTTGATAGATTGATATTGATTTTGTAAGAAAATAAAAGAATGATGAGGTATTTATAATAGAAAATAGGGGGAAAGTGTAATAATAAAATGTTTGGGGTTAAAACTAAGTTGGGGTTAAATGGCTATTTTTTAAATAGCCAATGGCTATTTTTTAAACCCCCAACAACACTTTTATTTTATTTTTTAAATATCCATTGGGCCCGTTTGGCCCGCCAAGGGACCGGTCCGGTCCCAATCTCTTGGCGGGCTAAACGAACCCGGTCCTAACGGTTCCTAGCTATGAATCGGCCCACGAGACCGGCACGAGCCCACCTCTAGCGGGCCTAACGGTCCCAGCCCGTTTAACCCACTTAGCCCGTGGGCCCGACCTACTTGCCACCCTTATTTGGGGCATTGATTTCATGGGAACTTTTGTGAGTTCTTGTGAAAATACCTACATTTTGGTAGTGGCCTTCTTGAAGAAGAATATTTTCACAAGATTTGGTACTCCACGTGCAATAATAAGCGATGAGGGGTCACACTTTTGCAATAAAGCTTTTGACACGTTACTTAGCAAATATGGTGTTACTCACAAAGTCACGACTCCCTATCACTCACAAGCTAGTAGGCAAGTGGAAGTCTCCAAACAGGAGATAAAGAGTGTCTTGTCTAAAACGGTGAATGCAAATCTGACGGATTGGTCCAAGAAGCTTGATGATGCATTATGGGCTTATCGGACGACTTACAAAACACCTATCGGAATGTCTCTATACCGATTGGTGTTCGGAAAAGCTTGTCATCTTCCATTGGAACTAGAGCAAACCAATGTGTGCTCTAAAAAAGTTGAATCTTGATTGGGATGTAGCCTCTAACTAGAGGGTTGCACATTTGAATAAATTGGATAAGTTCTGGTACCATGCGTATGCGAGTTCGTCCTTGTACAAAGAAAGGATGATATATCTTCATGACTAATACATTTGGAACAAAGAGTTCAAGGTGGGCGATCTTGTATTATTGTTTAACACAAGGTTGAGAATGTTTCCCGGGAAGCTAAAATCCAAGTGGAGTGGTCCATTTAAAATTATTGGTGTGACACCTTTTGGTGCATTAGACTTGAAGAACAAAAATAATAAAGTATTTTGAGTCAATGGTCACCGGGTAAAGCACTACTTGGGCAAGGTTGGAGATAGCCACATGGTGGCGGTCATTCACTTCATCTGAGGGTATTTTACGTCGTGTTGCGACGTTAAATCAGGCTCTTCTTGGGAGGCAATCCTCTATTGTAGTTACATGTTATTTGTGCTCTAACTTGATTTGAAGTGTGCTACAGGGATGAGTGTGACTTACAATAAAGGTAGACAAAAATATGGCTAAGTGTTCAAATGATCTGTGGATCACACAATTATGTGTGCCACATCATAAGGGAATCGCGGCCGCACATTTCTCATGCGGACCGCACAATTGAAATATTGGAAAAGTGTCAAAATGTTAACTCTCTGAAGTTTGATCTTGTCAATGCGGAGGTTGATCTGTGACCACACGTGAAATCTATGGCCGTACCTGAAAATGTGTGGACCACACATTGAGATCAGAGATATTCGACCCAGGTGATAGAGTGTGAACCGCACTTGACTCTTTTCTCTTTTCAATCGCTTGGTATAAATAAGAGAATAGAGATCATTTACATTTTTCATTCTCTTAACAAACATTATTGCTCTGTTGATTTTTTTGAGAGATTTTAACTGTCCCCACACACAATCACCTGTGATTATAATCACATTGCACTCACTCTATCTAGAATGCTTCCATTCCTGTTAAATTTTTATGTTAGTATAAAAGTTGTTGTTTTTTAGTTTATTTTTAGGCCATTTATTATTAGAGTTCATCCATGTGTGCATGTGGGGTAGATCTGAATATGGTAATCATAATACATTCTCTAATGGGATTGGGTTAGTGAAATTTCATGTTTATACTATGTTTCCATGTCTATTTGTCTAAGAAATTGAAAAATCTAAGTAGAAAAATATGACTGTATGTCATTTTTGAAATAGGCCGTATTTGAATTTGTGCGGTCCGCAGATTAGAAGATCTAGGCAACTAAGTAAAGCAAGTGATTTGCGGCCACAATTCAAAATGTGCGGACCACAGAGTTCTCCTGCAGCCGCAAACAGGCCATCGCACTATCTTCAGAGCCTCTAAACTTTAAGAGTATGAAGTGCAGCCGCCCTTGCAATTATATGGACCGCACTTCTATTTTGTGACCGTACATCCAAATTTCGTGGACCGCAGTTCCTTTCTGCGGTTGCACATAAAAAATGTGCAGACCGCAGAACCCAATACCTGTATACCTTTGTTTTAATCACACCCCCACTGTGTCCATATTGTCCCACTGTGTCCCCATGTCCCCCTGCCTACCTAAGTCCTGAATATGCTGAATGATGACTTGCAACTAACAATCTTTTTTACTTTGATACAAACAATGGTTCAATCTCGCCGAGGCGACATTATAAAGGGAAAATGTGAATCTTTTAGGGGTCGAGGTAGAGGTACCTTGCCCCTTGGCCAACCTAAGACCATCAAAAAGAAATCCACAACAGACAGAGGGAGAGATATAGACCTCTCAGAGTCTAGTTCCTATGTCCCATCTAGGGAAGCTTCAGAGGGCAACTCAGCCTTTGTTCAGGAGGAGCAGCCAGCCACATAGTCGAGGTCAAAGGGAGATACCAGCTCAAGGATAATCCCTCTTCATCTCACAATACCTCTGAGGGGTCAGAGAGTGATAGCCAGACCACTGAGCCAGCAACTACACCAGACACATAGGCATAGACCGTACAGGATATCCCCGATGATGGTAGAGGGGGAGATTGTACATCCACGTGTGTGGAGAGATCAAATAAGAAGGAGATCTGGGGGGTAGTTTTGTTAGTTTGGCTGCCTTACTGATTTTTGTATGTGCTTGCAAGTGCGGTCTTTGACACTTGAATGGCAGTTCCTATTGAAGGACTTGGAAAAATACAACCCGGCGATCTTGAGGTAGTTCAGAGCAAGAAAGGGTTGGATGTGATTTACACTAGTGTTAAAGAAATTTCATTACACTATATATTATTAAAGAGATGTGCCTCGAAAGAAAATCCTATTACACTATTGACTATTAAAGAGATGAGTCTTTGTGATTTAATGAAATTTAATGTGTTCATATGTCATGATTGTTTGAAAGAACTATGAAAGAAAATCTTGAGTATAACACTATTGACTAATAAAGAGATGTGACATAATTTGTAGTTTTTAGTTGTCTAATCAATGAAATTATTATGCTAAAATGTGAGGATTGTTTCAAATTTTTCTTAGTCCTTCCAAAACAAAACAGAAGAAGTTTTCGAGCCCAGTCGAGGAATATGTGATGCTAGGGGCAAGTGATCCTGGAATTTTAAACTAAAATCTTATGAAATGGCTAGGGGTACTTTTGTTCAAAATATACTCGCATTTAAGTGAAATGGCTAAAGTCCAATAGCTTTTTTTAATTGTGGCTAAACGTTAATAGCAGAGGTAAAGAGTGGCTAATTACTAATAGTACACGTAGATATCGTATTAATAAGCCCAATTGTCATTTAGCCCAACAAACTTCAAATTCACAAAGCCCATATCCACTCTTCAAATTGAACATAATAATAAACTCAGCATAGGTTTGTTATTCCTGTCACAAACCCCTTAAACTCGCGCTTTGCTCCTCTACATCTCTTTCTCCGGCCGACGCCTCCTTTCTTCAGCTCCCTTATTCTGGTAATAAGTTTACTCAAGACTTCTGTCTAGCTTTGTTCCATAAGGAGAACCTAAGTTGTAATTTTAACTAGCTAAATCTACATCCTTCTTTTTTGTTGCTAGTGCGGGAAATAATGGCTCTTTTTTCAGTAGTCGTTTATGATTTTACATGTTAATTTGTATTTTTACTCGCTATCCATGTGATAAATAGGTCCAAATTTGTGGTTGATAATATATCTGGTGAAACTAATGAAACTATTTTAGGTCGACCAAGAATTTTAACTAGTTAGAATTTGTATTCCTTTTTTCCGGCTACCTGTGAGTAATAATGGCTCATTTTTATAGTTATTTATATCTTTTACAGGTTAATTAGCTTTTGAATTGCTACCCATATGATAAATGGGTCCAAAATTTGTACTGATATGTTATATTTCCAGTGATGGTAATGATTTTTTATTTTTTTTTGGTTAGCAAGCTTATTTTGACAGAGATGGGTGGTGCTAAAGCGAGGAAGAAAGACATAACTAAGAAGTTGAAGAAGGGTGCTACCGAATTATCTGCTTCTAAAAATAAAGCTGCTGACTTTTTGGTATGTTTATGCCATATTACAATTTGTAAAGCGTCTCGATGCTCAAGAAAGAAACATTGAGAACCGTTTTGTTTGTTCTCGTTTTTTTATTTGTAGACCACAAGTTTCAAAAGTAACTGACCCTAGTCAAATAACATCACATAAAATGGGACGGAGAGAGTACTCCCTTCGAGGAATTCTCTCCTCTAGAATAATGGCTGGGGATAGTTTTCTTTTTGGTGAAGATGCTGGGACAAAATTTAGTGCAGTCTTTAAGAACTTAAAAGTTTTAGCACTACAGTTTAAACAGATTTTGCTGGTATGTAATTTTCAGCCAACGTGTATTATTCATGCTCAGTTATTCCCCACATAGCAGTAATTTACCATAAGAGTATGGGGGTGCATCGATCATATAAAAGTTGCACTCTATGTCATTTCCTTTGTTTGCTGTGCTTTGTGTAAACTACGGTGTCATTACTGTAAGGGAAAAAGTGTATCAGCAGTTTTGGTTTTTAAGAAGAGAAGAAAGTAGAGGACTTTCTTTTGGCAATGGCTTACTTTTTCTGACTTGTGTTTTCCCCATACAAAATAGCCATTGGAAGGTGGGCCGGCTAGGAAACTTCCAGATATTGAAGTGCGGGAAAGTAAAGCGACAGTGTTGTATATTGGAAGGATTCCACATGGATTTTATGAGAATGAAATGGAAGGTTTGCATTCTCACATTGTGTTTTTCGTCCCCTTTCGAATGAGCCCCTTCATCGTTTATCCTCCTTGTAGCATTACCAAGTTAAATAACTCTGTTGTGCCGTTTTCTGCTGCTGTTGTCTTTAGGTTTCTTTAAGCAATTTGGTACAATAAAGAGGCTTAGACTTGCAAGGAATAAAAAGGTTGATACTCCAACTAATCATTTATGTTTTATTTGCTCTTGTGTAGTTTGATTTCTTTGTCTGGTTTTATTTTCTTGACCAGTTTTCATTTGTATGCTTGTTGTCACAATCTGAAAACTTCAGAATTAGAAAGACCCAAGCTTGTCGGAAATGGGCTTACTCAAGTTCTTAAAAGTGATGACATTTCTCATTATCTGTGATTAGTGATAGTAATTTAGAAAGGGTAGCTGCAGTGGCTGTAGATTTTAGCATATGATTAACTGATTCCAGAAAAAAAAAAAAGAGCACATGATTAGCTGTTGAGTTTTGCTGCAGTATGATTCCGTGTGTGAACATCCAAGTTCCCTACTCCCAGCCACATTTTCCAACAAAATCCTTATTAGCATTTGCCTAGGTGTAGCCTTTTTCTATCATACGTAACTGTAGCGCCAGATATTTTTTTCTTTCAAAAAAAAAAGATTGTATCCTTCCCATTCTTTATGGGGTGTTGTAGTCTGTCATCTGTGAAGCTAAAAGCTACTACTTGTAAATTACTTTTCCTTTGCGTAAAGATTTTGATGCGTTCATCTTCTGAATATTTAAATTGTGGTCCAAAATTATGTGTGGCTTAGGAACTAAGGGCTTCGAGTCAGATTTATCCTTTAAATTTCTGTTCACAATACACTTGTATCTTTCTTATTGTCTTTCTATGCAGTAATCTTTTGATTTTGTCCTTCCTTCTGTTATCTTGTGTCTTTTCCTCATGACAGACAGGAAATTATGTGTGGCTTAGGAACTAAGGGCTTCGAGTCAGATTTATCCTTTAAATTTCTGTTCACAATACACTTGTATCTTTCTTATTGTCTTTCTATGCAGTAATCTTTTGATTTTGTCCTTCCTTCTGTTATCTTGTGTCTTTTCCTCATGACAGACAGGAAATTATGTGTGGCTTAGGAACTAAGGGCTTCGAGTCAGATTTATCCTTTAAATTTCTGTTCACAATACACTTGTATCTTTCTTATTGTCTTTCTATGCAGTAATCTTTTGATTTTGTCCTTCCTTCTGTTATCTTGTGTCTTTTCCTCATGACAGACAGGAAAATCAAAGCATTTTGGCTTCATAGAATTTGAGTCCCCTGAGGTTGTTCCTATTCCTGAGCAATTTATCCGTATTTACAGAATCCCAGAATCCATCCGGACATTTTCTTTCTATTATCTTATCTTGTTTTTTTGGGACAATTGCAGGTTGCTAAAGTGGTTGCGGATACTATGCATAACTATCTATTGTTTGAGCACTTGTTGCAAGTTCGTCTTATTCCTCCTGAACATGTTCATCCCAGATTGTAAGAGTTTCATTTTTTTAAATGAATTGTTATGGATTAAATTCATCTTGTAATTTCATATTTTTTGGATCGCTAAGTGGAAGAGCTCTTCAACGCTCTTTTCTTTTCCTTTGTTCTTTCTTTTTTGTTTTCTTTTCGGGCGAGGGGGGAGTTGGTGCCTAAAACAATATTAGGCGACTAATCTTCCATTTCCAATCTTGTCATTCTTATTAAATTGAATCTGCTACTACGTGTCCTTGCTTAGGGAGGGTAATGGCTTGCAAAAGACTTGTTAAAAAGAAAACTATAATGGCTTGCTGAAGTCGTGGTTGAATTAATGTTTTGCTCTATTTTGTATATTTGGTTCCAGGTGGAAAGGTGTGAACCGCTGGTACAAACCGTTGGATTGGGTTAAAATTGAAAGGAAGCGTCAAGACAAGGTGGGGTTTTGACCATGCGCGTGTGTGAGATATACAGATATTTACATGATTGTGCGAAAGTTCGAGATACATTGCTTTTTGTTCTATGAGCTCTCAAGTTTACATAGTAGTGCAAAATGTGAGATACATGGTCTGGTAGTCCTATGAGGTCTCATTGACCCTTTTTAAATATAAACTAAATGAATGCTGATAACTATCCAGGAAAGAACATTAGAAGAGCACAACAGGTTGGTTGAAGGAATTCTAAAACGTGACAAAAAGAGGCAAAAGAGGATCGAGGCAGCTGGAATTGATTATAAGTGCCCAGAAATGGTAAGAGACACAGTTTCTTTATTACATGTACTAATATCTTGTGCTGCAAAGTCTACTTATTTATTGCATGTTACTAACTGGTCCAGGAACTACCTTTTTTTTATCTTTGGCTAATTTGGCAGTTATTTGAGTAGTATTTCCGTTGCATGAGAAATCATTTAATGATTGATCATGATGTCTTTGTTGAATAGGATATATTACACAAGAATTGTTAACAAATAAAATTAAGGAATTTGCTTGTATAATCTCAAGGATGGTAAAAAAATGGTTGTTCCATCAGAAACATATAAAACGGCAAAGAAGGCATCATGCTTGAGAAATCTATGTTTAAATAGCCATTCCTTCAGAGACATAAAATATGAGATTTTAGATGTGTTTCATAGTACATGAAGCTGTTGTATGTTATATCATAAACAGCATATGAGAATGGCTTTAAGCTCAAGAAGATAGAAAGGAAACCTTCACAACTTATGTAGGCAGACGGAAAAGTGGAATGCCGTCCTAACACTTCTGGAATTAGGTGTTGAAAGTTCCGATTAGGAAAGCATAAAAGTGTATTTAACATTTACAATGTAAGTTGCAGGTGGGTGCGATTCAGGCTGCACCAAAGAAGATCAAGTTTGCAGATTAGATCATTCTAAGGCTAGTATATGCGCCAAAAATAGTATCTATGGCAACAAGCAGATCAGTATGCGTGTGCGCTGTGCGACTGAGGATCCGCTGATTTGGAAGGTTGCCGGCCACATTATTTTGCTAGTGTATACTGCCAATGATCTCTGGACTATCGATAACCTTGGATTTCTTCAATTTTGACAATGAGAAGACGAGGATGAATTTTGCATTTTATATATGATTGTAAACCGTGAATCTATCATCTATTTACTGTAGAGCAGTTGCTTTTCTTCTTTTGTCCTAACCTCAATCAAAGCTATCAGAAACTTCTTTTTCTTTCTAACGTGGGTTCAGGTTTTCTTTCAAAAAATGATCCTACGACTTTACTATTTGTATGATTCTATCGAATATCGTTCATTAGGAAAAAATTAATGCTATGAAAACTGTGGAATTTACCCCCTTTTCGTTTTTAGATCAAATAGTATTTACAGTATTTGTCTAGTACTAATTGGGGAAAATTGACCTTTTATAGTGACGATAGTAGGCCATTGACTTTTTATTATAATGCAAACATTCGCTGGAATTTGATCTTACTTTTACCCCCTTTTCGTTTTTAGATCAAATAGTATTTACAGTATTTGTCTAGTACTAATTGGGGAAAATTGACCTTTTATAGTGACGATAGTAGGCCTTTGACTTTTTATTATAATGAAAACATTCGCTGGAATTTGATCTTACTTTTAATCATCTCTACAAAATGCCTTAGCGCGTATTACTCGATACATTCAAGCCTCAGACGTAATACAAAAAGAGATAACAGACATGTTTCTATTAGTGACCTACAGTACTATTTTTCTCTGAATTTTATTTACTTGAACATCCTTTTCCTTCACTGCGATCCAACAAGTCGGTGAAGCCAACGCAAGATTAGGGCCGTACCCTTCATTCTATGGTGACCCAAGCTCGAGCTGGCTTCTTGGGAAGCCTGTTCCCAAGACGCTCACGGCCCAACTGACCTGCCAGCGGTAGTGGGAATTCTCCCATTTCTTGGTCAAAGACTTGGGAGTTTGGGAGATAGATCACATCTTGGCCAAATGCCAATCCTCCTAGTTTGAAAGAGAAAGAATGCAAATGTGCAAAAAAGATCACTCCTAACTAATCGGGTGTCACTTTTTATCTTTTTATACTGCCCTATTCTTGTAGATAGATCAAGAAAGAACCTTTGGATCGAGATCCTATAACTATTGATTCTAATTATTTTTTTATTTTTGCTTTCATCGAATATGTCTTAGGATCCACGTGTTAGGTAACTTTCTATGTATTTTATTTTGGCAATCGTGTGAATGTGTGATATATCCTCCCTAGTTCCTACTCCAATATTTTGTTCCTCTATTTCTAGACGTCCTCTTATCTTAGAATTTCTTCTCTTTTTGCGATAATATTGCATACTTTTTATTTCTTGTCGTCCTCAATTCTTTCATTAATTTTTCTTTAGATTTTGTAATATCACCAATCAAAGGAAAATTAATTTTAATCTTTGAACATTACTTCATATCAATTATTATATATGATCAATATTGATTGAGAACCTTAATGGCTAAGAGTTGAAAAGTTTCAACTCCCGTCTTACTCTTATTCCAGTTTTATCTTACGTTACATATTTTATGCATTGTTAATTTTAACAAATGATAAGTATACATCAAGTTCAAATACAGCATGTTATAAAACTTTATTAGTTTTCTTGAAAAGTTTATCAAGTGGAACTCGTCCAATGGAAGTCAAGTTGAAAGCAGGGGCGGATCTACAATGTCATTTATGGCTCACGTGGATTCTAGTTTAAAAAAATCTACTAAATCTCTCTAAAGATTTGATCACATATTTAGTTATTATTGTATATTAACTTAGCTCGTTGTAAAAACCCATAAACATCAAATACTGAATCCGTTCCATTTTATTAAAAAGGAGCTGATACACGTGGTGTCCAGCAATTTCAGTATGAGGACACTTACATATACCTACCATACCCCCCAAAAATGCAAGAAACCGTCAAAGGCAAGACACTAAACATACCTTTGTTCCCTTTTATATTCACAACACACAAGACAAATACTTTTCCATCAGCTGGCTGAAGAAAACTTATGATTGTGCAGAGTATTTAACAAAATTTTCATTCCAAAAAAATCAAATGTTTCTCTGTACGGATAATATTGTAATACACCTGTGTATAAATCTACTTTACATGAAATTTTAACCACTACATGAGTCTATAAGTTGAACAAACAACATATCTAAGGCTACCATTAAAGGCACCTAAAAATTTTGCAATCCAGATCTGAAGACAGATCTTCATCGATCGCTGTAAATAAATAACTACAGGACAGTCAGCTATACAAAAAAAAATTAAAAAAAATACAAAAAAGAGAAAATTGAGCAGTTTGATACCTAAGCTGTGTTACAAGACTGAGTTAGTGCCACGCACTAATACATGTAACACAGAAGTTAGAATGAAGCTTAATAACAGCTTGTAAGAGTCAATACGCGGTGAACTGTTGTTACCGATCTGTCCTGCATTGACATACTCAGTTTTCCCTCTGCTTGTGGTGGACGAAACATTAACAGCCTGCGAACCTGATATTTAAACAACAGGACGTGTGTTAGCATAACTTGATAACTGACTTAACTTATACTTTAATATACCACAGGACGTGTGTTCCCTATTTCGTCTATTGCAAAAAGTTCTTTTTCCTGGTAGTACATTTGAATCCTGAAATATAATACTGTATATCGAGTTCAGTCAAGTATTTACAACTTTAAAAGCTGTAAGCAATGTGTACTTATTGAGTTTGGCCAAAAATCATCTGAATAACAATATGACTTACAATCGTAATTGGCCCATCCAATCCGTTGTCCAGCCAAATCGTAAACAATAATCTTGTCTTTTAGAACAAGGTCTGCACATAAATATAAACATATGAGTCAAAAATAATAAACTACAATGACGCAATCATCAAAACAAATGCTTATTAACATATATCAAATATGTAATAAGAATTATGAGTCACGAAAGGGATCAAAAGAAGTACGGGCAAAAACTGTAGCGTAAAAAAGAGATCCCACAGTCACATATGAAAACGAAAGCAATAACGAGCACAAATCAGGTAAACGTCTATCAGGTGAACTGGTATAGGGAAATTTTTTGTTGTTATAGTCCTTTAAAATTAACAGGATGTATACGAATCTCAATAACCAATTTAGCTCAGTAACATAGCAAGTAGAAATCAAAGAAAGAGATTGTGCCATGAGAAACACAAAAAAGGGAGTTCGAAACTGAGATCAGGTGCAGGGAAAAAGTCCACTCGTTTGACTTAAAGGAGATTACCTCCTAAAATTGTCAATCCTTGGCCCGGAATTTTCTGAAAGCCCATGCACCAGACAGCGGCGCCACCCTACAAAAGCAAGTGGCTAACTGAGTGCAAAACTAATTAAAAGCAATAGATTACTTTGACAAGTAGATTGCAGCTGCAATCACAATTAAATAGCTTTTGGCTACAGTCAAGTTTGGTGAACATAATGGAATAAAACATTGACAAAATAAAAAGTACCACATTAACGAATTTCTCTCATTCTTCGAAATGATAACTAAATGATAATTAGAAGTAAGTTTTGAGCAGGTCGACATGCTTAAAATATACCATAAGTAGGTAAAATAGGGGCAAATGGAATGAAATCATCTGCAGCTTAAGACTACATCAATTAGTTTAAAGAAAATTCGACTTACAATGGAGTTTTGCTGTATAAGGTAGTCCGCAGCCCTTAATACCATTGTTGCACCACCAGCAAAGGTCAAACTAACTGTTGGAAATATATCACCGACGCTGAGCACAAGAAAGAGGCGCTAGTCATATTTTTGGTACAAACTAAAGTAAAATCATCACAAAGAAATGAGACTGTGTCGAGAAGTTTTAGAAAACCTGGAGGTGGTTAGATAACACTGGTTTCCCTTGGTAACAAGTGGGCGCACATTCTGTGAAACAGCTTGATTGATCTGCATGAGACAAAAGACTGTAAGTCGTAAGGACCATTTCTGATGATATTTACCAACTTTGTTTCAGTAGTACATTGATAACGGTACAGCTGAAGTGGATTCAAGCGAAACTTTTTCTAAATCACAACTGGCACGGAATTCACAGAATCTGCCTATACGATAACTTACAGCATTAATAAAAGGATCATAAGCTTCTTCAGCAAGATATGCCAGAGTCGTCCCGGAGTCAACTATGGTTCCTCTGTTGCTTGATGTTTCAAATACTTCTGGACTAATAGGCATTGTCTGCCCATTGAGAGCAATACTCTGAAGATTCAAGTTGTAATGTGGCCTGGTAACCCCAAAAAAAAAAAAAACGTGTTACATTCATGGTAAAGTTGGGATATCTCTATTCTCTGGAAATATGTAGGTAGGTGAAAGATATCCGAATCAAATGGTCATATCTATCTCTTATCGAAATTACATTTTCTAAAAATTAGGAAATCACTGACAAGTCATTCAAGTAACCAACTGGAAACCAGTTCTTTAGTCCACAATCTTCATTTCAATTTGAGCAATCAACAGACAGATTGAGTTCAAAAATCAGAAGACAGATGTTCAGTCCAATTCTTGTTTATAATCAAAAATAGGAAACTTCACACAAAATCTGGGTAAGCGAATTTCTTAGTCAAATGTGTGACTTTTGATTGCTTCTTTTTTATCATCTTAGACGAGATCTTGTTAAAGAACTATCAATCAAGAACACCTCTGCTATGCCGATATTTGGCAGAGATCAGTAAGCTTTGCAAGAAGTTTTGGCACAGAAAACGGAGAACATGGTCAGGGATTATCTAGAAAAACAAATGAAGTCATGCAAGCCCACTATGAGAGAGATAACATACTGTGATGGGACAAGTGGAGTGTAAACTAAATTTGGCTCCACAATCTGACCTAGCACCAAGATACCACCTCCGCCGTTACTTCCTTTCAAGCAATGGGAAAACACATTTGGCGTCACTCGTTGGGAGGAAAGTTGTGCGATAACTGATAAGCCCTGCTGCCCAAATCCAAAGATCCCATCAATTGCTCTATCTGGCTTAGTTAGGTCACCGGTCTGTGAAGTGCTACATCTGTGTCATAAAATCCCAACAACAATAAGGTTAAACAGTGACCAGTAGCGGAAAGTTGATAAATTCCCATCTCAAATTATAAAGATGATTGATAGCTCACCCAAAAACAACAGGAGCAGACGAGTTCGACGTCAAAGAATTCCCCACGATTGTATCGAAATGCATAAAATCTGCTACATAATAACCTGATGTCCCACTGCCATCACCATACTGGAACGTGTAACTGCACTGGTTTTGAGTAGAACAACCAGAGTCAGAAGATTGTTCTCCAAGAGCACATCTTTGGTCCGAACATGAGATCGGTCGAGCTGTTGACGAGGTTGATGGATCAAAGAAGTCTAGTTGAATCTGCTAATGGAAAGCAAAATGCAATCAAGCAGTATTCTTACAACTCTACGCTAACATGGCAATTTGCAGGAATAATGGTATCCAAACCTGAAGTCCACTAGAAGTCGGGCAACCATTACAAGAAGCACAACTAACCCACAAGACATCACTCCCAGTATCTATCTGTACATAGAATTCCTTTGGAGGGGAACCCAACTGAACTCTTGTAAAGTAAAGCCTGAAACAAAATGATATCCTCAACTAACATTCACTATGATGGATATATAACTTGTAAATCAATCATAAAACTACTCCAGGAAATGATTACCCTAAGCCAATAGACCAGTAAAAGTAACATTAAACCAAGAAAGATAGGGTAAAACAATCCAGAGGCAATCAATCCACCTTAATACATACTCAAGCTACAAACAATAAATTGAAACAGTAATACAATACTATTGCCACCAGACACTTTCTTTCTCCATTAAATTCATAAAAAAGAAACAAAAAGAGAGCTACCCAATTTCCAATATAAACTTTACATAAAGAAAGTAACCACTATTACCCAAATTATCAATAAACTAATTAATTATCAGCTAAACTTCATGAAACAGATCATCAAGAACAGTTGTTGAAGCTAAAATCATGTCATCATTCAACACTTCACTAATAAAAACAACACAAAATAGAGAAGAATTTGTATTAGTAATTTAATACCCAACAAGAAATGGATCATAAGTGCCTTCAACAGGGAAATCAACAACCCCATAAGAAGATTGCAAGATTCGTCCATGTCTAACTCGGTCACGCGCTTTGAGTTGACTCACTTCAACTCCATGACTCGTCGGAAAAGCTCTTTCTAACGGCAGTGTCATCGTCATTCCATCACTCACCACCGCCGTCGCCGTCGCCGGTAAAAACACACACACAAACACCAAATATACCACCGGCGACATCATCACTTTAAACTCACCGACAGATAAATTTGTATACGTATCTATAGGTTGGTATGAGACATATCAACAGATATTAATATATTTATGTATTATATATGCGTATATATATATATATATATATATATGACGAATGAGTATTTTTGTATGAATAAAGAGAAGAAACAGAGGGAAAAAAGAGAAGGAAAGAATCGAGGGAAAAAGTAAGCACTCTGTTTTTGCTCCTTTTGAGAGAGGAAAAAGAGGAGAGTGAAACGATAACGGAATTTTTTCAAATGGTGGAATTGTGTTGCGTATATATATATATTGTCTAAATATATTATCCAGATGTACTATATGAGTACAAGTTACTTTAATGTATAAATATTATTTAATATTTTGGGAAAGCTTATTTAATGCACGACTCTTACCGTTTCAATTGATATATAACCAAATTTATCTTGCGTAAAGTTTATTAAAAAATACTTTTGGATTTTATAGTATTAAATCTGTCATGAATTTATTGCTAACAGTATGTCGTTGAGATTAAAAAAAAATAAAAATAAAATTAATTTTAAATATAGATTGATGTTATTCTTTTTAATGGACTAATAAAAATTAGTACTCTCTCTGCTCCACAATAAGTGATTTTTGGTTATTTTCACACAGATTAAGAAATTCACATTTTATCATTCATTAGCAATGAAATCGACCATATTAACATTTATTATCTCTTCACATAAACACTCCTAACACATACTCCAACACTATTTACTCCAATGGCAGTCTAGGAAAAAATAATTAATTCATTCTTGAAATATGAAAAAATCGCTTATTTTGGACCACAAAAAATGATCAAAAAATCACTTATTGTGGACCGGAGGGAGTACGACATAAAATGTAACAAAGGTGGAAGCAGGGGCATATTTAGGGGGCCAAAAGGGGTTCACCTTATTCGCCGGAAAATTACACGGTACATATAAGACAAAATTTATTTTGTATCTTTATATATTATATTTTGAATAGTGGTCAATGGGGTTCGAAATTTTTGCAATGTCATTAGTTTAATTCCCACTAGTCATGATCTCATCAGACACCGTCACTGGGTAGAAGAGTACAACAACAACAAAAAAAACCAATGTTATCCCACGTAGTAGGATCTGGAAAGGTAATAAGCAAGGACATTAGATTTAAAGGCAAACTAATAAGAAATTCACATAATAATGCAATCATACTGAGCAACGAATAAAGCAATAACGATAATTGAGAAATAAAAGTAGAAAAAAATGATATAAAATATAAAATGATAAGATTTATTAGAAATTTAAATCAGAAAGCGGTTTGAGTTATAATGACAAAAATCATACAAATGTAAAATATCACGTAACTTAAATAAAGTTAAAAATAAAAAATATTAGGCAATGGAAGGATACCAAGCAATAAAGCATCATTTTAAAAGAGGGTTGACTTTAGTAATTAAATCTAAAAATCAAAATTTTAGTAAAAAGTCAAAGGAGAAGAAAAACTTAATTTATAGGGATATAATACAAAAATATCAATTATTAAAAAAATTAGTAGAATTATAACTAATAAAGAAAAAACTAATTTATATTTTGGACGAATTCAAATGAATATATACAATGGAAAAAGTTTCAAGAAAAAAATTTAGGAGTAAGAAAAATATATATTTATATTTATATTATATTAAAAAAAGAGAATTAACAAAAATATTAAGTCAAGTAACAAGCTAATAAAACGTCATAGTAAATTAAAAAAAATACTAAATATAGTAGATTACGTAATAAATAAAAGTGAGAAACTAAAAAGTTATTCGATGACCATATGAATCTTTTCTAATTATATAAGACTTTTTATTAGGCATGTTTTACTGGATAAAAGGGAATTGAAATTTAATTCAATCAATATGATATAATGTGGTCAAACAAATTAGATAACACAATATGATTTATATTCTACGCTTATCGAGCGGATACTATATTTGTCATAATTAATACTTTGGGAAAGTTTATTTAATACACGACTCTTACCGTTACAATTTATATAATCTAATTTATCTTGAGTAAAGTTTAATAAAAATTACTTTTGGATTTTATAGTATTAAATATGGCATGAATTTTTGCTAAAAGTATGTTGTTGAGATTAAAAAATTAAAAATCAAATTAATTTTAAATATAGATTGATGTTATTCTTTTTAATGGACTAATAAAAGTTAGTACCACATAAAATATAACAAAGGTGGAAGAGTACTACAACAACAATCCAGTGTAATTTTACATAGTAAAGTCTGAGGAGGATAAAGAGTCTGTGGACCTTACCCCTACCTTGTGAAGGTAAAAAGACTATTTTCGAAAGAACCCGGGCTCAAAAAAAAAAAAGAAGCAGGAATAAAAATTGGAACAAAAGCAAGAAAGGTGGAAGAGTGGATTTTTTTTTTCATTCTTTTGTTGAATTTAAGTTATAAATATTGATAATGTAAATAATTAGTCCACTGTAATTGATATTTCATGTTGATATTTCACCAACTATACTATATATTATTGTACCATATAAAGTACAATGAAGATTTACCTATGTTAATGTATACTTTATTTTATAGTGTAAAATTTCGTATAGCAGTGAACAAAACTTTTAAATATATATTCATCAAATGTTGTGAAGCATGCTTTCTTTTATTAATTCCATTTTTATTGTTATTTTGGTCCTATATTCCTCTATAGTTGGTTTGTTAGTTGGGGAAGCTTCACTCTGTCAGAGTAAATTAGATTATACTCTAACTACGAATTTTTTAGATTATCTTTCATTACTTGGGATTGTAAGGATTTTTATTTCTATTCCTTGCATTAATAGAGATTCATATAAAAACGAGTTTTACCCATCTGAAACAATCAGTAAAATAATTATCATCTTTGCAACTGGAACTGGGGTGTACAATTAATTAACACTATTTTAACAATTGTAATTATTTATCATTTTGTTTTATTTCTCGCGGCTTGGGAGTTAAACTAATATTTGTCATCGACGATAATGTCGTATAATCCAGCATTTTAAAGCATGGTAGTGTGTATTGACCTTTATAAGGTCTCTGGGTTTATAAATTATACAATCAATATAAATTTATATATAAATGTCCTAATTAATCAATATAATTAAAATAATGAATTTTAATTCATAGGTACGTTGAATATCGTGGATAAATGTGGAATTTACAGGAAATAATTGTAGCCTTGTAGGAAGACATTGTTGAAAGAACAGATACACGTGTAATGGAACGTGATGCAATTTAATTAGGAATTCATTTGATTAAAGTGTTTTCTGTCGAGAAAAATAATAATTAAAGTTAATATTCTGTTTTTTTTTTTGGCTACAAAGGAAAATATAATATCCTGAATATCATTGTTCCTCTAAGTTATCAGATTGCATGAGCTGTTCCCCAGGGAATATTACTTTTCTATTTATGAAAAACAACTCAAATATGGAAGGAAGATGTTGAGCTTGACAGCCAGAAATTATTTCTTTCTACCCCCAAAGCAAAAACACATGCTTATTTAAAAACAAAATAAAAATAAATTGGGGCCAGTGATATAAATTCTTATTCATTTAAGCTCAATTAGTATCATCATCATAGGTAACACCTGTATAGATTTCCTCTTCCGTCATGTCCTATCCTTTGCTAAGTTCGCATTAATTTCAACGATTTGAAAGTCTTTTAGACAACTTTCTTTCATTTGATTTTAGGTCTCCGTCCCCTTTTATAGTTTCACACCTACAAACTGATGCATATGTAGATCGACACATGACATGACTGAATTATCCCAAATGATCTTCTGTCATTTTATCCTCAATGTGTGCTACTTACACCTTTTGACAAATGCGTTAATCTTTAATCTTATCTAATTTTGTGTGACTGTACATCTTAGTATTCATATTTTTGCAACACTCATCTAGTGAATAATGAATATGTTGAACTTTAGCACTCCAACATTCACTAACCATATAATATAGTCGATCGGTCTTATAGCTATTCAAATATAACAATTCAACTGGCCAGTGATATAATCTGCTTTAGATATGTGTATACATCTTTAAAACCGTCATTAGAGTTTGACACATGCATCCTCAAACCTAATATCTCTCTTATATTTGCCAAAATGACTTTTTTCCCTTAATTTGTTTATTTTATTTATTTTTGGATCCAAGTTTTAGAGTTGCAACTGACCTGAGTAAAACAGAAGGTAAACCTGCTTGACATATTTTGACGATATCAATTTTGGACTGTCCAACAAATAAATAAAGAAATTTTAGACATACTCAACTGTGTGTATAAAGACACACTTTCAGCAACAGTCAGATGTGTGTAATATTCAGATGTATTAGTTGGCTTAATCGAAAATGATTGCAGAACTAATTTTGATTCCTACTTTATCAAAAGTAAATTTAACAAAAAGCGTCGATACTGAGATTATGAAAGTGACAATAGTTTATAATATAGTTATTCCATTAATTCTTGCGACCCATTTTATGTAAATGTGTTTCATCGTGCAAATGCATACAAAGTGCAAGCCAAAATATGTGCAAAGTAAGTACCAAAATTATTTTTTAAATGAGTGTGCTGAGAATTTCACTTTTTTTTTTCTCTTCTAATTATAGATGAATGAACTTTCTATCAAACGGATTTCTACCTATCATATTATAAAGGATAAAATTGGAATGCTAATTTTGAGCTTTCCGATCGTAATTTTGAGTAAGTAAGCGACTAGTGATACTCCCTCTCTTCTCATTTCGTTTTCACGTTTTGATTTTCGACAGTCAAATTATACTTTGACCAATATTTTAACATGTATTTTGCACTATATTGGTATGAAAATTTTTATAAATTATAGTACTTTTTGAATAATTTTTAAATATTTAAATTTTAGTTTTAAAATATTAAGATAATTTATTCTAAAATAACTTCAAAGATTAATTAAATTGATTCTCAAAACCGAAACGCGACAAACAAAATGGAAACGGAGGGAATAGACTGTAGTATAATTTTGAGCATTCATTGACCACTAGAAAAATTTCTTTCCTTAGCTAAGAGGGTTATCTCCAAAATGGGTCCATACTAGTAGTCTAGCAATAAGAAAATCATTGAGTCACACATCTTTCATATGTTAATTGTTTTGAAATAATAAATAAATTAAAGCCTCAAGCAAATACCAAGAACTTTCTTTGACATTGTACTTTAAAGTGTTTTCAGCCACAGTTCAAATTTTGTTCTTGATCTCTGACTACTTAGCTTTTAGTAAAACCAAGTGCTCAATTATTTTCATGTTTTAGCTTTTTCAAGCCAACTTTACTTGGCCTTTTCTCAAAGGAAACAAAATAATTATTAGACACATATGCTCTATGCTTCTTTTTACATTATTTTACTACTTTGCAATAGTGGATTAGCCAAAAAGAAAAAATGGGCTTTAGCTTGTTAATGACTACTATACCCTTGACAGCTTTTGTAAGATTTTGCCATAATAATGGACTTATTTGTAATTTCCACAATTTAATGCTCTTCCTTTTCTTGAGTTTCTTTGCTTTGTGCTTTACAAAACAAGTGCACTTCACTTTTAGGTGACAAGGGGAAGAGGAGGACTGCCCACTGAAAAAAAAGGAATTAGCAGCATACCGTAAAGACTTAAACTATTTTTTCAATTTTGGGAGAGAGCATTTGCCCTCCTGAAGTTTTCTTTTCTTGTACTATGATTTCCAAACTTTTATCTCTATAAATTGCTTTCAGGTTCTTACTCACCGTTTATCTTTCACGATCCAAGTTCATGACACGTATTGTCCACCTTAGGTCTAGACTCGCACAAATTTATCTTTTGGACAACGCCACGTCGAGCCCTTATTTTTGTTGATTTCCAAACTTTTATCTCCATAAATTGCTTTCATGTTCTTACTCATGGTTTATCTTTCACGACCCAAGTTCATGACACGTATTGTCCACCTTAGGTCTAGGCTCACACAAATTTATCTTTTGGACAATGCCATGTCCAGCCCTGATTTTTGTTGATTTCCAAACTTATTCATTGGCCCGCCCTCGTCATGAACATCACATAATCAAATTTGTGACATTTGGCTAATTGGATATGCATACGCCATAATCATGTTATCTTCTTACGTTGTAAAAGGTAGAACCGTAGAATATATGAGATTGTACATGCATGGCAAAGAAAAGAAAGAGGTCACAAAGAAACATAGGAGAATGGCCTCTTTTGTTTACGATTAATGAAGATTTGAATCTTAATCATTCATATCTCAGTCATTAAGTATGATTGTTTTTTTAGATCTGAATTTTAATCATTCAGATCTCAGCCATTAAGTCTGTTTAATTTATTTTTTCAATTTTACAACCACTTAATGAGTCTGAATAGATGTTAATGATTAATATATATATCAGAGTTTTAATATCATTAAGATATTCTATATTCAAGAATCCACGTAAAAATGATATTTACTATTGCTCTTACACTTTCACTACTAATCACTATCATCATTGCTATTGTTGTCTCTCACTATTATAGACTATCACCACCCACTACCCACCATCAATTACCAATCCTAAGTCACAACCATCATTGTTGCCAAGCACGAATGTCAGTTGTCACTACCACTGATCATCATTTACAACCATCACCACCAACCACCATTATCACAACAATCAACAACCACCACTATAACCACCACTATATATCACACATCATTGTTATCGGTCACCATCTCTATTAAGTATTAACCACCACCTTTATATAACTACTATTGTCATCTCCCATCTACTACTAATAATTACCATTATCAACCAGCACCACCATCAGTCACCACCGACAACCACCATTGTTAGCCATCATCACCACCAACCACCATATAATTTTTAAAAATATTTTATTAATATAGTATTAGATTAATTAGTACTATTTGATTTGAATTTATATTTATTAATTTTTAAATAAAAATAAGATTTTAATACAACATTTTAATATTCAAATATGAATTCAGATTCATACGTTTTAATCTTAATACACATATTAATATTCAGATTTGTATTCAAATTCATACATCTTAATCTTAATAAAAACAAATAACAAAATAGACATGGAAACGGTCAATTCAACTTCAATCTTAATTGATTTCATTGTAGACATAGAAGTTAAGCAATTTTGACATGACAGTGCTATAGAAATCCCCTGTGATTAGAAATTTACTGTATATTTCTTTCTTTCCTAGTCATATTTGTGCCAGATGCAGAAACTGAAAGGAGCTATTTGTCAAATTTCTCCTCGAAATAAAAGGAAATAAAAAGAGAAAGTAGATAGAAGAAGGTAGAATTGTAATGTATGACGATTTTACATCTACATTTTTTCAATACGTAACTGCATATTTTTACCGGTTCAATACCTGCAACCTAAAATGATATGTTTTCCTCCTTTCTGTTTGATTTACTTCTCCAAAGTTAAACAAGGAGATTTCTAGAATTCTTCCTTTCGTGCCCCTTAGTTTTTGTTTCCTTCTTTCCAATCAAGTTTAATAGGAGAAAAATAAGTTACGTATGGGATGACATAATTTGGTTAGATCAACATATCCAAATACAGTGATATCATAATTCACTAAATAGGACCTTTCTTGTCTTGTACTTTTTATAGAATAGTTGAAGACAACACAAGAAATCACAGAGCTAGCGACATAAAATAATTGAGAAAGAACTCTACTACCTAACAGATAGTGAATAGTGATTGGAATTTCGTAGTATTATGTTAAATGACGAAATGTTGAGATTGATCTTGGAAATTTGAAATTTGAACTCGGCTTAAAAAATTTACACCAATTTTATTTACCACTAGTCCACGCTTTTTGATGCCTCAATAGTTCACAATGTATGCTTTATATCACATTTTCTTTTTCCCGACTAAAACTTATATGTGTTGCTTTTCTATATTTAGGCACATTAAATTATATTATTATTATATAAAATGAAATAAACTATTTTGCATTTGCTGTGTTGAATTTTATATAACTTTAGATGCATTTATATAATTTTTATATATTTATTTCCTTTATCTATTTTTAAATTTTTAGTTTCTTAAAAATATTAAAAAAATTGTTGGCTTATTAATGCCCATGCCGTGGGACTAACGCTGCCTTCCGTGATAGGTCTAATTCCAGGCAATGATAGTATCAAGTGGTATTTGAAGATACATTCCAGATTTCAAAAAAATATAGACGTAGTATTTTTCTGTAGTTATAATTAAGAGATTTCTGGTGTATTTTTTATCTTTCCAATTTGCATGCTTCACTAAAAAAATTGATGTTAGTTTGAATAGAATTTTCCCCTTTACAAACATAATTCCTATACCTTGCGACTTGCAAGATTTATTCTAAGTATTATTACTTATTCATACTTTTTTGTCTTTTTAACATCTAATTTTTCTTATTTGCTTATGTAAGATTTAGGTTTTCATTCTCTTCTTCTACCTTTTTTTAGTCTTAATTATATCAAAGAAAGATTTGTTTTTCTTTTGTCCTATCTGTTTTTACCTTATAGGGATGGATGTAGACAAAGGAAATGGTGTTCTTTGTATTGACTTTCTTAGTAATATCTCATTTCCCAAGTGGGAGAAACATGACAAATATTGAAATGAAGTCTGCCTCTGAAAGAAGTGAAAGTCCTAGAACGTTACATGTTAGCTCAACAACGAGAGTCTCGTTGAATAAGGAATGAATGAATATATGTACTGATTCTGTAGATATTTAATAGTATAGGAAGCTTCCTATTGCAATTCAAGAAGAAAACTGTCCCAATTCTAACTTTACAGCAAATATTTTTGGACAGTGAAAATTACTTTTGAAATTGACAAAATGTAGCCCACCAAGCTCCCAACATAGGTAGTTGGATATGAGTCCATATTGAACCAAACCCAGAACAAGTTGAATATTGGCTAAAATTGCTGTCTTTCACATTTATGACTTGGTCAAGCGTTCAACGTTTTGGCAAAGTCCAAAAGCCTACGTAATTTCATCCTTTCGTGGGGAAAGTCCAAATGCCGACGTAATATCCAAAGGGTGGCTAGTTGATCAATTTTCTTTGAAAAATTATACTATACAAATATTAAATATCACTTTTTATACATATTTATTAAGAATTTAAGTTATATGTGCATAATACATCATGCTAAAATTGACCTAAAAAAAGGTAACTCTTCCAAAATAGTAATGGTCTCCAAATGAATAAAAAAGAATATGTCTGTGCAGTCATGGGCAGATTCAGCAAAATAGCTGCGAGTTCCCATGAACCCAATAGTTTTTGTCTAAAACCTGTATTGGTTTTAAAAAATTCATTAAATGTATAAAAATATTTAACTTGAAACTCAGTCCGTTCATCCATTTAGTATTGTATATTAGCTCGAAATTTTTGTAGGGACTCATAAACCTAAAACCTTGAATCCGCCTATGTGTGCATTACATCCTCGCTTTTAGATTTCCTCATAATAAGTAGTAGTAGTAGTTTCTTTACAGGATGAGTGTCAACAACCATACAAAAGAGATCTGCAGACGGTTGAAGATCCATATATTCAAGCCATCGGGATTTTCGCCAAGGGAGTTCAAAGAAGGAAAAAGTTAAAAAAATTTAAAGAAATTATGGCCAATGAGAATTGAACTAGCAACCTTATAAAGGTTCTGAACCCACTGGGCTACGCTTTTTAGGCTGTGTCAAGAGGATTCAAAATAAAATATATAGAGACACAAATCTGATTTTGCCTTATATAACAGTGTGATTTTCCGACGAAAGTATGAACCCCTTCCGTCCCCCTAAATCTGCCCTCGACTCAAGCCCTCCTCTATTATGAAAACCAGATATATTACTGGACTCTGCATTGTACTAATCCCCTCCTCCACAGCCAGCCTCCACTAACTCCCTCCACCGGCCTGGTGGCGGATAGAGTTCAAAAACTACTGGTTCATGTAAATTCAGTACTTTTGACATGGAGCATAAGTATATAGCAAGAAACCTCAAAAATTTATTATGTTTTGAACACATAGTTTTAAACATACAATGAGTTTAATACTAAAAAATTTAAAAGGGTTTGAACCCATTAATTTTACATTCTAAGGATCCGTCTCGGTCCACTGCCCAACTATCCTTGTCAGCCAGCCATTTCATAGCTGCCACATCTCGTTATCACCGCACAACCATCACTACACAACTACTACCACCGGTCTCTTCCACCAACTACGACCACCAACCACCAAAACCTCACAACCATCACCACGGACCACCACTACTGACTCTGGAAAGCTCAAAAAGAATGAAATCTAGCTGGTGGATGAGCCGGTAACGTCAGTGGCGCGAGAGGAAGTTGTAGGTCGCTAAGAGTAAACTGCAATGAGGAGGCAATAGTAGAGGGTGTAGGATCAGCACTAGTAGAAGTGGGAGAGTTGGAGTTTGCAGATACTGAAATGTTGGTTAGCATAGTTGAAATGGAGGGTGATGTAGTAGGTATTGGAGCAAAAATATGGCTATATCTCAACGACACTGAGTCCAACTTCCAACGTAGAAAGAATAGGAAAAGACAAGCACCAAAAACAAGCCAAGTATATACATTGACCTTAAAGATATTTACAGCCCAATTTAAGCAAGCATTCACAAGCAAGAAATTGAAAATTCCAAGATCAGTTGAAGGTTGAACCATAGCAAGACTACCAAGCCAAGCCGCAGCAATACAAAAGAAAGCAACCATTGACACCAGTGAAGTCGCCCTGAAAACGTACTGAAAGAGAATACTGCACACCATTCCTACTGCAAATTCAATCATTTTCCTCTTCTGGTAAACATAGTTAAAAAAAGGCGACGAACCCCACCTGCCAAATCGATCCTTAAACGCTATATAGGTAAGAGAAAAGCTTACAGGCACGAGTAAGTAGGACAAATATATGAATACACTCCACAGAAAACTTGGCAGTACAAGTTCAGCCAAAACCACACTTAACAAACCCCAACAGTAGCTATGGTTCAAATACATCCGAATTGAAGGAGAAATTGGCCTTCTGTAAGCAAAAAGATAGTAAAGATATCCAAACAGGAGAAAAGATAGGATGATCCAGAAGAAAGGAAGAAAAGATGGCAATGAAATTATCAAGATTTGTGCACAAACAATTGAGATTAAGGTCTTTCCTACTGGAAAAAGTCCGTATTGAATTGGGGTATGTGGTTGCTGATTTTCTAAAGCTGGTCGAAAAAGAAAAGCATAGGTGGATGAAGTGAAAACAGAGAGAGAGATGCAATAGTTTATGATTATTGCAATGGAAAGGGGCAATGGATGATCTGAAATATCTGAATCAGTTGAACTCAATAAAGCTACTGCTCCTATGCAACAACAGATAGAGCTAATAAGGTAAGAGATCGAGAAGAACAAGATAGATGGGAGCTCCATGTGGTTGAAGAGAACTATCTTTACAAATTTAATGAAATTCCTGAAAAAGTTAGTGACATAGTCATGAAACTTGATGACAACTGGAAAATTCTGGGAAAGTCATTGTGGACTTCTACCCACTTTCCTTTAAGTTTGTTCCATATATACGAAATCACACCATCAATTATATATATATAATTGATATACATAGAAACTTCCCAGACCAGAAACCAGTGTCTTATATTATTAAGGTCAATGTTTAGCTCCATAATAAAAACATAAGCATTGGCCTAAACAAATTCGCAGTAAAGCCGTGATCTTATTATATATGAAACGTAATTTATTTGGAAGAAGGGGAAAGGGAAAGGAAAACAAAACAAAAAAAAAACAAAAAAAAGGGGGGGGGGGGGGGGGGGGTGGAGGAAAGGAAAATTCGTGGCTGCTGTGAATAGAAAGATCCGAATAGAAGGAACACACGATTATCAATGGTGTGAGAATTAAATTATATTCTATGCTAATGGAGGTAGCAAATACTCACTTGAATAATCAAAATGCCCGCAAACAACACCACGATCTCTTAAGCAATATAGCTAACCACACACGTGTTCACTGAACTAGTGGTCTGATAAATGATAAAACGGAGCAAGCATATAATAGTCAAACCCTTAAATAAGCTAACCAGGTTGTCGGTCAGCTAAAGCAAATGGAAGAGAAAATTTTAGAATGATTTCAACATGACCCTGCAGAAAATGCCTACCACATATATGTTTTGTGCAATTCAGTTCAAGGCAGAATGTCCAGGAACACCAAAAAGTCATTCATATTCATTTTAAAGAAAATTACAGAACCTCCAAAACCAGAATGGGTACAGAAGTACAAAAAATGAAGCATTTATGTAGACTTTAGGAGCTTGAATCTACTTAACAAGGAGATCCCTCCATATGCCTTTTGATATTTGAAATTGGACATGTATAGCAAAATTTTTGTTACTTTTATTCCTCATCCAGCAGTAGAGAAGTACAGGATAGAAGCGATGACAACTCTTCTTCTGTTGCCAATCCAGAACCTTGCCATCGTATTCTACCAAATTTGTCAAGCAAAAACGTGTACCTGTAAATTTGATATAGAATGGATAACACTTTAGAATTCATTTCTTCTGCTTAATCAATAAGGAAACTGAGACGTAATGTTAACATTTTCATACCCAGTCAGAAGATTCAATATTTTAAGTTCTTTCCGAAAGTAGTAATTGTCTCCAAATGAATAAACAATTTGTCTATGCAGTACGTCATTGCTTTCGTCAGGGTTAGATTTCCTCATAGTCCGAAGTAGTAGTTTCTTTACAGGACTGAGCGTCAACAACCATGAATCTATAAAGGAGATCTGCAGACAATTGAGGATTCATATATTCAACCTCTACTACATTATGAAAATGAGAAATACAGGAATCGTTGCATTTGACTTAAAAAATGTCTAGCATACAATTACATGTGTATAGTCTTTAACAAACCAGCACTAATAGAGTTTATTCCCAACCAACACTTTTTTCATTCAAGAAGTGTGAATATCCAAAGGTTTGTTACAGAAATATTAAAACCTTATATCATCCAAGAAACCTCTTCCTTCAGCTTCTAATACTAACTCTTGAAACTTGCCTCTCTAGATTCCAATTATTCTTTATCAATTCATATTCACAATTTATACCTAATTTCCAAAACATTGAAGGCATAACAGTCAGAAACATGTTCCTGCATTTAATGTCACTATACTTCACGACAGTACCATAATTTTGAGAATGTCACTATCACATGACAGAATCATAGTATCGAGCGTGAAATAAAGAGTCCTTTAGCTCAATTACTATGAACTCTGAGAACATCCCAAAACCATAACAAGGGAAAATATTTATTTGACATTCAAATCTTATGCATTTTAAAATCCTCGCCAAACCCCAAACAATGTTGCTTCATCTCATTTACATCAGCAATGTTGGCTATGGTATGAGAGACATTTTAAATAAGAGGAAGGTGCAACGGCCACCAGAAATTTGAGTCTTCAGGATACGGTGTGGAATTCTACACTTTTGTGCTTATCTACAATTGTATAAAGACCTAAAACAGGCTCCAATATGTAAGATACATGCATGAAGATATGCTATTTGTTCATCTAAGACGAAGTGCTGTAATACCTCGCACAGCTGAACTCTATTGGAATCTTTGAATGTATCCAGAAATGGTTTACTCCAAGAATCTACCATAGCCTGCCAGAAGTAGTCAAAACTTCAGCCATATAATGAGATTATGAGAAAAGGGAAGATATACTGCAATAATTGATGTTTGTACATCATAAATTTAATCAACCTGCATTATCTTAAGATAATGCATGGGGAGGGTTAGTTACTTAGTTTCTAACTACTTTTACCCCACAAATGCTGCATCAGAAACTTCTATTTCTCAGAACTCTAACTGTACAGCAATTAAGTGAAATTTATTCATGTGTTCTATAATAATGACATGAACGAGTCAGCGTAGTCAATTTTTTATGGTGCAACCTACCAATGACACATTTTGGTAAAATTGTGAAATTTTCAACCTAGGTACTTATTTCATAATGTATTTCACTCAATGAGGTATGAACCTGAAAATTACTGTAATGGCAGTAATGTTGATAAGACTAACAAAATCAACTTTAAGTCATGTTCACAGTTAACTCAGACACACAACCTACAAATGTAAGGCAGCCAATGACAATGATTCATCACGGCATTGTCAAAACACTGATTAATGTTCTGAGCTCTAAGGAATGTTAAAGTGCTTTGGCCATTCTAGTTGTACAAGATAATGCCTCAGTTAAGACACAATATTGTTAACATTAATGACTTCTTCCTGTGCCGATAGAGGTCATTTCATAGACAAGGAAACTCAAAAAGTGAAGAAAACTAGTAAGCCGGATGACAGGCTAAGGGATAAAATAAACACTGCTTTTTTACTTCAGCCAAAACCAGCAATCAATTAAAGTTACTCTAACCTGTGAGCTTGCACGAAATGAAAGACACAACAATGATGCCTTTGGTGCTTCCGCTTTGTTTGCCGCAACGCCATTTCCAATGGATGCGATGGGAAGCTTAAGGCTCGAACCATCTGAGTGATTCACTTCCAGCGCAGGAAACTTCACAGCTGCCACTGCTGGAATGATTATCTTATTTGCAGTTGCAATCTATGTTCCGCAATTTCCATAAGCAAAAGGTCAAAAAAAAAAAAAAAAAAAACTGAGAAAGCAACATTAAGATAGTGACGTATTTTATACCTTACCA
Source organism: Nicotiana tomentosiformis (assembly GCF_000390325.3). Classification (NCBI taxonomy): domain Eukaryota; kingdom Viridiplantae; phylum Streptophyta; class Magnoliopsida; order Solanales; family Solanaceae; genus Nicotiana; species Nicotiana tomentosiformis. The sequence goes on along the minus strand of NC_090822.1, from coordinate 101,338,164 downwards.
CCATGTTGCTTCAACTCATTTATATCAGCAAAGTAACCCCGGTTCATCTCATCTTTACTGCCCTAAATCACATTATATACATAAAGTAAATTTCAGAGTCCATTTAACATAAGTTAAATAGTACCCCCTCTATCCCGTACACTTTCCTTCTTAGTTTGTCGCAAAAAGAATGTCATATTTTTATATTTAGAAATAATTTAACTTTGAACTTCTCATTTTAACCTTAATTTTGATGATTTATAGCCGCACAAGTATCTATGACATGCTCTAGATCACAAGTTTCAAAAGTCTTTCTTTCTTTTTTAAACTATGTGCCCCTAATCAAACAGTGTTATATAAATTGGGACGGAGTGTTGGACTTGAAGGCTATTTGGCATCTGGGCCTCAGCAGAAATAAGTCCAGTTGTGTATAAGTTAATTGTATAGGCTTTTGTTTTGTTAAGTTTTGGTTTATATTTTCCGGGTTCAAGACATTTTGGCCCAATGTATATATAGTATAGTTAGTACACATTTGGACAGTTTGGCCATTCGGATATACAAAAACATCTGAAGCTCTCTTTCTCTCTCATTTTGTTCTCATGAACCCTAGTTAGATTTTCATGGCGATTTGGCTTATCTTCAAAGTTATCATGGTATCAGAGCACAAATTCTTATAGACCTGGTCTTCTGCTTTCATCCAATATTACCCTCACAAAGTTTTGTCCAAGTTCTCTTCATCTTCGATTTCATCAGTTCCGTGTCGCCTCCATATTTTACAGTAGTTTCCGATGATTTGCGGTTCTGCAATGGTTTATTTTGATATTTTCCGGTGATTTTAATTTGTTCTGAGGAGTTACGAACGAGAATTTGGTTTTGGTCGGAAATCGAACTCGGGGCTCTGACATTAATATGGTTTCGAGTGGATTTTTTGTGTTTGTGAGCTCCAGGAGGTCAGTTGAAGTTTGTTTTAACCTTGAAGGCCGTCTTCTTCCGGTTGCGAAGAAGTGTGGTACATCTTACCCTATCCTCTCATACAGTGTTGCTGTGAACTTTTCTCTGTTGGTTTCAGTGATTTTAACCCTCAATTGCCTCATTGCATGTACAATTTTTGTTCTCAATTGAATCAAATATGACTGTAACTAGTTCTACTACTGCTAGCTCCACATATACTCTAGATCCTTCTGGTCCTTTATTCATACATCCCTCTGATGTTCCGGGTACTTGTTTGGTGCAAGTTCCATTTTCTGGAATCGGCTTTGGGGGTTGGAAGAGAAATATGATAGTGGCATTGTCAGCAAAAAAATAAGATAGCTTTTATAGATGGAACATGTTCTAAACCTGCTGATGATGCTCCTGAATTACGACTTTGGAATAGATGTAATAATATGGTAATATCTTGGTTAACCAGCTCCCTATCACCTGAAATTGCCGAGAGTGTTCAATACTCTGAAGCAACCGAAAAGCATTTGGAATCAACTTGAAAAACGATATGGAACTGTAAATGGAACCAAAGTTTTTGAGATTAAAAAAGAGTTAGCCTCTACTTGTCAAGGGTCTCGTGACATAGCATCATACTTTAACAAATTAAAGAAGTTATGGGATGAGTTGGCTTTCATCCGTAAGAATCGTGTGAGTTCGTGTAATTGTGCTGCTAAATCTGGTTTAAATCAGGAGTTAGAGGAAGACAAGGTATATCAATTTTTAATGGGGCTCAATGAAACTTATGTTAGTATTAGGGGTAATTTTCTTATGATGCAACCACTACCTTCACTTGATATTGTTTACAATATCTTACTCCAAGATGAGAGTCAGAGACATGTGAATTCTACTCCTCAATTCAATTCAGAGTCAGCCTCCTTCAATGCAAATGCTAGTCACTTTGCTAAGCCTTTACTTCCTCCACCAAAACAACAATACAACCAAAGGGAAGCTTTTGACCAGAAGATGCATGTTGATCAGACCAAGGGTTCTTTATTCTGCAGATACTGCAAAAAACCTGGACATTTGATTGACAAATGTTATAAACTTCATGGTTTTCTCTCTAACTTCAAATTAACTAAGAGTAGAAGAACTGCAGCAAATGTTACTGCTGAACCTGAGTCTTCTGATAGTGGGCATTATAACATTGCTGGTTCTTCTCATTCTGGTGTCTCTAGTTCTCCTGAGTAAAGTTCTGTGATTCCTGGTCTGAGTATGCAGCAGTACAATCAGTTGATGACTATACTGCAACAGTCCCACTTGTCAGATTCTAATCCTCAGTCTAATCTGATGGCTTCTGCCAATTTTGTTGGTACTGTACTCTACTAACTGATGATCTGCTGAATGGTTCTAGTTCTAGTTCTTGCATGCTTTCTCAATCAATAGATTTAACCTGGATAGTTGACTCTGGTGCTACCGACCATATGACATCTAATAAAGATTTTCTATCAAACCTTACTCCTTTACGTGTGCCTTATCTTGTATCACTTTCTAATGGCCATAAAGTAAAAGTGACCTACACTGGTTCCTTTGTTTTAAATCCCTCTTTCATTCTTCACAATGTTCTCTATATTCCCTCTTTTCAACACAATCTGATCTCTGTGTATAGGATTATACAGCAATTCAAATGTTTTGTTCTATTCGCTCATGAATCTTGTTTACTTATACCACAGGGCCCTTTTCTGAAGAAGCCTCTGGATCTTGGTAAACTGGATAGTGGCATGTACAAGTTTATGTGGAAAAGGCCTTCCTCTCATTCTCAACTTTTCTCCAATTTAGATTCCACAAATAATGTTGTCTCATCTTGTGTTCATCCTGCTTCTCCCATGACTAATGTTGTTTCATCTTGTGTTCCTTCTTCTACTTGTAATCTAGTTCTATTATGCCTGATGTGTGTGATATTCCTTTTATTTGTAGTACTACTAACATGAATAAAATGGATGTAGTTTGGTATCAAAGGCTTGCACATGTTCCATTAGTTAGAATGAAACTCATTTCTGGTTTGTCTGATTCTTGGTCATCCAAACAGTCTTTCATTTGTAATGTTTGTCCTATGTCCAGGCAAACTAGGTTGCCTTTTCCAGATAGTACTATAAGTACCAACTCACCTTTTCAACTTATTCACATTGATACTTGGGGTCCTTACCATACTGCAACTTATTCTGGGGCTAGATACTTCCTTACTATTGTCGATGATTATACACGAGCCACTTGGACACACCTAATGGGATCCAAAAGTAATGCCTTTCCCTTAATAAAAGCTTTTGTTGCAATGGTCAAAACTCATTTTCACACTACAATTCAAACAATTAGAAGTGATAATGCTCTAGAGTTGGGGTGTAGTTCCTGTGCATCATTATTTTTTTCAGAACATGGAATCATACATCAAACAAGTTGCCCCTACACCCCTCAACAAAATGGAGTGGTTGAAAGAAAACATAGATCCCTTCTTGAAGCTTCTAGAGCATTAATGTTCCAGTCCAAAGTACCTATGCACTTTTGGGGTGATTGCTTGTTAACAGCCACTTATATCATTAACCGATTACCCTCTAAACTTTTAAATAATAAATCCCCTTTTGAAATATTGTATGGTAAGGTGCCCATTTACTATCATTTTCGATCTTTTGGTTGTTTATGTTATGCCACAGTCCCTATACCTCACAGAGATAAATTTAAACCAAGGGCTATTCCTTGTGCTTTTCTTGGATATCCTTTTGCCAAGAAAGGATACAAGTTATACAACCTGTCCACTAAGAAGTGTTTTGTTTCAAGGGATGTAGTATTCCATGAAAATTATTTCCCTTTTTCCAAGTCACCTAATATTCGTGTTTCCTCTCCTTCTCCATCTCCATCTTCTGTGTTGTCTTCTGATCCTTCCTTTGCCTCTTCCCCTCTACCTGCTGCTACTGATCCTGTTTTTCTTCATGGTCCCTCTCCACTTTCTCCTGCCAGTTCTCCTATTCAGTCTCCTGCTTCCTCTTCCTTGAGTCCTGCTGTCAGTTCTCCTATGCCATCTTCTACTCCATCTTCTTTGCTTTCTCCTGCTAGTTCTCATACTCGCTCGAGGAGATCTACTAGGGATCATAATCCTCCTGCATATTTGAAAGACTATCAATGTACTTTTCCTTCATCTCTTTCTTGTTCCACTTCTATTCTTACGCATGCTGAATTTGAACCTAGTACCTATTCTCAGGCAGCCTCTATTCCAGCTTGGCAGGATGCCATGAGAAAAGAGTTTGAGGCTTTAGAAGCTAATCACACTTGGGATATTGTAGAGTTACCTAAAGGCAAGAAACCTATTGGATGTAAATGGGTTTATAAGGTGAAATACAAGGCTGATGGTAGTGTAGAGAGGTATAAGGCCAGACTTGTAATTAGGGGTGATACGCAAGTGGAAGGTGTTGATTTTAATGAGACTTTTTCCCCTTGTGAAGTTGTCCACCATAAAATGTTTAATAGCAGTTGTTGTTAAAAGACAATGGCCCTTGTTTCAATTAGATGTTAATAATGCTTTCCTCCATGGTGATTTAGATGAGGAAGTCTATATGAAATTACCTCATGGTCTTTCGGTTTCTGGTTGTTCTTCTTCTGCTCCTCTAGTGTGCAAATTACAGAAGTCTCTTTATGGTCTTCGGCAGGCATCAAGACAGTGGTATGCTAAGTTATCTCAAGCCTTATGTTCTAAGGGTTTCTCTCCCTCTGTAAATGATTATTCTCTTTTTGTTAAGGGTTCCCCTGGTTCTTTGACTATATTAGCCGTTTATGTTGATGATATAATACTAACAGGGGATAATGCAGCTGATATTCTTGATTTGAAATATTTTTTAGATACTCAGTTCAGAATCAAAGATCTGGGTACTTTGCACTACTTTTTGGGCATTGATGTTTCTTATTTTACCTCTGGTGTTCTTTTGAATCAAAAAAAGTTTGTTTTTGATTTGTTATCAGCATACCATTGTTCAGATGTTTCTTCTGTGGTGTGCCCTCTCGAACTTCATGATAACTTGTCGGCTGATTCTGGTGATATTTTGGACAACCCTGAGACTTATAGGTCTTTGATTGGTAAGTTGTTGTTTCTCATACACACTCGACCTGATATTTGCTTTGCAGTCCAGCATCTTAGCCAGTTTTTAAAGTGTCCTCGGTCTCCTCATATGTCTACTGCTTTACACATTTTGAGGTATCTTAAGGGTACTTTTGATGTTGGCTTATTCTACTCCAATTCTCCTGATCTCAAAGTGACTGCCTACAGTGATAGTGATTGGGCTGCTTGTGTTGATACCAGACGCTCTGTCACTGAGTTTTGTATCTTTTTGGGTGATAGTTTAATTAGCTGGAAGTCTAAAAAGCAGGCCATTGTGTCCCTTTCTTCGACTGAGGCTGAATACCGAGCTATCAGTAAAGTTGTGGTGGAATTGACTTGGCTAGTCCGGATTTTCTCTGATTTGCACGTTCATGTTTCCCTTCCTATCTCTATGTTTTGTGATAATAAGGCCGCTATTCACATTACCAAGCACATAGAGGTGGATTGTCACTTTATTCGGGCTAAGTTGGGTGACAGACTGATTTGTTTGTCTCATGTCTCTACTCTTAAACAGTTGGTTGATGTCCTCACCAAGCCATTAACTGGGCAGCTTCATCATCAGTTTCTCTCCAAGTTGCGGGTGGTTTCCCCCTCCAACTTGGGGGGGTGTTGGACTTGAAGGCTATTTGGCATCTGGGCCGAAATAGGCCCAGTTGTGTATAAGTTAATTGTATAGGCTTTTGTTTTGTTAAGTTTTGGTTTATATTTTTCTGGTTCAAGACATTTTGGCCCAATGTATATATAGTATAGTTTGTACACATTTGGACAGTTTGGCCATTCGGATATACAGAAACATCTGAAGCTCTCTTTCTCTCTCATTTTGTTCTCATGAACCCTAGTTAGATTTTCATGGCGATTTGGCTTATCTTCAAAGTTATCACGGAGGAAGTACAATACATTGAAATCGAGAAACTTACAGCCGAGCACGCTCTTTCTCAATTGCATCCTTGTTTCCTAGCTGTAATCAAATGAATCTTCAATACCAACTTAGTTCAGGAAAAAAATTATACTGTAAACAATAATTAATTTACTATTTTATATATTAGCAGAGTAATTGAAAAATAAAAAAATATGAAATGGACGACTAAGAAAGAAAATACACTTCTATTTTTATTGAACTAACCTGGTAAATATCGAGGAAGCGACTGGAGGTCAATCGGCATGGATTGCTTAAATGGATTGGAGAAACTAATTTCTCTTCTCTAGAAAAAATGTTTTTTGAATTGAGAAATACAGCTGAGCTAAATCTCTTAAGCCTCAACATTTTCAACGGGTTTCTTCTGTGTTTTTCAATAGGTTAGTGGAATCGGAGAGGAGAAGGGTGGAATTCAGGAAGTAGACTAGGGAACGGGTCATTTTGCTGGCTTCTACCCATACGGTCCAGGCCCAAGGTATTTAGAGAGTTAAAAGTTCAAATCCTTAGGCCTAGTAGCCCAAACATGGGGAAGTGCACAGTTACCCATCAATTAGAGTTGTATTTACGCTTAAGTCACTATTTAAAATTTATTTACTCTTTAACTAGTGCTTTAATAAAATTTTATCGCCCGGATGAAAATACTCTTATGCTACACATGGTGTCCTTAACTTCACGAGTGATGTATAAATATTAAGGACAAAGTGTCCTGAATTAGCACTTCTATTTTAAACTTTAGGACATCATGTCCTTAACTTCATATGTGCAGTATAAATGTTAAGGACATGGTATCCTTAACTTCACGGGTGCTGAGTAAATATTAAGGACATGGTGTCCTTAACTTCATGAGTGCTGTGTAAATATTAAGGATAAAGTATTTTGTATTTGCACCTTCTGTTGTTAAACTTTAGGACATCATGTCCTTAACTTCATATGTGCAGTGTAAATATTAAGGACATGGTATCCTTAACTTCATGTGTGCAGTGTAAATGTTAAGGACATAGTGTTCTTAACTTCACGAGTGTTGTGTAAATATTAAGGACATAATGTCCTTAACTTCATGAGTGTTGTATAAATATTAAGGACAAAGTGTTCTATATTTTAACCTTCTGTTGTTAAACTTTAAGACATCATGTCCTTAACATCATGAGTGTTGTGTAAATATCAAGGACATTTTTGTTCTTGATATTTACACAACACTCATGAAGTTAAGGATTTTGTCCTTGATATTTACACAGCACTCATGAATTTAAGGACATCATGTCGTTAATATTTACACATCACTCATGAAGAAAGGGTAAAACCGTTTTTTCATATTAATTTTAATAAACTAGTGGCTATTTTTGCTCAACATTAAAAATGCTGGATAAAAAGTAAATACCACATTAAAAAGTGGCTATCCTACGCCATTTCTACCCAAACAGGAGGGTGAAATGCGCAAATAGCCACTTGTTACACTGTTAATAAGAAATTAGTCCCGCTGCACGTGTGTTGCACGTATATTCCAGATCATTTATTACAAAATATATATATTAAAAATTGTAAGTGCATGTTCGAAAAATATTTACTTAGTTATATGTTGCAAATTTGAATAGACAAGTTAGCATTCTCGCGTAACCTTTAGATCTTTTATGAATAAGTCAAAAGGCATACTCTTTGACAAACTCTAACTCCATTTTCTAGTCATCACGCTATCAATTAAATTTTGGTACATCTCCCTTTTGAAATTTGATTACTCGAATAGACAATATCAGAAGCAACATTCTTTGATCAACTTTTATCTTCTCTATATTTTTCTTTAACCACATAGAATTATCAATTGTGCTTTGGCATAATTGTCTTTTCAGGATTGATTGTTCTTTTCTAAAATATTCAAGTCTCTCCTTTTCTATTTTAATGTACATGTGATGCACAAAAAATTAAATTTCATCATATACACCTATAAGTGATATTTAATTATACATTTAAATGTCAAAGTCCAAATCGCATAAGTGGATATGAAAGATTGAATTGCATAGCGAGTCTTTTTAGTCTAGTTATGAAAAATAGGTAATCAAATAAATAGAGTTAAGGAAAAGATCCATATATCACATGTACTATTCAAAATGATTTATTTTTAATATTTTAATAAATATTTAGAGCTTGATATCTACCTCAGCTTGGTATCTTCCTCATATAACGATAATACTTTCTTCACATAAAGTTTATCACGACAAGGAACTCTCCTTCCTCTCCCCCATTTAACTACATTGGACTTAGATAATATAAACATAAATTCAACAAACAAATACTTATAATAGGTGAAAAATGAATTAAAATTTGATAATTAATTAGATAAGAAAAAGGCGTAGAAGGATTTAATATATTTATTAAAATGAGAGATTTTAGTGTTGCTTTGTCCCTTTATTTTTCTAAAACGATCTAAATATAATAAAAATGTATTGCCCCAATTTGTAAGAAGTATATTATCTACATTAATGTTACTTGAGGAATGCAACAAAGTAAAAGCGATAGAATAGGGACTTACATAATTAATGATAGATCGATATATGTGTGATTTCATCTTTCTTAAATATAATAAGAATCTTGACTGCAAGAGAAAGAAGAAGGGAATAGGTGAGTTATAAGTTATATGACGATATCTTTTATCCAATATCCATATTCTAGAGCTATTTATATTGCGAAAGACTATTTCGTCATACAACTCATTGGTTATTGGATATTCAATTTACCTTGAACAATTGAAATATATTCAAACTTGTGTAAATTGAGAATGATATTAGATATCTTGATCTCCACTTGATCATGCCTTTGTAGCGTTTAAAATTTATTTGAGAGCATGATTAAAAATTTAACACATTACATTCTTTTGTTTAATTGAGTTAATGCTTAAGTAGTTCATTTATGACCTCTAGTCTTGTCGGCGCTCGGTCTTTTATCATAAAGAATAAATAAAATATATTATGTGAATGTCCTAAATACTATGTTTGACATAAATACCAGTCTTGGCAATAGTACTTAATTGAATACACGTCCTTATAACCATATACAATTCACAAAGAAAGAATTGAAGCACCCCTCGATCCTTAAAACATAAAAGGTTATATTTATTATGTTTAAAAACTTAGAATTTTCTTTTTAACAAATGGAAAGAAAACATACGTCGAAAAAAACCCGCATAAAAAGCATAAGATTAAGAGCATCTAGTAAACTTACTTTTGCCACAGGTTCAACTTGACGTGAATACAGAGATTGAAGTGTAAAAATTGTGAACATCAATCCTAGTGTATGTATATGCAAGAAAATCTAAAAAGTTGATAATATGTTTTCTTTGGCAGCGTGGAGATACCCCAAGAATTTGACAGTGGACACCGACCAATTTTATATGTGAAGAGTCCAGGAGAAAATCATGGGAATCTTAACGTGAATAATGTATTGGTGATGAAAGAACTTTACACATGGAATATTGGAATGCTGACATGGCATGGTACGTGGAACAATGATATGGCGACAAGTGATTTTCTTAATTGATAAAGAAGAGAAGACACGGGAGGAAATACCCACGAGACGGTACAAAAAAAAAAGAGAACCGGGCCTAACAGTTGGCAAAGAATAAATGAGGACGAAATGAATAAAGAATAAAAAAAAGAAAAGGTACATGAACTGAAAGTAAATAATGAAGGGGAATCGGAACAGATATGAGGCATTTATAGCAATAAATATGCCAGTTATATATATCCGAGATAACGGGCAATCAATATCATTAATGCCCATAATCAACCCAAATCATGTGAGTAAAACCATTACTATTGTATATTCCTATATAAGGACACAAAATTTTATTTGTAGAGACATATCAGAAGTAATATTGAAATATACTCTTTACTTTTCTGCTTTCTCGAAATTCTCTACCTTGACTTTGTAATTTGTCCATCAATTATTTCCTAAGTTATTCTTATTAATTTCCTTTGATATCATTGTGAAAGTGAAGTAAAACTTAGTTATCAATAACCTGTTTTCTTCTAAAATTAGATCTTGGCCAAAAGACTTATTTTTGGTTAAACAAATTGGTTCCGTTGCCGGGACTCTGTAATCTTTTCACTTTTCAAATTCACTTTTCTGACTAACAATCATGTCAACTGCCAACGACAACAACCAACTGAACCAATAGGAGGGAGGAACTCCACCAATCCCTTCACCACTAGAATCTCCTCGACAGTCCCGAGAGGGAACGCCTCAAAGATCAACATCACATACGAACAATCAACAAGGGGACGAGCAGACTGCCGAACAGGACGTATTAAAACAATTAATCGCAGAGCACGACAACAACGCCCTTCAAGCTTTTATTAGTGGATTGCCAACTGCACCACCAACTCCTCCTCCAAACAATAGCGCGACTATAGAAAACCCACGCTTGGGACTTGCTAATTCAGGAAGCGAAGGAACTCCCAATGAATCTCGTAATGAAAGGTCAGGTATACCAAATAATTCTGATTTACAAAGTTTGGTACTAACTTCGTAGAAACAGCTGAAAGAGCAGAATGATCGCATAGAACAAATACTTGGCGTTCCACCCGTGATTAAAGGAGTGGATATTAATAAATATTCACAACAGCCCTGGAAGCCAAGTGCAACACCTTTGCCGATTCCTAAGAAGTTTAAAATGCCTAATATTCTAAAATATGATGGAACAACCGACCCACGAGATCACGTAACCGCGTTTACAACTGGCGTGAAAGGCAACAATTTAACCAAGCAAGAAATTAAATTAGTGTTGGTCAAAAAATTTGGCGAAACACTCACGAAAGGAGCACTAACATGGTATTCTCTCTTACTTGAAAACTCTATTGATTCTTTTACTGAGCTTGCAGATTCATTTATAAAAGAACATTCGGGAGCTCAAAAAGTTGAGAAGAGGATGGAAGACATCTTTAAAATAAAACAAGGGGATACTTAGCTACTCAGGGAATTTGTGGATAGATTTCAACGTGAAAGGATGATGCTACCGCAAGTACCTGATAATTGGGCAGCCATGGCAGTTGCAAGTAACTTAAATGAAAAAAGCTCAGAATCCACGGGGAGACTTAAGGAAAGCTTACGAGAATTCCCTGCTACAACATGGAATGATGTGTACAATAGGTACAACATGAAGCTGCAGATAGAAGAAGACACTATCACTTAGGCAAGGGATGATGAAAGAACAAGTTTAAGACGGCCAGAATCTGAAAAAAGGTCCGGTAAAAATAGGTACGAACCTTATATGGGACCCGCTGGACGGGATTCATGGTCCAAACAAGAAAATAAATGGTATGATTCTAGATCAAGGCATAGAGATGCGGGTTCATCATCCAAGTTCGTAAAAGGGCGAGATGCGCGAGACAGTAATGCCAATACAAATGCAAGGATTGGTGATTACAGTTTCAATATTAGCACTTCTGAGTTGGTAGCTGTTCTAAGGAATATGGGAGATAAGGTGCGCGGCCTAAAGAAATGAGATCAAACCCTAGCAGAAGAAATCCAGATTTTTTGTGCGAGTTTCATAATGACCATGGCCACAAAATAGCAGATTGCAGATTATTACAAGGTGAAGTAGAGCATTTGTTAAAACAAGGTTATTTAACTGACTTGTTCAGTGAGAACGGTAAGCAATCTTATATGAAGAATAAACAAGATCCTCTGAAACCCCCATCACCAAAAAGAACGGTTAACGTGATAAGCGGGGGAGAAGAGGTCAACGGAGTGACATATACGGCTGCAAAGAAGACATCGAAAGTCACGGTCACCCATGGGAAGCGAGTTCGCCAAGTTTTGGAGGAAGACAATATAACGTTTAATGATGCAGATGCAGATGGCTTGATAATCCCCCACAATGATGCACTGGTAATATCTTTACTTGTACATGATACTAATGTTAAACGATTTTTGATTGATCCAGGTAGCTCCGTAAATATTATTCTTCTGAGAGTGGTAAATGAGATGCAAGCTGATGACAAGATGGTACCGAAAGCACATACCTTATCTGGATTTGATAATTCAAGAGTTATCACAAAAGGGGAAATAGTGCTTACCATATTTGCAGAAGGAGTTGTCAAGGATACAAAATTTCAGGTGATAGATATGGACATGACTTATAATATGATTCTTGGCAGGCCGTGGATTCATGATATAGATGATGTACCATCTACTTTAGATCAAATTATTAAGTTTCCTTCGCAATGGGGGATTCGACAAATCCGTGAAGATCAACATGCTTCTAAAAATATTAATTCAGTTGCGGATTCGAGCACAGTGAACGATGATGCAAATAAGAAATAGCAACTACAGAATTTAGTTGAGGACATAAATACACAAACCTCAATTGAAAACAGTTCAGGACAGATGAATGTAGATTCAAAGTCTGACATCATTCAAGAGCCAGAAGAGAATGAAAACATCAAAACAACAATTGAAGAACTCGAGGCTATCACACTTTCCAAGCAATGGCCAGATAGAAAAGTTTATGTCGGAATGAAGCTTAGCCCGGGAATGAAAGGTAAACTTGTCAAATTTTTACAAGCTAAAGTAGATTGCTTTGCTTGGTCGCATTCAGATATGACAGGTATACCACCGGAGATGATGACCTATAAGCTGAATGAAGATCCTTCATATCCACCTGTCAAACAGAAGAAAAGGAACCAGGGATCCTTCAAAAATCAGGTGATCCAGGATGAGGTACAAAAACTTTTAAAAATAGGATCAATACGAGAGGTAAAATATCCTAACTGGCTAGCTAATATTGTAGTAGTACCAAAAAAGAATGGGAAATGACGAGTTTGTGTAGATTATACTAACTTAAATAAGGCTTATCCTAAAAATTCATTTCCTTTACTGCACATAGATCAACTAAATGATTCTACTGCAGGACATGAGTTGTTAAGTTTTTTAGATGCCTATTCAGGATATAACCAGATAAAGATGAACCCTTTAGATGAAGAAAAAACTTCCTTTATCACGGACATGGGGACTTACTGTTATAAAGTCATGCCTTTCGGACTAAAAAATGCTGGAGCCACGTATCAAAGATTGGTAACAAAAATATTTCAAGAACATCTGGGAAAGACTATGGAAGTCTACATTGATGATATGCTAGTCAAATCACTACATGCAGGAGATCATATCCAGCATTTGTAGGACACTTTTCAGATTCTCCGCAAGTTCAATATGAAGTTAAATCCAGAAAAATGTGCCTTTGGCGTGGCTTCAGGTAAGTTTTTGGGTTTTCTTGTTTCTAACCGAGGTATTGAAGTGAACCCTATGTCACACCCCTTTTATACCCCCAAAAAAGATATGTATTATGGATTATTATGGGTTAAAGAGTTTTTTCGATTAAAATGACAAATTTAAGTAGGGATTATTTTAGTTACAGAGTCGCCACTTGGAATTGATTTTTTGGGTGTTTCAAGTTACCTTTTATTTGAATCCCTAGTCAAAAGAAGGCTTGACTCTATTATTATTGATCTGCAAAAATAAAGTCCGGGTAAGAAATTTTGTTGACCGGGGAGAAGGTGTAAGGCATTTCCCGAGTCCCGTGGTTCTAGCATGGTCGCTTTATTGACTACATTTGGCTTGATTTAATTTTGGATAAACTGTGATTTGTTGGTTTCCATGCTTTATCTATCCGCTTTTAATTATTAAAATATGAAATTATCTTTGAAACGAATCACATGTTTAAATCCGTTTAGTTTATTGTGGCAAAATCATGTTACACGTACATGTACACAATTAATATCATTTTATTATATTAAGATTGTTTTGACCAAAGTTGCATGAATACATACTTCGCTTTTAATTTTGAAAATCACAATTATGCCATGCAAACGTATACATAATCGCAATAAACTAATTAAAAGCGCTCCTAAAGTACTCTAACGATGTTCATTATTCTTCCTAAACTTTGAGATTATTGTGAGGTCATGAATTATGGAATTACTTGTGGAAGAAGTGTATGAATTTAGATATTTGAATAAATAAACCATCATATACCAATACCCTATAGCCCAATAATTGAAGCCCAAACTTATTAGGGTCCAAATCTTCCCAACTTTAAAGCAAGTTTGAATACCATATTTTCAGAAACATAATTAATCATATAACTTTTAAGGACTAATTTACATTATTATTTATAAAATTTAAAGGTAAATAAATAAAATCACATGAAATAGGATAAAAAGAAAATAGGAAAGAATAAACCTTTAATGCAAAATTTCCAATTAAATGAGTCTTCAAGAACATGTACAAAAACTCAGACGAACGCCGAACAAGCATAAGCGAAGAAGAACATCAAAGTTAGTGATCGGAGCTCCAACAAAATTTTCGACCTCGACTATTGACTCCACTATTTGGCGTGTGAAAAGGGATATTTTGAAGTATTTTTTGTTGGTTTTTGGGTGATGAATTGTTGGATTTTCCGAAAGAAAGACGAAGAAAGAATGACACAAGTAGAAATTCCCTTAGCGTAGAAGAAGAAAAATAATTTCTCTCATTTCCCTCCTCTCTTCTTTTTTTCTCCTCCTCTCCCCTTTTCTCCTCACATTTCTCTTCTATTTATAGAAAAAAAATTCGGAAATTTTTCAGATTTTTTATTTATTTTTTAATTTTTAATTAAAAAGAATTCCCACTTTCCATTTTTCTTCTTTTAAAAAAAAAATAATTCTCCACTTTCTTTTAATTTTATTTTTTAATTTCTCACTTTGTTTACTTTACTTTTTTGTTTTTTATTTTCCACTTTTTTTACTTTTCTTTTTTTAATTTCCACTTATTTTACTTTTCTTTTTTAAATTTACACTTTCTTTTACTTTTTTTTTAAAAAAAATTTCAGCTACATTTACTTTTATTTTTTAATTCCAAATTTCTTTTACTTTTCATTTTTTTAAATTTTCACATTCTTTTACTTTTATTTTTTTAATTTTCCACTTTCTTTTAATTTTTTATTAAACAATTTCCATCTACTTTTACTTTTTAATTCCATACTTCTACTTTTCCTATTTGTTTATTCCCATCCAAAATTTTAAATTTTTTTCTTCTATTTTTTAATTTATTTTATTTTAAAATAAATATAAATATAAATATAAAAATAATACTAATAGTAATAATTGACCTTTTAAATTATTTTTAATTTTTACCCTATAAAAAAATGTAACAAAGCTAAAAAAATATATTAAATTTCTAAAAATATTTACATAGTAGAAGATGATAAAAATTCAAAATATAGTCAAAAATTAGGTGCTCACAGCTGCCCCTCTTTACTTGGAAACATGAAGAGTTTTCAGGCAAAGACTAGGTGAGCCATGTGACTAATTTTTGACCCAACCGTTATTCAAAAGGAAAAGAAATAAAAGCAACCGAGTCCTGATTTTGGACAACTTTCATATCCCAGGTTATAGGGAAATCAGGTCACGTGTATTTCAAGGAGAATAGTGGAATGATGAGTTGATGAGTCGAGTGAGGTTCCGTCAAGGCTCCGATCCACGATCCTGCTATTATATCAAAATAAAAAAGAAGCTAAACAAGCCTGTCAGCTATGAGTTACAAGATTCCTATCTATGAGTCTTCTGAAACTTGATTTTGAGTCTTGACTGGTTCTTTATGTAGACTCTGATCTAAACCTTGATGCTCGCTAGATGTAGGTGCTAGTTCATTTTTCTATAGCTTCTTCTAATTAAAACGAGACTCCAATGCTTGTGGCTTCAGTCATGTCTTGAGCATTCCACATCTTTTCAACTGCTTTTGCATTTTGGATTCACCTATTTTTTCTTTTCTTTTATTCTGAATTGAGACTTCTTCTTTTGGTCATCTCGAACCCTGTGCCTCGAGGTAAAACCTACTCAGACACCAAAACAAAGAAACAAATTTTTTGTACCCCAGTTTGCACAAGGAAAATTTCGTGAGTTATTGTACCAAAATTCTAAACTACTTCTTTATTGAAAGCAATAAAAGGTCGGGAATGGTGTACCTCAAAAAAAAAAAACAGAGACTAGGGAATGGAGACCCTATGTCTAAAATGAAAGAAACTTGGGAGTGGAGACCCTATATTGGAAAAGCGACTAGGGATTGGTATACCCTGATACTCGTAAGGAAATATAACCAGGGGTTGGTACCCTTATTACGGAAAAAGAATGTAATCAGGGGTTGGTACCCTGTATTACTGAAAATAATGTAGTCATGGGATGACGTCTTGTATTACTGAAAGAAAATGTAACCAGGGGATGGCACCCTGTATTACGGAAAAGAAATGTAACCAGGGGTTGGTGCCCTGTATTACTGAAATCAAAATGAATCCCCTGGGTGAAAAGGTTCTACCTGGGTTAAACTGCGAAAAGCGAGCCTGGGCGAAGAGTACTTCTACCCAGAATATGAGCTGGATCCCCCTAAGTGAAAAGTTTCTACCTGGGTGAAGCTACGTAAAACAACCTGAGCGAAGAGTACTTCTACTCGGAACTATGAGCTGGATCCCCCTAGGGAAAAAGGTTCTACCTGGGTTAAGCTACGTAAAATAACCTGAGCGAAGATTACTTCTACCCGAAACTATGAGCTGGATCCCCCTAGGCGAAAAGGTTCTACCCGGGTTAAGCTACGAAAAACAGCCTGGGCGAAGAGTACTTCTACCTGCAAACTATGAGCTGGATCCCCCTAGGAGAAAAGGTTCTACCTAGGTTAAGCAACGTAAAACATCATACGCTAAGAGTACTTCTACCCGGAACTCTAAGCTGGATCCACCTAGGCGAAAAGGTTCTACCTGGGTTAAGCTATGAAAAATAGCTTGAGCAAAGAGTACTTCTACCCGGAAACTATGAGCTGGATTCCCCCAGGCGAAAAGGTTCTACCTGGGTTAAGCTACGAAAAACTACTTGGGCAAAGAGTACTTCTACCCGGAACTATGAGCTGGATCCCCCTAGGCGAAAAGGTTCTACCTGGGTTAAGCAACGTAAAACAACCTGAGTGAAAAGTACTTCTACCTGGAAACTATGAGCTGGATCTCCCTAGGCGAAAAGGTTCTACCTGGGTTAAGATACGAAAAACATCTTGGGCAAAGAGTACTTCTACCCAGAACTATGAGCTGGATCCCCCCAGGCGAAAATGTTCTACCTGAGTTAAGCTACGTAAAACAACCTGAGCGAAGAGTACTTCTGACCGAAAACTATGGGCTGGATCCTTCTAGGCAAAATGATTCTACCTGGGTTAAGCTACGTAAAACATCCTGGGCGAAGAGTACGTCTACCCGGAACTATGAGCTGGATCCCCCTAGGCGAAAAGGTTCTACCTGGGTTAATCTACGTAAAACAAGCCTGGGCGAATAGTACTTCTACCTGAAAATATGAGCTGGATCCCCCTAGGCGAAAAGGTTCTACCTAGGTTAAGCTACGAAAAATAAGCCTGGACAAAGAGTACTTTTACCCGGAACTATGAGCTGGATCCCCCTAGGCGAAAAGGTTCTACCTGGGTTAAGCTACGAAAAATAATCCTGGACGAGGAGTACTTCTATCCGGAACTGTGAGCTGGATCCCCCTAGGCGACAAGGTTCTACCTGGGTTAAGCTACGAAAATGAGAGGTACGAACAGTAGTGATGCATGCTAAAAATAAAGGAAATTGGAGATTTTAAGGAAACTTACATTTGGTGACATTCGTTCTTTAGGAATCGCCATTCTGCACTGCTTTGTTCCTGCTGTAAACAAAGAAAAATTGTGAGTTTTAAAAGTGGTGGTCTGTTTGTGGCCTTGATGTCTTTGGCAGCTTGACTTTGTGTACATCTTCTTTTGATGATGATTTCAACCTGTCACTAAATGGTTCGTGAATACTACTTGCATTTCTGGCCCCGGAGAGCTTTTGACTTTTCAAACTTTTACATGACGGTTGGTCGCGTGGGATTTAACCTTTTCAACTTTATTTTGCCTTTGTGGCAATTTACTTTCGACTTCTTTCTTCAAAAACTCTCAATTTCAGAGCATTGGGGAACCTTTGGCTTTTCAAACTTTGCCAAAATGGTTAGCCACTTGTGACTTAACCTTTTCAACTTCATTTTGCCTTTCTAGGCACTTTCAATTCGATTTCCTCCTTTTGAGAGTTTTTGATTTCAAAGCATCAACCACCATGGCCAGTCGGGGTTGACTTGATGCCCCTGTTGAGGCTTGGTACCTCTTGAATATTAGTTTGTATCAAATAAAAGCCTTGTAAATCAGTCTTGCCTTCCCTTTTTCGCCTTAGTTTTGGAACAGAGTTAGACAGAAAGGGATTCAAAGAACAACAAACAATGGAATAGACAATGAATTTAGACAAAAGGTATCCCTTTTGGGGAAAGGAAAGAATGACTTATTTGGAGTACATGCGGACTTCAATGAACATGACATACCTTTTGGACTGGATGCCTGATCTGTGTAAACCGTCTGACTCTGAGAAATTCATCACAACCTTTGCCTCGAAATCGAGAAACCTTGCCTAGGACTGTGTCGATGCCAATGGTTGTGAGGATCCTCTTTTTGATCCATGGCATCCTTTGTGGGTTTTCACCAGTTGACCTCTCTCTTCTCACCATCGCCTTATAATGCTCCTTGTGAGTTTTCACTAAAAAGACTCTCTCATTTTAGTTTCTTTACTCACCATTGCCTTACGGTGCCCATAAGGGTTTTCACCAGTCTCATTTTATTTCTCTCATTTTGGTTGCACCAGATCCAAGTGGTTGTATCCTCCAATTTTGAACATTCTCATCGATTGATCGGAAGGACTTGAAAAGGATTTGGGTAAAAAGAATTTGGATTGAATTACAACCTTGGAACCTCTCAGGCGAGACCATTGTCGAACCATTGTAACATCTGCCCCAGTTTCAACGTTCGGGGAAATTTGGATTTTTGTTTTGGTGTGACTGAACCTCAGAGAGAGGCTGCCTACGTATCCTTTCGGAATTAAGTCGAACGTAGTTCAAGGAACTTTATTTTTTTATATTTTTCTTTTTCTTTTTCTTCTGTTTTATTTTCTTTTCTCTTTCTTTTTCCTTTCCTTTTTCCTCTTTTTTTTTTCATTTCATTTTATTTTTGTCTTTTCTTCTTCTTTTGTTTTTGTTTTTTTTTCATTTTTTTTCTTTTTCATTTTTCATTAAATTATTTTTCAATAATAACTTCCAGGTTCCAAAGAGGGTAATAAAAAAAAAGATCCAGCTCAAAGGATTTGCAAAGGGTTGAATATTTGAATAATGAGAAAGAAAGCCTTCTTCATCCCAACCGGAGAACATTAAAGCTATATAGAGGATCAAGCATAGTACCTTTTGACTGCACTTGCGTTGACAGTTGTTTCAGAGACATTTCCTTCGATGTTTCTCAAGTACAACACTTCCTTTTGGCAGTACTCTTGTTACAATGTATGGACCTTTCCAATCTGGAGCCACTTTCCCTTAGTTGTTCCGATTCTTTGTTTTATATCCTTAAACTTATCTTCATTGCATTCTGACTCTTGAATCATTATTTCAAAGTCTGACAACATTTTAAGATCTGAGCATGAGGTCTGCAAGCATGTCATATCATTAAAATATGAATTAACAGAACTGAAAAGAGAATAAGAAAAGTGACAAGATTAAGAAAAGAGACATTCCTGGACAACGAAATATTAATTTTATTTGATTTTTATTTTATTTTTTTGATTTTTTTTCTTTTGATTTTTAAAGATAGAAGGGTTTACATTGGAAAGTAAGACAATAAAGTAAAACATCCGGATCACACCCTGAGATAATCTGAACACATAAAGGATAGCAAGACTGGCTACCGAGACTCCCATCTGATGGGGGACTTTCAAGCTTGGCGACTGTTTTTTGGCTTTTCTTCTGTCTCAACAATGGCTGCAATGGCCTTTAGTGCCAGATCAAATTCCCCATCTTCACAGATCATTCCGACTACTGGCCCATTGGTGTGAGTAGGCAGAGGATTGTTCATCATATTAGGGGCCTTTTCATCCCTAAGTACTATTGCCTTGATCTCGATGAGATCTTCCACTGCTCTCTTAAGAGTCCAACAGTCTTCTGTATCATGTCCCACTGCTTTAGAGTGGCATTCACATCTAGCATTAGCCCGGTGCAAGGGGGATTCAGAGTTTGGCCGGTTCGGGGCTACTGGTTGTAGTAGACCTAGCCTGACTAGCTTTTGGAACAAGCTCGAGTATGATTCACCAACAGGGGTGAACTGATTCCTTCTGGGGAGGCTCTTTTTTTTTTCTTGTTTTTTTTTGATTTTTTTTCATATCTTGATTTCTTTTTCTTTTTCTTTTTGTTGCTTTTCGCTCTTTGTTTTTCTTTGTTATCTTTTTGTCACTCTATTCTTTCTTTTTCACTCATTTTTTTTTTCGGTTTATTTTTTCACTCAATTTGTTTATGGCTATGATCGAATCTGATGGGGATTGCCTACGTATCATAAAGTCGCATGAATCAGATCATTTCGTAGTTCAAGGATAAATCAGGAATAGTAAATAAACTAACATTTTTTACTCATATACAAAACAAACCACGAAAGCTTCTAACAAGGAAAATATTTTTGATTTTTTTGATTTTTTATTTTTTTGGGGGAAGTTTTTGAAAGAAAAACTTCTTTAAGAATAAAGAAAATATTTTTGTATTTTGATTTTTTTAATATATTCTTTTTATATTTTGGTAATTTCTGAAAGAAAATATTATTTTTTTTGGATTTTGATTTTTTTTTGAGAATTTTTTAAAAGAAAGATTTCTAAAGAAGAAAGATTTTTTTTTGAATTTCGATTTTTATTTTATTTTTTCCGAAGAAAGACTTCTAAAGAAGGAATAAAAATATATTTTTGGATTTTGATTTGATTTTCTTTTTCGAATGAAAGACTTCTAAAAAGAAAGAAAATATTTTTGATTTTTATTTTTTTTATTTTAGATTTTCTAACGAAAGATTTCAAAAGAAGGAATTAAATGAAAATATTTTTGAATTTTTTCAAAAAGAATTAGGCCTGGAACCAATGAGGTTTGCTTACGTATCTCACATCCGGTGAGAATCAGACCCGCGTAGTTCGGTCAGTTTTGATACAACATGGAAAACATGATTTTTTTTGACTCATTTTGAACTGACTTTTCTTTTTCTCTCTTTTATTTTCAAAATTTCGGCAGAGTTTAAGAATTTTTCAAATAACTGGGTTTTTGAGAACCTGGTGAATTTTTCTTTTCCTACCCAGCTCTTGGTTTTTCTTGATTATTCTCCCCTATTCTAGAAGCCGATCGACATGCAAGTCGAAACAGATAAATGCAAAAATAGCACGTAGGATGCATCACGATAGTCTTTTATTTTTTGGGTACACCTGTCTTAGACGGACCAAACCCCTGTGTTGAGTCCCCAAAGTCAAATGCACATGATGCAAACAAACGTTCCTACTAGGGATCCGAGATGAGGCTATGTTATTGTATATTTAAAA
The DNA here is from genome assembly GCF_000390325.3 of Nicotiana tomentosiformis. Taxonomy (NCBI): domain Eukaryota; kingdom Viridiplantae; phylum Streptophyta; class Magnoliopsida; order Solanales; family Solanaceae; genus Nicotiana; species Nicotiana tomentosiformis. The sequence goes on along the minus strand of NC_090822.1, from coordinate 101,316,762 downwards.
TCCTTGGGGGGGGGGGGGGGAGTGTTTTAGACCTGGCTTACCCAATCGGACAACTCGAGCTGAGGTGGGGGCAACGTACCGGGAGCACGAAAGTCTACCCGGCCTAGTTGCTGATGCACCTTCGTTCTATTTGGTATGACCTCTAATAGAAAGTGGGCCACGCGCATGTGTGCACCATAAATTCAGAAGACTCAGAAGGGAGGCGTAAGAAGGCAGTTTATACAGTTCAAATAATATCAAAGCGGTAAATGATCGGCAATTAGCACATTAGGCCCACAAAACACAGTAATATCAACAATCAAGAAAGCCAAGTATATATCACATTACAAGCTCGAATTATGAACCCTGAACCAGAAGTTCTGGGTTCTTTTCCCCAGCGGAGTCGCCAGAGCTGTCACACCTCTTTTTGCCACAAAAGATATGTATTATGGATTAAAGAGTTTTTCCAATTAAAGTGATAAATTTGAGTAGAGATTATTTTATTTACAGAGTCGCCACTTGGAATTGATTTTTTGGGTGTTCCAAGTCACATTTTATTTGAATCCCTAGTCAAAGGAAGATTTGACTCTATTATTATTGGTCTGCGAAAACAAAGTCCAGGTAAGAAATTCTGTTGACCGGGGAGAAGGTGTAAGGCATTCCCCGAGTTTCGTGGTTCTAGCACGGTCGCTTTATTGACTACATTTGGCTTGATTTAATTTTGGATAAACTGTGATTTATTGGTTTCAATGCTTTATCTATCCGCTTTTAAATATTAAGATATGGAATTATCTTTGAAACGAATCATGTGTGTGAATCCGTTTTGTTTATTGTGCCAAAATCATGTCATGCGTACATGTACACAATTAATATCATTTTATTATATTAAAATTGTTTTGACCAAAGTTGTGCGAATACATACTTCGATTTTAATTTTGAAAATCACAATTATGCCACGCAAATGTATACATAATCGCGATAAAATAATTAAAAGCGCGCCTAAATCACTCTAACGATGTTCGTTATTCTTCCTAAACTTTGAGATTATTGTGAGGTCACGAATTATGGAATTACTTGTGGAAGAAGTGTATGATTTTAGATATTTGAATAAATAAATCATCATATATCAATACCCTATAGCCCAACAATTGAAACCCAAACTTATTAGGGTCCAAATCTTTCCAACTTTAGAGCAAGTTTGAATACCATATTTCCAGAAACATAATTAAGTATATAACTTTTAAGGACTAATTTATATTATTATTTATAAAATTTAAAGGCAAATAAATAAAATCACATGAAATAAGATAAAAAGAACAGAGGAAAGAATAAACCTTTAATACAAAATTTTCAATTAAATGAGTCTTCAAGAATATGTACAATAACTCAGACGAACGCCGAATAAGCATAAGCGAAGAAGAACATCAAAGCTAGTGAACGGAGCTCCAACTGAATTCTCGACCTCGACTATTGACTCCACTGTTTGGCGTGTAAAAAGGGATATTTTGAAGTATTTTTTATTGGGTTTTGGGTGATGAATTGCTGGATTTTCCGAAAGAAAGACGAAGAAAGAATGACACAAGTAGAAATTCCCTTAGCGTAGAAGAAGAAAAACAATTTCTCTCAATTCCCTCTTTTCTTTTTTTCTTCTCCTCTCCCCTTTTCTCCTCATATTTCTCTTCTATTTATAGAAAAAAAATTAGAATTGTTTTCATATTTTTGTATTATTTTATTATTATTTTTTAATTAAAAAGAATTCCCACTTCCCATTTTTCTTCTTGTTTTTTTAAAAAAATAATTCTCCACTTTCCTTTACTTTTATTTTTTAATTTTCCACTTTTTTTACTTTACTTTTTTTATTTTCCACTTATTTTACTTTTCTTTTTTTAATTTCCACTTATTTTACTTTTCTATTTTAAATTTTCACTTTCTTTTACTTTTTTTTTAAAAATTTTTAGCTACCTTTACTTTTATTTTTTAATTTCAACTTTATTTTACTTTTCATTTTTTTAAATTTCCACATTCTTTTACTTTTATTTTTTTAATTTTTCACTTTCTTTTACTTTATTATTAAGCAATTTCCACCTACTTTTACTTTTACTTTTTAATTCCATACTTCTACTTTTCCTATTTTTTTTTATTCCCATCCAAATTTTTTTTAAAATATTTATTTTTTTCGATTTTTTAATTTAATTTATTTTAAAATAAAAATAAAAATAAAAATATAAATAATACTAATAGTAATAATTGACCTTTTAAAATATTTTTAATTTTTACACTATAAAAATGTAACTAAGCTAAAATAATATATTAAATTTCTAAAAATATTTACATAGTAGAAGATGATAAAAATTCAAAATATAGTAAAACATTAGGTGCTCACACCCTACACAGATCAAACCCATTGAGGAGATACCAGACATACTCATGAGCAAAAAAGAGGTGCAGAGGTTGACAGGTAGGATCGCAGCTTTGGGAAGATTTATTTTCAAATCTTCGGAGAAAAGTTTTAAGTTCTTCTCAATATTGAAAAAGCAAAACCAATTTGAGTGGACTGACGAATGTCAACAAGCTCTTAAAAATCTAAAAGCATATTTATCAAATCCACCCCTATTGGCTAAACCAAAGGATAGAGAAAGGCTACTCATCTATCACGCTGTGTCAGAAATGGCGGTAAGTGCAGTACTGGTACGAGAAGATAAAGGTAAACGATCTCCAATTTATTATGTTAGCAAATCTTTGTTGGATGTTGAAACTCGATACCCTCACTTAAAAAAACTTGCTTTAGCATTAGTTATGGCATCTAGAAAGTTGAGGCCTTATTTTCAATGCCATCCTATCTCTGTAGTAACTGCCTATCCCCTAAGAAATATATTGCTTAAGCAAGAGCTGTCAGGTAGGTTAGCTAAATGGGCTATTGAACTTAGTGAATACGATATTGTGTATCAACCTAGAACTGCGATCAAATCTCAAGTTTTAGCAGATTTTGTGGCAGATTTCAATGCAGGAATAGTTCCTGAAGCAAAAAAGGAACTACAGGTATTCACCGGATCTAATCCGGGTACTTGGACCCTATTTACTGACGGCTCCTCAAATGTTAAAGAAGCGGGCTTAGGTATTGTTCTAATCCCACCTTCGGGAGAAATCATAAGGCAAGCAATAAAATGCTATCCCATTACTAACAATGAAGCAGAGTATGAAGCTGTAATTGCAGGACTGGAACTGCCACGAGAACTTGGGATAGAGCAGATTGTAATCAAAAGTGATTCGCGGCTGGTAGTTAACCAGATGCAGAGGACTTACATAACAAGAGAGGTACGAATGCAGCAATATTTGGAAAAGGCGCGAGAATTAATCAGACAGTTCCAATCATGGAAAATCGTGCAAATACCCAAGGAGGAAAATGCAGAAGCAGATGCACTGGCTAATCTCGCATCTGTTGCCGAAGTAACGAATGCAGAAAATGCTATCGTAATACTTTTGTTCCATTCAGCACTTGACCAAGATAAAAATGAGGTAAATTTCAATAATTTGACTTGGGATTGGAGAAACGAATTTGTTAACTTTCTGCAGTACGGAATTCTACCTGAAGACAAGAAAAGATCTCAGTCACTTTGACGAAAAGCTGCCCGTAACTATTTGGTTCGAGGAAACCTTTATTGAAAGATGTTCGGAGGACCTTTAGCAAGATGTCTCGGACCTTCTCAAATAGAATATGTGATGAGAGAAGTACATGAGGGACATTGTGGAAATCACGCAGGAGGAAGGTCCTTGGTAAAAACTCTAATAAGAGCAGGATACTATTGGCCAAAAATGGAAGAAGATGTGGAAAGTTTTGTGGCCAAGTGTGACAAATGCCAATGATATGGCAATAACATGCATCGCCCATCAGAGTTATTACATCCGGTTATTTCACCATGGCCTTTTATGAAGTGGGGGATGGATATCGTGGGACCACTGCCACAAGCTAAAGGAAAGGTACGGTTTTTATTAGTATTAACGGATTATTTTTCCAAATAGGTAGAAGCAGGAGCCTTCAAACAAGTGCGGGAGAAAGAAGCCATGAACTTTATTTGGCGAAACATTATATGCCGGTTCGGAGTTCTAAAAGAAATCGTATGTGATAATGGCCCGCAATTCTTAGGCACGAAAATCACAGAAGTTTTTCAGAGTTAGCAGATTGAAAGGATAACTTCCACACCTTACCACCATGTGGCCAATGGACAAGACGAATCAAAAAATAAAGTTATTATTAATAACTTGAAGAAAAGACTAGAGGAGTCAAATGGCAAGTGGCTTGAAGTGTTACCAAGAGTCTTATGGGCTTATTGAACGACATCAAAGACAGGTACGGGAGAGACTCCATTTTCACTTGTTTATGACGTTGAAGCCTTAATTACAGTTGAAGTAGGTGAACCAAGTACGAGATATATACAAGCAACTGAGGAATCAAATGAGGAAGAGATGAGAATGAATTTAGATTTGCTTGAAGAAAGGAGAGAAGCGGCTCTAATAAGAATGGAGGCTCAGAAACAAATTATCGAGCGATACTACAACCAGAAAGGTCATCTTAGATACTTCAAAATTGGGGACTTCATCCTCAAAAAGGTTTTTCAATCAACAAAAGCAGCTAATGTAAGGAAATTGAGTCCAAATTGGGAAGGACCCTATAGAATTTGAAGCATCACTAGAAAGGGAGCATATGAGTTGGAAACCATAGAAGCCAAAGTACTACCATCAAATTGGAACGTTGTTCATTTAAAGAAGTATTACTTCTAGGCAAAAGAAGTACCCATGGTCAGGTATCACTCAAATATGATTTTATTTTATTCTTTTTAATTATACTAACTATTTTAGATGATAGGCAAAAAGCTAACCCGTACTAAATGATGATATTAGACCCGAAAGACACGAGGAATACTGAATTATTCCTGGTCTAGGTTACAACCTTTCTGATGGAGAAAAAGGATTAAGCAGTCATCATCTAAATGAATACTTCCGAGTCCCGTGTGTATTTTCCTTTTCAGGGAATGGAGCAAAAGGAAGAAATAATCCAGTGCACGAGATTTCATACATCAAAGCTCTAACACTGAGGGGACTCTCTCTCTCTCTCTCTCTATATATATATATATATATATATATATATATATGAAAAGGTAAAGAAGACAAAAGTCAGAATTCAAGCATGAATCATCCTAAGAGCCAAAAATCAAGCCTGAATCAAAAACCTTTGAAGTAACCTTGAGAAGGTGTAAAACTCGCAAAAAAGGACAAAAGATGGATACAAGATATACTCCAAGTTCTTATGAGTTTTTAGGTTAAGGTCAATAATTAGACACAGGACAGTAGACCCGGAATTTTGAAACCTATTACAAATAAAGCAGTTATGAAAGAGTTGTAAATGTTATATTGCATAAATATAGAATGATGTACAAAATTTGAAAGTTCAAAGCATAAAACTTCCTCAAATTATTTCTTTTTCTACTTCTTTTATATATTTACACCAATATGAAGATGAGACGACATCTTCATCAGTGTTGCTTATAAAAGGGCCCTCTTTTATAAAAAATTCGTGTCTATCAAAATCACGGACTGTTAAAGCATTTTTAGTGCAAGATTGAATGTCAAAGAGTGGAACAAAAACCCAAACGTCAAAATAGGCAAAAAAGAAAGCCGAGATTTATATATTAAATGTTGTAAAAATAAAGTATTTGTTTGTCCTCAAACCCCGATAGGGGTAAACCAACAACCATTCTAAAAAAGAAAAGAAAAACTTTCCACCAAAATGTTCTAAACAAAATAATCAAGTAACAGAAAACATTAGGAGGCATCATCCACTGGAACATCAACAACGAGAGAATCATTGATGGAAGTAGAGGGGTCAGCTTGAGAAGAAGAGGCTTGAATATTAGCTTCACTAAGAGCAAGTCCATCATCTTCGGGAACTTCACCTTCAGGTGAAGGAAAGTTTTGACTTTGCTGAGTTTTTTCAATTGCCTCTTTAGCTTTAGTAATCTCAGCGTGAAGGTCAAAACCCTCCTGACTGGTTTCCGTTAGAGTATCGAGGCGAGTATTCAAAAAAGCCCTGCTCACGTCAAGTGATAGCTTATCCTCGAGAGCTTCATAGTCTTTCTCCCACTGATCAATTTCGGTTATCAACTCCTCTTTCTCTATTTTAGAAGCATCAAAAGCTACCTTCAAAGGGGCAAGGGAACTTTCCAAGAATTTAACCTTATCAGTAGAGGCACGGGGATCTTCTTGAGTTTGAGTAAGTGTTTGAACCAACTCTCCTGCATAAGTCTCTTTCTGGTTAAAGAGTTCCCTCAAACTCCTTATCACTTCGATTGCCTTTGAAAGCTACTCAGCAAATAAGGACTCAAGGATATCCTTATGCTTACCAACTTGACTTGAAGAGGCCTTTTCAATCACTAACTCAGCAGCGATCATTTGCATTTGTTGCTCTAAGGCATCCTTCTCCTCTGCCAACACTTCCTTCTCCAGTTGAAGACCTTAAAATTGCTCTTTCTAATTGTCAGCCTCAGTGCGATAATCAATAATTTGTTGGTCAGCATGGACGAACTTTTTCATTAGTTCAGTACCTATCAAATTGATCTATAAAAAAAAAGAAAAGAAAAGGGGTTATGGATAAAACGAAAAGAGAAGAAAGAAGAAGTAGAGTCAAATTCGAACCCTCAGAGATGAATGAACAATATCGTTCATCCAAGTCAACAAACTATGACTCTCCAACTTCGCCTTCTCCATAGGACTGAGCAAAGGCTTCAACCATACGTCTGCTTGACCCGACTTCTTTAATAAGTTCCCACCTACAAGAACCTCGACAACGATTTTCTTCATCGCCTTATTGCTAATGGAAGGATCAACTTCTATGTGAGAAGTAGTAGCAGCTGAAATGGCAGATGAGGTGAAAGCAATCACGGGGGGAGCATCAGCAACAACTTCAGGTAAGGGAACTCGAGGATAATCGGGGACTGACACTGGAAAATAGGTAAGGGGAAACTCCTCAGAAACAGGTTCAAAGGCTTCCTCACATCCGAAGCCATGAGTAAATAATTGTCCAGCAGAAGCAAGGGGGGATCACTCACTTCTTCATCAGAGATCACTAACAGGGCACTCTCTGGCTCGTCCAAAGGTCTAGAGAGAACTGAGCTTGATGGAGGGGTAGCTTTATCATCGGAAATAATGCGTGTCCTGACTCGGAGCCTGCGAACTAAAGAACCCTCCTCTAGTTCTTCTTCACCCTCAGAGCCACGGGCTCCATCAACCTTTCTTTTTGAAGAAGAGCTCAAAATTCTTTCTTGAGCAAGACTCACGGTAAGTCTTTTGGATAAAACAGAAGCAGGACTGACGCCACGAATAGGAAATCCTAGCAAAGGGAAAAAGGCATGGTATGAAACTTTTAAGTTAGCAAAAGAGATAAAGAAAAAAACTAATCGGGAAAAAGTACCGTGTGTCTTAACTTTCCAGCCGAATCTCTGTGAGAGATATTTCCAAGATTTTTTCTCCATAGGGGCAACAGATAGTAACTTCTCTACCCAAGCACGGAAGTTAGGAATCTCCTCAAAAACTTCCATGGTTGCTGAAAAAGTAGGCACGAGAGTACATGAGTATCTTCTTTGAGAAAGGAAAAAGACAAGGTAGAAGTACTTACATGCAAAATTCTATTTTTCTGGAAAAAGCATGATTTCTTCACCCACCAGAGCACTAGTGGGAGCAGCAACGAAGCGGACATACCAGCCATGATCTCTGTCATCTTCAGGGCTAACTAATACTCTCTTACTTCTGGCCACAAGGGAAAAAACTCATTCACGAAATAATTTAGGGGAGTAAAGATGAAGAAGATGGCGGGAAGTAAAAGGCATAGAAGCCAAGTACGTCAAATAACAGAGGCATGCAACCAATCTCCAAATAATAGGACCAATGTGTCCTAAGCACACATTGAAGTAACGGCAGAATTCAATGATCACTGGATCAATAGGAGGTTTAAAGCCTAGGGTAAAGAGATATGTGTATACGAAGGAATAACCAGTCTGATATGAAGTTATTCTCTGGTCGACACCAGGAACTAAAATTGGAAAGTCAGGTTTCTAATAACATTCTCTTCGAACGAGAGCGAGAAGACCGGTAGTAATCAAAGTTGGGTAACGGTCAACACGATCAAGGGAAGCCATGGAAGAAACTTGACTCTTCATGGATTCATGATCAGTTACAAGGGAAAACTCTTGAGGAACAATTTCATCGACAGTGGGTTCACGTAAAGTTTCAGTTGAATCTTTATCTCTAGAAGAAGATCTTGGGGTTATAGGAGCCCTAGGTCTAGAAGAAGACGGATTGACAATACTACTTTGAGAGGGGGAACCACAGTTAGAAATAGAACTAAGGCTACGTAGCTTGCCACCCCTTCTACTTCTAGTAAGGGCATTGGAAGAAAGAAACTCGTCAACAATTACAACTTTGCGAGGATCAGGAGAAGACATGATTATCTGAAGAAGAATAAGGGAAAAATACAAAAAAGTGTAAGACAAGAAGATGATGGAGGAAAAGCTTCAGGAAATCAAAAGGCGCTGAGGAAATGAAGAAAAAAAATTAGCAAAAGCCACATGGCATGATCATTAAATGGAGGTGATATGCGTCGCATCGGTTCAGAAGGAGGTATGATTGCATTTGAAAAAACGGCGGCAGAAAATTCCCGCCATAAAAACTTTCCACTTCCCTCAATATTCAGTAAAGTGGGGGGACTATCTGTATTGGTGGTAAAAAAACGTTACACGCGGAATATTGGAATGCTGACATGGCATGGTACGTGATACAATGATATGGCGACGTGGGTTTCTTAATTGATAAAGAAGAGAAGGTACGAGAGGAAATACTCACGAGATGGTACAAAAAAAAAAGAGAACCGGTCCTAACAGTTGGCAAAAAATAAATGAAGATGAAATGAATAAAGAATAAAAAGAAGGAAAGGTACATGAACTTGAAGTAAATAAGGAAGGGGAATCAGAACAGATATGAGGTATTTATAGCAATAAATACGTCAATTATATATATCTGAGATAATGGGCAATCAATATTATTAATGCTCATAATCAACCCAAATTATGTGAGTAAAATCGTTACTATTGTATATTTCTATATAAGGACACATAATTCTATTTGTAGAGAGAGATCAAAGGTAATATTGAAATATACTCTTTACTTTTCTGCTTTCTCGAAATTCTCTACCTTGACTTTGCAATTTGTCCATCAATTATTTCCTAAGTTATTCTTATTAATTTTCTTTGATATCATTGTGAAAGTGAAGTAAAACTTGATTATTAGTAACCCGTTTACTTCTAAAATTAGATTTTGGCCAAAAGACCTATTTTTGGTTAAACAAATAAGTTTCTCTATACCAATGGAATGACACGAGAACAATTTTCCCAATGGCGGCAAAATGATTAACTCTTGAAACATAATCCTGCTTCCTGGACTTTCGATTTGGCTTTGCTACTTTCTTTTTGTTGGCCAACGGTTGGATTGTTACTCATTAAAAGGACACAACCTTTTATAAAAGACACTTAATTTTCTTCTTCTTAATTAGTACTATTATTTAGTAATAAATAAATAATTTTATAGGTAGGGAATTTAGGTTATTTAAAAGGACATTTTAATAATTCAACTTTTAACTTTTGAGGTTCCCACTTTTATAATAATATAGATATAGATAGATAGATATAGATATAGATAAATAGATTAGCTACCACCTCAAAACTAATCAATATTTAGTCATTCTTTAGTGTAAAATTAAATTTGGACAAAATTACTCCTAGTTAGAAAAATTTGCCAACAAAGTTTACTGGAGTTCGAAGTTTTTACAGGTGAAATTTAGAATCTTGTGATTCTAAACTTTAGTCTCATGAGTCTTAAGTTGATTATGAAGTGCCTAAACTTTTAAAGAAAACTTTATAAACTTCGACTTGGCAGTCCTCAATTTCAGCCCTGGTACTTTTACTAACTTTAGTAGTATTTATTTTGAAAGATAGCGTTAACCTTCTAATCACCTTATAGTTGTTGTTGATAGAATACACCAACTCTTGTGAGGCAACAAAAGAGTTTGGTGGTTGTTAAAGATAATTGGAAATTTTACTTCCTATATCAAAGCTTTTGTCACGATCCGAAATTTTCACATTCAGGACCGTGATGATGCCTAACATTTCACTTGCTAGGCAAGCCAACGTTAGAATAATCTTAACCATTTTTAAATAAATTAAATTAAACAGAAGTCAATTACTAAAATAAAGTGCGAAAGACCATAACTACCAACAATAACAACCCAGTATAATCCCACTAGTGGGGTCTGGGGAGGGTAGTGTGTACGCATACCTTACCCCAACTCTGGGGTAGAGAGGGTGTTTCCAATAGACCCTCGGCTCCCTCCCACCAAGAACTCCCCACCTTGCTCTTGGAGTGACTCAAACTCATAACCTCTTGGTTGGAAGTGGAGGGTGCTCACCACTACCAAATCATCAAAATACATCCCCGAATCTGGTGTCACAAGTGCACGAGCTACTAGAATAATACAAATAAAGGTCTGATTAAAATTCAAGCTATTTGAAAGATAATACACAACTAAGAGAAGATAGAAGGGGACTTCAGAACTGCGGACGCTGTGCAGTTATACCTCAAGTCTCCTCTGTGTAGCTGAGTCCGAGCAAGTCTATGGTACTCCGCTGGGACCAACTCCAAAATCTGCACAAAAAGTGCAAAGTGTAGCTCCGTAAGTATCGAGCCTAACCTCGACGAAGTTGTGACAAGGCTATGACAAGATACATACGTAAACAACCTGTACCTGCGAGCCAATTTCCGCAGGTGCGATTGCATCAGATGGCAGAAACATTCAGATTTTCTTCTAAGTCCGAATTTGATTTGTTAACCATCTGAAACTCACCCGAGATCCCCCGGGACCTCAACCAAATATACCAACAAGTACTAAAACATCATACGAACTTAGTCGAGCCTTCAAATCACGTCAAACAACGCTAAAACCACGAATAATACCCCAATTCAAGCCTAATAAACTTTAAAATTTCAAATTTCTACAAACGACGTTAGAACCTATCAAATCACATACGATTGACCTCAAATTTTGCACACAAGTCATAAATGACATAACAGACCTATTCAAATTTTTAGAATCGGATTCCGACCCTGATAGCAAAAAGTCAATCCCCCGGTCAAACTTCCCAAAAATTCAACTTTCGCTATTTCAAGCCTAATTCCACTACGGTACTCCAAATAATTTTACGGACGCTCCTAAGTCCAAAATCACCATACGGAGCTATTGGAATCATCAAAACTTTATTCCGGGGTAGTTTACACATAAGTCGACATCCGATCACTATTTTAACTTAAACTTTAAACCTTGGAACTAAGTGTTCCAATTTATTCCAAAACCTCACCGGACCCGAAACAATCACCTCGACGAGTCACATAACAACTATAAAGCATAAATAGAGAAGTAAATGGGGGAACGGGGTTGTAATACTCAAAACGACCGGTCGGGTTGTTACAGAAATGTGCTAACTTGGTCAACCTGTCCACAATGACCCATATTGCGTCAAACTTTCTCTAAGTTTGTGGAAGCTCAACCACAAAATCCATAGTGATACGCTCCCACTTCCACTCAGGAATTTCTAACTTTTAAAGCAGACTACCAAGTCTCTGATGCTCGTACTTGACTTGCTGACAATTTAAACACCGAGCTACATTTGCAACTATATCCTTCTTCATTCTCCTCCACAAATAATGTTGCCGCAAATCTTGATACATTTTAGCGGTACCCGGATGAATAGAATACCAGAAACTGTGGGCCTCTTCAAGAATTAGTTCACGAAGCCCATCCACATTAGGCACACAGATACGACCCTGCATCCGCAGAACTCCGTCTTCCCTCACAGCAACCTGGTTGGCACCACCGTGCCGTACCGTGTCCTTAAGGACAAGAAAATGAGGATCATCATACTGTCGCTCTCTGATGCGCTCATACAAGGAAGACTGAGCGACTGTGCAAGCTAGAAGACTCTGAAACATCTAACCTTCCAATTTATTCCAAAACCTCACCGGACCCGAACCAATCACCCCGGTGAGTCACATAACAACTGTAAAGCATAAATAGAGCAGTAAATGGGGGAACATGGTTGTAATACTCAAAATGACCGGCCGAGTCGTTACATTCTCCCCCTCTTAAATAAACGTTCATCCTCGGACGGCTTTAGAATTATACCTGGACTGATGAAAAGATGAGGATAACGGCTGCGCATATCATACTCAATCTCCTAAGTTGCCTCCTCGACCGGATGACCTCTCCGTTGTACTTTTACTGATGCAATGCTCTTCGATCTCAACTTTCTAACCTCTCTGTCCAAAATAGCCACTGGTTCCTCAACATAAGATAGATTCTTGTCCAACTGGACTGAGATGAAGTCTAACACATGAGACGGATCGCCGTGATACTTCCAGAGCATGGAAACATGGAACACTGGATGAACTGCAGTGAGATTAGGTGGCAATGCAAGTCTGTAAGCCACCTACCCAACTCTCTCAAGGATCTCAAAAGGCCCGATATACCTAGGGTTCAACTTTCCCTTCTTCCCAAATCTCATAACACCCTTCATGAGCGAAACCCGAAGCAAAACCCACTCACCAACCATGAATGCAACATCACGAACCTTCCGATCCGCATAACTCATTTATCTATATTGGGATATACGAAGTCGATCCTAAATCAATTTAACCTTTTCCAAAGCATCTTGAACCAAGTCCATACCTAATAGCCTAGATTCACCTGGCTCGAACCAACCCACTGGAGACCGGTACCGCCTATCATATAAGGCCTCATACGACGCCATCTGAATGCTCGACTGATAACTGTTATTGTAAGCAAACTCCGCAAGTGGCAAGAAGTGATCCCAAGCACCCCCAAAATCTATCACACATGCACGAAACATATCTTCCAATATCTGAATAGTGCGCTCGGACTGTCCGTCCATCTGAGGGTGAAATGCTGTACTCAACTCTACCCGAGCACCTAACTCACGTTGTACGACCCTCCAAAACCGTAACGTAAACTGCGTACCCTGGTCAGAAATGATAGATACCGGTACGCCATAAAGCCTGACGATCTCGCGAATATAAACCTGAGCCAGCTGCTTCGAAGGGTAAGTAGTAACCACAAGAATGAAATGAGCTGACTTGGTCAATCTATCCATAATTACCCAAACTGCATCGAACCTCCTCTGAGTCCGTGGGAGCCTAACAACGAAATCCATAGTGATCCTCTCCCATTTCCATTCTGAAATCTTTAGCTTCTGAAGCAATCCACCCGGTCGCTGATGCTCATACTTCACCTACTGGAAATTTAGGCACCGAGCTACATATTCCACTATGCCTTTCTTTATCCGCTTCCACCAATAATGTTATCTCATGTCCTGATACATCTTTGCAGCACCCGGATGAATGGAGTACCGCGAACTGTAAGCTTCCTAGAGAATAAACTCACACAAACCATTTACATTAGGCACACATAGCCTGCCCTGCATCCATAATACACTGTCATCCCTAAGAGTGACTTCCTTAGCATCACCGTGCTGAACTATGTCCTTAAGGACAAGCAGATGGGGGTCATCATACTAACTCTCTCTCATACGATCATAAAGAAAAGACTGAGAAACCACACAAGCCAAAACTCGACTCGGCTCGGAAACATCCAATCTAACAAACTGGTTGGCCAAGGCTAAAGGCCTTTCTGCTACCGGTAAGTATGCTAAGCTGCCCAAACTCTCCGCTTTATGACTCAAGACATCGGCCACCACATTGGCCTTTCCGGGATGATAGAGAATGGTGATATCATCATTCTTAAGCAACTCCAACCATCTCCGCTGCCGTAAATTAAGATCCTTTTGTTTAAACAGATGCTGTAGAATCTGGTGATCAATATAAACCTCATAATGGACACCGTACAAATAATGCTGCCAAGTCTTTAAGGCATGAACAATAGCTGCTAACTCAAGGTCGTGGGCCGGATAATTCTTCTCATGTACCTTTAACTGTATGGACATATAGGCAATCACCCTACCGTCTTGCATCAACACTGCGCCAAGACCAATACATGACGCATCACAATACAAAGTATAATTTCCTGAACCTGTAGGCAACACCAATACTGGGGCTGTAGTCAAAGCTGTCTTGAGCTTTTGAAAGCTCTCCTCACATTCCTTGGTTCACTTGAACTGAGCACCCTTCTGGGTCAATTTAGTCATAGGTGCAGCAATAGAAGAAAAACCCTCTACAAATCGGCGATAATACCCTGCCAAACTAAGGAAACTCCAGATCTCAGTAGCTGATGATGGTCTGGGCCAACTCTACACTACTTCAATTTTCTTCAGATCTACCTTGATCCCTTCGCACAAAACTATATGACCTAAAAATCCCACTGAATCAAGCCAGAATTCACACTTTGAAAATTTTGCATATAACTTCTTTTCTCTCAAAGTCTGAAGCACAGTCCTCAGGTGCTGCTCATGACCTTCCCGACTCTAGGAATACACCAGAATGTCGTCAATAAACACAATGATGAAAGAATCAAGATAGGGCTGAAATACACTATTCATTAAGTGCATAAATGATGCTGGGGCATTGGTCAGCCCAAAAGAAATCACAAGGAACTCGTAATGACAATACCGAGTTTTGAAAGCAGTCTTCACGATATCTGGATCTCGAATCTTCAACTGATAATAGCCTGAACGTAAGTCGATCTTAGAGAATACTCTGGCACCCTGAAGCTGATCAAATAGGTTATCAATACGTGACAATGGATACCTGTTCTTCACTGTGACCTTGTTTAACTGGCGGTAATCAATACACATCCACATAGAACCATCCTTCTTCTTCACAAATAAGACAGGAGCACCCTAAGGCGATACACTGGGCCGAATGAAGCCCTTATCAAGCAACTCCTATTACTGCTTTTTTAATTCTTTCAACTCTGCTGGGGCTATATGATATGGTGGAATAGAAATGGGCTGAGTGCCCGGTAAAAAATCAATGCTAAAGTCAAAATCCCTGTCGGGTGGCATACTCGGAAGATTCGTTGGAAATACATCAGGAAAATCCCTTACTACAGGAACTGACTCCACGGTAGGAGTATCAACACTAACATCTTTCACATAGGCCAGATACATATCACACCCCTTCTCAACCATTCGTTGAGCCTTAAGAAATGAAACAACGCTTCTAGGAACATGATGCAAGGTAACTCTCCACTCTAGCCACGCTAGACCTGGCATAACCAACGTGTAACGACCCAACCGGTCGTTTTGAGCATTTGTACTTTGCTTGGTAGTTTACGTACATGAGTAGCTCCATATGATGCAATATGACTTATATGAATCATCGATTTTGGTCTTCAGGTTATTCGGAATTGAATTGGAAGAATGGATTTCATTGTTGAAGTTTTAAATTGGGAGAGTTGACCAAGTTTGACTTTTTGTGAATTTGAACCTGGAACAGAGTTTTGATGGTTCCAGTAGGTCTGTTGGGTGATTTTGGATTTAGGAGCATGTTCGGATTATGATTTGGAGGCCTGTAGTGGAATTTGGCTTGAAATGACGGAAGTTGGATTTTTGGAAAGTTTGACCGGGAGTGGACTTTTTGATATTAGATTCAAATTGTGATTCCGAGAATTGGAATAGCTTCATTTTGTCATTTGGGACTTGTGTACAAAATTTGGGTTCATTCCAGGTTGATTTGTTATGTTTCGGCACGAGTTATTAAAGTTGAAAAGTTCAAAGTTCATCAAGTTTGAATTTAGGTGCGATTCGTCATTTGATATTGTTATGTGTGTCTTGAGTCCTCGAGTAGGTCCGTGTTATGTTATGGGACTTGTTGGTATACTTGGTCGGGGTCTTGAGGGACTCGGGTATGTTTTAGATTAATTTCGGATCATTTTCTTCATGTTTTCATTGTTGGTTGCTGCTGGATCTGGTGTGACCGCACCTGCGGTTGGTTTGCACAGGTGCGATGATCACAGAAGCGACAAAGGAGTCGTAGGAGTGGAGGTGTTGCTAGGAGCAGGAGTCCGCAAAAGCGGAGGTTCATTCGCATCTGCGAAGGCGCAGATGCGGTGTGAAAGGGCGCATAAGCGAACGTTAGTGCATGAGCGCAATTTAGACTCGCACCTGCGTATGTGCAGCAACGGAGTTTCTACCACAGGTGCGAAGGCAGACCTCCAGTGCTTCTCCACAATAGCGTGTTTTTGGTCGCAAAAGCGACGCCTCAGAAGCAGCTAATGTGCCGCAGGTGTGAAAGTGCTTGGCAGAATGATAAATACAAGGGTTCGCGATTTTGGCTTCATTTTAACATTTCCAAGCTCTGATTGAGGCGAATTTTGGAGCAATTTTCATCACAAGGATTGGGGGTAAGTGTTCTGCACTTGGTTTTGATCTTATTCCATGAATGTAACTTCATTTTTGGCATTGATTGATGAATCTTAAAGAGAAATTGGGGGTTTTAGCCTAAAGTTCCATAATGTGAATTTTTGCGTTTTGAACATCGATTTGGAGTCGGATTTGAGTGAAACTAGTATGGTTGGACTCACAATTGAATGGGTTATTGGATTTTGTAAATTTTGTTGGGTTCCGAGATGTGGTCCCGGGTTGGGCTTTTGGCCGTTTTTGGGCTTTTGATTCAAGATTTGATCTTTTTCGCTCGGGATTGGTTCCTTTAGTATTGTTTGATGTACTTAAGTTGTTTTTGGTTGGTTTCGACCTATTCAGAGGTCGGAACACGCGGGATGGCATTTTTGGAGCATTGCTTGGCTTGATCGATATTTGGATTCGTCTTGTTCGAGGTAAGTAACACTTCTAAACTTTGTGCTGAGGGTATGAAACCCCGAATTACGTGTTATATGATTGGTGTTGAGGTGACGCACATACTAGGTGACGGGTGTGTGGGCGTGCACCATGTAAGTTGTAATTCCGTTATTTATGTGGTACTGTGTAGCTACCTAATCATATTTGTAACCATGAAATATGCGTACTAGAGCTATTGGGCAGTGATTCATGTTAGAAACCATGTTTAGGCTACGTGCTTACTCTGTTGGGACCCATTGAGGTCGTTAGTGCTGTTGAGTTATTTGCTTACATTGCAATTTCATACTCATTCATGTTCATTCATTTCATATCATACCTTAGTCTCTGTTGCTACATATTGATACATCACATCATTATTTTGGGATGATATTTCATGACATTGAGAGCCCGAGAGACTGGAGAAATTGATGACTGAGTGAGGCCGAGGGCCTGATTGTGAGATATTATATTATAGCACGTGAGTTGTTCGTGCAGTACGTGAGTTGTCCGTGCGGATCCAGATATTGATACTATAGCACGCGAGTTGTCTGTGTAGCATGTGAGTTGTCTGTGCGGATTATAGCACTTGGGCTGTAGGAGCCCCTCCGGAGTCTGTACACACCCCCAATGAGCACATGTACCTACTGAGTGCGAGTGCCGAGTGCCGAGCGCCGAGTTATTGGGAGGACTGAGTGACTGTGAGGACTGAGTGATTGGGAGGACTGAGTGATTGGGAGGATTGAGTGACTAGGAGGTCTGAGTTAATTGATACTCTAAGAGTATGCATATGGCTCTTATCACTGATTTGCATCGCATTTGGCATGCACATTTGACATACAGACATAGAGATGTATTTTTCCTCATGCTGTATAGTATCACGTCATTTATGACTTCTTATACATCTTGACATATGGGCCTAGAGAGACATTTTACATTTTCTATCTGAAAGGAAAATGAAACATCTTATTTATTGTTGAAAGGATTTTTGGGAAAAATCACAGTTTTCAAACTTACTCATATTTTTGGCAATTTCGGTAAAAGATTTGGTTTTTCATTGAGATACTTGAAAAATATGCCTATTTTCTTGAACTATGAACGAGCTGAGCATTTTATTTCTGAGATACTCCTTGTATTACTTGTATTATGTCGTTATGAATTGTTGTGGGATATTGGTATTGGACCCGACCTTTGTTCTAGCTCGTCACTACTTTCAACCTAAGGTTAGGTTTGTTACTTATTGAATATATGGGGTCGGTTGTACTCATACTACACTTCTGCACCTTGCGTGCAGATATTGATTGCTGACGTTGCTGTGATCGACGGGAGCCGAAATTGAAGATATACCTGCGTTCCGATTGTAGCTGCCTCTTGTTCATGGTAGCCTTAAATCTATAAAACTCTGTTTATGTACTTTTCAAATAGATGATGTATTTACTTCATTTCAGCTTTGTAAACTCTATTCTTAGAAGCTCATGATTTGTACTACCAGTCCTTGAGAAATGTATAAGATTCAGATAATTCCTTTTGTTTAATTATCTTATTAATATTATTGGAATTGGATAGTTACTAGTTGGCTTACCTAGCAGGTTGGGTTAAGTGCCATCACGACTAGTGGATTTGGGGTCGTGACACAACGTCACCATCTTGGCGTAACAATCAAGAATAGCGTGATAGGGCGACAACCAGTCCATGCCCAAAATAATATCGAAATCCACCATATTGAGCAATAATAAATCAGCTATGGTCTCAAAACCACTGATAACAATCAAACACGACCGATACTTGCGGTCAACAATAATAAATTCACCCACGGATGTAGATACATAAACAAAAGAACTCAAAGAATCACAGGATACGCCCAAATATGGGGCAAAATAAGATGACACATAAGAATAAATGGAGCCTATATCAAATAAGACTGATGCATCTCTATGATAGATCGGAATAATACCTGTGATAGCAGAATCAGATGCAACTGCCTCCGTCCTAGCAGGAAGGGCATAATATCTGGCCTGGCCTTCCCCTCTAGGACGACCTCTACCTGTCTGACCTCCACCTCTTGCTGGCTGTGCAAGTGGAGTGGCAACTAGAGCAGTAATCATGGCATGAGAAGCCTGAGGGCCCTATGGAATAGGTGGAGCCTGCGAAATCTGTGGAGGTGCACCCCTCCTGAATCTAGGGCAATCCCTCACCATATGACGAGGGTCACCACACTCAAAACAAGCTCTTGGAGGACGTGGCTGCTGTGACTGGATCGGGCTTGACCGACAGTACTAACCGCTGGAAGCACTCCTTGCAGGAGGTACACTAGACACTGACGGTGCATAATAGGGATCCTGGGGCCTAGGAATGGCCAGAGCACCGCTGGCAGCTGGAAGTGCTGAATGAACAGGAAGACTCCCATAACCCCTACCCTGACGAGCTGTAGATGGGGCACGAGAACTGTTATACGTGCCAAAATCTCGGGGTCTCTTAGCTTCCCTTTCTTCTCTCTCCTGGATTCGCATACCCTCCAATCTCCTAGTAATAGACACCACCTGCTGGTATACGATGTCCATCTCCAACTCTCAGGCCATACTGAATCTGATACTAGGGTGAATCCCCTCAATAAATCGGCGAACCCTCTCTTGAATAGTAGCAACCAAGGCTGGTGCATGCCTAACCAAATCACTGAATCAGACTGCATACTCTGACATGGTCATAGAACCTTGGTGCAACTGCTCAAACTCTACACGCCATGCATCTATAAGATTCTGAGGCACATACTCCCTTGAGAACATATCTGAAAATTGAGTCCAAGTAAGTGAAGCTGCCTCAGCTGGACTATACAACTCGTATGCCTGCCACCACTGGTAGGCCGCTCCTCTAAGCTGGAATTCCATGAAAGAAACCCCACTGGAATCCACAATACCCATAGTACGGAGGATATAGTGACATTCCTCAAGAAAATCCTGAGCATCCTCTGAAGCTAAACCGCTAAAAGTGGGAGGGTGGTACTTCTTGTACCTCTCGAGCCTAAGCTTCTCCCCCTCTGAAACTACTGCCCTAACCTCGGGCCCAATTGGGACAACTGGCTGCACTGGTATAACCTCTGGGGCATGGTCAACCCGAGCTTGTGGCTCTGGGGTACGGGTGGCGGGAGTCCGTGCTCCTCCCCCGGTCTGAGATGTGGCAGGAGCAAGTGGAATCAACCTTGCCTGAGCTAGAGTGCCAAACATGATCAGAAACTGAGCAAGAGTCTCCTGAAGTGTAGGGGTAGTAACAGGTGTCTCAGGTGCCCGGCCTCTAACTGGAGCTACTGGTGGCTCTGCTGCAGAAGCTCGTGCAGGTGCTCTGGATGCACCACGTGGTCTTCCTCGGCCTCTGGCTCAGCCTCTGCCTCGACCTCTTACGGCTCTAACAGGGGGCATGAGTGTCTGATAATCGGATCCAGTTGTGCGTGTCCTTACCATCTGTGAGAGAATAGAAAGACAATAGTTTAGAACTTTGAAGTCAACAAATGTGCATGATAAGGAATCAAAGAAGTGAACATTTTCCTAACATTTCCATAGCCTCCCAAAGATAAGTACAGACGTCTCCGTACTGATCCGCGAGACTCTACTAAACCTGCTTGTGACTCATAACACCTATGAACCTAGCGCTCTGATACCAACTTGTCACGACCCCAATTCACCCTCCATAGGATGTCATGATGGAACCTAGTCTCTAAGACTAGGTAAGCCTAAAAAATTGCGGAATAACATAATAAGAGTCTGAAACTCAAACCTCAAAAGCTGTAATTAACGGAAACTGCAAGTCAAAGAAGTAAAATCTCCCAAAACCCAGCAGAAACAAGTCACAAGCTTCTAAGAGAAATACTAACATCTCTATACATCAGAGTCTACTAAAATAAGGAAAACAACATGATAAGGTTAGAGGGGGACTCCGAGGTCTACGGACGCTGGCAGATGTGCCTTGAAGTCTCCGCACAAAGGTAGCTCACTGATATCTGGGCTGGTAAGAAGTACATGGATCTGCACAAAAAGATGTGCAGAAGCGTAGTATGAGTACACCACAACGGTACCCAGTAAGTGCCAAGCCTAACCTCGGTAGAGTAGTGACGAGATCAGGTCAGGCCCTACTGAAAATAATAGAAAAATTAAGACAGAGGATATAATAATATAATGAAATAACTGAGGAGTGAACAACACAACAAATAGAGGTAAACAACAGGGGCGCTCCCGAGATACCGTCTTGTAGTCCCAAAAGTAAATGCTCAACAGGGGATCTCCCGAGATATCGTCTCGTAGTCCCAAAAGTAAATATGCAAGGGGATCTCTTGAGATACCGCCTCGTAGTCCCAAAGTAAATATACAGTACATGGGGATCTCTCGAGGAACCGCCTCGTAGTCCCAAAGTAAATATGCAGTACAAAGTAATCTCCCGAGCAAACGCCTCGTAGTCCCAAAATAATTATGCAGCAGGTAATCGGAGGAACAATAAATTTTCAGCCAAGAATCTTACAGTTAAATATTTAAATCAAATCAAGGAAAAACAGGTAATTCAGCTAAGCATGTTGCACATATTGCAAGTAAGAGTTAAGGCACGTAGACATGTGATACTAGGCTAATCATGATCACTACATATACTAAGGCAACTCAGTTAAAGAATTTAAAAGAAGATTACTCAGCAAGAATCGATATTTCCAAATTTAGCCCGTGTACGCACTTGTCACCTCGTGTATATGGCACTCACATATCACAAAATGTTACAACAATATCAAATCTCAGGGGAATTTCCCCCACGTAGGGTTAGATAAGCCACTTACCTCGAATCATGCTCAATCAGTCAAGTAGAATGCCTTTTCCTCAATTTTCTGACTCCAATCATCTCGAATCTAGTCATAATTAATTTGATTCAGTCAATACAAATAATAGGAATAAATTTCATATGAAAATACAAACTTTTTCTACAAAAATCCAAAATTCAACTCAAAAATTGCCCTTGGGGCCCACATCTCGGAACCCGACAAAAGTTACAAAATATGAACTCTCATTCAACTACGAGTCCAACCATACCAAAATTATCCAAATCCAATATCAACTCGACCTCCAAATCATCAAATCTTATTTCCAAATCCCTAGGTCCAAATACCCGATTTACACCTCAAAAACATGTAATCTAGTCGGATTATTGGATGATAATTTAATATTATGGAGTAGAAATTATCACAAGTGACTTACCTCAAGTTTTCCCGTGAAAAGCTCGGTCAAAATCGCCCAGCCCGAGCTTGAAATGCCCAAAATGGCAAAAACTCGGAACCCCTTTGTTTTTGTAGTGTCCAGGGGTTTTCGCTTTTGGTACTTTTACTAACTTTACTAGTATTTATTTTGAATGCTAGCGTTAACCTTCTAATCACCTTATAGTTGTTGTTGATAGAATACACCAACTGTTGTGAGGCAACAAAAGAGTTTGGTGGTTGTTAAAGATAATTGGAAATTTTACTTCCTATAGCATAGCTTTTGTCACTATCCGAAATTCCCACCTTCGGGACCGTGATGGCGCCTAACATTTCATTTGCTAGGCAAGCCAACGTTAGAATAAACTTAACCATTTTTAAACAAATAAAATAAAATAAAAGTCAATTACTAAAATAAAGTGCGGAAGACCATAACTACCAACAACAACAACAACAACAACCCAGTATAATCCCACTAGTGGAGTATGGGGAGGGTAGTATGTACGCATACCTTACCCCTACTCTGGGGTAGAGAGGCTGTTTCTGATAGACTGTCGGCTCCCTCCCTCCACGAACTCCCCACCTTGCTCTTGGGGTGACTCAAACTTATAACCTCTCGGTTGGAAGTGGAGAGTGCTCACCACTACCGAATCATCAAAATACATCCCCGAATCTGGTATCACTAGTGCACGAGCTACTAGAATAATACAAATAAAGGTTTGATTAAAATTCAAGCTATTTGAAAGATAATACACAACTAAGATAAGATAGAAGGGGACTTCAGAACTGCGGACGTTGTGCAGTTATACCTCAAGTTTCCTCTGGGTAGCTGAGTCCGAGCAAGTCTATGGTACTCCGCTGGGACCAACTCCAAAATCTGCACAAGAAGTGCAAAGTGTAGTATGAGTACAACCGACCCCATGTACTCCGTAAGTGTCAAGCCTAACCTTGACAAAGTTGTGATGAGGCTATGACAAGACACATACGCAAACAACCTGTACCTGCGAGCCAATTTTCGCAGGTGCGATTGCATCAGATGGCAGAAACTTTCAGATTTTCTTCTAAGTCCGAATTTGATTCGTTAACCATTCGAAACTCACCCGAGGCCACCGGGACCTCAACAAAATACACCAACAAGTCCTAAAACATCATACGAACTTAGTCGAGCCTTCAAATTATGTCAAACAATGCTAAAACCATGAATCATACCCCAATTCAAGCCTAATGAACTTTAAAATTTCAAATTTCTACAAACGACGCCGGAACCTACCAAATCACATCCGATTGATCTCAAATTTTGCACACAAGTCATAAATGACATAAGGACCTATTCAAATTTCCAGAATCGGATTCTGACCCCGATATCAAAAAGTCAACCACTCGGTCAAACTTTCCAAAAATTCAACTTTCGCCATTTCAAGCCTAATTCTACTACGGTCCTCCAAATAATTTTTCGGACATGCTCCTAAGTCCAAAATCACCATACGGAGCTATTGGAATCATTAAAACTTTATTCCGGGGTCGTTTACACATAAGTCGACATCCTATCACTATTTCAATTTAAACTTTAAACCTTGGAACTAAGTGTTCCAATTTATTCCAAAACCTCATCGGACCTGAACCAATCACCCCGGCGAGTTATATAACAACTGTAAAGCATAAATAAAGCAGTAAATAGGGGAACATGGTTGTAATACTTAAAATAACTGGTCGGGTCATTACAGAAATGTGCTGACTTGGTCAACCTGTCCACAATGACCCATATTGCGTCAAACTTTTTCTAAGTATGTGGAAGCCCAACCACAAAATCCATAGTGATACGCTCCCACTTACACTCAGGAATTTCTAACTTCTAAAGCAGACCACCAGATCTCTGATGCTCGTACTTGACTTGCTAACAATTTAAACACCGAGCTACATATGCAACTATATCCTTCTTTATTCTCCTCCACCAATAATGTTGCTGTAAATCTTGATACATTTTGGTGATACCCGGATAAATAGAATACCAGGAACTGTGGGCCTCTTCAAGAATTAGTTTACAAAGCCCATCCATACTAGGCACACAGATACGACCCTGCATCCGCAGAACTCCGTCTTACCTCACAATAACCTGCTTGGCACCACGGTGCTGCACTGTGTCCTTAAGGACAAGCAAATGAGGATCATCATACTGTCGCTCTATGATGCGCTCATACAAGGAAGACCGACTATGCAAGCTAGAATCCGACTAGACTCTGAAATATCTAACCTCATAAACTGATTGGCCAAAGTCTGAACATCTGTAGCTAATAGATTCTCACCAACCGAAATATACGCAAGGCTGCCCATACTCACAACCTTTATATTCAAAGCATCGATCACCACATTGGCCTTTCCGGGGTGATACAAAATGGTAATATCATAGTCTTTCAACAGCTCCAACCATCTTCTCTGTCTCAAATTGAGATTTTTTTGTTTGAACAGATACTGTAGACTACGATGATTAGTGAATACCTCACACGAAACACCATAAAGGTAGTGCCTCCAAATCTTTAGTGCATGAACAATGGCTACCAATTCTAAGTCATGAACAGGGTAATTTTTCTCATGAACCTTCAATTGCCGCAACACATATGCAATCACTCTGCCAACTTGCATTAATACTACACCAAGCCTAATGCGAGATGCATCACAATACACCGTATAAGATCCTGAGCCTGTGGGCAATACCAACACTGACGTCGTAGTCAAAGCAGTCTTAAGCTTCTTAAAGCTCAACTCACACTCGTCTGACTATCTAAATGGGGCACCCTTCTGGGTCAATTTGGTCAATGGAGATGCTATATATGATGACCCAAAATGCTATTTATAAATTTAATAATTAATTTTGTGTTCTAAGACCTCGAAAATCATTATTTATCATTCCTTGACTTGCGTGCGCATCCCGTAGAATTTTCTGGAAAGTTTGTATGTGAAAAATAGATTAAAATGTGTTATTAGGGCTTTAAAACTCAACTGAGTTGACTTTAGTCAACATTTTGGGCAAACGGACTGGGATTAGTGTTTTGACAGTTCCAGTAGTTTGTATCATGATTTGGGACTTGGGCGTATGCCCGAAATTAAATTTCGAGGTCCCTAGCCCGAGATATGGAATTTTGATGATTGCAACAGCTCCGTATGGTGATTTTGCACTTAGGAGCGTGATCGGAATTTTATTTGGAAGTCCGTAGTGAAATTAGGCTTGAAATGGCTGAAACAAGAATTTAAGTTTGAAAGTTTGACAGGGAGTTGACTTTTTGATACCGGAGTCGGAATACAGTTTCAAAAATTTTCATAGCTCCGTTATGTCATTTATGACTTGTGTGCAAAATTTGAGGTCAATCGGACTTGATTTGATAGGTTTCGGCATCGAATGTAAAAGTTGGAAATTTTAAGTTTCATTAAGTTTGAATTGGAGCATAATTCATGGTTTTAGCGTCGTTTTATGTGATTTGAGGTTTCAAATAAGTTCGTATGATGTTTTAGGACTTTTTGGTATATTTGATTGAGGTCCCGAGGGCCTTAGGTGAGTTTCGGATGGTTAATGGATCAAAGGTTGGACTTAAAACAGCTGCTTCAATTTTTCCTTTCTGCTGGAAATTCTGGACCAAGATCGAGCCCAAGATCGATCCCAAGATCGAGGCCACGATCGAGGTTGATGATCGAGGCCATGATCGAACCACGATCGAGGCCGAGGATCGAAGCCATGATCGAAGCCACGATCGAGGCCGAGGATCGAGGCCATGATCGAGGCCGAGGATCGAGGCCATGATCGAACCACGATCGAGGCCGAGGATCAAGGTCATGATCGAGGGCTGCCTGGGCAGAATTATAAAAGAGGGCATTCGTCCCATTCGCCATTTTTAACAAATTGGAGCTTGACCAGAGGCGATTTTTGATAGATTTTCAAGGAAAAGACATTGGGGTAAGTGATTCTAACTCAGATTTGGTCTATATACACGAATATATCATTATTTTCACCATTTAATTAGTGTTTTGAGATTGAAATTTGGGAATTTTTTAGAAATCTCATAGAAACGATATTTTGAGATTTTGATATCGATTCAGAGTCGAATTTGAGTGCAACTGGTATGGTTGGACTCGTAATTGAATGGGTTCTCGGATTTCGTAACTTTTACCGGATTCCGAGAGGTGGTCCCCACGGACGAATTTTTAATTAATTTCGAATTTTTATTGAAAAATGTAGTATTTTCTTATGAAATTGATTCCTATAATATTTAGTAATTGTATCGAATTAATTTAGCTAGATTCAAGCCATTTAAAGTTGGATAATTGAGGAAAAAAGCTTTCTAGTGGATTAAATTGGAGCAAATTGAGGTAAGTCTCTTGTCTAATCTTGTGAGGGGAAAATTATCCCATATGTGATTAAATTAAATAATTGTTGCTAATTACGGGGGCTACGTACGCACTAGGTGATGGGAGTCTGTGCGTAGCTATTATTAATGCTAAAGTCTGGGTAGATTAGGACTCAAAGCATGAATTATTTGTGTAAATTATATTCTTTATTTAATTAATATTATTTGATACACACACACACATACATACACACACACACACACACACACACACACACACACATATATATATATATATATATATATATATATATATATATATATATATATATATATATATATATATTGTGAATTGTTAGATAAAAATATTAAAGGATAAAATTCTCATATGCTTGATTTTTCTGTTTAAATTAATTAATTGTTAAGAGAAATTGTTCTTCCTCCCGAATTTATCTTATAATAAATATACTCTCTTTCCGGAGGTACATAAGAAAATGTCCTCCTTTCTTTGGAGCGGGCCGAACGCCTCGGCATGATAGATGCATTTATGGATCGTGCCGCACGTCCCTCGGTAGTGTACACGACACTCTAGATCGGGCCGAATGACCTCGACAGAAATCGTGCTTAATAATAATAATTACACGATAC
This sequence comes from Nicotiana tomentosiformis, assembly GCF_000390325.3. Lineage (NCBI taxonomy): Eukaryota > Viridiplantae > Streptophyta > Magnoliopsida > Solanales > Solanaceae > Nicotiana > Nicotiana tomentosiformis. The sequence continues at coordinate 101,289,676 of NC_090822.1, read as the reverse complement.
TTTGATAGTTTATTATAACTTGTGAAGCTAATTGATAAATTGAAAATCTTTGAAATTTAAAGAATTATTATTCCTTCTAGTTAAGGAATTATTGTTATTCCTGTAAATGGGGCTAATTGATAAATTTGGAAATTTATTGGAATTGAGGGAATTTAATTAATATATTGAGAATTGTTGCATTTGAAGGAATTTAACTATTTTTGTTGGTTAAATAAATTATTGTTATATTCTGTGAATTATGCTGATTTAGATATTCTAATTTTATTTCAATTATTATTATTGACCCATAGTGAGTATCAAAGTCGGCCATCTCGTCTCTACCACTTCGAGATTATGCATGATACTTACTGGGTACACGTTGTTTACGTACTCATACTACACTTGCTGTACTTTTTGTGCAGGACCTGAGGCAAGTACTAGTGGGGGACCTATCACCTTACACCCACGTTATCCAGAGGCATAGTGGTGAGCTGCCTTTCTGAGCCGTTCTGCAGCTACCATCGTCTCTTCTTATATTTACATTCTATCTATTTTTATTTCAGACAATATTTGAGGTTTTGTGTAATCTACTAGAATGCTCATACATCTGTGACACCAGGTCTTGGCACACACATTGGTTGAATTAAGAGTTGCTTATTTTCTTGGTTATTTTAAATCACTGGTTGGCTTGCCTAGCTGTAATGTTGGGCGCTATCACGACCTTTAGGTGAAATTGGGTTATGACAACATGGTATTAGAGTACTAGGTTCATGTAGGTCTCACAAGTTATGAGCAGACCTAATAGAGTCTTGCGGATCGGTACGGAGACGTCTGTACTTATCTTCGAGAGGCTATAGGGTGTTGGGAAACTACCTTTCTTCATATTCCATCGTGCAATTGATGTAGTACTAAATATCCTTCTCTTATTCTCTCAGAGATGGTGAGAACACGCTCTAATGAGGTTCCAGACTAGGGAATAGCTACTCCCCCAGTTGCTAGAGGCCGAGGGAGGGATCCAGCCCGTGGTAGGGGGCGAGGACATCCCAGGACAGTTCCAGTTATGCCGCCAGTGGGTCCAGCAGAGAATCCCATTATTGAGGAACAAGGTGAGGTTCCTGTGGCAGAGCCAGCTCCAGCCTCAACTCTCTCAATATAGTAAGTAAAATAAATGTCCGGCCCTATAGAGCTCAGAACGTGTAACTGCTCCGCCGTAGTATGCTCGCTCATAGGTGCTCGGCCATACTAGGCTCTGTATCTTGGCCATTCTGGGCTCGCTCATAGGCGCTCGGCCACAGTAGGCTTGGTATATAACTTACCATCTCATCAGAGGTCGCCCAATAGGGGCATGCCCACCGATTATAGCTCGATGGTGGTGCAAATACTATAATACTATATATATATATATATATAGACCCTATGCTCTCTTGACTGAATAAAGACAAAACTAAACTGAATATGAAGTCTCGATAAGGAATAATATTGTAACTTATGAGACTAGAATAATGTGAAAAAAATCATGAATAGGAACTTCTCTTTATGTCTCATTATTAACACATGTAGCTACGAGATCATGCCAAAATGAAGGAAGGGCTTAGCCTTAACATACCTTATCACAATCTTTCCAATCACCAAGTTGAACTCACCTCTTCGCACCTTAATCTACAAGAATGATAATAATACTATCGTTAAGTTACGAAAGGTACAACTATCGCACAACGAACGACAAACTTATTTTGTATTAAAACGGGCAGCATCTCCCCTATAATCCTTACTTCCTCCAAATTCAAGATAACACCAACAATACAAGAACAGAACAATAACAACATATATACATCATTTTCCAGCCCTATATACACCATCAAATACTACAAAACAGCCCAACACACCCCAATCTCTTCGTACACAAAACGACCACCGTAGTAGTGTCAAACGACCCGAAAATGTTATGACGAACGACCAGCCAACCACCCTACATTTATATGGTGTTTATAAACCCCCTTCCTCCTCCAAAACTCCACAAAATAGTAGTAAAACACGCAGCCCAACAGCAACACAAAACAGTCCACAAAACAGTCCGCTACAAGTGAATAACTCGAACTCACGGCTTCCGATCACCGTCCCGTGAGTTCTTACAAGTATAGAACGACTTACCATGAATTTACAGCAGAAAAAATGGATGAAAGAGAGCAGTAAACTCACCTTATTTGTTGGATAACTCAGCTCCTATCTTGGTTCTTCAAACTCTAGGTTTTACCTCCAATTAGAACTTGAAAGGGAGAGAAAATCAATTAGGGTTTGTGGGAAATATTTGGGAGGATTTTTGCAGATCATATGTCTGGTTATTATGCTCTATTTTAATTCTAATATATGAAGAAAATAGGCCTTTAAAAGGCCTCTTTGGACGACCCGAAATGGCCCATTTTTGGGCTCTCATTTAAGCAAGTAGGTGACACACCTACTTGTCACCTAGCAGCTTGCGCAGTATCGCACAAATGCCCATATCTCTCTACTCCGATGTCGTATTGACAAACGGTTTAATGCGTTGGAAAATAGACTCATAGATCTTTAATTTGATGGGTGGAAAACCCCGTAACTCTAAGTATATTGGGAGAAAATTGCAGTTACATTTGACCCAAAGTTTCAGTAAAACTTATGAATGTAACTTGTGATGACTTTCATCGACTTTTGTTCCACAACTCGCTTGACTTCAAAACATAACACACAGATGTCATACGACTAATATAAATCATAACATATTCTCCTTATCATGTTAAGCACCCTAGTCTCACCCCAAAGGTACATGTTATAACATTCCCAACTTGTCGACTTTCGACGAAACATTATTTTCTTCAATTGCTTTAGCTTCTGAACCGTCCAACCCTCTTTGTACTTGTTGTTCATGATCTTCAATATTTGTAACCTCAGAGGTAACATGATTAACTTAGTTTATATACTTTTAAATATTATCTCTTTTTTGGTCCTACATTAGTTTGCTTACGATGCATCTTTACGTACGAAAATATAGGGTGTAACATCATTCCCCCCTTGGGAACATTCGTCCTTGAATGTTTACTCTTAGAGACTTTGGAAAATTTTGCCAGAGTAACCTTCGTACACTAGGTTAAAATCAACCTGCACGCAGCCAGAAAACATACTATACATGCCACACATGGCCAATGTTTATAAATAGCAACACTTTGCCTCACCAACCGTAAATCATAAATACTAAAAGTGAAAAATAAAAGCTTACCTGATGACCTGCTAGCCTGAATAGAGCTGTGTTGTAGCATCCCATCTCGAGCCATATCTTCTGTTTGAAATAGGTGGGGGTATTTAGACTACATTTCTTCCTCCGATTCCCATGTCATCTCTTCTACATTCTTGCTCCTCCATAAAACCTTCACGGAAGCTACCTCCTTATTTCATAGCTTGCGGATTTGTCGGTCTAGGATGGCAACTGGAATTTCCTCGTATGACAAGTCCTCTGTAATCTGTACATCATTCGTGGGCACCACTCAGGTAGGATCGCCAATGCACTTCCGTAGCATAGATACGTAAAAAAACCGGATGGACAGACTCCAATTCTGAGGGCAACTCTAACTCATAAGCTACTTGGCCCACTCTCCGAATGATCCTATAAGGCCCAATATACTGTGGGCTAAGCTTGCCTTTCTTGCCAAACCTCATCACGCCCTTCATAGGTGATACCTTTAAGAATACCCAGTCATTAATCCTGAACTCTAAGTCTTGTCGTCGCACATCAGAATATGACTTCTGACGACTCTGAGTTGTCAACAGTCGCTCCCGGATAAGCTTTACTTTCTCTATGGCCTGTTGAACCAGGTTTGGCCCATATAACCCAGATTCTCTAGCATCAAACCACCCTATAGGAGATCTGCACTTACGCCCATACAAAGCCTCGTACGGAGCCATCTGGATACTGGAGTGGTAACTGTTGTTATATGCAAACTCGATAAGAGGTAGATGTTCATCCAAACTTCTTTTAAAATCCAACACACATACGCGTAACATATCCTCGAACGTCTGAATTGTGCGCTCGGTTTGTCCATCAGTCTGTGGATGAAAAGCTATACTGAGATTCAGCTGAGTCCCTAGACCTCTCTGAAATGATCTCCAAAAATGTGCTGTAAACTGAGCCCCACGGTCAGATATAATAGAAACTGGTACTCCGTGTAGCCACACTATCTCCTTAATATATAACTTTGCATAATCTTCTACTGTATATGTAGATCTGACCGGTAGGAAGTAAGCTGATTTCGTGAGCCTATCGGCTATCACCCATATAGAATCAAACTTATGATTAGAACGAGGTAAACCCGTGATAAAGTCCATGTTTATCACCTCCAATTTCCATGTTGGGGTCTCTATAATTTGCATTAGCCCTCCGGGCTTCTGGTGCTCTACCTTCACTTGCTGGCAACTAGTACATTGGGCGACAAACTCAGCAATGTTCTTCTTCATATCGTTCCACCAGTACACATCCTTAATGTCATGATACATCTTCGTCGACCCAGGATGGATGGAATACCATGAATAATGTGCCTCTGTCATAATCCTGTCTCGTACCCCTGCTACATCTGGAACACACAAACGACCCCTGTATCTGAGAACCCCATCTCCCTTGAGATCTAACAATGGCTTCTTCCACTGTGGAACTCGCTCTCTCAACTCTACCAACTCTGGGTCCTCGTACTGCCTTTCCTTGACTTCAGCTATGAGGGATGATTTTGCAGTGTTTTGGAGTACAACTCCACCATCCTCAGAATCTACTAACCGAACTCCCAAACAAGCCAATTGATGAATCTCTCTAGTTAATTGTCTTTTCTCAGCCTCTACATGTGCTAAGCTACCCATAGATCGGCTACTTAAGGCATCTGCTACAACATTAGCTTTCCCTGGATGGTAGAGAATGTTAACATCATAATCTTTCAATAACTCAAGCCATCGCCTCCATCGCAAATTCAACTCTTTCTGCTTGAAGATATATTGTAGGCTTTTATGATCTGTAAATACATCAACATGAACACCATATAAATAATGCCGCCATATCTTAAGTGCATAGACAACTGCAGCTAACTCGAGGTCGTGGGTCGGATAATTCCTCTCGTGCTTCCTCAACTGCCTTGAAGCATATGCAATTACCTTCCCATATTGCATCAGGACACATCCTAACCCGACACCTGATGCATCACAATACACGGCATAACCCTCTAAACCCTCTAGAAGTGTTAGAACTGGTGCTGAGGTCAACCTGTTCTTAAGCTCTTGGAAACTTCGCTCGCAAGCCTCCGTCCATTGAAACTTAGTTTCTTTCTGCGTCAACTGCGTCAATGGTGCCGAAAGGGAGGAAAAACCCTCTACGAACCTCCGGTAGTATCCTGCTAAGCCTAGAAAGCTATGAACCTCTGTCGGAGTGGTAGGTCTAGGCCAAGATTTCACGGCCTCAATCTTCTGAGTGTCTATCTTTATACCTTCATCTGATACAATATGCCCCAAGAATGCTATAGACTTCAACCAGAACTCACATTTAGAAAACTTAGCATACAACTTACGATCACGGAGGGTTTAGAGTACCTCTCGTAGGTGGTCCGCATGCTCATCCTCTGAACGGGAATAAACCAGAATATCATCAATAAATACTATCACGAACAGATCTAAAAATAGCCGGAATAAGCTATTCATCAAGTCCATAAATACGGCGGGTGCATTAGTCAACCCGAAGGACATGACAAGGAACTCGAAATGGACATATTGGGTCCTGAAGGCTGTCTTCGGAATATCTTTTTCCCGAACTCTGACCTGGTGGTACCCCGACCTCAAATCTATCTTTGAAAAGCATCTAGCCCCCTGCAACTGATCAATCAAGTCATCGATCCTAGTGGATACTTATTCTTAATAGTTACCTTGTTCAGCTGCCTATAATCGATACACATCCTCAGCGAGCCGTCTTTCTTCCGTACAAATAGTATCGGTGCACCCCAAGGTGAGTTACTGGGCCTGATGTAACCTTTCTCCAGCAAATCTTTTAACTGCTCCTTCAACTCCTTCAATTTGGCAGGTGTCATTCTATACGGAGGGACGGATATTGGTTGAGTTTCTGGAAGCAAATTGATGCTAAAATCAATCTCTCGCTCTGGAGGAATACCTGGAAGCTCATCTGGAAACACATCTGCATACTCTTTGACTACGGGAATAGACTGAAGTGTAGGTATCTCAACATCTGCATCTCTAACTCGCACAATATGATAAATGCACCCTTTTGCGATCATTTTCCTCTCCTTCAGATAGGAAATAAACCTACCTCTGGGTGTTGCTGTATTACCTACCCATTCAAGGACTGGCTCACCCGAAAAATAAAATCTGGCTGCCTTTGCTCGGCAATAAACTGTGGCATAGCAAGCTGCCAACCAGTCCATGCCAATGATAGCATCAAAATCCATCATCTCTAGCTCAACTAGGTCAGCTGAGGTCTGACGACTACAAATTTTCACCGTACAACCTTGGTAAACCCGTCTAGCAATAATCGATTTTTTGACCGGTGTAGATACCGCAAAAGGATCACTTAGTATTTCAGGCACTATACCAAACTTCCTCGCGAAAAATGGGGTAATATATGATAAAGTAGATTCTGGGTCTATCAAAGCATAAGCATCATGAGAGCAAATGGTCAATATACCTGTCACAACGTCTGGTGAAGACTCCTGGTCCTGTTGACCCGCTAAAGCATAGATACGGTTCTGATTACCACCTGAACTGGAACCTCTACCTCTGCCTCGACCTGTACCAGCCGAAGACTGAGACTCGCGCCCTGAAGGATGCAAGGACATAGATGATCCTATTGTTGAACTCGCTGGTTGTGCCATTCCCCCAGAATCTCTATTTGGGCAATCTTGCATCATATGCCCCCGGATGCCCAAATGTATAACAAGCATCAGAACCTGCTCGTCATTGGCCCAAGTGTCCTCTACCACAGATGTCACACCGCGGCGGAAATGAATATGTCTGCGCAGAACCTTGCTGTCGCTGCAAACCCGACGCCCGTGAGCTCTCACCTAGTCCTGGCTGAGTATAGAGGTCATACCTGTAACCCTGTGACTGAGGTGGCGGAGGCCTAGGTGGCCGTCCGAAGTACTGGGTCCTATAACTACCCTGAGATTGCTCCTGAGACCTGGGAAATCTCATCCTCTTACGTTGCCCTTGCTCAGCCCTCTCTGTACCCTGCTGCCGACGCCTACCCCTTTCTATATTCTGGGCGAATGCCTGAATCCGGGAGATATCCATACTATCCTGCAATGCAGCGGTGGCACATGCCTCGGTTAACTCTGGGGCTAACCCTGCTATAAACCTGTGAATCCTGTCCCGCATAGTAGCAACAATGGATGGTGCATATCTGGCCAATGAGTCAAAACGGAGACTATACTCTCGAACACTCATATTACCCTGCTTGAGGGATAGAAACTGATCGACTCGAGCCTGTCGGATCTCCCGCGGTAAGTACTGGTCAAGGAAGGCATCTGAAAAATTCTCCCAAATAGCTGGAGGTGCATCACGTCCCCTGGACCTCTCCCATCCCTCGTACCAAAGGATGGCTATATCTCGGAGTCGAAAAGCTGCTAGCTCAACTGCCTCTTTCTCCGTGGCATGCATAACACGAAAGATCCTGTGAAGCTGATCTATGAAATCCTGCGGGTCCTCCCTCTGATCTGTCCCCGTGAACTCTGGGGGACTCAAAGCAATAAACTCTCGGACCCTTGAACTCCCAGACCCCTCAGAAGTTCCTGCACTAGCTGATGCCCTAGCCTGTTGCTGGGTAGCTACCAACTGTGTCAACAAATGCACCGCACTCCTCAAGTCCTGATCTGATGGAAGTGGAGGGGGAACTGGATGTGCGGTTTCCCTAGGAATCTCCGTAGTTGGTGGAGGAGCCGGTAATGGCTGAGTAGGGGTCTCACCTTGAGCCTCAGACTGGGCCCCATCTACTGGGGGTACCCTGCTGGTCCCCTCACCTACTGCTGTATCTCTCCTCTGGCTAGCCGTAGTCTTCCTAGTCACCGTCATCTGTGCATGCAAACACCAACACATAAGTTTAATTCAAATTTCCTATAACTCAGTTCTATAGCACGATTTAGATTTCAAAGAAGGGTAACCAACTCCTAAATGCCCTGTAGTTCCCTGCTTATATAATGTGGTGCACAACACATCTATAAACAAGACCCTACTAGACACGGCTTGTAGACTCCCTAGGACAGAACTGCTCTGATACCAAGTTTGTCACGCCCCGAACCTAGGAGCGAAACCAGCACCCGGTGCCTCACCTAATCTGGCGTACCATATTGCGACTAAGGGACTCTGAACATATAATGTCATACTTTGGCCATAGGGCCACCTTGCAAGACAATTTGCGAAGCAAAATATAAAAATGAATGGAAACTAGCGCTAACTAAACATCAATATAAAGCTAGGCCGACAAGGCCGTCATAGCTACTACAGCTGACAAACCACCAATTTATACAAACCCAACATACAACACTAACCAACAGGATATGTCTACAAGCCTCTACTGATAGATGTACTGTGATCGGAACAGGGCCCCGACCTACCCATAACATATATACAGATATGGTGCACCCCAAGGTGAGGTACTGGGCCTGATGTAACCTTTCTCCAACAAATCTTTTAACTGCTCCTTCAACTCCTTCAATTTTCCAGGTGCCATTCTATACGGAGGGACGAATATTGGTTGAGTTCCTGGAAGCAAATCGATGCTAAAATCAATCTCTCGCTCTGGAGGAATACCTGGAAGCTCATCTGCAAACACATCTGCATACTCTTTGACTACCTTATCACAATATTTCCAATCACCAAGTTGAACTCACCTCTTCGCACCTTAATCTACAAGAATGATAATAATACTATCATTAAGTTACGAAAGGTACAACTATCGCACAACGAACGACAAGCTTATTTTGTATTAAAACGGGCAGCATCTCCCCTATAATCCTTACTTCCTCCAAATTCAATATAACACCAACAATATAGGAATAGAACAATAACAACATATATACATCATTTTCCAGCCCTATATACGCCATCAAATACTACAAAACAGCCCAACACACCCCCAATCTCTTCATACATAAAACGACCAACGTAATAGTGTCAAACGACCCAGAAATATTATGACGAACGACCATCCCACCACCCTAAATTTATATGGTGTTTCTACACCCCCTTCCTCCTCCAAAAATCCACAAAATAGTAGTAAAACACGCTGCCCAATAGCAACACCAAACAGTCCACAAAACAGTCCGCTACAACTGAATAACTCGAACTCACGGCTTCCGATCACCGTCCCGTGAGTTCTTACAAGTATAGAACAACTTACCATGAATTTACAGCAGAAAAAATGGATGAAAGAGAGCAGTAAACTCACCTTATTTGTTGTATAACTCAGCTCCTATCTTGGTTCTTCAAACTCTAGATTTTACCTCCAATTAGAACTTGAAAGGGAGAGAAAATTAATTAGGGTTTGTGGGAAATTTGTGGGAGGATTTTCGCAGAGCTTATGTCTGGTTATTATGCTCTATTTTAAGTCTAATATATGAAGAAAATAGGCCTTTAAAAGGCCTCTTTGGACGACCCGAAATGGCCCATTTTTGGGCTCTCATTTAAGCAAGTAGGTGACACACCTACTTGTCACCTAGCAGCTTGCGCAGTATCGCATAAATTCCCATATCACTCTACTCCAATGTCGTATTGATAAACAGTTTAATGCGTTAGAAAATAGACTCATAGATATTTAATTTGATGGGTGGAACACCCCATAACTCTAAGTATATTGGTAGAAAATTGCAGTTACATTTGACCCAAAGTTTCTGTAAAACTTATGAATGTAACTTGTGATGACTTTCATTGACTTTTGTTCCACAACTCGCTTGACTTCAAAACATAACACACAGATGTCATAATTCTCCTTATCATGTTAAGCACCCTAGTCTCACCCCAAAGGTACATGTTATAACATTCCCAACTTGTCGACTTTCGACGAAACATTATTTTCTTCAATTGCTTTAGCTTCTGAACCGTCCAACCCTCTTTGTACTTGTTGTTCATGATCTTCAATATTTGTAACCTCAGAGGTAACATGATTAACTTACTTTATATACTTTTAAATATTATCTCATTTTTGGTCCTACATTAATTTGCTTACGACGCATTTTTACGTACGAAAATATAGGGTGTAACAGTTATTCATCCGTATGACTTTACTATACCATAACTCTTACCTTGGTTTTATTATTATCAAGGTCTGCTACCCAATTCCAGGTTATTCTCTTGCTTCTTATGATAGATGTATAAATCCAAGTCCTTCAATGCTTCCTTATTACTGTTCATCTAAAGGATAGAATCCTTATCTCCTCTCATACATTGGAACTTTATTCATCTATTTTCGATTCACCTTAACGTTGATCCATAATCTACCACTGACAACTTGAAACCTCTTACGTAATGCATTGTCACTAGGGCTTACGTCTCATTGAGGAATATCTGAAGTGACTTTCTTGATCCACTTGGGGGCGATATTATACTTCCATAACTGTATTTCATAGCATCCCAATGTGATTCACATTACGTGAGTATTTTAATCCTGTGCAATTCATGAAATCCCCTCTTCTTCTTTTTTTTAAAATCATTACTCAATCGAAGGCCCAAACGTCATCCTTTATCTATCACAATTACACCCTTATTCTACTACTAGGGCAGCATTCCATCTCTTCTAAATTCTACTAGTCTTAGACTCCTTTAAGTTCATTCAGGCTATACTGAGCTTTCTATAATTTAGAGAAACCATTAGCTCTCATGTTTTCATGGGCTTAATCCTGAAGACTTATCCATTCTTGTCACCTTCTCACTCGCCCTTTCTTATCCTTACTCATGTATTCTAGAATCTTGTCACTTTACCATACAATAGCTTGTGACCTACATATATCCATTAATACTACTCGCAACCTTCCTTCAACTTTCTTGCACCATAGATTTCCTTGTGTTATTCTGAAACATCAAGCGAGACATCACATCGTCTCAAACTCCTCTTTACTATCTTAACTAGGCCTCTCGGTACCTAGAAACTATAGGCTGGAAGATATGCCACTGATGACGCCACTATCATTCCTGGATACTGAATCCCCGTGCTTCTAGCTTTTTATCCGAAGTATGGACTATTCACAACCTTCTGCACTTGAGTATCTCATACGTTGTTCGCCTTTACCTTACTTATCTTAAAATCTCGCATCACATCTTCTATTCCTTTCATGACCTCCCTTCTCATCTTTATTTAAATGTAAGCAATTACTTTTCCTGATCATTTTGCCACTTATTGCATGCATACTTAGCTTATCTTAGTTCCCACGCATGCCAAAATTTTCGTGCAACTCATATGATCTTGAATATTACTTTTGATTTTTACTTCCATTCATTAGCCACGGTAGGTGCCACTTTCTTATGGAGTGCATACAATGTTGTAGTGACACTGTTGTTACAAGACCATTTCCTCTTTAAGTCATTGTGCTTAGGTTGAAGCCTTCTTCCTTATTTCCTCAGCTAGTCTTTCATTGTAGTACTTAGGTAGGACCCTCTGACTCTTGTGAAGCTGCGAGCTTATTACATCGTATACCCAATGGAATTCTTGATGTTCGTACTCACCTATAATTATCCTTATTTACTTACCTACACACTCATGTACTCGTACGGGTGCTCCTGCACTGAAGTTTTGACTGACTTTCTAGTGGCACACTCTTTTATTCACGTAACACTCATACGGTACCTTTAACTACCCCAACTCCTATCTGAATATTTCTTGAGTATTACAATGACATTACTGCGAGGCTGAATTCACTATATTGGGTTTTACTATGTTTATCTTGCATGATCTGTTGATTCATTTGTAACCTCTTGTCTAGACATATCTAGGCTCTTCCTGAATCAACTACCAACTACTCGTTGTCCCTTTCTCATATCAATATTCCACGTAATCTTTCTTGGGTTATTTTCTTTGTCTTAACTTACCTCTCGCACTGGCTCCTTATTTATCAATAACATCCCAGGAAGGAATCCTTGTTTCCTTTCCTTGACGACATGCTTGCATAATGTTCTGGAATCGTAGCATATCTGTAGGATTCGGATAAGTGCAATCTCCTTCCTTTCTCATTTTTATCGCATTCTTCCTTTACCATTCCATAGCTACTATAACCACTTAATTCTGACTTAATGCCACATCACTCCATATTCCCCCCCTTTAGGGGAGTACTAAGAGTTAGTGCTACGGCGATCTACCTATAGACATTTTACCTAATTATCTTTGGTGTCTTTTCACATCATCGATGAACCTTACTCGCCTTGCTGCAATCCTTTTGTACCAAGGATAACAAATTTCCTTACTCGCGATGGAGACACCTAGTGTAACTGGCACACACAATCCTTTACGCTTAACTTTGCTCACATTGTTTGCTTTAGGGAAGCGTCTTTCTGAATGACCTTTAAGGGTTATTCTTATATCGTCCATTCTATTATTGTCGGGGTCTCTTGAACCCAAAGAGATAAGGTGCTCATCTCTTGAAGTGTTGCCACCTTGCATGGTAATTCAAGAGTCACTTAATGGATTTCCATGTGGCTTCCACGTTGGGGATGGTGTTACCCTTAATCTTATCCACCAAACACCTTAATTACATGGTAATCTCCCACTAAAAATCAATAATTACTCAATTATTCACAAAATTAAGAATTATCTCAAACTGCTTATAATACTACTCACTTTTAACAGACTCTATACATCTTGCTATCATGGTCATGTGGTACCTTGTATGACACTAGTCCATAAATACGGTGTATTGTAGCTTGGACCGTATTTTATCTCAAAATGTCAAACTTCGACGAAATTCATTTTCTTTTTCGGGATTCAGTCGTGCAGTGGGACTTATTAATTGACACAGAACAATAACTTACTATCAGATTCTATCATCAAGATATTGGTAAATATATCATGATGACCTTCGTATATTCTAAGTGTTCATCACTGGATAATTAGAATTATGGGACAGTTTATACTACCTTGCAAGACACATGGAACTACAATGGCTAGTTGGATGGGATTTTAATGTGCTTTTGAATGAAGAAGAGAAAATTGGAGGGCTTCCAGTTTATCCTCCAGAGTATGAAGACTTTGCCTTCTGTGTAAACTCATGTGAACTCTTTGACATTGGTTACAAAGGAAGTCCCTTCACATGGTGGAATGGGAGGCCAAATGCATAATGCATATTTAAAAGACTAGACAGAATCTTTGTCAATTCCCCATTCCAATCTCTATTCCCAACTATAGATGTCGAACATCTTATTAGAATAGGCTCGGATCATGCACCATTGTTTATGACCTGTGGTGACACGACAACCACATTTACTAAACCTTTCAAGTTTCTGAATTTCTGGACAAAACATGCCACTTCTGGGGAGGTGGTTCGACAAAATTGGCAGGTTGACCTCACAGGTGACCCCTTTTGGATGTTCAAATAGAAATTAAAAAATGTTAAGATTGCTCTTTCAAAATGGAGTAGGCTCACTTATGGGGACATCTTCAAGCAACTAGTTTTAAGGGAAGATGTGGTCAGAATAAAGGAAATGTTTTTTTGAAGAAGAACCTACAGTTGAGAATAGAATTGTGCTTTAATTAAAGATATATCTGAGCATAGAGGAACATTATTGGAAACAAAAAGCAGGTATGTCCTGGTTTGCAGAAGGAGACAGAAACACTAGTTTCTTTCATAACCATGTCAATGGTAAAAGGCAGAAGCTCCATTTGAAGAGGTCCAGAACCATGATAGTAATTGGATTGAGTCGCAAGAACGGATGGCAGATGCAGCAGTTGAATATTTCCAGAAATAATTCACACATAAAGATGATCATACAAGTTCCGAGCTCCTCAACAATGTGCCCTCAATGGTGTCTTGTGATCAAAATATAGAACTTTGTAGAATTCCTACAATAGAGGAGGTAAAGGCAGCGGTTTTGCCACTGAGTGGTGAAAGTGCAAGTGGGCCAGATGGTTTCACGGGCATTTTCTTTCAAGAATGCTGGGATATAATAAGGGAAGACATACATGAGATGCTGAAACTATTTTATGGAGGAAGTTCCTTACCTAAGTCTATAACTCACACAAACCTTATATTGCTACCAAAAAAACAACAGGTTCAAATATTTAATGATCTAAGGCCTATAAGCTTAAGCAATTTTGTAAATAAAGTTATCTCCAGTGTTGTTCAGGATAGGTTGGAAAAAATACTGCCTTCTTTGATCTCTTCCAATCAGTCAGGATTTGTCAAGGGGAGAAGTATATTTAAAAACATTCTGTTAACACAGGAGATTGTTACTGACTTAAGATTAAGGGGAAAACCTGCCAATGTAGTTATCAAACTTGACATTAATGCATGTTTTGAGGAAAATGGGATTTGCAGAATGTTTCATCAATATAATATGGAATTTAATTTCCAACAACTGGTATTTTGTTTTGATTAATTATCAAGCCTTAGGATTCATTAACTCAACAAGAGGGGTCAAGCAAGGGGATCCTCTCTCTCCATCCAGGTTCATACTCTCTTCGGAAGTACTGTCTAGGTCGTTAAATAAACTATTTAAAGACATGAGGTTCAAGGGCTTTGGGATGCCTAAATAGACGAATCCATTGAATCATTTGGCATACGCAGATGACACTATAATATTTTCATCAGCTGATCCATACTCTTTAAGGAAAATTGTAGAAGTATTGTCCATGTATGAGCACACATCAGGCCAAATGATCAATAAGACAAAGAGTTACTTTTATATGCATTCTAATGTGTCCTCTACAGTGTCTAGCTCTGAAGGTATTATCACTGGATTTTCAAGGGGTGAATTTTCATTTACTTATCTTGGTTGTCCAATATTTTACACAAGAATAAGGAAGGATTATTACAATGACCTGATCAAAAATGTAAAGGCAAAAATGCACTCCTGGGAAGGGAAGCTACTATTCTATGGGGGAAAAGCTACATTAATCTCTAGTGTCCTACAGAGCATTCCAACGCACATCCTTTCTGTCATTGATCCACCAAAAAATGTACTTGAACATCTTTATAAAACCTTTGCGAGATTTTTCTGGTGTAACAAAGAAGAAGGTAGAAGTAGACATTGGACAAAATGGCACAATCTATGCCTACCAAAGGAAGAAGGGGGTGTAGGTTTTAGATCACTGGATGATGTTTCAAAAACTTTATTTGCCAAATTGTGGTGGAAATTTAGGACAGCCAAGTCCTTATGGTCTAACTTTATGTGGAACAAGTACTATAAATAGGAACCCCCGACAGCTGTCCAATTTAGACAAGGATCTCATGTATGAAGGAAACTGTTAGAGGAAAGGGAAGAGGTGGTGCATGAAATACTATGGGAAATAAATAGGGGTTCTACTAATGTTTGGCATGAGAATTGGAGTGGTCTGGGAGCTCTATACCATATTGTTCCAAATGACTATACAATCAATGAAGACATACAAGAAGTAATTGAGTTGAGAGTGGATGATACCTGGGATGTACAACTTCTAGCGCAATCTTTACCTGCGGACATTGCTCAACATATCATGCAAGAAGTCATATTTGGCACTACTGAAGATTCCTGGGATGTTCCTAGATGGATACCAACGCCTTCAGGAAATTTTTTTGTTAGTAGTGCTTGGAATTTTTGAGGCATAGAGCTCATGCAAATCCTGACTACAGTAAGATTTGGACTAAAGGTCTACCTTTTAAAATCTCATTCTTCTTATGGAGATTGTGGAAGGGGACGATTACTACTGACGATTTAAGGAGAAGAAATGGGTATTTGATAGTGTCTAAGTGTTGGTGTTGTTCACAACCGCAAGTAGAGTCTCTTTAACACTTGTTCTTAACTAGTGAAACTACAATCAGAGTATGGAGAAACTTCCTTCAAGCAGCAGGTTTGGTGGTCAATCTGGTACAGGTGCATCAAGTAATAAGAACATGGTGGAATGCAAAGTGTTGTCCTAAACTAATTCCATTATTTCAGGCAGCCCCAGCTGTAATCACATGGGAACTTTGGAAGAGGAGAAATACAATGAAGTATGGTGGTGCAATTTCCTGCAATAGGGTGATTCATGAAGTGAATAAGACTTTACATTACCTAGCAAGGATGAGGTACCCATGGCTGTCCAGAATTCCTCCTCTATGGTCAGATATGATCAGTTTCTTTGAAGGTTACAAGCCATATGTGGGGACTAAGATAGTTACATGGAAGTTTCCTTATGAAGGGTGGTTCAAATGCAATATTGATGGTGCATCAAGGGGCAATCCTGGACCTAGCTCATATGGGTTTTGTGTTCGAGATCATGCTGGCGATTTGGTGTTTGCGAGAGTACAGGAGATAGGAGAGACAACTAACATAGTGGCAGAAGCAAAGGCAATTGTGGAGGGACTGGTATACTATGTGGAAAGGAAACTCCATCCACTGATTATGGAAACTGATTCCTTAGTAATGAGGAAAATAATTGATGGCGAATGGGTAACTCCTTGGTGTATAGGTACTGAAGTAAGGAAGATCAAGCATATAAAGAACAATTACAATGTTGTCTTTCAGCATGTACTAAGGGAAGGGAACAATGTTGCTAATTGTTTTGCTAATCTAGCTCTCAATTTTGAAGGTACACACACATTTCAGTCATTTAATCAATTGCCAAGTGCAGGAAAAAAACTGATCAATGTGGACAAATCACAAATTCCTAACCTTCGGATTAGGATTGTGAAGCGAAGAGAACCTGATTAATGAGCTCAACATATAAAATCTTTCTTTAGTTTCAACAGTACATGCAAGATTTTAAAGAAAATTAGGCTAGTAAAACTCCACCAACTAGCCTTCCTAAACATGTAGTTATTCATATTTGTATGGTGTACATACTTGTTTTGTTATAATTATAGCTAACATTGCACAACACCAGACTATAGGGGACTTGTTGCCCCTCCCTCACTCTACTGGGCTTAGATACTCCAGGCTAGAAGGGTATAGATGCTTTCTTGGTGTTAACTATAATATGCCAACAAGCTATAATCAATATCCTCAGAAAACTAAGGCAATTACATGGACTAAGTGTTTCTGCACATCTCCAGGGATTTACACACTGCTTGTAAATGCTTGGTTGTAGATACCAAAGACCTGCATTGCCTCTGCAAATGTTTGGGTATAGCTGTTATATCTCTCACTCTACTGGGCTTAAATATGTGTCCTGAATACACCAGGTTTGAAGAGTGTAGATGCTTGACTATAAATTATAATCAAATACCTTCAAAAAATTGAGGCAATTGCATGGTCAAACTATTTCTGCACATCTCCAGGGTGCTACACATTATATTGTGATCACTTGTAAATGCCAATACGTCTCTCAACGATATGTTGGAATATCTTCCAAGGTGTATAACAATTGTTGAATCTGCAAGTCAAATACATGCCAATTGAAGGGTGGAGATGCCACAATCTGGGAGCACAGACACATTTCATAACCTTGTTTGCTACATTTTGCAGAATAGCAATACTTCTCTATTAACTTCTAGTTGGAGGTGCCACTAATTAGGGCTATGTGGGAATGACTTGAAGATAACCAACAAGGGAAGCAAAATCTAGCACCAACAACAACCCCCATCACTCACCACCGAGTCAACATCAAAGTTCCCAGCACACACAGAACTTGGGAGCACAACATTACGTCTTAACTTGGTTGCTTCATGTTGCAAGGATTAATAACAGAATCAGAAAACTGAGGTTTCATATACAGGGATCAATAACAGAATCAGAAAACTGAGGCAAGGACTAGCTCCAGACATATGCCAAAGGATTTTCAACCTCTACTGGGTTTACAGTTTCATAAACAGGTTAAGATTGCTTTGACAAATATACAGAGGGTTGTAGACATTACACAACATATGTTTGTTGCTCCTCTGAAGAGTCTTACTGCCTATTTGTGCTAGTATCAACTCCCAAAGGTATTAGCATATTGCACTGCTCAGTATGGAAGATTCTCAGCACATTACAACAACCAAATATCAGCAACACATATGACAGCAAAATCATGCTATACAGATCAATTTCAATCAGCTTGAAGGGGTCAGCCATCTGCTGTACATACTCAGAAACAACACAGATATCAGTACACATCAGGATCTGAAAAATGGAAGCTATCCTACTAGACATCACAAGCAGTTTGGCTTGGACATCAATCAGATGTACCTACACAGATAGTTATCACATGGCCTAAGCTTGACTGCAGTATAATGCTTGTGTGGTGATTATACTATTTTTCAGTGGTATTAGCATTTTATCATGCTCATTCTGGGGGTAGTTTAACACCATGAAGAACCATGGAGTCAAGCAGCCATCTCATAGATACGGCTTATACTAAATGTGATTGCATTTATACACAGTGTATGACTGCACAGATGAACAACCTCTTGGCGTTTGATGTATATCAAACTGAGGATATCTACTCACGTGAAATATAGGGAAAACTGTTGCACACATCTGGTTTTGGTATTGACGGTATAGTGTCATCTCATTATCTAGTGGTATTAGTGTGCATGCATGCTCAATCTGGAGATGAGAAGACACTATATTGCCCTCATGTATCAAGTAGGCAGCTTTGTCGCTATTATTCTTTCATCCCAAAATCATGTTCAATGTATCAATAATGATGCAAAAATTTCCAGCCTCAAGATCACAATGTCCAAAATACTTTGCTATACAACTAATGGATTTAAACATACCTAATCCTTGGATTGCAACAAATGGCGCCTGGTGAGAGCTTTGTAGGTGCTACAACAAATTGCTGGCAACTGGTGTATTCATTCACAGTCGTAGGCAACATTTGGATGTTGCAAATTACTAACCTTGTATTTTCCATCTTTCATTATGCTACGCCTACATTGTTTGTTTGTAGGTTACTTAAACATTCTATAATTTTACCCAGTTTGGGATTTATTATATATAATAGCTACTAGGGTAATAACCTAGTAGTATATTTGCTTTAAAAAAAAAGAAATGCGATGAACAACTGGGCAACTTGACATTCAATTATGCAATGGAGTTTAAGTTATGTGGGCCGCGAAAGTGTTCTGCGACCCATTCTGCGATCGCAGATATGATACGCAGGAGTATTTTTGTCATATTTTGACCCAGACTTTTAGCCCATTATAAATAGAATATCTAGGGCTTTTGAGCGACAGCTAGTCTGACGGAGAGAGGCTACACCTAGGACATTGAATGCACCATTATTTTGGAAGCTTGTGAGATAAAATCCAAATCTTTGTCTATAATTGTCAGCTTCATGACTTTGTGTATAATTGTAAGCTTCATGACTATTTGTAGTTGATGGTTGCAAACATTGACTAGTGCCAATTCATTCTATCTTTACTTGGAAAAGTGGGTTAGAATTTGGTAGATTTTAATAGCAAAAACTCAAGACTCTAAACCATTTTTAATAGAATATCTTAGGAATAAGTGGGTTCTACTTGGCATAAATTGGTCGTTCTTAATTATCACTTCTTTTATATTTGGGAAAATCATAAAAGAGGAACTACTATCTAATTGTTGGAAAATATTAGTTAGTAACTTAGAAATCATTTGTATATCAACGAGCTTCCCATGTAGAAATATGAAATATAAACACCGTTAGCATTACATTCCATTGACGGAGACACAACATTGGTTTCTTAATCAATTTAATCAAATTATATCAACGAAATAGATTCTATTGATAAATCACAATTAAAACACTCCTGTTTTAAGCTAACGGAGTAGGATTACGACTTAAGTCAAGTTTCACACTACTCAAGTAACCTTTTCACACCTATTCCTTGTGGGATTCGACCCCAACCTAGTTGGGTTACTATATTTGACATCGATCGCTTTATGCCATTTATTTAGGTATAATTTGAGTGTATCAAATTTTGGCGCCATTGCTGGAGAATACGATTTTGAATTTACTAACTAGTGGATACTTCACTTAACGTCTTCTTCTATTCCACCACACTTTGCTAGTCTTTCTTGGTGTCACTAGGCAGACATGGGCGAGCCGGAAGAAGAGAATAGTTTTGCAGATATAGATGAGTATATTGAGGATACAAATGCCATTATCCCTCCAAGAGTTGATGTTGCCACCTTCAAAATGGAACACAATCTAATTCTAATGCTCAAGGCAGAGGGTGTTTTTTGAAATTCCACAGATGATGATCTGACACAACATCTCAGAAATATTTTGGGTGTGTGTGTGATGCACAAGCCGAATCACGTCTCATATGATGCCCTAATATTGAGGGTGTTCAAGTACTCTTTGACTGGAGAAGCAAGACAATGGATACTAAATATACCGCCTAATTCCATTCATACTTGGCCCGAACTTGTCCGAGCTTTCTTAGCAAAGTGGTTTCCACAAAGCAAGAAATCCGAGCTCAGGGACAAAATCTTCTTCTTCAAGCAACTACCAGGGGAGCATCTACATGAGGCATGGGATAGATTCAAGCTATATTTGGTAAGGTCGCCGAATCATAGATTTACAGATAATATTCTATTGGAGAAGTTTTACATGGGCTTGGATCTGATGAATTAATCTATAGCCAAGAATGCAGTGGATGGTTCCTTTATGGACAAAACATTTACAAGGGTCACACAAATCCTAGATAAAATAGTTTAACATAACCAATCTTGGCACTCGGAAGATACAACAGGTGGAATTGCATATGGTACTCCCTCATTGACCAACATGATTACGGAGAACCAAGAAAGAGATCAGATAATTGCCGGGCTGGCCACTAACGTCAACGTGTTGACAAAAGTGTTCACTGAAAGCCAAACAAAAAAGTAAATGTTGTGGAAGATGTGCAACCCATGTTGAATGAGGAGTACGAAGAAGCAAATTACGTCAACAATCCTCAAGGAGGATATCAAATACAATCTTACCAATGTTCAGGACAACAACACCAATAGAGAACTAACCCGCAAGAGCAAGGTAACCAACAATGGTGAAATGACCAAGGTAATTCCAATCAACGAAATTGGAGTAATAACAACAACAACTTTTCAAATCGGAGTTCGAACCTCTATGTTCCAACAAAGGGACAGTACTCTAATTCTTCGCATTGGAAAGAAATCTCTTCAAGTGATTCTAAGTTAGAAAGCATGCTTGAAAGAGTGCTACAAAATCAGGAGAGATCTGACACCTCAATGAAGAACATGACCGAACTTGTGGGTTCTTACATCGCATCCATACAAAAGTTAGAATTGCAAATGAGAGATCTCTCAAAAGAGCTAAATCTGAAGCAGAAAGGCACGCTCCCAAGTGACACAATAGTGAACCCTAAGGGTAGTGAGAGTGGTCCGACTTCCCATTGTATGGCAATCACAACTCGAAGTGAGAAACTACTTCAAGGAGTGAATGAACAAGTGCTCGAAGTGGAAGATTCTGAACATGAAGTTGAGGCACAAGTTGAGATGCCAATTGTTGTTGAAGCTGAAAGACTCCCAACAGAGGTGAAAATTCAAGAAATTAACCGTGAAGAAGCTAAGAATGAGATCATCCCAACAAGGACGGTGACCGGGTGGAGAGTTTGCATGGACTACCGGAAGCTCAATAGTGCTACTTGCAAGGACCATTTCCCTATGCCTTTTATTGATCAAATGCTTGATCAGCTAGCGGGAAGGTCATTTTATTACTTCTTGGATGGTTATTTTGACTATAACCAAATCAACATCGCCTTAGAAGATCAAGAGAAGACAGCACTCACATGCCCGTATGGGACTTTTGCTTTTAGCTGGATGCCATTTGGGTTATGCAATGCTCCTTCTACCTTCCAATGATGCATGAAGTCAATCTTATCGGACATGGTGGAGGATTTCTTATAGGTGTTCATGGATAACGTTTCTGTAGAAGGTGATTCCTTTGAGCATTGCCTTGATAACCTTAGGCAAGTGCTCAAAAGATGTGAGGAAACAAAGCTTATGCTAAATTGGAAAAAATGCCACTTCATGGTGGATGAGGGTATTGTTCTGGGCCACAAAATTTCTAAGCAAGGTATAGAGGTTGATCAGGCAAAGATCGAAATCATTTCCAAACTTCCTCCTCCCATTTTGGTAAAAGGTGTTCGGAGCTTTTTGTGGCATGCCGGTTTTTATAGGCATTTTATCAAAGACTTCTCAAAAATTGCAAGTCCCATGTGCAAGCTCCTTGAAAAATATGCAAAGTTTGGTTTCGATGAGAAGTGCCTCAAAGCTTTTGAGGAATTGAAAACGAGACTCACCACGGCACCTATTCTTGTCACACCTGATTGGTCTCTTCCATTTGATCTTATGTGTGATGCCAGTGGTGTAGCTATTGGGGTGGTACTTGGTTAATGGCATAACAAGATTCTTCATCCTATCAACTATGCAAGAAAGGCACTCAATGGCACACAAATTAATTACACTGTGACGGAGCAAGAACTACTTGCTATTGTTT
The DNA here is from genome assembly GCF_000390325.3 of Nicotiana tomentosiformis. Classification (NCBI taxonomy): domain Eukaryota; kingdom Viridiplantae; phylum Streptophyta; class Magnoliopsida; order Solanales; family Solanaceae; genus Nicotiana; species Nicotiana tomentosiformis. Next base: position 101,267,106 of record NC_090822.1, on the reverse strand, counting down.
ATGCTTTTGAAAATTTCCGGGCCTATTTGTTGGGTTCCAAAGCGATAGTCTACACCGATCATGATGCTCTCCGGTACCTTATGGCGGAGAAGAATGCTAAACCAAGATTGATTAGGTAGGTTCTTTTGTTACAAAAATTTGACTTTGAAGTCAAAGATCAAAAAGGAACAGCGAATCAAGTTGTGGATCACTTATCTAGGCTTGAAGAGGCAGGGAGACCAAAAGCAAATCTTGAAATTAATGATGCCTTCCCAGATGAACACATATTGGCATTGTCTAACGCCTTCACTCCTTGGTATGCCGACATCACTAACTTCTTGGTTAGTGACCTTATCCCCGACGGATTGGAAGCTTATCAAAAGAAAAGGTTCTTGCGGGAGTGTAGGCAATACTATTGGGAGGAACCCTTTCTGTTCCATATTTGCGCCGACAAAATCATTCGGTGTTGTATTCCGGAAGATGAGGTAATACAAATTCTCAAAGCATGTCATGACTCCCCGGTTGGGGGCCATTATGGTGGAAATCGTACTGCGGCAAAAGTGCTTGAATGTGGCTATTATTGGCCATCGATCTACCAAGATGAAAACCAAATGGTCAAGGCATGTGATCAATGTCAAAGACAAGGGTCAAATTCTAGAAGACATGAGATGCCTATGAATTTTGTGATGGAGGTTGAGATCTTTGATGTGTGGGGATAGATTTTATGGGTCCCTTCGCAAGCTCTTACGGCATGACATATATCTTGGTGGCAGTAGACTATGTCTCCAAATAGGTCGAGGCAATTGCCTTTCCTAACAATAAGGCAAGGACTGTAACCGAATTCTTGAAGAAGAACATATTTACGTAGTTTGGAACCCCAAGGGCCATCCTTAGTGATGATGGTTCTCACTTTTGCAACAAAGCTTTTGCCGGGCTGCTCGAAAAATAGGGAGTTAAGAACAAGGTGGCCACCCCTTATCATCCCCAGTCGAGCGGTCAAGTTGAAATCTCCAACAGGGAAATCCAAAACATCCTAGCAAAACTTGTTAATGCAAACAGGACCGACTGGTCAAAGAAGCTAGATGATGCATTGTGGGCATATCGAACAGCATTCAAGACTCCCATTGGCACCTCACTATACCGGTTGGTTTTTGGTAAGGCGTGTCATTTTCCAGTTGAGCTTGAGCACAAAGATATGTGGGCATTAAAAAAGCTAAATCTTGACTGGGTCGTAGCTGCTAATCTAAGGATGACACAACTCAACGAGATGGAAGAATTCCGTTTTCATGCCTACGAGAATGCAGCCATGTATAATGAAAGAATGAAGTTTGTTCATGACAGGAAGATTTTGAAGAGGGAATTCAAATCCGGTGACTTTGTCTTACTCTTCAACTCAAGACTGAAGTTCTTTTCGGGCAAACTCAAATCCAAATGGTCTGGCCTGTTAAAAGTTGTGAATGAATCTTCCGATGGTGCCATTGAATTGGATTCCGAGGACGGGACTCTAACTTTCAAAGTAAATGGCCAAAGGGTCAAGCATTACCTCAAAACTAGTGGAGAAAGGCATTCGGTGGAACAATATGCACTCAAAGTCGGTCCTACACCGACCCCCACCAATGATTAGCCAAAATGGGGGCAACATCGACATGTCACGACGTTAAATCAAGCAATTCTTGGGAGGCAACCCATGTGTAGTAACACTTTTTGGTTAGATTTTAATTTCGGTAAGTTTAATTGTGAGTGTGAGCAGTTTGATGTGTGTGTTAGAATGCAGATGACCCAAAATACAATGAAACAGGATGCAAGGGTAGACGAAAATGAAAGAAAGCAAGACATGTGGTCTGCGGCAACATATGCGGCCGCATAATGAATTTGCGGACCGCATAATGATCGCAGACACAAGTAGAAAAAATGCAATATGGGCCTTCAAAAATGCGGTGAAAATTTGATTTATGTGGCCCGCATAACGATTATGTGACCGCAGAATCGATCGCAAAGCTGGTTTGTAGCACTCAGTCACTAACCCATCGCATAACACTTATGCGGTCGCATAATGTGTTATGCGATGCATACCTCTCGCTAACCTCCCAGGTATAAAAGCCTGAAATCCCTCACTAAGCATTTCCGTCGCTAATTTACACTCCCACACACACGGGCACACCGCATAACACAAAAGAAAAGATAGAAAATATCAAAAATAGTGAAAAATACAAAATCAAAAATGAATTGAAAAGGAAGGGTTTACCCTGTTCGTGCTTCAGACTGAAATCTTCCATCCTCTGCTATCTGGTATGTACAATTCCACCCTTTCTCTTGCATAATCAAATTGAAGAATGCCATATACTCTCATTGCCCTCCTCTTTCTCCCCAACTCCTTGCTATGAGTGATCAATTGTGAATGATTGTACTGAATATCAACGTTAGGGGGATCCTCTGGGTAAATCAAAATTTGGGGATTTAAATTAGAGAGTAACAGTAAAGAAAAAGGGTTGGACAGTTTTAGAAATTTGCTTAAATTTCTTCCTACTGAATGTGAAGGACTGGCCTAAGAACATTTTTTTTATTTTTTTTGTGTATGATAGGTAGTTTTCTATAAGCCCGTGTGCGGTTGAATTTGCGACCGCAGAAACATTTTGCGCATCGCAAAATGGTCTCAGACATAGGCATATAAAAGGCTATATCTGAAGAACAAAATGTGACTGATATGCAGTCACATAAGTTGTTATGCGGCCACTTCTGCAAACCGCATAACTTATTTTTCTTCTGAGGGTTGTATTATCCAACAGGTTTTGCGGCTCGCAGAGTTGTTATGTGATCACATAACTGGTCGCAGAAACATCTTTGTTTTTCAATTCCTTATCATATGTTACCCATCCCTTATCACTTACTCACTCCTTATTAATTGATGGGAATGGCACAAAATAAAGTTCTAGTACCGCGATAACCCACCAATCGAGGAAAGAGACTTGTTGTTATACGCCCACAATCACAACAATCCCAACGCAAGTGGCTTGACTCATCCAGAACTTTATCTGTGCATTACTCCCAGTCTGAAGAGGAGGAAGCACAGCTTGCTCTTGTGCCACCAGTTGACCTCCATGCCGAAGCATGCCAAAAGAGTGGTGAGGATCTCAGGTTTGGGATCTCCGGCTCTTGGACTCTATACCGAGATGGCCTGGAAAACATCAAAACACGAGGATGGGAGTTCTTCACTCAAGTTCTGGGGGAGTACAATGAGACACTCATTAGGTAATTCTATGCTTCATATGCTGCATCCAGGAATGCTGAACAGAAGAGAAACTGTAGATTCTTGGGGTTGAAATATTCTGTGATGCCTCCTCAATCAAAGATATATATTATGAAGAAAGGGAACCAGGCACTGCAGAATTTGACGCAAAGATTGCAAATAAGGAATCCAAGCATGCTTGAGTAGCCTCTGTCATAGCCAAGGGAACTCCATCCTGGATCGCATCGCAATAGAGGATTCACAAGAGGGATCTTACACAAGAAGGCCGGTATTGGCTCAGTTTGGTCTGTTCTCATATAATGCCCTCCAGAAATGAAACTTACCTAAGTATCGAGAAGGCGATCCTCATTGCCTGCATCATGTCGGGTATCAAGGTTGATGTGGAAGAGCTTATATTCCATGAGATTGGGATCCGGGCAAACCAGAAAGAAACCTCGCTCCTTTTTCCATGCTTAATCTATGCTTTGTGTAAAGCTAGGGAAGTTCCTCCTTTACCCAAACATGACCGTATAGAAAACGTTGTTCATAACATTGACATTACATGGATCAATGATGTTGCGGATAAAATGATTGAAGGTCCACAAGAACCTTCACTCACTCCTCTTCCAGCCTTAGCAGCACATGCTGCCTCATTTGTGCCCGACATTTCATTCGCACCAGCCACCTCAACTTCCACTCCAAGACCAGCCACTGCAACACCACTTGTCTTACTGCCCGCACTTTCAAAGCTTGGGATACTAGCACAACATGCACATGCCAAAGTAGACAAATTGACGAAAGAACTTCTATCTCTCATCCGGGAAACACAGGCCCCGATCCAAACCTCAGTAAGTGCTCTTCATTAACAACATCTATTATATGATGATCGACTCAAGCGCATTAAAGTGCACCTTGAGAGGGTTGAGTGAGGCAGCACTGGGGACATGCCTCAACTAAAAAAGGATGTAGCTGAGCTCAAGTCAAAACTGCATAAGATGCAGACACCGAGTTTGATTTGACCTCCATTCTACCGGTGGAAGAACAGCGGGGCACTGGCACCTCCCACATACTAAGCCTTGACCTTGATTTCACAAACATCATGTCAGCTGAGGTAGCCCAAGGTACTGAGGCCTCACAAGCTCTGGGCTCCATTTCACACACCAATGATCCAGCATCTGAGGAATCCGGAGAGTCTGATGAAGGGGAAATTGATGAGGAGAGGATACTTGAGGAGGGTGATAATCATAGGTACAAGAGAGGCAAACAGATTGCTGGTTCTATAGATACACTGGATGAAGAGGAAGAAGATATGCAAATAGCCATTGCACACTCCCTTGCAGATATGGTCGCCAAAGCTAGTACCACGACCACACATCAATCATTGGGTAAGGCTAGCAGCTCACAGGTCCAAGACCCAGCAACGCAACTGGCGGAGCTTCCTATTTTGGTCTCGGACACCACTATCTAGTCAGATGTTCCACCCACTGCTTCTACAGTGTCAGCCCCAGGCCCCAACGCCGCCTTGGATGCTCCAACCTCTCCAAGCACCTAGTGCACCCCAGGAAGCCCCAAAAGAACTTTAGTTTACTTTCTCAATGCATTGGGGACAATACATGCTCTTCGGTTGGGGATGGGGTAGTAAGCTTTTCACAGCTTGTATATAAACTTTTAATCTTAAAAGAGTAGATTTGTATATAGCAATGAATTCCCCTTGGTTTTTCTTCACCGGGTTCTTTTCCAAGGGTGTAATAGTAGAACCATGGACACAAAACATCTTTGACTTGTTTAGTGCTTTTGTTCTAGCTTCAAGCATATGATACGTTTTTGTTGAATAAAGTGCACCCTTCAAATTTTGTACATAAACGGTTAGTCATTCTTGTGAAATTGAAGCTCGCTCTTTGACTTTGTGCTTACTTAGAATCTCAAATATCATGTGATGAAGCTATGAGTTGCCTTGTATTCACTTGAGGGCTGAAATTCTGCCGAATCGAACAGTTCATGCGTTGTGAGTGAGTGAGAATTTGTGTAAATAATGCATGTGCTTAACTTGTAATGTCTAGAACTTGCTCGATTGGTTTCTCAATGCAATTCTCGGGTTGTTGATTAGGTGTTGAAATGATCTTAGGCTCTCGTTGTGATTGCTAACTAAGTTTTGTCCAAATTGACCTCCCTGGTACATCCATTATCCTAGTTACCTCCTGTTGAGCCTTCAATCTTTTATTTGGATACTATATTACTAAACTTTACCCCATTGTGAAATAATTTCCCTTTGAACCAGTCCTTCCTTGAACGATTAAGAATGGGACTAAAAGCCTAAGTTGGGGGTATCGGTGTTAATTGGAAATTGGTAAGGTTGTACATTGTGTGTAGAAGAAAAGACCTCAAAGTTGTGTATATGAAGATATTCAAGCTCCAAAAGAAAAACGAAAAAAATACTTCTAAAACAAATTGGTGTGGAGTCTTGTGAAAACTGAAGAAATACGTTGGGGTGGTTCTATGTCGGTAACTAGAGGTCAATAAGGGCTATGTGGTAAAGAAGAAAAGTGTATGTAGAGTTCAAAGAGGGTACATCCACTACATTCCCAAATATTCTTCCAACTCGTCCCGAAGCCTACACTACAACCCGTGAAAAGTCCTTTGTGATCTACAACCAATTATTCCTGAGATAGCAATGAGTTAAAATAAGGGCAAGCATATGGACTGATACTTGTATCATTTAGCCTCCTTTCCGAGTGCAATAGCATTTGATTGTATCTCATGTACATATGTGTTGAGTTGTGGATTTTCTTTGATGTGAGCACGCATGAATTGCAAGAATTAGCAGAAATTAAGACCTTTGAGGTAGGATACAAGTGCATATCTAGCTATGAGTAGCACTCTGTCATTGTTCTAGAGGCTCGAAAGTTCACTAAATGATTAGTCGAACTGTACTTGATCTTTGTCCTTGAAGAAGGGTGAGAACTGTGGTTACATGCTTGTTAGCTAACAGTCAGCACCATCCATAGTCATTGCTGCTTATTAAAGTATTTAGTCAGTTCAGTTGATAGTATGTTATATTTTTGTTTGTCTCTCTTACGTTGTAGTTATGTTTATTTGTTTGTTGCTTGATGGCAAGCAAGAGTCTAAGTTAGGGGTGTTGATGTGTTGTAGAATTGCTACATTCTTTATACTAATTACATAGACTTTAGCTCGTCTTTTGAAGCATTTTAAGTTATTTCTTATGTAGTTTTGATATTATGCAGCAAACTAGGCTTGAAGAACCAAGAACAAGGAAAAACAGACAAAAACCCATAGAAGGGCAGAAATGCGGCAGGTCTGCGACCGCACAAGTGATGTGTCGCATACCATCCGCAGAGTGAAGCAGATTTTCTTATTTCTAAGAGTAGATTGTGCGATCTATTGCGTGGTTGCATAACGCTTATGCGGACCTCATAATGACCGCAGAAGTTCAAAGAGAGTTTCTGCGAGAACAATTTTGCGGCATCAAATGCGATCACGAAATAAATGTGTGCATTGCATAACAGAAATGCGATGAATAAGTGGGCAACTTGACATTCAATTATGCGATGGAGTTTAAGTTATGCGGGCCGCGAAAGTGTTCTGCGACCCATTCTGTGATCGCAGACGTGATCTGCATGGGTATTTTTGTCATATTTTGACCCCGACATTTAGCCCATTATAAATAGAATATCTAGGGCTTTTGAGGCACAGCTAGTCTGACAGAGAGAGGCTACACCTAGGACATTGAATGCACCATTATTTTGGAAGCTTGTGAGATAAAATCCAAAAAATTGTCTATAATTGTCAGCTTCATGACTTTATTTATTACATTATTGTTGTATTCTAGTATGAGTAGCTAAGTTTAAATACAAAGGTTGTGAATCCTATGTGGGTGTAATGTTAATGTGTGTTCATCATTGAATATTTATATAATAAAAAGTTGATTTCTATTCATTTCTCATGTGTCATTTGTAGTTGATGGTTGCAAACATTGACTAGTACCAATTCATTCTCTCTTTACTTGGGAAAGTGGGTTAGAATTTGGTAGATTTGAATAGCAAGAACTCAAGGCTCTAAACCTTGTTTAACAGAATCTCTTAGGAATAAGTGGGTTCTACTTGGCATAAATTGGTCGTTATTAATTAACACTTCTTTTATATTTGGGAAAATCATAACGAGGAACTACTATCTAATTATTGGAAAAAATTAGTTAGTAACTTAAAAATTATTTGCTTATCAACGAGCTTCCCATGTAGAAATATGAAATATGGACATTGTTAGCATTGCATTCCATTGATGGAGACACAACCTCGGTTTCTTAATCCGTTTAATCATATTATATCAACGAAATAGCTTCTATTGATAAATCACAACTACAACACTCTCTTTTTAAGCTAACGGGGTAGGATTGCGACTTAAGTCAAGTTTCACACTACTCAAGTAACCTTTTCACACCTATTCCCTGTGGGATTCGACCCCAACCTAGTTGGGTTACTATATTTGACATCGATATCTTTATACCATTTATTTAGGTATAATTTGAGTGTATCAGACCTCGGCATAAATCGTGTGTGATAATACTTGGAACCCGATTACACTTAATATTATTTTATGGCTTGAGAGGCTATAATCTATTTAATGACCGAAAGTACTTTGGAACTAGTAAGTGTTAGTTGGAGATTTTGGAATTTACTATCAGTTAAAGAATCATTTATTCATTGCTTACTGTTGTGTTATTATCATTATTCACATATTTCATGCCTATTTAGAATTTCTATATTTTATTTGCTGGCCCATATTAAATGTTGATGTCGACCCCTCGTCACTACTTCTTTGAGGTTAGACTGGATACTTGCTGGGTACATGTTTATTATGTACTCACGCTACACTTCTGCACTAATCATGCAAGATCGGAGGCAGGTGCATCTGGTATCCATTCAGGCGCGCACCCTCGTTATCCAGAGGCTTAGTGTTGAGCTGCTCTCTGAGTCCGTTCTACAGCACCCGTAGTCTCTCACTTTTGTATTTACTTTCTGTCTATCTCACTTTCAGACAATAGCTTAGGTGTTTTGTATATTCTATTAGTTGCTCATATATTTGTGATGCCGGGTCTTGGGAACATGCTAGTTGACACTTTATGACTTTTGAGTATTTATTTCATCATATTTGCTCTTTTATTAGTTTACGCTTTACTTTATTAAATTTTCCACTTTTTTATTTACTTAATAAGTAAAAATTAACTAATTTGACATTATTAAAAGGAATAAATATATGGCTAGTTCACTGTTGGCTTGCCTAGCGATGACGTTGGGGGCCATCACGGCCTATAGGAGGAATTTGGTCATGACAAAATGGGCACTGCCTTAGCAAGGATCAGCAACAACTACTCAATGAACAAGTAACAGAGGAGAACATTGACCAGGCTCTCAAAGATTTGCCAAATGATAAGGCTCCAGGGATAGTTGAATTTCCAGCTTAATTCTTCAAGTCATATTGGAGTGCTATTGGGGGAGAGGTTAAAAGAGTTGTACAAGAGTTTTTCACAAATGAAAACCTATTGAGAAGTGTCAACTGTACCACAGTAACATTGGTACCTAAGGTTGCTAGTCACACATCTGTCAAAGAATATCGAGGTATAGCATGTTGTTCCACTCTTTATAAACTCATTTCTAAGATCATTATAGAAAAGTTGAAGATAGTGGTGGATTCCATTGTTGGACCCTCTCAATCAAACTTTATTGAAGGCAGGAACATATTGGATAATGTTATCATTGCTCATGATCCGGTCAAGGATTATACTCATAAAGAGGTCTCACCAAGATGTTGCAGCAAAGTGAACATACGAAAAGCTTATGATTCAGTTGAATGGCCTTTCTTAAAAATGATACTACTGGAGTTTGGAATGCCTGTGAAGTTTGTTCAGTTGATAATGGATTGTGTGACCACTGTCAGCTACTCCTTGTTATTGAATGGAGGCTTAACTACCAAATTCCAAGCAAAGAAAGGGCTCAGGCAAAGAGACCCAATGTCTCCTTACATGTTTGTGTTGGTGATGGAGTACCTAAATAGGCCCTTGAAGAAATTGAATTACAATCCAGACTTTAATTATCATCCAAGATGCTCTAGAAAAAGTATAACCCATATGTTATCGAGAAGACAAGATCTCTATAAGCTTGCTACCAGAAAGGTTTCATCATTTATCTGAGGTCTCAGGTCTTAAGGCCACTATGGAAAAGAGTGCTTTATACATTGTTGGTGTCCCTAGGGAGTTCAAAGAGATGATTCTAGATGAAATACAATTCACACTAGGGGAGTTTCCATTTAAATATCTTGGAGTACCCTTATCTTCCAAGAAACTATCTATCCAATAATGTATGCCATTGATTGAGAAGATCACTGCAGACTCAATTGTTGGACTCCTAAATTCCTATCATATAGTTGTAGGCTTCAATTGATCAAAAGTGTGATATTTGAAATGTAGACATACTGGGCGCAGGTATTCCTATTGCAAAATAAGATCACTAAATTAATTGTTACTACTTGTAGAACTTTTCTGTAGACGGGGAACAGTGAACCATCTAGGAGAGCCCTTATAGCTTGGGATAAAATTTGTATGCCACGATCAGCTAGAGGGCTAAATATTATTGATATACATTCATGGAACAACGCTGCTTTATGTAAGCTTCTGTGGGCTATAAATGCAAAGGACACCCAGTAGATTAAATAGATCCATAACTTCTACATCAAATATCAAAGTTTTATGACTATGAGCACTCCTAAGCAGGCTTGTTGCCTTGTTAGGAAAATATTTGATACTAGAGACTAGTTCATCCAACATAACTCCTCTGCTGATTTGAACAGTTATTATAAGCAGGGTAAGTTCAGCATCAAGCAGCTATATGTTTCCACAAGGCCTCAATACTAGAAGGGTCCCTGGAAAAGACTAACTATAGGATCAAAAGCACTGCCAAAGCATCAGTTCATACTTTATGTAACACCCCGGAAAATTTTGAAGTGTTTTAAGACCATTAAGAAGATTGGCGGTTGCTAATTATATTAATTCGGGTATGAACAAGACTGATAATTTGAATGATATCAATTGACCATGATAATATATGTATGAGGTGCATTACGAATGGTTTATGGTCTAAGAAGAGCCCTAAGGCTAAGTCAAGTTGAAAATTATATGATGGGATAAAGTTTTAAGTGAGTTTGCACAAGATCTAACTTCAAACGAGCATAGCTCTCAAGATATAAAGAGTTATGTACTGTATAACCTATCAAATTAAATACCTTTGAGTATAGTTACCAACTCATCACATAATTCGTCATTTGGACAGATGTGCGGCCGCGCACGTAGGAGCTCATTTAATACCCCCAAGGCCGGGTAGGGAGAGGGGTTAAGTCATTTTTTAGCTAAAACCTGATATTTTAGAGAGATGTAAGAGCATTTTAGAGAGAAAAGGAGTAAACCTAATATTCCAATCATCCAATCTTTCACCAAACTCCAAGAATCAAGGAAGCTAATCATAAGATCTTCATCAAAGAGGTAAGGTTTCATACCCTAGTTAGCAATTTCGAGATTTGGATTAAAAGTAGGTCATAAGAAGTATGGTTCTTGGGTGTGAGAGTATTATGTATACATGTATGGATTTATTATGGAAATATGAGTATGAATTAAGTATTGGAACTCATGGTATAGTGATTGGAAGCCATAAATTCTCAATTTAAATGAATACCCATTGTAGAAATTGAAAGGTGATTATTTGATGGAATTTTGTTGGTTGGGTGAGAATGGTTGGTCACACATGTGATGTTAGGATTATAAGTTGTTAAAGAATAATGGTGGGATGAATTGTTGGTAAATGATGGTAGTTAGAAGAACTAGTTCTATGGTTAAGAAATGTATAAATGTATGCCCACTAGGTGTTTGGTAAATTGTCTAAATGGCCTAAACTATGGAATTGGTTACTAATGTTGATCCTATTGGATGTTGATATTGTATATTGAAGTTGCTTAGTATAGTATATCATTGTAGTATCATTAAAGGGTGAATTTCAATTTCAGATCGTTGGCATTGAATTGAGGAGACAAGAAGGCATTCAGAGGTCGATACGCGCAGTATGGAATTTCCTGAGTATTGATTAGCTTCCTCAACATTGGATTCGTCTTGTTGAGATAAGTAACTCTTCAAATCTTGGAGATGAGGGTATGAAACCCCGGATTATATGTTATGTCATTGGTTTTGAGGTGACGTACATGCTAGGTGATGGGCGCGTGGGCGTGCACCGTAGGAATTGTGACTTGGTTAAATTCCATGGAACTGTGTAGTCAAATAATCTAGGTATTTTATATGTAGTTTTATATGCTAAAGAAATTGAGCTGAGGATCATATTAAAAATCGTGTTGAGGCTATATGCCAGTATTATTGGGACCCACATAGGTCATATTATTGTGAACTATTTATTTTAAATTTAAAATTCATACTCAGTCATATTCATATCATTACATATCATATCTCAGTCTTTGTTGTTAATTATTGATACATCATATCATCATTTTCGGGCTATTTTCATGATATTATGAGCCCATGAAAGAGAGATTGGAGAGATTGATGACTGAGTGAGGCCAAGGGCCTGATTATGAGAATAATTATGAGATCGAGCTGCACGCCGCAGCAGGCCATATTGGCTTTATATACTTTATTATTATGTGGATTGGGGCTACCCGCCTGCAGCAGGCCTTATATGCTTATTATAGCACGTGAGTTTTCCGTGCAGATACAGATATTGATATTATAGCACGTGAGTTGTCCGTGAAAAACGTGAGTTGTCCATGTAGATTGTAGTTCTTGGGCTGAAGGAGCCCCTCCGGAGTCTGTACACACCCCCAGTGAGCGCAGGTACCTACTGAGTGTGAGTGCCGAGCGCGAGGGCTGAATGATTTGGGAGGATTGAGTGACTGTGAGGCATGAGTGACTGTGAGGATTGAGTGATTGGGAGAACTGAGTGACTGAGAGGATTGAGTGACTGGGAGGACTGAGTGAATTGATACTTTGAGAGTATGCATATGGTTTTATCACTATGTTGCATTGCATTGGCATGCACATTGACATGTAGGCATAGAAATATACCTTCCTCATGCCATTTGAAAATGAAATTTCCTATTGTGGAAGAAAGTTTTTTGGGAAAAAACACAGTTTTCAGACTTACTCATATTTTGCTGATTTTCGTGAAAAGAATTGAGTTTTACTATTATACTTGAAAAGAAAATGTTTATTTTTTCAGAACTGTGAACGGGCTGAGCATCTTATTATTGACTTATTCTTTGTGTTGCCTTAATTTTTATTGTTATGAGATATTATTGGATATGGGTGTGGACTCTGACCTTGGTATAAGCTCGTCACTACTTTCAACCTAAGGTTAGGTTTGTTACTTATTGAGCACATATAGTCGGTTGTACTCATACTACACTTCCGCACCTTGCGTGCAGATTTTGGATGTTGATGTTGTTGTGCATGGTGGGAGCTAGCATTGAAGATGTACCTGTGATCAAGTCACAGCTGCCTCTTGTTCTTGGTAGCTTTAGATATTAATTTGTTCATATATATTTCAAACAGATGATGTATTTTATTTCATACCAACTTTGTAAATTCAAATCTTAGAAGCTCATGATTTGTACTACCAGTCCTTGGGGAGTGTATTAGAGTGAGTTAAATATTAATTGAATCGTATTGTTATTATTTGGCTTACCTAGCGGGTGAGGTTAGGTGTCATCGCGGCTAATAAGATTTTGAGTCGTGACAAGTTGGTATGAGAGCTCTAGGTTCATTGGTTCTACAAGTCATGAGCAAGTGTTTAGTAGAGTCTTGCAGATCGGTATAATGACGTACATACTTATCTTCGAGAGGCTACAGGGCATTTAGGATATATACTTCCCATCTTTCTTTACTTATCGTGCGGAATTGATTCATCTTGAGACATAACTCTTTGAATTCCTTCCACGCATTTGTATGCGCATATGAGCACTCGATATCAGTTGTGCATCGCTGGCTTGTGATTCCATGAACGAGGTTCGAAATGTGTATTCAGTGTTTTGGTGATGGGCCAGTCTAAAGGACTTAAGGCCAAGATTAGACCGCAGCTTAGGCTCGGTAGTTTCAGTTATGTGAACTTGTACAATTGGACTCATATGTCTGGTAGTGTCCCTATGAGTGGAATTTGTGGCTTGATGCATGGCTAGATGACCATATGATGATTATATTGTGATTACGGGAGGTGTTCAGATGGTTTGAAAGTGGCGGAAAAAAAATATTTGCTTGAGATGTAAAAAGGACTATTGGGTATTTGACTTCTATCTCAATTTGACGTAGAGTCTCGAGTTATGAATTTGTTGAATGATCTTTCACGTGGTGTAATTGTGGAACAAATTCAATTTTCGTGTCTTATTGATGAGTTCAAACTCATGAAGTTTAAGTGAATACGTAGGAGATGTGGCAGTAAAAAGGGTATAAAAAGATGCCAGTTTGAGGCTAAACATGCGGGTTATCGCCTGTAGAATAAACTATAGAGGTGTGATCTTTATAATGTTGTGTGGAGAATCTTCTTTTCTACCAGTAGGGTAGATGTATTGGGATTTAAATTTGAATTGGTCAAGAAAATTGACCTGACCGTCACGAGAATGAAGGCGAAGTTAGTAGACGATTTGAGGTACCATATAGGTTATGATGCATGAGCTTGGGAAGAATTTAGTTAAATCTCAGTAAGGTGTTATGTCAGTAATTGAATATGGGTATTGTGAATTATTGAATGTTTTGATCTATGGCTTTGAGCCAAGTGGGGGAGCCTACTATTAACAATTCGATTTCATGGTTATAGATTAAATTAAGTTTTGGTCTGAGACATATTTGTGGAGCAGTTATGACTGCAGAGGCTGAGATCGAGGATGACTCGAGTAAGGATATTTCCTGAATACGGGATATAATGCACTTATGAAAATATTAAAATCATGGAATGATTAAGTTGTTAATTACGAAGAATGTCGTGCGCATGGAATATGAATTCGACCGGTGGTGATAAGGCAGGGTTACTTCTTTGAGTGTTGTTATGCTAATGGGGTATGTGTCTTTTGGCCCGTTTGGGCGGTGCAATTTAAGTTTGAGCATAGTGGGTTACTCTTGAGAAGGTTCTAATAGGTCCGAGATTTATATATAGCAATTGAGAATTTTTCCGGACTTGTGTATGGATAGAATCTGAGATTTGTATTTGATGGTGCCGGGACTCGCGGTGTATGACTATGGATTCTACATTCCAGTATAAGAAAAGTAAAGGAACAATTTTAAGTTCACATAAGGTCTCTTCAGAGTGGGTGTCTTGGTGGTGGTACTTATGGGGTGCTTAAGAAGAAATATGATGACTTATGGGCCTTAGGGCAGTATGGTTATAAGTTAGGATATCTTATAATGAGGCCTTACGAGTGTTTCATGGCAATACTCAAGGATTTGGCGACACGCGTGGCTTGGTCGAGTTACAAAGATTCAATTCTAATAGCTTGGTTATGTGTGAATGGATTTCAAAGTGTTCTTGATGGTTTGAACCGGATATTCTCTACCGGTGTGAGGAACATGTTGTGTATTATGATTTCCTCTTGGAAGGGAGCAAATGGAAGGTTTCTAACTAACCGGGTATGTAATTTTCTGGTGACTCGGAGTTGATAATGACATTCTCGTGCCTTTCACATGATGGCATGATAGATGTGATGTGTTGTGCGAGATTAAGACTTACATTTGCAATGTGGTAGTTCATTCTTGAATGGAAGGTCACGAATTTTGGACAACATGGTCAGTTTTAGACACTTAGATGAATGTTATAACTGCTCGGTAAATCCGAGAATGGTGCGCATTTCAGAAGGCACATTGTGTTTTGACTTACGTATGTTCATTGGTATTGCGATACTCACCTGGTTGATAGACTGCTGATATTCAAATTATTATTACATGGCACGAAATAATTATGGAAGTATTCATAATGGATGATCGGGCATGAACGGTGTGTTAGTCATTCAAGTGTTGGAGTGGGATTAGCTATATCGATTCATGTGTTATGTGGATTTAGGGACTGGGAATTCTCAGAAGCAAATTGTTTGGGGTTGCAGACTATGAAGGTGTGGACAAGTTAACTAGATAATAGTACTGGGCTATGGTTAAGTCATTGAGTACTTTTTAGAGGGATATTTATCCATGCTCGGATTGCGTTTGGGCTATAATAAGCCTGGAATCGACTGCTGAGTTTTAAGCTGTGATGTTTCTCATATCTGTAACACTGCGTGAGCTATTTGAGTCGTGATTGAGGCTACATAGGAGTTAAAAAAAACCTGAATGAACTTGATAAATGCCTTAGTGAAGAAAGATTTTTGATTTGAGCTACAATAGCACACTTTGTACATGCATACGCTTTAGCATGTCATTTATACCAGTCCAGGAACATGAGAATCTTATCCAACTCATCATATACCCGTATACCTATTTAAATGCTCCCATATGGTATATTTGGACTGGAGGCCTGGGACTATACCATGCAGCGCATGGAATTCGAAACAAACCATCTTAATTCTTTGACTCCCAACACTTTTTACACAAAACAAACCATCCTCAGACTACCCGAAAATAATGTCAGCATACTTTGAACATCTTAATTCTTCCCTCGCTCCTCCGAGCTCATGACATTCTTATCAAAACCGAACCGCAACCTTGATCCTCAACTTCCAATCTCCATACCGCTCACTACACCCATTATGCCGCTACGTGAAAGTCCAAGAATTTCATCAAAATCCCTGAACTACAATTAGAATAAACACTTTATCGGCTAGAACCCCCTTTCACTCCACTTATTTTAGAAAAACAATTGCAACACACAACCAAATTCCCATAATTGCAGAAAATCAAACCTCAAGTTGTAGTCTAAACTACCATAACTCTTCTGGAAATCATTTACACATAATAGAACCATCAGAATCAAATACCTCCAAATCAATCAAATCACAGAGGTTGTCAATCCCACATGTACAACCACAATTCACCTGTATAGTCTTACCACACCGAAGGAACCGATCATTTCCTTAACTATGCTGATCCAAACCACTACTAGGATGACTCACCTTCTTCCGATTTCTCCTTGACTTGCCTTCAGAATCAATACCTCTATTCAATCATATAACAAATCTCAATCAACACTCATCCCGAGTGACAGAAATTGTGAGACCACGTCGTTTCGATACCCATAGGTTATTTCATACTCTCCTCGTGCACTCCATAGTATCTCCAACTGATACGCCCATTCTGAAAGACCTTCTGCAAATTCGAAGCAGTTTCTCCCATTTCTCTAACACGGCACTGCAGACCCGATGATAACATAGAATACTCTAAGTACCTTTCACACTCTGCTACAAAACCCAGTCTTTAGTCACATAACGAACCTGAAAATCCTTAAGCACCACACCTTAAATCTTGAATCCACTAGGACCATTATTGAGAGTCCCCCACTCTAATCTAATCTCGATTATTTAACCAAATAACTAGTGCTCTGTTAGAACATGAGCACTCCCATGAAGCAACTGGATGAATCCTTTTCCTTGCCCATCACATCCATAGAAGCATAACTTTTGAGTCATCCCCAGCACCTACACACGAATCAATAAGGCAAAATGTAACACAAATACGTCAAAATTCCTTGTCCAAAATTCCTCGTCCTCTTGGTCATAAATAATCCACCAATGAACCGATAACCAGAATTACACAGGCACACGACCACGTGACTCACTTATAGACGGTAGGCTCCCCCAATTAGCTTTAGGCTACAACCGGGTAGATCCAGACCCCACGATGACCTCTTCTTCCCAGTTACCCTGCTCCCACACCGTTGCTCAGCCAAATTTCTCATAAGTTCTTGTTGGACTAATCGTAACACATCTTGAATTATCCACCATAATCGTGCACTCAAGCTCCTAACCATCGTACCTTCTTCTTCAAGCGATACAAGATCACCACGCAGTACATTCATCCCATGTTAGGCAGAAAGTAGAACTTTTTGTAGGAACCTCATCAAAATTATGCAAGCGCTGGACCGCTCACAAGAGATAGCCCATTTGTGTACCCTCATCTCGACCTCCTCTAACTTCATGACTATAATTGCATCCATCATGAAATCAACTAACCTCTTTGGGTCCACACTGATCCGCCATCTGTAAGAATCCCTTCATCCATTAACACCACCCAAAGGTCCAACAACGTATTTGAAACTCGAAGTCGTAACTCACCCAAGACAATGATCGAATACTTCTCCTTTTCCTACATTCCAATCAAGCCCTTCTCGTCACATTCAAAATTCACAAGCATAGAAACCACTTCAGAGATCATCTTCCTCGAACAATCAACACTGGAAACGCTGGTCCGATTCTGAAGTCGCAACGCACAAATATCTCAGATAACTTCCTCTTAGGTTCAATCTCACAACACCGTGCCTAGAGGCAACCAAATGAAGACCAACATGCGGATGAGCCTCAATTCATTCAATCAAGGATGGCGACACCGCAATATTAACAAGAATTCCACCAAATTCGAAAATATCAAATCTCGACTGTAGGCGACATCAACATTAGGCTGAAATGACAGAATATCCCTCCACAAGGCGATGATAATAGCCCACTCGAATACGTAGGGAGAAACATCTGGCTTCTTGTCAAATATTACACACTATTCTGCCGAGGTGAATGGCCCGATCCCATAAGAGTATGATACTGTCGAGGTGAACGGCCTGATCCCATAAGAGTATGATACTGCCGAGTTGAACGGCACGATCCCATAAGAATATGATACTGCCGAGGCGAACGGCCTGATCACATAAGAATGTGGTACATAATCTTGCCGAGGCGAATGGCCCGATCCCATTATAATAAAGAATTTTTAACGGGTCCTTGACCCCACTCACGAATATACATGTGAGTTATGAAATTTAAAGAAGCTTTTCGATGAAAAGGCACAACGCGGGAGAAATTTGTAGGGGGCAACATTATTCTGCAACTAGTCAAGTAGCTTGTCAAACCTCTACAATAGCGAGTCCATCACTCTACGTAATCCTAGTCTCAGGTCGTAATGTGAAATAAAAGAATTAAACAGGCAAGGATAACTCAAATAGTACAATTAAAGCATGGAGTGAACCTAAGCCTACCCAGACAAAATTAGGAATTCTAGCATACGCACGGACACTCGTCACGTCATATGTGTGTAGCTCCCACAACATGTAGCATATAACAAGAATAACACATACGGGGTAAATTTCCCCTCACAAGGTTACATAGGAGACTTACCTCGCTCCGAAGTTCCATAACCGGCTCCAACGCCTCTCTAACACCTCAAACAGATGCCCATCGATCCGAAACTAGTCAAACAATGTGCAAACCAATACAAATATACTCTAATATTCATAATTAATCAATGTATAACAATTCCTAACTCTACTCAAAAAGTCAACAAAGTCAACCCCTGGGCTTACGTACCCGAATTCCGAAAATATTCAAAGATAAACATTACCCTTAACATTACGAACTCAAATATATAATTTATCCCCAATTCCATGTCCAATTTTGTTGTCAAAATCCAAAAATACCAAATTCTAGATTTTCTTCAAAAACTCCACAATTTCTACAAAAATTCATGAATTTACAAGCCTAAATTCGTATATTTGACTCACAACTTGTAGAAATCAGTTACGTCATGATTGATGATGAAACTGGTGCTCCAAAATCGCTCCAAGGTCGGCTCCCATGGAAGAAATCATATGAAAATGAGCCAAACTTCTGTACTTAACAAGGCATTCTGCCCAGCGATCATCATACATGCGGTCAGTTGACCGCTGATAAATGGGGATTTTGACTGCTTATTAATGTCTTTTAGCTTTAGTTTTAGTCTAACAACATTGAATTGTGTTCCCGAAACTAATGAAATTATGCAAAATTGCAGGAATACTGGAAGTTGTCCTCCCGAGAAAAAACCTGACTCAAAAGGGAGTAGTCTGAAGCACAAGGATATAAAGGTCGCGAAAACACAAATGTGCGGTCCGCAGAAGGAATTCTGCGGCCGCATAAAAAATTGCGAACCGCAGAATTCCATCTGTGGTTGCAAACAAAGAGAAAATATATAGCAGACATTTAGGCAAAGTGCAGACCACACATGTATTGTGTGGCCACAAAGCTAGGCTAAGAATCGAAGATCAGAGAGTATGCAAAAAAGATCAAGCCCAGGAGCCTCTGAGAATTGCGGACCGCACAAAAATTTTGCGGCCGCAGTCCTAAATCTACGAACCGCAGAAGAGTGCCTTGCGGCCGCAGTTCTAAATCTGCGGACGACAGAAAAGTTGCCTTGCGGACGCAGTTCAAAAATGTTTGGCCGTAAAACTCCAGCTCATGCCAGATGAAGAAAGTTGTGGATCGCACATGGAATTGTGCGGTCGCAGAACCTCTTGAGGGGCATTTTTGTACGAGATTTTCAGCCTTGTATAAATAGACGAGCTTTATAAAATTAGGTTAAGTTTGAACCCCTGAAGTTGCTGTAGCCATTTTTCTTTGCTATTTTTGAAGTTTTACTTTGCTTTGGTGTATTTACAATAGATTTAATCATTTTTAGCTTCCATTATGAGTTTAATTAGTTTCTCTTCCTTATTTTCTTCAAAATCCATTATGAGTAGCTAGACTTTTACTAGAGTTGTGACCCAACCCTAGTGTGTAAACCTTATAGGTATCTAATTTAGTGCTTGTTTATGATTGGGTGTTTATTATTTAGCTTAGTTCATGATTTAATTGTAGAATTAATGGTAGAAAATATTAGTTCATGCCTATTTTACTTAGTATCTACTTGAGAAAGAGAGACCTAGTCTAGGATAACTTAACTAACAAGGAATTGAGTCAATTGAGAGATTGATTAACCCAATTAAAGGGTTCAACCTAAAGATAGTAATAACCCGACTTGAGCTCTTATCAACTGTTGTGGGTGATACCCATTTGGTCTTGAGAAAGCCAAATTGGGCAAAACCACTCTCTGACCAAAAGGTATTGAGTGGGTAAATTATAGTTGATAGCTATAATACACCCCAATCAACGAAACAAGCATTAAAGTCTTTATCCCATTAGGTAAACACCTAGGTCATGGTCACAACCCTATGCTTTTTATCCATTTGGAAACACCTTTGAAATAATTTTCTCTAGTCTTCTTTCTTTATTTTGCAATCATTAGAGTAAAATTAGAAATAGAAAACATATCTTTGTGTGGAAGTGCAATCTAGATAATCCAATTGCGCAAATTGAAATATATACCCCTAACTCCCATCTTAGCTCCCTATGGATTCGACCCCGACTCTTAGTTGGGTTTCTATTATTGCATACGATCATTTCATACCTCTTTTGAGTTGTGCTTTAGACATTATCAACCACTTCTGCGGTCTAAACATCGCATCTGCGAACACCCCATGTCTCCATCACTTTGCTTTTGCGGACAAGGGTTTGCTTCTATGCTTCTTCATCCTAAGGCCCCTTTCTGCTTCTGTGGAATACACTTCGCTCCTGCGGAAGCGCACCTACGCTCGAACCTTCGCATATGCGGAAACCCACTCCTCCCCGACACTTTGCTTCTGTGCTCCATCGCCCGCATCTGCAAGCTCGCAGATGCGAAAATAGGCTTGCTCATGCGGCCACTGCCCAGCACGCCCATAACTGCTTCTGCGATCCCCTTGGCCACTTCTGCGGCTCCACACCTGCGGCCAAAACCTCACAGGTGCGGTTGCACCAGATCTGCTGCCACCAGAAATTGCATAAGGCCAAATTCTCACTCTGATTTCAATTCGAATCAAACCCGAGGCCCCCCAGGACCCCATCCAAACATACCAACGCATCCCAAAACATGATACGAACTTAGTCGAAGCTTCAAATCACGTCAAACAACATCAAAACTACTAATCGGCTATCGAAACCTTTCTTTAACTATTAAACTTCGCTGAACGCATTTGAATTATGTTTAAACATTTTGGAATAACACCAAACTATACGCACAAGTCAAATCACAATACAAACCTATTCCAAGGATCGAAACACCGAACGGACATCGATAACACCAAAATTCACTCCAAATAAAACTTAAGAAATTCTTAAACTTTCAAAATGCTAACCTTCTATAATAGGCACTGAAATGCTCTCGGACCACCCGATACTCAACCCGAACATACGCACAAGTCCAAAATTACCATACGAACCTATTGGAAGCTTCAAATCTCGATTCCGAGATCGTTTACTCAAAAGTCAAACCTTAGTCAACTCATCCAACTTTAAGATTTCGAATGGAGAAGTTTCCATCTGAAGCAACTCTGAACTTTTCGAAATTCAATTCCAATCACACGTATAAGTCATAATACATGAAGTGAAGCTACTCAAGGCCTCAAACCATCGAACGACGTGCTAGAGCTCAAAATGACCTGTCGGGTCGTTACATCTTCCTTGTAGAGTTTCTCTTGCTTCTAATATGGTCGTGTTGTTAATGAAAATGATTATTTGACTGTTACATGTCATTGGATAGATGATAATTTTTGTATGCAAAAACGTATTATTGCTTTTAAATATGATGAAGATCAAAGTCATACTGGTGCATTTATAAGTAATACTACCCATAAATTTGCTACATTTTATAATCTTGCAGAAAAAGTTTTGTGTTGCTATTTCACTATTAAAATTGCATCTACACCCATCACTTCCTGAAATATTTCATGTGAGGTGTACATGTCATATTTATAATTTAATTGTTAAGAGTGGCCTTGAATTATTTAGAAATGAGATTACTTTAGTTAGAAGAGCTATTAGAGTTATTCAAGGAAATAATTGAAGTGTTAGATTAAATGCATTTGAGGATAAATGTGTACATTATGGACTAAAACCAAAACTTGAAGAAATAGTTACTAAGTAAAATTATACATATTTATTCTTAAGATACTGTTATAAATATAGAATGCCTATAACTGAAGTTTGCTAATTTTAATTTTACTGATCCTAACTGTTTGTTAACATCTAGTACTTGGGATGTCATTGAAGATGTTGTAAAAATTTTACAAAATATTTATATAGCTACACTTGAGTTTTCTGGAGCTTATTATCCTACTATTGCAAATGGTTTAGTATATATAGCTAAAATTTCTCTTTTACTCCATAATTTCAAGAAGAAAGAAGGATATAGTTCTGTTGTTGAATCTATGCTAGATAAATTTAAGAAATATTTCTATCATATTTCCCCTATTTACCTAATTGGTGCTATTTTAAACCCTTATATCAAAATGGCTAATTGTCGTCAATTAATCACTGCTTTATATGTTTATATGGATATTGGACCAACTAAAACCCCTGATATGGAAACTTGCATTTCTAATCTACACAAACATTTACAAGCTTTATATAATTATTATGCTAAAATTGTTGATGCTTCTTCTGCTGTTGATGCAAATATTCCTTCAAGTTCAATTTCTATATCTGCATCCGGTGATATGGAGGATAATTATGGTGTTGAAGATTATTTAATTTTGTCTACACTAGGAGAGCATCAACAAATCAATAGCAGGAATATTGATGAACTCCAATTCTACTTGCAAAAGGCAAAAGTGCCTTGCACAAAGAAATTTTGATTGCTGGCTTGGTGGAGGACCAACTCAAATCAATTTCCTATTCTTTCGGCCATTGCTCGAGACGTGCTAAATGTGCCGATTTCAACTGTTGCATCATAGAGCGCATTTAGCCAAGCAAGGCAGCAGTTAGTAAATATCCATCATTCATTGGGGAGCAACGCCTTTGGAAGTTCTAGTGTGCTTCGAAGTTTAGATAAGATCAGAACGGAGAAATCAAGGGCGTGAAGAGGTAGATGAACCGGAGGACCAAGAAATTGGAGATATAATGGTTTATGGTTCCGATGCGAGCAATGTCGAAAACCAAGAACCTCATGTTGACATGGATGAACTTACAAAAATGATACAAAGCACGTGATGTACTTTTTTTTTTTTTATAATTATTGTAAACTTTTAATTTGCATGTTCAAAAATAAAATAAAAAAATAAAATAGAACTTGCAAATTAATTTAAATTATTAATGTATTATTATGCAATAAAAATATGAAACGAAAGCTTTGAAGTTTGATCCTTAGGTCTTATTAAATAATTTTGTGTAGCCACTTAATATCAATTTTTAAATTTTCAAATTCAAAAATGAAATTTAAAACTTTAAAAGTTTAATTTTATGATTTAAAATACTTATTTTATTATTTAAAAGTTTGCAAACACTTAAGTATCAATTACATTAAATAAGGAAACATAATACACTAAAACAAAATTAACCCGTCCCGGTCTAGACCCGATAAGATTGAACCCGGACGGGCCCAACTTAACTCGAAAAATCCGAGCCCACTACCAGCCTGAAACCCCATCCCACTAACCAGCCCGCCCCACTAACTGGACGAGCTATTTTTCTCATGTCCAGCTCGGTCCAGCCCGTCCGGTAAACATCCTTAGGTGGGTAAATGGGTAGATGTTAGGTTATTTCAGATCGTGCCATATGTCTTACTTAAAGAGTTTGTTAGTTGTGGAGGCAAAAATATTAAAATGGAGAATGATAGGGTGAATAGTGAAGGAAAGTATAACGAAGGTTACTGATAACTATTATATATATATATATATATATATATATATATATATATATATATATATAGAGAGAGAGAGAGAGAGAGAGAGAGAGAGCGCTCGGAATTGGCCCGCGGATGTGGCATCCCTATTTGGGCAGCTTTCATATTTATCTTTTTCTGGTTTTTTTGATTTTTTTTTTCTCCCCAATTATATTAGTTTAGCTTATATTAAAAAGCCAAAAAACCTATGTTAAATTCTCTAAACGTTATGGTTCTTCTCCCCTTTCTTTTAATTAATTTTAATTAATGTGTATTAATGCATCAAAGGTAGGAGATAAAAAGACAGTAACGTAAGTCTCATTGCTATCAAGATATGATTCATCCATTTGAGTTTCAATTGTGCATTGAAAAATTCTCCACCATATTTTCTTGGCACTTAACGGTGTGCTATATATAGGATCTGAAAGTTCGATTCAAGTCCACCAATGAGGTCTACTGTATTTTTATGTTTTTCCCTTTGCGTAGTCACAATTTACACTGTTATATTTTTTCTTTTTTGGTCATTTGTATTGTTATATTCATGTGTTAACAGGAATATTCTATCTTGATTGAACTTATATGTATGTTCCATCTTCGCAGCATATTCAAATGGATCTATTTCCTTATTGGCAAAAGTATGCCTGCGTTTTTGTTGAAAAGTTTATACTTTTGATTCCCGTCATTGCTTTTTTCACTGTTTGCTAGATTTTGGTAATTCGTGCTATTTCATCAGCATTGTGGGCGTGGTACACTCAATGGTATCTACCTTAACGCCGAATACTTTTCTTCAAGGTAATTAGATTCACTCTCTAAGTTCATAAACTTTTTCCTACTCCTATTTGTTTTAATTTCTTTATACGTGCAAAATTCATAATTACTTTCTTACATGGTATGATTTTGAAAGTTGTATGTGAAATTCAATGATTTGAAAATAGAGGCAAAACCTAGCTCCTTAACAAGAAATGATAGCATTTGCGGTGGAATTGAAAACAAACTACAGAAGAGGACATTTAATTTCTTTCATTGGTTTAGATGGATTTAATTTTTTACTTTAGCTATTGATAATAGAATTTGAACTTTTGCTGAAAGACGAGTTGAAGTTTTCATTTTTAAATAGGAGAGCGAGTGATCTTATGGTGTGAAGATAATAATATTGGCTCGGAGGAAATCTTGAACTGTGTTTTGTTGTTAAGTTAATTTTAACTTGAGAAATCAAAAGAAGTTAAACATGTATTAGCTTTACCCAATTGCTTTACTTATTTAGGCTCCCTAATCTTTTGTGTTAGGGTCGGGAACCCGGGTAGTGCGGAATTTAGCCAAACAATGGTATAATGACAATAACAAAGACAATGGAAGTTGATAATAACGGCAATTAAAGAATATAAAGAAGACACAAATTTAACGTGATTCGGTCAAGGTGACATACGTCCACAAGCGGAGATGAGCAATTTTACTATACCAACAAGAGTACAAAAGAGAGTACAAAATTAGAGTAAATACTCTAATTAATCCCAAATACCCCAAGAGAATAACCTCACAAGATCACTCCAAAGAAAGGGTTCACACAAGTGTTTTCCAACACTCACTCTCTTACAAAATACTCTATAATAAAATAAAGGAGGAGAAAGAAAGACAAGAGTGAAAAGCTCTTGAATTGGTGTGTTTACAAATGAGGAGAAACTCTTCTATTTATAGCAAGAAATTCTTGGCCTAATAATGGATATTATGTCATGATCCACAAATTTGTTATAATGGGTATTATGTCATGCCAAATGTCATGAACCACAAATTTGTTATAATGGATATTATGTCATGCCAAATGTCATGAACCACAAATTTGTTATAATGGATATTATGTCATGGCAAATGTCATGAAAATTTGGCCATATTACAATTTGTTTAGCAAAGATTAGTAAATCTTTACAATATGTAAATATTCATGTAATTTACATAGGAGGCTGAAGGATAGTCGATCATATTTCTATGACAATCAAGAAAATAAGCAATTTACTTGTGTGCAAGGAAAATTTTCTTTTGTTTTATTTCTTATCTTTTATTCTTATTGTTGTATGCTTTTTTTTGTTTGGGTTAACAGGGATATTATTATTGTCTGTTGGACTGTTTCACTTGGTAATTGTTTCGGCGTCCAACTAAAAATATGTTGCATGTGATGGAAGATTATTCATATTGTGTTTCACCAACCCCCAAATTGTATATGAATGTTCTATGGAAAGATTTATCTTTACCTGATAAACATCAATCAAATATAATTCACTATACGCGAAGCATTATAAAAGGACCAAATGGTAAAACGAAATTGAAAAAGAAGGAAGTGGCTACTGCACGAAGAAGACATACATCAAATTAGTGGGCGTTTGGACATAAGAATTGTAAAATTCTAAAATAAGGAGAAAAATAAATTTCAAGTGAAAATGGTATTTGAAATTTAGAGTTGTGTTTGGACATGAATATAATTTTGGATTGTTTTTGAAGTTTTGTGAGTGATTTGAGTGAAAATTTTGAAAAATAACTTTTTGGAGTTTTTAAAATTTTCGAAAATTTCCAAAATGCATCTTCAAGTAAAAATTGGAAATGTTATGAACAAACGCTGATTTCGAAAAAGAGTGAAAAAATTTTGAAAAAAAGGGAAAATTTTCTTATGTCCGGCTATTTAATATAAGGATTCTAAAAAATTTGTTAAGTTCAATGACCAAAAAAAGAAAAATTATTAATTTTTGGTGCTTTTCATGTTGCTAACTATTTGTTCTCTGATTATTTTTCCTATTCTCTAATTAAATTGGATAATTATTGCATAATGATGATCATATCATATAATGGAGTATATTTTTAAATTTCTTTTACAATTTATGTTGAGACTTGAGAATTTATTTTGGTTAGTTATCTTTATTATTAGGAAGCTGAAGAAAGAAAAAGTGATTCGACATTTTTAAAGAAAATGAGCGGGGTAGAAAAGTAAGGAAGGGGGGAGAAAAAGAAAAAAGTTAAAGATAAAAAGATTCAAAAAGGAAAAGAAATGGAAATAAAAGACAAAAATTACAGAACAGATTCATATAATTAGGTATTTATGTGCACATAATAAATGCACAAAGAATTAACCATGTCTTGAATTTGTTAAACATATGCACGGAAGAAGTTTTTCTTGAAATTCTTTTCCTTCTTTGCTTTCTTTTAAGAAAAATAAATGTATTCTTTCACTTATATAGATTATATACAACAATCAAGTATTTTTGGAAGACTAAAAACTCTAAATGATGGAAAATTATATAAAATGTATAAAGTTGAGTGTGGATAATTCTAATAATTCGCGCTAAACGCGAGTGGAATCACTAGCTTCTTATAGTAAAAAGGAGAGATGTGGCCCTTTTCCGTTTTTTAAGTTTCGGGAAAAGGGTCATATACCTCTCTATTTTTATATATTGTCTACATTTTATCATCGTTATACTATCAGGTCAAATTTACCTCTACCATTATACTATTGGGCCAAAATTATCCCTATAATCAGCAAACTTTAAAAAATTACCCCTCAACCCGTTAGGTGACCTAGAATCTCTCAAATCATTTTAATTAAGTTACTAATTCTTCTTTTTGGTCCACTATTTTTGAAATAATTGGCATTTACCTGCTTTCTGAATTGGAGGAAAAAAATAAGAAAAAAATATGTTAAATAATACAACTGGTAATAAACAAGTATAGTAAATTGAAAAATCTAAATTAGGTAGCTTTTCTAAATTCCAAAAGTATTTACAACATCCCGAATTTAATAAATTCGTTGCACCAAATGTATGGAGATTTTTGCAAGTATTAGTTATTGAAGTTCCTCGGAGACTTTACATTGTCGAATTCCACTTTGCTTTAATCAAATGTCTACACATTGTGCACTCTTAAGTTAGTCAATCGAACTCTATACTAATCAGGCAATGACAAAATATATTTGAATATATATGTACATACATGATAACCAGCGGCATATAATACACAATAAATACACCCACTGAATTCTACAACGTGTATATGATGATTAAAAAAAAATTATATTAACTCCAAACTCATTATTACAAGAAGAGAATGGATGCATTGTAATTAAAAAAAATTATGAATAGTTTGTATAATTTAGTAACTTTAGCATTCACATCAATAATAATTTCTGAAAATAATGGAGCAAGAAAAACAACAAGTGATTTAAATAAAAGGATTTAGGAGATTTTGGATTACTTAACAGATCAAGAGGTAATTTTTAAATGTTTTCTGATGATTGGGGTAAATTTGGCCATATAGTATAACGGTAGGGATAAATGTGATCGAATAATATAACGGGGTTAAATGTAGATAATATTCGAAAGTAGGGGGTATATTTGGCCCTTTTCCCTTAGGTTTCAGATGTGAACTCCAGAAATACTTTGGAATTTAAAACTTTTATTAGTTCGAACTTCAAAAGTTGCTCATGGAGTTTAGTTTTGTGCTAAAGTTTAAACTCAATAAATAATTTTCACAATTTGTGGAATGCAGAAGCATTGAAGTTAGGGTTCCGTCGAGCCATCGAGGAAGTTCTTTCCGGAGAGTGTTGAGCGCTACCGGAGTTTGCCGTGACGTCGCAATGTTGGCTTTTCAGTTCCCTCATCGGCGAACGGAAGAAAACAGGTGAAGCAAACAAATTTAATTTGAATGCTCTCGATTTTTCTAAAATTACCTTGACTATAATTTTTGTGCTATTCACTGCTAAAAAAACTGGAATATAGAAATAATTAAATCTAGGTATCATCTTTCCTCTGACATATTTCATTCTAATATTCAGTAGTTCATACTCCACTGTATGGAATTTTCAAACTTCATCATAGTGTGTTAAGGTATTTTTGTTCACACATTATTATGCTACTATTAAAAAGTGACGATTTAAAATGAAAAACAAGAAATAAAAACACAACCAAATGCATATTGAAAACGAAAGCAAGAAATAAAAATACAACCAAATGCATAAGGATCTTAATTTCATAACACTGTGCTCAAGAAAAATAGAAAGCTCTAGACGAAGTGTGATGAAATATCGTTGCAGCTACCTTCCTCAGTCAGCTGGAATCTCTCTTCAGTAAATGATGACATTGGAAGCAGTAAGCTATTGAAAAGAAAAGAAGTGCAAATATTAGCATCTTAACCATCAAATTACAGTTAAAGTACAATCTTCAAGCATATATTGGGATAATAAAAAATACTAGTAATAAACAAGTTCAAAACCAGTATATTTTCAGCTCTTTCTTTGTTAAATCATTCCCAATAATATTATTGTTATAAAAGTTGGTGTATAAGTGGTATGACAAATGTAACAAAGTTACTGTAAGAATTCAGTGCAATTCAAATAACTCAAGTGTTTCGAAATGTCAAATTAAAAAAATGTTGCACTAATATTTCCTCAACCATATTTAAAAACTTTTACTGTACTCGAATTGTCAAATTAAAGAAAAGAGAGGAGTAGAGGAGACTAAGCAATGCGCATCTAATTTTAGTGTATGAAACGGCCACAAGAGAAATGAAAGGATTAGAAGGCTTCAGTGTAGTTTGTTTAGTCAAAATATGTTCAGAAGTTCTATTTATTTTAAATTTTGCCTCCTCTCCTCTTCTCTTTCTCTTCTTCCTTCAATTCAGTCGATAGCTCTTTTAACACATTAGTCGTGAAGTTGATCCAATCCAGAAGAAAGAAATATTTTGACACTCACAAAAAAGCATGGTGATATGTTCTATTTGTCAATCTTACCTTGTCCACAATTGTATGTTTGGACATATGTCACTTGGCTTCCAAAAGTGGCTTCTTGCTCTTGTTCAATCTGCTGTGCTGATATGGCCAGGTGAATACAACAGTCATGTAACTCGATCAATTGAAGTGTAAAAATATTTGCAAAGTCTTGTGGGATATCTTCTAGCTGCGGACAATGAGATATAAAGAGTCTCTCCAAGACAGGAAAATGATCTTCGGTAGCCTTCCACTTTGTGAAACAAAGCATATGACATAGTGACAAGAACTTTAATCTAGGAAACCCTCCTTCAGAAGGTTTCCACGCGGTCTTAGGTTAACTCCGCAGGCATCGTCTTCCAGTTCGAGTATCTCGAGGTTAGGCAACATGCCAACAATGTCCATAGCCTCCCAAGGAAGACATGTCCCGCCTAATGTCAACCTTCCAAGGGTTGGTGGAAAAGTGCTTTTATATTTCAAAAAAGCATCATGTGCTTTTGATCGGTACAGGGAAAAGGCCCTATAATCAATTTTTCCAACTATAATTCTAAGTACCTCAATTAGAGGCAAACAGGAAATACCTATCCACAATTCATGAGCAACTCCGGTCAACACGATTTCCAAGTTCTTCAAGTTAGGCATTAATGCAAAAATTTCCTTTTCACACCATGCAGGACCAACACCAGTTATAGTTTGCAGTTTTTCTAAAACCGCATGCTTCTCTTCACCACTAGGCATAATCGGAGGACATAACCATCCTAAATTCATAAAGCGTAGAGTCCTTAACTGTGGCATCCTCCAAATGTTTAAAGGTATCTTATCTGCCCAATTCTTTCCTATTTCAATGATCAAAATTTGCAACTTTTGAAGGTTGAAAAGAGGGAGAAATTCATGGTCTCTAATGTACAAGGATAGATACCTTAGATGCACCAAATCAAATACTAAAGTTGGAATTTCACCATAAAAGTATAACTTTCTCAAGTCAAATACTCTGATCATTTTGAAATTCTTGAATCCTAAACTTTCTCTCCCCGCATGTCTGCGTGCACCTTGATAGACAATAGTGCGTATTTTCTTTTGATCACAGCGATGAGAGTTGAACCAATAAAAATTGCTAATCAGGCGAACAATCATTAGACAATCCCGTTTGGATGATCGGGAGATACGCGTGACGCTATTCCGTGGTTTACTATTTATAACAGGTAGGAAGTTCTCACTTCGTGCTTGTCTTAAGCATAACTCATGTAAGAGGTCGTGGATCTTACATGTTTCCACTTCTCCCCAAAACCTATGCTCGCTTACAAGAACTACATTTCTGTCTATAAGTTCTTGCAAACATTTTTCAGCTATGTTCTCCAAACTTTTATTATCAGCTTGCTTTAAAAATCCCTCTGCAACCCATAGCTCCACTAATCTTCTCACATCAACCTCTTCATCTTCGGGAAAAATTCCAAAATATAGAAAACAAGCTTTTAGGTGTTGAGGTAGATAGTAGTAACTTAACACGAGGATCTTTTCACATTGTCTACCAAGATCTTTAAATATTGCTGATTTTACATCATGTGCAACTTGCTCCCATCCATATGCTCCATTGTTGCATTTAGATAGAAGCCCAGCAACTATAGTAATGGTCAAGGGCATTCCATGACAATTTTCTGCAACTTTCTTACCAATTTTCACTAATTCTGGAGAGAGCTCTACTTTCTCAAGAAGCTTCGATTGCAACCAAATTTTCTCCGGACTTAGAGAAAGCATGTGATGAGGAGGCTTACCTGGAGCAGCATAACTGGCTACATTCCCGCACCTTGTGGTAAGTAGGCTATGACTTCCTTTGCAATCTGGAAACCATAGACTTATATCATCCCAAGCTTTGCTGCTCCATATATCGTCGATGACAACTAGGTACCTGTGTTTCCACAGCCTCTGTTTCAATTTGCCTGCTTGCTCACCATCATCCCTTGCTACACGACGTACTTCTTTCATTGATGGAATACAATGAAGAAGCGGCACCAGCTTCTTTCAAACACAATAACCCATGCTAGAATGTTAAAATGTGATTTAATTTCTGTAGGCATTCTTATTAGTTCTAATTCCATAGACATAATAGGCATTAGGTTAGCTTGAATAGGCGAGTAAGAACTCGACAGATTTTTATGAGCAATATTAACCTTGTTAACCAATAAACTAGATAAAATAGTTAGTCAATTCAATTGAAGAATACAATAAGAATGTTAGATAGCACACAACCCTATATCGTTTTCATCACATTGATAATATAAAACTTTGTTATTCATTTGTTTTCACGAACAACATTTCCATTGGGGCTTCGCGGTGCCAACCAAGAATGATGCCTCCGGTTTTGACTTCCACCTGTTTCGCTTTCCTCCTATCTCTAGTTCCACGTATTGCTCTATTATATGAGCATTTAATATGATCCGATTTTATCCTATACAAATATTAAGCTCTTAGATTACCACAAAAAAAAAACAAAAAAAAAAAAACTACAACTGTGATTGACAAATGAGGACGCAACAAAAGTCATCAACGTAACTTAGAAATCCTTAAATCGAAAAAGATAACAAAAACTGGTAAGTAATTAATACATATATGCAAAAGGGGCTATGAAAGAAAAAGGGAAAAACCTCTCGGCAGTGGCGACGTTGGTGGAAACATCGTCGGTACAGGCAAACTGCAGAGCAGCAACAGTCACCAATCGTTTCTTCTCCGCCATTTTTCGCAGTGTGAGATTCTGCTAGAGTGGAGTGAAATTAATTGATATGCTTTTCCAATTATACAATGAAGAATATTTTAAAAGGAAAGGCGGTAGGTGTGTGCATTATTTTATTTTTATTAGACTGGATTCTCTAGTAATGAAAATTAAAAATGTTCTTTTGTTCACATGTTTTGAATCCAAAAATTTGCACTCATCAACTTTATTGAAGGAATTTTCTGTCATATTTTAAATTTGAACATTAGAATTGTAGAAATATTTTATTTTATTTTTATTAATATGTTTTTATATGAACAATGACACGTCAAAGATCACAAGAATATAAATAATACTTCAGTATTATTATGTGTTAATTTTTTTTCTATAAATATTTTTTGTTCTGTTGCTTTTCATATAGAGAACATAGATGTTTTCATGATGTAATTCTATTTTGGCTTTAATTATTTAATAAATATTTGTCGCCTTCAAAAAATTAATTCTTTTTTTCCTTTTTAATGTTGACCTCAACTATATATACAATGTCATATTAAATGGTGGAACTCTTTCCTCTAAAATGTCTAGTACAATAAGTTCAATGTTTGTACGTATAATACTACTTGTTTTTTTTTTGTACAAAACTCATAGAGATCTTATTTTGTTTTGTTTTCCCGTGAAAAGCTTCTTATATATCCGGTCTTCGATTAATCGAATAGTAACTCTATAATTTACAAAAGTAATTTTAAAAGAGCGATAATAATAATTTCTTGACGAAAACATTATTAAGTTGATAAAAATGAAGGAATTTGAATATCTTCTCTTCTTACGAAGGGAAAAAAGAGCCAAAGAAAACATCAAATGACCATAAACTATTTGGCATAGGCATGTTCTCCCTTAATCATGATTTTTAACTATTACGATATTAATAGCTGTCACACCTCCTTTTTTTCGATGGGATGGGGGAGTTTTTTCAATTAAAGTGACATTAATCGAAATGAGATTATTTATTTAATTCAGAGTCGCCACTTGGAATAATTTATGGTGTCACAAGTCACCGATTTATTTTAAATCCCAAATCGAGGAAATTGACTCTATTTATGATCCGCGAACACAGAAGACCAGGTAAGGAATTCTGTTAACCTGGGAGAAGATGTGAGGCATTTCCGAGTTCCATAATTTTAGCACGGTCACTTAACAATTAATACTTGGCGTAATTATCTGATTTATTATATGTTTTAAACTTATTGTGCATGTTGTCTTTTACCGCTTTTAATATTTATGAAATTTATTTGAACAAGTCGCGATGTAGCGCACTCGTTATTTTTGTACATATTGCAAATCGCGCCACGTGAAGTGCATCCGTGATTTACAACATGTTTATTTTAATTATTTGAATGGTCAAGTTACGTGAAACGCGCACTTGAGTTGAGATTTACGTATTATGACTATGCAATGGGAACTGTACCCATAGTCACAATGATATATTAATCGCGCCTAAAGTAAGTTACGATGTTTGTTTATAAGTGTTTTATTTTTCTAAGTATTGAAATTGTTGTAAGGCCACAAATTATGGAGATAATTGTGACATATGGGTAAGCCTCCAACTAATCCAAACATAATCAAACATCTCCTAAAATCCAACAAATCTCAGTCACGTCACAATAAATAAACTAAAACAAATGCTAACTAGCACTAAAATTAACGCAACTTAGTATTACTAAAAGAAATACAAAGATACTACATAAAACACTTTAATCATTTAAACAAACAAACTATCCATAAAACAGTTGGCCATTAACTCCATATGTGTTCAAACTCTTCATTCCATATGATTGAAACATATCATATTGTACACCTTCCTCTTTTTGTCTTATCTTTCATAATTTTTTCCAAACATCGATGATATATCTAGACCACGTAGCTATTAAAATCTTGATTTTGGAAGTTAGAACAATTTTGGTGTACACAAAGTGAAGAAACACCAGTAATTGTACCATTTTAAAACTGTGTTACACGACAATTCTTCATAAAATGTAGAACTCTACTTGTTTTGACCTTGTTGGATATTAATCAAAAGTTTAAGATGTCAAGATAATATTAGTTATATATTCAACACATCTCATCTCACATTAACATAATTAAACGGGTAAATCCATGAAGCACCGCTAAAGCTAGCCAAAGTGAAAATTTTATTTTAAAAGTAGAAGAGAATGGACCTTTATATTGATGAACAAAGCTGAAAATTTGCAACTCAATCGGAATAACAAAGCAGCAATTATTGGACTGAAACGCCGAAATCGCGAACCGGAACCTCGACTCGGCACCGGAAAACTCGAAACCTAAATTGACTTCTGCTTTCCGTTCTTCTTTTCCCGCCTTCCTCGTGACTGTGTGTGCGTCTGTCTATTTTCTCTTTTTGGGGGGTTAGGTCTCTTATGTGATGACTCGCCATGTCATCATGCCACATAAGCGCCATTTGGCATATATTAATGTCATGTGGAAGCTTACATAGGAAGAATGCTTGCATTTGTGAGAAGATTCTACAGAAGTATGGATATTTCCTTTGGAAGATCCTAGATGTTTATGGATTTGCTAGGAAAGTCCTTGGAATCTTCTAGGCTTGTAGAGAATTTTAGATAAAGCCCTTATCTTATAAATATTAAGGACTTGTGTAACAATTAATATTTGCACACTAGCCTCTAGGAGACTAGTATATAAAGGAGGCCATTCATTTGTAATTCATCAAGCAAACAATTCAAGTTTTCTCTAATACAAAGCTTCCTTTAACAATTTTCTTGTGTTCTTTCTACCATTCTCTTAGCGATCTTGAGTGTAGTAAGGTTGACTTGGCATACCAAGAACGTGATAAAATTGTCAAGTGTCGCACGTGTACTTAGTTAACGACTAAGGACGTGACAACGTGGTATCAGAGCAAAGGTTGCGACTAAGGGAATGGCGAATGACGGAGAAATTAATGTTGCCAACACCCAAGCCAATGTCATTCAGGATTCTGCTGGCAAGAGCGGCCGTAACAAAAAGAGAAATGCCACCAACAAGGACCAGGAGGTGCCACTCGAGGTTGTGTCAAACGAAGGGCTTACATCCCAAGAACCATCTGCCACTAAGGCGAGCGAGGATGAAGTAGAGGTCCTGCCTGAGGACGTCTCGCTCGGTAAAGAGTGGGTGATGAAGATGAACGCGGGGATGGATGCCGTGGAGATCTTTGGCCTACGCTTGGGGAAGGTGGAAGGCACCCTTAGTGTTCTTGAGGGGCACACTCTTGAAGAGATTGAGAGCATCCGAAATGACTTGGAGGGACGTACACGGACCGAGATGGAACTAAGGCAAACTATCACTGCCTTAGAGTGCAGACTCATGGAGGCTTTGAGTACTATCGATG
This sequence comes from Nicotiana tomentosiformis, assembly GCF_000390325.3. NCBI lineage: Eukaryota > Viridiplantae > Streptophyta > Magnoliopsida > Solanales > Solanaceae > Nicotiana > Nicotiana tomentosiformis. Next base: position 101,231,317 of record NC_090822.1, on the reverse strand, counting down.
CTATGAAGGCAAAGATAGAGTCACTCGAGGAGCATGTTAGTGCTGGCGTGACTGAGGCAGCCGGCAATGTTGTGGTGACGAGGGAGGCCAAGATCGAGGCTCCCAAACCCCCGGTGTTCAAAGGTGTTCGTGATGTGCAAGAAGTGGAAAACTTCCTTTGGCACTTGGAGAACTACTTCAAGCACGGCAAAGTGAAGGACGACGAGGCCATGATCAACATGGCGGTGTTGTACCTCTTAGAGACTGCCATGCTATGGTGGAGAAGGAAGATGGCCGACGTGGATAAAGGTATATGTACTATTAGCACGTGGGATCAGTTCAAAGACGAGTTCAAGCGAGAGTTCTTTCCAAACAATGTCTTGTACGAGGCAAGGCGCAAACTTAGGGAGTTGAAGCAAACAGGGAGCATACGTGTCTATGTCAAGGAGTTCACTACCCTTATGCTTCAAATCCCCAACCTGACCAATGATGACTTGTTGTTCCACTTCATGGACGGGTTGCAAAATTGGGCTAAGCAGGAGTTACAATGCCGGCAAGTCGCAAATATAGACCAAGCCATAGTGGAGGCTGAATCATTGATGGATTTCAGGCATGACAAGCACGACAAAGGGAAAGTCAAAGAATCAAAGTTTAACAATGTTAAAGGTGCGCGAGACCATGGCAAAGGCAAGGAGATATAACAACAATACTACAAGACTCAAGATTCCAAAAAGCAGAGTGGCCGTCAGGGCTACACCGAGAAGAAGGCGCAGGCCGAGAAGAAGGGATGTTACATATGCGGAGGGTCGCACAGCTTCAGGAATTGTCCCGACCTAAAGAGCCTTAGCGCCATGGTCCGTGAACGGAAGGAGCAGCCGCAAGGAGAGAGTTCGGGAACCGCACAGTTAGGTATGATCGGATTATGCGGTGCTGTCACAAAGCAATCTATCCAACCTACCGAGAATGGAAACCAGTACGTGGATCTCACCAGCAACAACAAGCCTGCTCGTGCAATGGTGGATACTGGAGTAACTCATAATTTCGTGACTGAGGCTGCCGCAAAAAGACTAGAATTGAAGCTTGCTCCAACCAACTCCCGCGTCAAGACCGTGAATGCCGAGGTACAAAATGCTCGTTGGGTAGCTAATGGAGTTGGTGTCAAATTGGGAACTTGGAAAGGTATGACAAACTTTACCGTAACCGCTATGGATATCTTTGACATCATATTGGGACAAGAGTTCTTTAGACATTGTCATACTTTAATCGATCCCTACCTCCAACATCTCTTGGTTATGGAGCGAGAAGGAGTTTGCATGGTACCTACAGTGTCTATGCCACACGGACAGAGCCAAGCACAACTCTCAGCTATGCAGGTTGTCAAGGGGATCAAGAAGGGGAAGCCGACGTTCGTGGCAACCATCACAAGTCTGGAGGAAGACAAGAGTTTTCAAGAGACACTACCACCTTGTATAGAGAAGTTGCTTGAAGAAAACAAAGATGTCATGCCCGAGGAGTTGCCTAAGCACTTGCCGCCTAGGCGAGAGGTGGATCACAAGATTGAGTTGGAGCCAGGGGTTAAGCCACCCGCATTTGCCCCAGATCGTATGGCACCGCCCGATCTAGAGGAGCTTAGGAAACAATTGAAAGAGTTGCAAGATGCTGCTCACATTCGCCCATCAAAGGCACCTTTCGGCGCACCAATATTGTTCCAGAAGAAGAAGGATGGATCACTACGCTTGTTCATAGACTACCGAGCACTTAATAAGGTCACAGTGAAGAATAAGTACCCGATCCCGCTCATTGCTGACTTATTCGATAGACTTGGGCAAGCCAAGTATTTTACCAAGGTAGATCTTCGCAAGGGCTACTACCAGGTTCGCATTGCAGAGGGGGATGAGCCAAAGACAACATGTGTGACGAGATATGGAGCCTTTGAGTGGTTGGTGATGCCTTTCGGCTTAACCAATGCACCTGCCACATTTTGCACCCTTATGAATAAGATTTTCCATCCCTACCTTGATCAGTTCGTGGTAGTCTACCTAGACGACATAGTCATCTACAGCAACACCTTGGAAGAGCACATGAAGCACTTAAGGAAGGTTTTCCAAGTCTTGCGGGAGAACAGGCTATACATCAAGAGGGAGAAATGCGAGTTTGCACAATCAAAGGTGCACTTCTTAGGCCATGTTATTAGCAATGGCGAGCTACGCATGGACGAGGCTAAGGTACGTGCTATCCAGGAGTGGGAGGCACCTATAAAGGTAACTGAGTTGAGATCCTTCCTTGGCCTTGTTAACTACTATCGTCGGTTCATCTGTGGCTACTCAGCAAAGGCCGCACCATTGACTGAGTTGCTAAAGAAGAACAAGCCATGGGTTTGGACGGAGCATTGTCAAAGGGCGTTTGAAGACCTCAAGGCAGCTGTAACAGAGGAGCCAGTCTTGGCATTACCTGAATTTGCCAAGACATTTGAAGTGCATACAGATGCCTCAGATTTTGCCATTGGGGGTGTCTTGATGCAGGATAAGCATCCCATAGCATTTGAGAGTCGCAAGTTAAATGAGACGGAGCGGCGTTACATAGTGCAAGAGAAGGAGATAATTGCTATTGTGCATTGTCTTCGTACATGGCGATATTATTTGTGGGTCAAGGTTCGTGGTCAAGACCGACAATATAACTACTAGCTACTTTCAGACGCAGAAGAAGCTCACCCCAAAACAGGCTCGATGGCAGGATTTCTTGGCCGAATTTGATTATGTGCTGGAGTATAAGCCGGGCAAAGGCAATGTTGTAGCCGATGCCTTGAGCCGGAAAGCCGAGCTTGCTGCAATCACTTCAACAAGATGGGACATTCGTGAGGCTATAAAAGAAGGCATGCAACACGATCCAGAAGCCAAACAACTTATCGAGTTAGCCAACCAGGGCAATACGAGACGTTTTTGGGTCGAAGACGGCCTACTACTTACCACAGGTCGGCGGGTCTACGTGCCTAAGTTTGGAGACATTAGACGGCAGATTATAAGGGAGAGTCATGACACAATGTGGGCTGGTCATCCAGGCCAACGTCGCACTAGGGCCTTGGTTGGGTCAGTCTACTATTGGCCACGCATGCGAGATGACATAGAGTGTTATGTGTAGACTTGTCTTGTCTGTCAACAGGACAAGGTTGAGCAACAAAAACCCGGAGGACTTTTGGAGCCACTACCAGTTACAGAGCGTCCATGGGAGAGCGTGACTATGGACTTTATCACTTGCCTACCGAAGTCTGACAGTTATGGTACTATTATGGTGGTCGTGGATAGATTTTTCAAATATGCCACCTTCATGCCCACCACACCAGGTTGCACTGCCAAGGAAGCCGCCAAGCTATTCTTTAAGAATGTGGTGAAGTATTGGGGCTTACCAAGGCATATTATCAGTGATCGAGACCCCCGTTTTACTGGAAATTTTTGGAGAGAATTATTTGACATACTTGGCACGGAACTGCACTTTTTCACTAGTTTCCACCCACAGATAGATGGACAAACGAAATGGGTCAATGCCTTACTAAAATGCTATTTGAGGCATTATGTAAGCGTGCATCAGAAAGATTGGTCAAGGCTCCTAGACATCGCCCAATTCTCTTATAACTTGCAGCGGAGTGAGTCCACGGGACGGACACCATTTGAGCTAGCCACAGGCCAACAGCCACAAACTCCACATTCATTACCAGCCGCGTTCGAGGGAAAGAGTTTGGGGGCTTATCATATGGCCAAAGGATGGGAGGAGCAGCTTGACACTGCTAAGTCCTACTTGGATAAGGCAGCTAAGAAGATGAAGAAGTTTGCAGATCGTAAGCGGCGTCCCATGGACTATAGAGTTGGGGACATGGTCATTGTGAAGTTTAATCCAAGACAGTTTAAGGCACTACGGGGCATGCATCAGAATCTGATTCGCAAGTATGAGGGGCCATTTAAGATAGTCGCCAAGGTAGGCAAGATCTCATACAAGCTTGACATGCCATCATATCTTAAGATCTACCCTATCTTCCATGCCAGCATGCTTAAGCCCTATCATGAAGACAATGATGATCCAAGTAGGGGCCAATCAAGTCGAGCGCCTATTACTATCACCGCCTCGCACGACCGGGAGATTGAGGCTATTATTGATTACCAGGCCAGGCGAAAATAAGGGCAAAAAGCCACCGCAATGTTCCTCGTCCATTGGAAGAGGCAATCACCGGAGGAGGCCACATGGGAACGTTATGAAGATTTATGGCAATTCAAAGATAAGATCCGAGAGTTTATGCAGCAACATTGCACCGCGGTCGTCGCAACATTAGGCGGGGGAGAGTGTGATGACTCGCCATGTCATCATGCCACATAAGCGCCATTTGGCATATATTAATGCCATGTGGAAGCTTACATAGGAGGAATGCTTGCATTTGTGAGAAGATTCTAGAGAAGTATGGACATTTCCTTTGGAAGATCCTAGATGTTTATGGATTTGCTAGGAAAGTCCTTGGAATCTTCTAGGCTTGTAGAGAATTCTAGAGAAAGCCCTTTATCTTGTAAATATTAAGGACTTGTGTAACAATTAATATTTGCACACTAGCCCTTAGGAGACTAGTATATAAAGGAGGCCATTCATTTATAATCCATCATGCAAACAATTCAAGTTTTCTCTAATACAAAGCTTCCTTTAACAATTCTCTTGTGTTCTTTATACTATTCTCTTAGCGATCTTGAGTGTAGTAAGGCTGACTTGGCATACCAAGAACGTGAGAAAATTATCAAGTGTCGCACGTGTACTTAGTTAATGACTAAGGACATGACACTTAGCTTAGAAAAATCTCTTGGAGATTAGAGGTTAAACGGCAGAAGCTCTTTTAGGAATTAGGTCCCTTTTTTTTTCTTTTATGTTTTTGTGTGCGTAGATATATAGGCATGTGTGCGCGCAGTTGTATTTGGAATTGGGATAAGAATTTGGGAAGTTTCTTGGAAGGCCACCTTTGCTAGCTGTCATTGAAGAATTAATTTACTATGTGAGTATGTGCATCTGTAGCTGAGATGGCTAAGGAACAAAAGAGTGATATTTGTATATTATTCCTAAGGGAGTGAGTGATAAAATATATAATAAAGTCAATCAAAGTGCAGGTGTGTGCACTGTGATCACGTGAAATCCAATGGTAAGGGCAAAATTTGTGAAATGGAAACAATATGGAATCTTCCCTTTTTTTAGTTAAGTGAAAGAGATTATTATTCCTACTAAATTGAAATAATAAGATAAAATATTAACTAACTACTTCTAGTATAAGAATATACATATTTTAAAAGAATTTTCTTTCTTTTGCAAAAACAAAAATAAAAAAATAAAAAAAACTACTCTAAGAATATAAAATATTTTTGTGGTTTCAATTTTATCAATTAAACCTAATAAAAAATAAAATAAAGGCTAAAATATTAAGATTAAACTTAGCAAGTATTTACATACTAAAAAGTAATGAAAAACTCAAATATAGTCAAAAATTAGGTGATCACAATAGCTATTCGAATAGTAGGTAGGTACTTTTGTCAGTGTTGCTAATTAAAATATTTTAAGGACTTTCATTTGAAAGAAAAAAGAGAGAAAGATGAATATATTTGAGAACCAAAATATCGTGATATCACTATTTAGAGAAGATCCACATTCCTTATGTTTTTAAAATAATCTGATATCTAAAATTCCTGAACTTGATTAATTCACATTCACATCGTATAAGGTCATCAAAGAGGGAATAGCTCCCCTATCAAAAGTTTTTTTTTTTGGTTGTTAAAATTAATATGTGAATTGAACTTGAGACCTGTTTAGGATGACGAACTCGTAAGTTCTTAAAATATATTATGACTTATTTGCAATTTAAGTATTTTACAAACAAATTAAGCTTCCTTTTTCTTGATCTTTAGGAAAAGAAAATCGGTGATAACATTACTTATATGTATAAATAGACGGAAAAATGAGCAAATAGCAATTTCTTGCTATCAAACATTAGTCACTATTTTGAAAGCTTTTTGACATGAAAATAGTTTTAAATAAAAATACCTTAACGGCTCACTTCAAACTCAATGAATTATTTTTGAAGTTTCAGTTGTGAACTCCAGAAACAATTCATGGAATTTAAATTTTTATTAGTTCGAACTCCAAAAATTGTTCTCGGAGTTTAATTTTGTGCCGAAGTTTAAACTCCAGAAATTGAAAAGGAGGGTTAATTTTCACAATTTGGAATGCAGAAGCATTGAAGTTAGGGTTCCGTCGAGCCATCGGGAAAGTTCTTTTCAGAGAGCGTTGAGCGCTACCGGAGTTTGCCGTCACGTCTTAACGTTGGCTTTCCAGTTCCGTCGCCGGCGAGAGAAAGAAAACAGGTGAAGCAACCAAATTTGATTTGAATGCTCTCAATTTTCTAAAATTACCTTGACTATAAATTTTGTGCTATTTACTGCTGAAACAACTGGAATATAGAAATAATAAAATCTAGAGTTCATGACACACTTTCAGTAGTTCATATTTCACTGCTTGGAATTTGCAAACTCCATCATAGTGTGTTAAGCAGGGGTATTTTTGTTCAAACATTATTTTCAAATTAAAAAGTGACGATTGAAAATGAAAAGCAAGAAATAAAAACACAACCAAATGCATATTGAAAACGAAAAGCAAGAAATAAAAACACAACCAAATGCATAAGGATCTTAATTTCTTAACACTGTGCTCAAGAAAAATAGAAAGCTCTAAAAGAAGTGTGATGAAATATCTTTGCAACTACCTTCATCAGTCAACTGGAGTTTCTCTTCAGTAAATGATGACATTGGCGGCAGTAAGCTATTAAAAAGAAAAGTATAAATATTAGCATCTTAACCATCAAATTACAGTTAAAAGTACAATCTTCACGCATATATTGGGATAACTATAAAAGCCAAGTCTTAATAAAAAGTTCTGGTAATAAACAAGTTCAAAGCCAATATATTTCCAGCTTTTTCTTTGTTAAATCATTCCCAATGATCTATATTTGCATAAAAGTTGATGTAGGTATGACAAATGTATCAAAGTTACTGTAAGAATTCAGTGCAATTCAAATAACACAAGTGTTTTGAAATGTCAAATTAAAAAAAGGTCGTACTAATATTTCCTCAACCATATTAAAAAACTTTTATTGTACTCGAATTGTCAAATTAAAGAAAAGAGAGGAGTGCAGGAGACTAAGCAATGTGCATCTAATTTTAGTGTTTGAAATGGCCACAAGAGAAATGAAAGGATTAGAAAGCTTTAGTGTAGTTTGTTTAGTCAAAATATGTTCAGAAGTTTTATTATTTTAAATTTTGCCCCCTCTCCTCTCCCTTTTCTCTTCTTCCTTCAATTCAGTCAATAGCTCTTTTAACACATTAGTCATGAAGTTGATCCAACGCAGAAGAAAGAAATATTTTAACACTCACAAGAAAGCATGGTGATATGTTCTATTTGTCAATCTTACCTTGTCCACAATTGTATGTGTGGACATATGTCACTTGGCTTCCAAAAGTGGCTTCTTGCTCTTGTTCAATCTGCTGTGCTGATATGGCCAGGTGAATACAACAGTCATGTAACTCGATCAATTGAAGTGTAAAAATATTTGCAAACTCTTGTGGGATCTCTTCTAGCTGCGGACAATGAGATATAAAGAGTCTCTCCAAGACAGGAAAATGATATTCGGTAGCCTTCCACTCTGTGAAACAAAGCATATGACATAGTGACAAGAACTTTAATCTAGGAAACCCTCCTTCGGAAGGTTTCCATGTGGTCTTAGGTTTAACTCCGCAGGCATCGTCTTCCAGTTCGAGTATCTCGAGGTTAGGCAACATGCCAACAATGTCCATAGCCTCCCAAGGAAGACATGTCCCGCCTAATGTCAACCTTCTAAGGGTTGGTGGAAAAGTGCTTTTATATTTCAAAAAAGCATCATGTGCTTTTGATCGGTACAGGGAAAAGGCCCTATAATCCATTTTTCCAACTATAATTCTAAGTACCTCAATTAGAGGCAAACAGGAATTACCTATCCACAATTCATGAGCAACTCCGTTCAACACGATTTCCAAGTTCTTCAAGTTAGGCATTAATGCAAAAATTTCCTTTTCACACCATGCAGGGCCAACACCAGTTATAGTATGCAGGTGTTCTAAAACCGCATGCTTCTCTTCACCACTAGGCATAATCGGAGGACATAACCATCCTGAATTCATAAAGCGTAGAGTCCTTAACTGTGGCATCCTCCAAATGTTTAAAGGTATCTTATCTGCCCAATTCTCTCCTATTTCAATGATCAAAATTTGCAACTTTTGAAGGTTGGAAAGAGGGAGAAATTCATGGTCTCTAATGTACAAGGATAGATACCGTAGATGCACCAAATCAAATACTAAAGTTGGAATTTTACCATAAAAGTATAACTTTCTCAAGTCAAATACTCTGACCATTTTGAAATTCTTGAATCCTAAACTTTCTCTCCCCGCATGTCTGCGTGCACCTTGATAGACAATAGTGCGTATTTTCTTTTGATCACAGCGATGAGAGTTTAACCAATAAAAATTGCTAATCGGGCGAACAATCATTAGACAGTCCCGTTTGGATGATCGGGAGACACGCTTGACGCTATTCCGTGGTTTACTATTATAAATAGGTAGGAAGTTCTCACTTCGAGCTTGTCTTAAGCATAACTCATGTAAGAGGTCGTGGATCTTACATGTTTCCACTTCTCCCCAAAAACTATGCTCGCTTACAAGAACTAGATTTCTGTCTATAAGTTCTTGCAAACATTTTTCAGCTATGTTCTCCAAACTTTTATTATCAGCTTGCTTTAAAAATCCCTCTGCAACCCATAGCTCCACTAATCTTCTCACATCAACCTCTTCATCTTCTGGAAAAATTCCAAAATATAGAAAACAAGCTTTTAGGTGTTGAGGTAGATAGTAGTAACTTAACACGAGGATCTTTTCACATTGTCTACCAAGATCTTCATATATTGCTGATTTTACATCATGTGCAACTTGCTCCCATCCATATACTCCATTGTTGCATTTAGATAGAAGCCCAGCAACTATAGTAATGGTCAAGGGCATTCCATGACAATTTTCTGCAACTTTCTTACCAATTTTCACTAATTCTGGAGAGAGCTCTACTTTCTCAAGAAGCTTCGATTGCAATAGTTCCCAACTTTTCTCTGAACTTAGAGAAGACATGTGATGAGGAGGCTTACCTGGAGCATCATAACTGGCCACATTCCCGCACCTTGTGGTAAGTAGGATATGACTTCCTTTGCAATCTGGAAACCATATACTTATATCATCCCAAGCTTTGCTGCTCCATATATCGTCGATGACAACTAGGTACCTGCGTTTCCACAGCCTCTGTTTCAATTTGCCTGCTAGCTCACCATCATCCCTTGCTTCACGGCGTACTTCTTCTGTTGATGGAATACAATGAAGAAGCTGCAGCAACATCTTTCTAACACAGTATTCCTTTGACACAGTAACCCATGCTAGAATGTCAAAATGTGATTTAATTTCTGGATCATCATAAATTTTTCTAGCAAAGGTTGTCTTGCCTATGCCCCCCATACCTGTGATTGCCATAGTTTCTCTTTCTTCGGATGAGATTTCATGAGTTTACACTTCATATCCTCCAGTTCATTTTCATGTCCAACCATGTTATTGCCAAGCTGTGGAGAATGTTCTGGTAAATCAAAACTTTGGACAAGTGAACTAGTTGCCTGCAAACCACTCTTCATACTTTCAGTTAATTTTCTGGAATTGGAATCTATGGACTCAGATGCTTTTTGCAACCTCTTGCAAAACTCCTCATAAGCTTCTCTCCTAACCTTTTCATTTTGAGCCTTATAAAAATTTTCCAATACTGATTCAATTCTATATTCTGCGTCATGTGCTGCATCTTTGATCTTGACTTCACAATGTTCAATTGTCTTAAGATCATTGATATTCGTCTCCAAACTTTCCAGAAACGCTTGCAGTGAACTGACTTTTTGGTGAAATGATTGAATCTTTTCTTTTACTTTTTTGTGAAGAGATTCAGTTTGCTCTTCGTGGGGAAGATTTAAACGGCAACTGGATTGCAGTAGCAGTCCAAGAGTTGACATAAGAGAGGTCACAGCAGCATAAGCCATAGCTCTCTATCTCTTTGTTTTTCCGCTGTTACTCTTAGCTTTGAGAGCAAAAGAGATCTGTTTAAAATGATAACCAATTTTAAAAGACTTGACTTCCAAATATAATACTCCACAGATGGGAATGCCCTCCGATGAAGAGTCTCATATTCCCACGTAAGTCTGAATAATGGAGCAGGGCCAGCTCTCTTTAATTTAACTTAAAGAAATAAAATGGTTGTCCTCTTTTACGGTGTCCAATTGCCTGATTTCCTAGATTCCAAAATCCCATCACGGGGTTAATGTGGAAAACCACGTAATCCTTTTAACAATGTCTGACCAACTATATCACCTTTACTTTTCGTTCTTCTAGTTGAACATGTTCTGCTTTTCTTTGAGTTTTTTTCCTTTTTCACAAAAAAATAATTTGATTGTTACAGCTAAAGTTTTAAGCAGGCCACTCAATGCAATTGGGGGCCTAGAGCTACTCGGTGTTCAATACGGGTTCGACTAATCTTGATTCGCGCCGGAAAGTTTCACCTTTTGGTCGTATATATTTATATCATTATGTGACGTGATCTAACAAAAAAGGTGAGAAGGAATAAAAAAGAATGTGTACTTTAAATTATTAATAGTCGTTTGGACGATTCGGTACGTAGTTACTAGTTATGCCTATGCCAGGGTAGTCTAGGTCCACATTATGCCTTGTTGATATCATTGTCCATTTATGTTTGTGTCACGACCCAAAATTTAACCATGGTCGTGATGGCGCCTATCGTGTTACAAGTCAAGCCTATTTCCCAAAATATTACTACTAAATCGATTATAAGAATTTAATAAAACAATACCAACATTTGAATTTCTCATAAACTAAATCAACTCTAAATATAATATAGAAAATACGGAAACAAACCCCAAACATCGGGATGTCACTAAGTCATGAGCATCTAAAACTATGAACTAAGATATATAAGCTGTCTAACTGTCCAAAAGAAGAAATGACAAGAGGAGTAACAAGGTCCTGCGGACGCTAACAGCTATCTTGCAGTCTCCAAAGATAGTCGGCCTGAACTCAACGATCACCGCCTTTTAACACGCCTGGATCTGCACATAAAGTGAAGGGTGTAGTATGAGTACAACCGACTCAGTAGTAACAAAAATAACTAAGGAACTGAGCAGTAGTGACGAGCTAAGCAGAATAATCCAATTGTTATTTCCACAATTAAGTACAAACAAGAGTAGACATGTAATTTCATAAATCAGTAAGACTACAAGGAAAATTAAAAGGTAAATGCAGCAACAACAAAAGTAAATACAACCTCACAGCAATGTCACTTCATCACTCAGCACTCGCACTCAGCGCTCAACGCTCAACACTCTGCGCTCACTGGGGGTGTGTACAGACTCTGGAGGGGCTCCCAAAGCCCAAGCGCTAAACACGGACAACTCACTGCCATCATATCAATACCTGAATTCGCACGGTCAACTCACGTGCTACGCGGACAACTCACACGCTATGATATCAATACCTGGACCCGCACAGTCAACTCACGTGCTACACAGACAACTCAAGCGCTATGGTATTAATATCCTCACAACCAGGCCCTCGGCCTTACTCAATCATGTACCTCACTAGCCTCACCATCATCAACAAATAAGGGAACACATCCCACATCAAGTATCACAACATATTAGCAAATAATATAGACTGAGGTAAACATGTACAATAATTTCTATGACCGAGTGTCACACCCCTTTTATGCCCCAAAACGATAATGTGTGTCATATGGGTTGGGTTAAAGAGTTTTTTCAATTAAAGTGACAAACTTGAGTAAGGATTATTTTACTTACAGAGTTGCCACTTGGGATTGAGTTTTGGGGTGTTCCAAGTCACCTTTTATTTGAATCCCTATTCAAAGGAAGGTTTGACTCTATTATTATTGGTCTGCGAAAATAAAGTCCGGGTAAGGAATTCTGTTGACTGGGGAGGAGGTGTAAGGCATTCCCCGAGTCCCGTGGTTCTAGCACGGTCGTTTTATTGACTACAATTTGGCTTGAATTAATTTTGGATAAATTATGATTTATTGGTTTTCATGTTTTATCTATCCACTTTTAATTATTCAAATATGGAATTATTTTTGAAACGAATCACGTGTGTGTATCCGTTTTTTTATTGTGCCAAAATCATACCACGCGTACGTGTACACAATTAATAGCATTTTATTATATTAAGATTATTTTGGCCAAAGTTGCGCAAACACGTACTTCGATTTTAATTTTGAAAATTACAATTATATCACGCGAACGTATACATAATCGCGATAAACTAATTAAAAGCGCGCCTAAAGCAACTATAACGATATTCATTATTCTTCCTAAACTTTGAGATTATTGTGAGGCCATGACTTATAAATCAAATATTATTGTGGGAGAGATGGTATGTGATTGTGATATTATTGGGTTGGACAAAGTCTATTTTGGACCATACTACTTTAAATCATAACTTAAATGTAAAGTCCAACAATTCCCAATTTTAGAATCACTTCTCCATGGCCTACAAATCTTTATCTATCGCCCAATTCTAGTTTCAATCCATTTAGAAACTGAATCATGCTAAATTCCATACTCACAATCATAACTTACTCATACTAGGAGACAAAATTAAAGCAACCAACTTCTCATACTAAACTCAAGCAAGAAACGAGAATATGACGTTTACTAACACAAAAATATTTACTGTATTGAAACAATTTAGCTAGATTCAAAACGCTACAAAAATCATGTCGCGCAAACAACCTTCCAACGCATTAGGCAGCCAAACGACACAGATAAAATAAAACAAGCGAGCAATTCAAGATCAGTATGCCCAAGCAGAAATCAGTAACTTGCAATTAAAGCAAGTATTATAAAAATTTGAAATCATTAAAAAGAGACTAGATAAGGCTAAAAATGAACCTCAAAGTCTTCCAATATATTTGATAAGGGAACTTGTGCAGCAAATCGCCTATTAAGTAAATGGAATGTGAAACCAACGCCGTCGACCTCGAATGGAACCTCACCGGTAACCTCAAAGCTCGACCGAAACTTTTAGAGAAGTGGCTGGTTTTGAGCTAGAGTTTGGTGTATGTTTTACTGGTTTTTGGGCCTGCTTTGAGACTATTTCAAGATGGTTTTAAGAGCTGGTGTATGGAGGGGTTTAGAGAGGGTTAAGCTGCTGCGTTTTGGAAGTTTCATGTGGCTTTTTGGGTTGGTTCGGGGTCAGTTTGCAGCTCGTTTTTGGAGCGTGTTTTGAGGTCGTTTTGGGATGAATTTTGAGCTCCGATTTGGCTAATCCTTGTTGAGTTTTGGGGTGTTTTAATGGCTGAAGTTTCAGCTGGTTTTCATGGTTATTGAGTGAGGAAGATGAAGTTGTTTTGAGGTTGTTTTTGAGCAAGAAGATGGACAGCAGCTGCTGCGTTTTTTTTCTTTTCCAAGCAGCTGCCTTTTTCTTTCCTAATGCTGCTGCGCCACTTCCTCTCTTTTTGGGCTCTAGGGTTCCTCCTAGGGGATGTTCTGTCCGTCTCTTCCCAGAAGAAAGGAATTGGGGGTTGCTTTTAATGGGTAGGGAGAGTGGTATGGAGTTTGTGAGTGGGGGACAAGCATGTGGGACAAGGAAAAGTGGAGAGGGGACAAAGTGTGGGGGTACAAGCATGAGGACAAGCATGGGGGACAAGAGAAAATGGAGTGGGGACAAAGTGTGGGGACACGCGTGGGAAGATGGGAGCGGGAAATATTCAAGCACGGTAAAAAATTAGGTGCTCACAGTATGCCCTTCTTTGCTTGGAAACATTAAAAGTTTTCAGGCAAAGATAAAGTGAGCTGTGTGACTAAGTTTTTGACCATATCGTTATTCAAAAGAGGAAGGAAATAAAAGAAAAAGGTGCAACCGAGTCCTGGTTTTGGACAGCCTACATATCCCGGGTTATAAGGGAATCAGGTCGCATGTAGTTCAAGAAGAATGATGGAGTGATGAGTTCGAAAGTCGAGCTAGGTTCCGTCGAGGCTCCGGTCCGTGGCCCTGTTATTACATCAAAATCTAAAGGAACTAAACAAGCCTATCAGCTATAAGTTACAAGATTCCTATTTATAAGTCTTCTGAACCTCGATCTTGAGTCTTGACTGGTTGTTCATGCAGACTCTGATCTGAACCTTGATGTTTGCTAGCTGTAGGTGCTAGTTCATTCTTCTACGGTTTCTTCTGAGCAAAACGGGAAATGTGAAGCTCGTAACTTCAGTCATGTTTTGAGCAGTCCATATCATTTCCATCTGCTTCTGCATTTGGATTCACTTTTTTTTTCTTTTCTTTATTTTGGATTTAAACTTCTTCTTTTGTTCATCTCGAACCTTGTGCCTCGAGGTAAAACCTGCTCAGACATCACAACAAACAAACGAACGCCCCAGTTTTCACTAGAAAATTTTCGTGAGTTATTGTAACAAAATTCTAAACTACTTCTTTATTGAAAGCAAATAAAATAAAATAAAATAAAAAATAATAATAAAAAAAAACAGTAATGGTGTACCCTGAAAATGTCATGATAATTTTGGTTTTTTATTGTCCCAAAAGAATGTCTCAACTAAGGATTTGTGTACCTTATGTTGGGAAAATGTGGTCAGAGAATGGGATACCCTATATTGGCAATGATACCAGGGAGTGGTGTATCCTGCATTTAAAATTAAATCAACTAGGGAGTGGTGTACCCTATGTTGGAGAACACAGCTAGGGATTGGTGTACCCTATACTGGTAAGGAGATCAGGGATTGGTGTACCCTATGCTGGTAAGGAAATATAATCAGGGGATTGGTGTATCCTGTATTACTGAGAAGAAAATGTAAACAGAGGTTGGAACCCTATATTACTGAAAAGGAAATGCAACCAGATGTTGGTGCCCTGTATTACTGAAAAGGAAATGTAACCAGGGGTTGGCGCCCTGTATTATTGAAAAGGTAATGTAACCAGGGGTTGGCGCCCTGTATTACTGAAAAAGAAATGTAACTAGGGGTTGGCGCCCTGTATTACTGAAAAGGAAAATGTAACTAGGGGTTGGCGCCCTGTATTACTGAAAAGGAAAATGTAACCAGAGGTTGGCGCCCTATATTACTGAAAAGGAAATGTAACCAGGGGTTGGCGCCCTGTATTACTGAGAAAGAAATGTAACCAGGGGTTGGTGCCCTGTATTACTGGAAAAGAAATGTAACCAGGGGATAGCGCCCTGTATTACTGAAAAGGAAACGTAACCAGGGGTTTGCGCCCTGTGTTACTGAAAAGGAAATGTAACCAGGGGTTGGCACCCTGTATTACTAAAAAAGAAATGTAACCAGGGGTTGGCGCCCTGTATTACTGAAAAGGAAATGTAACTAGGGGTTGGCGCCCTGTATTACTGAAAAGGAAAATGTAACTAGGGGTTAGCGCCCTATATTATTGAAAAGGAAATGTAACCAGGGGTTGGCACCCTGTATTACTGGAAAAGGAAATATAACCAGGGGTTGGCACCCTGTATTACTGAAAAAATGCTGAATCCCCGGGGCGAAAAGGGTCTACCTGGGTTAAACTACGAAAAGAAAACCTGGGCGAAGAGTACTTCTACTCGGAATATGATCTGTATCCCCCTAGGCGAAAAGTTTCTACCCGGGTTAAATTACGTAAAATAACATGAGCGAAGAGTACTTCTACCCGGAACTATGAGCTGGATCCCCGTAGACGAAAAAGGTTCTACTTTGGTTAAGCTACGTAAAACAACCTGAGCGAAGAGCACTTCTACCCGGAACTATGAGTTGGATCCCCCTAGGTAAAAATATTCTACCTGGGTTAAGCTACGTAAAACAGCTTGAGCAAAGAGTACTTCTACCCGGAACTGTAAGCTGGATCCCCCTAGGCGAAAAGGTTCTACCTGGGTTAAGCTACATAAAACATCCTGAGCGAAGAGTACTTATACCCAGAACTGTGAGCTGGATCCCTCTAGGCGAAAAGGTTCTTCCTAGGTTAAGCTACATAAAACATCCTAAGCGAAGAGTACTTCTACCCGGAACTGTGAGCTGGATCCCCCTAGGCGAAAAAGTTCTACCTGGGTTAAGTTACGTAAAACAACTTGAGCGAAGAGTACTTCTACCCGGAACTATGAGTTGGATCCCCCTAAGCGAAAATGTTCTACTTGAGTTAAGCTACGAAAGACAAGCCTGGGCGAAGAGTACTTCTACCCGGAACTATGAGCTGGATCCCCCTAGGCGAAAAAGCTCTACCTGGGTTAAGATATGAAAAACAACATGGGCGAAGAGTACTTCTACCCGGAAATATGAGGTGGATCCCCCTAAGCGAAAAGGTTCTACCTGCGTTAAGCTACATAAAACATCCTGAGCGAAAAGTACTTCTACCCGGAACTATGAGCTGCATCCCCCTAGGCGAAAAGGTTCTACCTGGGTTAAACTACGTAAAACAACCTGAGCGAAGAGTACTTCTACCCGGAACCATGAGCTGGATCCCCCTAGGCGAAAAAGTTCTACCTGGGTTAAGCCACGTAAAACACCCTGAGCGAAGAGTACTTCTACCCGGAACTATGAGCTGGATCCCCCTAGGCGAAAAGGTTCTACCTGGGTTAAGCTATAAAAATCAAACCTGAGCGAAGAGTACTTCTACTCGAACCTGATCGAAGAGTACTTCTACCCGGAAACTATGAGCTGGATCCCCCTAGGCGAAAAGGTTCTACCTGGGTTAAGCTACATAAAACAACCTGAGTGAAGAGTACTTCTACCCGGAATCATGAGCTGGATCCCCCTAGGCGAAAAAGTTCTACCTGGGTTAAGCTACGTAAAACACCCTGAGCGAAGAGTACTTCTACCCGGAACTATGAGTTGGATCCCCCTAGGCGAAAATGTTCTACCTGGGTTAAGCTACGAAAGACAAGCCTGGGCGAAGGGTACTTCTACCCGAAACTATGAACTGGATCCCCCTAGGCGAAAAAGCTCTACTTGGGTTAATCTACGAAAAACAACCTGGGCGAAGAGTATTTCTACTCGGAAATATGAGGTGGATCCCCCTAAGCGAAAAGGTTCTACCTGGGTTAAGCTACGTAAAATATCCTGAGCGAAAAGTACTTCTACCCGGAACTATGAGCTGCATCCCCCTAGGCGAAAAGGTTCTACCTACGTTAAGCTACATAAAACATCCTGAGCGAAAAGTACTTCTACCCGGAACTATGAGCTGGATCCCCCTAGGCGAAAGGGTTCTACCTGGGTTAAGCTACGTAAAACAACTTGAGCGAGGAGTACTTCTATCCGGAACTATGAGCTGGATCCCCTTAGGCGACAAGGTTCTACCTGGGTTAAGCTACGTAAAATAAGCCTAGGCGAAGAGTACTTCTACCTGAAAATATGAGCTGGATCCCCCTAGGCGAAAAGGTTCTACCTGGGTTAAGCTACGAAAATGAGAGGTATGGACAGTAGTGATGCATGCTGAAAATAAAATAAAATGGAGATTTTGAGGGACTTACCTTTGGTGACATTCGTTCTTTAGGAATCGCCATTCTGCACTGCTTTGTTCCTGCTGCAAACAAAGAAATATTGTGAGTTTTAAAAAGTGGTGGTCGGTTTGTGGCCTTGATGTCTTTGGAAACTTGGCTTTGTGCCCATCTTCTTTTGATGATGATTTCAACCTGCCACTAGATGTTTCGTGAATACCACTTGCATTTCTGGCCCCGGAGAGCCTTTGACTTTTCAAACTTTTACATGACGGTTGGTCGCGTGGGACTTAACCTTTTCAACTTTATTTTTTCTTTGTGGCATCTCACTTTCGACTTCTTTCCTCCACAACTTTCAATTTCAGAGCATTGGGGAACCTTTGGCTTTTCAAACTTTGCCAAAACGGTTAGCCACTTGGGACTTAACCTATTCAACTTTATTTTGCCTTGTAGGCACTTTCAATTTGAATTTCTCCTTTCGAGAGTTTTTGATTTCAAAGCATCAGCCACCATGGCCAGTTGGGGTTGACTTGATGCCCCTGCCAAGGCTAGGTGCCTCTTGAATATTAGCTTGTATCAAACGAAAGCCCTGTAAATCAGTCTTGCTATCCCTTCTTTGCCTTAGTTTTGGAACAGAGTTAGACCGAAAGGGATTCAAAGAAAAACAAACAATGGAATGGACAATGAATTTAGACAAGAGGTATCCCTTTCGGGGGAATGAAAGGACTTATCTGGAGTACATGCGGACTTCAATGAACATGACATGCCTTTTGGACTGGATGCCTGATCTGTGTAAACCGTCCGACACTTAGAAATTCATCACAACTTTTGCCTCGAAACCGAGAAACCTTGCCCAGGACTGTCAATACCAATGGCTGCGAAGATCCTCTTTTCGACCAGTAGTGCCCTTTGCGGGTTTTCACCAGCTAATCTCTCTCATTTATCTTCTCACCATCGCCTTATAGTGCCCTTTGCGGGTTTTCACTAACAAGACTCTCATTTTCATTTGCTCTGCTCGTCATCGCCCTATGGTGCCCATGAGGGTTTTCACCAATAAGACTCTCTCATTTTATTTCTCTCATTTTGGTGGCATCTGATCCAAGTGATTGTATCCTCCAATTCTTAAACATTCTCGTTGATTGATCGGAAGGAGTTGAAAAGGATTTGGGTAAAAAGGATTTGGATTGAATTACAACTTTAGAACCTTTCAGGCGAGACCATCGCCGAACCATTGTAATATTTTCCCCAGTTTCAACTTTTGGGGGAATGTGAATTTTTATTTTGGTATGACTGAACCCCAAAGAGAAGCTGCCTACGTATCCTTTCGGAATCAAGTCAAACGTAGTTCAATTAACATGAACTTGTTTGATTTTTTTAATTTTATTTTTTTCATTTTTTTTTCATTTTCTTTTCTCTTTTTTTCCCCATAAAACTTCGAGGATCCAAAGAGGGTAATCAAAGAAAAGTAACCGGCTCAAAAGGGTTTGCAAAGGGTTGATAGTGTTTGGGTAGCGAGAATGAAAGCTTTCGTCATCCCAATCAAAGAACATTAAAGATACGTAAAAGGGTCAAACATAATACCTTTTGACCGTGTCTGTATAGACAGTTGTCTCGGAGACATTTCCTTCGAACTTTCTAGGCCGCACTTTCTTGTTGTAGGCACGGGCCATTCTTTGTTGGTACAACTGCCCGTGGCAAACTGCGGCCATACGTTTTTCATCAATCATAGTCAATTGTTCCAAACCGGTTCTTGACCCAATCTTTATCCTCAATCTCGGCTTCGACAATGATCCAAAGAGAGGGAATTTCAATTTCTTCCGATTTCATTTGGATCTTGGCTTAGGCCTAATGTTCTACTTCTTTGCTTATATTCTCACAAGCCTTATCTTCAACACATTCTGCTTCTTGATTCATTATTTTGAGGTCTGACGGCGTTTTAGGATATGGGCATGAAGTCCGCAAGTATGTCATGTTATTAAAATCTGCATTAACAGAACTGAAAAGAGAATAAGAAAGGTGATAAGATAAAGAAAAGAGACATTCCTAGACAATGAAATATTAATTTCATTTTATTTAATTGATTTTTTTTTTGAATTTGATTTTTTTTTTGAATTTTAAAGATAGAAAGGTTTACATCGGAAAGTAAGACAATAAAGTAAAACATCCGAATTACACCCTGAAATAATCCGGACGCAGAAAAGATAGCAAGACTGGCTACCGAGACTCCCGTCTGATGGGGGACTTTTAGGCTTGGCGACCATTTTTTTTTCTTCTGTCTCGGCAATGGCTGCAATGGCCTTCAGTGCTAGATCAAATTCCTCATCTTCGCAGATCATTCTGACTACTGGCCCATTGGTGTGAGTAGGCAGAGAATTGTTCATCATATTAGGGCCTTTTTCATCCCTAAGCACTACTGTCTTGACCTCGATAAGGTCTTTCATTGCTCTCTTAAGAGTCCAACAGTCTTCCGTATCATGTCACACTGCTCTAGAGTGGTATTCACATCTAGTATTAGTCCGGTGCGATGGGGACTCGGGGTTTGGCCAGTTCAGGGCTATTGGCTACAGTATACCTAGCCCGATTAGCTTTTGAAACAAATTTGAATATGATTCACCAATAGGGGTGAACTGATTTCTTCTGAGGGGCTCTCTTGGGCGAGGATTGTATTGGGGAACATTTGGTTGGGGATTATCTGAAGTTTGGTAGGGATGGGCATTTATGGGATATGGAGCTCTGTTTTGTGTATAATGCTCTAGCCGCGTGTAAGGTTGCATGTTCATCACCGCATAGGGAGGCGATGCCACGACATAAGCATCATAATGGGGATAATAGTGTTGTGGGACCGTAGGAAGCATATATGATTGGTTGAATGACCTGCGGGCTCCCCTCGAGCTCGAAGCCATCATGGCTCCCTCTTCCCTCCTTCTGTGAACCATTTTGAACGGTCTGTGATGTGGCCTTAAAAGCAGCATGACTCAAGATTCGGCCCGTTTTTAAATCATTTTCGACCATCTCCCCAATTTTGGTAGCCTCGGTGAACGGATTACCCATAATGGACATCATGTTCTGGAAGTAGCCCGCCTTTTGGACCTGTAGGAAGACCATAACCATTTCTGCTTCGTCCATTGGAGGCTTTTCCATGGTGGCTTGCTCGCGCCATTTGACGGCATATTTACGGAAACTTTCTGCTGTTTTCTTTGTCAAACTAGACACAGTGTTCTATTTTTGGATTTTTCACTCTAGCTTTCTTTCTTTCTTTTTTTTTTTGTTTTCTTTGTTATTTTTGTCACTCTTTTCTTTCTTTTTCTTTCTTCTCTTTTTTTTCACTCAGTTTATTTGATGTAAATGATCGAATCTGATGGGAATTGCCTACGTATCATGACGCCGCATGAATCAGATCTTGCGTAGTTCGGGCAAATCGGGAATAAAGTAAGAAACTAACTTTTTTTTTACGCATATACAAATAATCCCATAAAAGCTGCTAACAAAGAAAAATATTTCGAATTTTTTTTCTTGAAATTTTGTTTTCTTTTGTTGAAAGAAAACTTCTAAAGACAGATTTTGTTTTTTGCTTTTTTTTTTTTGGAATCTTTGAAAGAAATATTTTTTTTAAATAAAAAAAAAAGAAAGAAAGAAAATATTTTGATTTTTTTTTTGTAAATTTAAAAAGACAAAAACTATTTGTTTGGATTTTGATTTTTGTTTTTTTTAATTTTGGGAGAAAGAACTTTTTTTTTTTTTATAAAAAGGAAGAAAATATTTTTGAAATTTTGGATTTGACGTCTCAAAGAAAGACTTCTAAAGAAAAAATTAAAGATTTTTTTTTTTGTATTTTTGAAAATCGGGGGCCAGAACCGATGGGGTTTGCCTACGTATCTCACATCCGGTGAGAATCAGACCCGCGTAGTTCGGTCAAAATCGACTATGTTCTTTTTTTTTATTTATAAAAATTAATCTTTAAAAATCATATGCACTAAACCACATCATTTTTTCTCTCTTCGTTCAACTGATATATGCTAAAGCCAGTCGACATGCAAGCCTCCCAAATAATGCAACAAGTAGCACATAACATGACATAATGGTCTCAACAAAGCCTGTCCTAAAACAGAACTCGACCTCTGTGTCAAGCGCTGCTAAGTCAAATGCACATGATACAAATGAAGCGTAGCCTACTAGGGATATTCATTGCTTGTGGCTTGTTCGTCTAAATTTGTAAATCCTAAAGGAGATGTTATCTAGATCTGGCTTACCCGGGCAGACAACCCGAGCCGAGGAGCGTCAAGCGTCACCAGTAGTAGAACAGCACTAGCTAACTAACGGCTCTCCCGCCTAAGCATGTGTGACTAAATCCTTCATCAGAAGCTGGTAGGCTAACTAGTTTTATCTCAAGACAGAAATTTTGTGATGCTGGTAGGCAAACACAACATAACTAACTATAAGAAGACTCAGAGGGGTGCGAGAGGATACAATTTATATGTATAGTTCAACAATATCAAAACGGAAAAAAGTGGACAAGTAACACATTAGGCCCAAATAAATCACAATATATACAAAAATTAATAAAGCCAAACAAAGTCAATGTACATTCCCCAGCAGAGTCGCCAGAGCTGTCACACCCCTTTTATGCCCCCCAAAACGATAATGTGTGTCATATGGGTTGGGTTAAATAGTTTTTCCAATTAAAGTGACAAACTTGAGTAGGGGTTATTTTACTTACAGAGTTGCCACTTGGGATTGAGTTTTGGGGTGTTCCAAGTCACCTTTTATTTGAATCCCTAGTCAAAGGAAGGTTTGACTCTATTATTATTGGTCTGCGAAAACAAAGTCCGGGTAAGAAATTCTGTTGACCGGGGAGGAGGTGTAAGGCATTCCCTGAGTCCCGTGGTTCTAGCACGGTCGTTTTATTGACTACAACTTGGCTTGAATTAATTTTGGATAAATTGTGATTTATTGATTTTCATGTTTTATCTATCCACTTTTAATTATTCAAATATGGAATTATTTTTTAAACGAATCACGTGTGTGAATCCGTTTTTTTATTGTGCCAAAATCATGCCACGCGTACGTGTACACAATTAATAGCATTTTATTATATTAAGATTATTTTGGCCAAAGTTGCGCGAACACGTACTTCGGTTTTAATTTTGAAAATCACAATTATGTCACGCGAACGTATACATAATCGCGATAAACTAAATAAAAGCGCGCCTAAAGCAACTATAACGATATTCATTATTCTTCCTAAACTTTGAGATTATTGTGAGGCCATGACTTATAAATCAAATATTATTGTGGGAGAGATGGTATGTGATTGTGATATTATTGGGTTGGACAAAGTCTATTTTGGACCATACTACTTTAAATCATAACTTAAGGGTAAAGTCCAACAATTCCCAATTTTAGAATCACTTCTCCATGGCCTACAAATCTTTATCTATAGCCCAATTCTAGTTTCGATCCATTTAGAAACTGAATCATGCTAAATTCCATACTCACAATCATAACTTACTCATACTAGGAGACAAAATTAAAGCAACCAACTTCTCATACTAAACTCAAGCAAGAAACGAGAATATGACGTTTACTAACACAAAAATATTTACTGTATTGAAACAAATTAGCTAGATTCAAAACACTACAAAACTCATGTCGCGCAAACAACCTTCCAACGCATTAGGCAGCCAAACGACACAGATAAAATAAAATAAGTGAGCAATTCAAGATCAGTATGCCCAAGCAGAAATCAGTAACTTGCAATTAAAGCAAGTATTATAAACATTTGAAATCATTAAAAAGAGACTAGATAAGGCTAAAAATAAATCTCAAAGTCTTCCAATATATTTGATAAGGGAACTTGTGTAGCAAATCGCCTATTAAGTAAATGGAATGTGAAACCAACGCCGTCGACCTCGAATGGAACCTCACCGGCAACCTCAAAGCTCGGCCGAAACTTTTAGAGAAGTGGCTGGTTTTGAGCTAGAGTTTGGTGTATTTTTTACTGGTTTTTGGGCTTGCTTTGAGACTATTTCAAGATGGTTTTAAGAGCTGGTGTATGGAGGGGTTTAGAGAGGGTTAAGCTGCTGCGTTTTGGAAGTTTCATGTAGCTTTTTGTGCTGGTTCGGGGTCAGTTTTCAGCTCGTTTTTGGAGCGTGTTTTGAGGTCGTTTTGGGGTGAATTTTGAGCTCCGATTTGGCTAATCCTTACTGAGTTTTGGGATGTTTTAATGGCTGAAGTTTCAGCTGGTTTTCATGGTTATTGAGTGAGGAAGATGAAGTTGTTTTGAGGTTGTTTTTTAGCAAGAAGATGGACAGTAGCTGCTGCGTTTTTTTTTTTTCCAAGCAGCTGCCTTTTTCTTTCCTAATGCTGCTGCGCCACTTCCTCTCTTTTTGGGCTCTAGGGTTCCTCCTAGTGGATGTTCTTGTAACACCCTGGAAAATATTTCTAACAATTTAATATTTTAAAGTACGCCAACGGTATTTGGGAATAACGTGTTAGAGTATTAAAGGAGACCCATGGGATAGAACCAAATTATTTCGAAATGAAACATATATGTTTAAGGTGTGTTGAAACATACTAAGGAGTTTTGTGAATGGAAAGAATTCGTGTGGAATAAGTAGGATACATTAAGTGGAAAGGATGTCTTAATTCGCACAAGATCCTACTTCAAACTTATGCTGTTACCAAAGTATAACAACTTATGAGGTGATCTACCTATAAAATTAAAACCCTTTGAGTCTAGTTTCTAACGCTTCAAACCGTTCGTCATTCGGACATTCCTACAAGAAGTTATGATCAAATTACCAAAGGCTGGCGGAGGAGCCTGCGGATGCGAAGCATCCGAAGCGGCGTCCGAAAGAGAGGCTGGCAGTGAAGTGCTGCCATAGCGTCCAGGTCCGCATCCGAGCTTCAAAGAGGAGTGAAGTGGGGATGCGAAGCATCCAGGGCCGCATCCGAAATCCAGAAATCTGGGCCTATAAATACAAGGTCGGGGAAGGGGGATATTTTAAGTATTTGGGGGTTAGGGTTCTTGAGGTGAAGGGACGATTTTAAGCTCAAATCAAGTCCAATCAACCAAGGTAAGCTGTTAATGATGTTTTGGGTTGATTATTACTCAATATACATGATTTATAACATCATTCTTACATCCAAATATAAGATTTCATCATCAACACAAAAATCACCAAAGTTGTGATTTTTCAAGATTGATCTACTAGAGATAATTCCAATGCTTCAAACTCGTTTAATATGAGTAGTTAGAAGTATTTGAAGCATTTATTGCAAGTTTTAAGGGTTGAAAGATTGGATTATAAAAATCTAGTTCATGGCATGAATAGTACTTTTGAGAAAATAAGGGAGAAGGTGAATGGTAATCTTGGCGATGAAATTTATGAATACATTGAACCTATAGGATTTGTTACTAATATTGGTCTCATTGGATGTTGTTATTGTAGATTGAAGTTGATTAGTGTAGTGCATCGTTGTAGTATCATTAAGGGAAGAATTTGAGGTATGTTGGCTAAACTTTCTCTCTTGGAATTGAATTCCATAATGTTTCCGTAAGATCAAGTATGATTGGCTCAAGATTCCTAACTCTTACATTCTGAGTTATTCCCTATAAATTTGATTATCCCGAATGAGCCTTATGTCGAAATATAGATGTTCCAAGTATGGGTTGTGTATTAATATGTTATGGCTTTGAGTCATGTTTCAATGAAAGATAGTATGCCAAAATGTGTGTGAAATATCAATATTCTTAAGACTCTTAATTGCTCATATGTGTACCTAAAGTCTTGATTGGGAATGTCTTATTATTGATAACCTATAAAGATGGTTGGAAGTGAAATCAGTGAATTGGGGGATATAAAGTGTGACCAACGTGCCAATAGTGAAAGGCATACTTGTGGCCAATGGTGCCGATGTAATGAAATAATGTGAGAAAGATTATGAATGAGCTTTGACTCAACTATTCCAAAATTTACTTCGACAATATAATCGGCTAAAAGTTTATGAACTCAAGTGATGCACATATGTGGCTGTTTTAGCTAATGCTATGCTTTGTAAGTAATTTTCAATGTGCTTTGCATTCTTACATATTAATGAGTGGAAATTGTGTATGATTTTAATTTGTGCTTTGATTGCCAATCACTTTACTCCATTTATTGGAAAGGAATTGATTATGTTTAAAGCCTTCATTACTAATGAACCTAAAGTTATGATTTCTGGAATATTCTACTTGTTGATAATTATGATAATAATCTATGAAAGGGAAGAAATGAAAGTGTGAAATATAAAATACGGCCATTGCACCATGAATAAAGAATCATATGTTTGGCCAAGAGAGCCAATGAAATAATGATGTTGTAAGTGGTTGAAAGTACGGATTAGGTGCTATGTGATGTGAAAGGTTATGAGATATATGTATTTGTACTTTTGTTTCCAATGTGTTATGAAACCCTATGGACGGTCTTTGAAACGCTTAGGTATATGGTGCTATGAAAACCTATGGACGGTCTTTGAAACGCATAGGTATATGGTGTTATGAAACCCTATGGACGGTCTATGAAACGCATAGGTATATCGTGTTATGAAACCCTATGGACGGTCTTTGAAACGCATAGGTATATGGTGTTATGAAACCTTATGGACGGTCTATGAAACACATAGGTATATCATGTTATGAAACCCTATGGACGGTCTATGAAACGCATAGGTATATCGTGTTATGAAACCCTATGGACGGTCTATGAAACGCATAGGTATATCGTGTTATGAAACCCTATGAACGGTCTATGAACGCATAGGTATATTGTGTTATGAAATCCTGTGGACGGTCTATGAAATGCATAGGTACATTGTGCTATGAAATCCATTGTGATATGAAATCCTGTGGACGGTCTATGAAACGCATAGGTGCATTGTGTATAAGAGGTATAGATGTACGGTATGAATAAACACTATGGACGGCCTATGAAACGCATAAGTGTATAATATGATATGTGAATACTATGGATGGTCTATGAGACGCATAAGTGTATAATATGTAATATGATATGTGAACACTATGGATGGTCTATGAGACACATAAGTGTATAATATGATATGTGAACACTAAGGACGGTTTAATGAGACACATTATTAATGCAGACAATAGGTGCCCCCTTTTGTTGTCCTTGTTTGTACAGGTTGTTTCAATTACATTATATTATGTGTTCCACGTATAGATTATATGGGCATTCTATTTTGAAAGAGGATTTCTAGCTATACATACTAGTGCTATTCGACAGTACTAACGTCCCTTTTGCCGGGGGCGCTGCATCTTTAATGGATGCAGGAGGTTTTACAGCAGGTAGCATTGATCAGTGATAGCAGTACACTCTTTTTAGCTGATTTGGTGAGCCCATATCATTTCGAGGTCATGTATCTTTTGTTTCTCATGTACTTTATGATTGAGGTATAGCCGGGGCCTTGTTGCCGACATTTCCATATTACTCTTCAGTTGTACTTAGAGGTTCCGTAGACAGATTGTGGGTAGTATTTGATGTTGGGAATTGGCTTAGAACTGTTGGTATTTGGCAACTTGTTTTTCATTAAATCTTTAAACTCGTACTATTTTGGAAATATTGAATGATGCTGTTAATGGGAATGAAATGGAAACGGTTAATGAAATCTCTTCGGTATTTAATTAACGGAGTACATCTCCTCTTTATTCACAGATGAATTTGGGTAGAATGAAATCTAACATGCTTGCTCAGTCGGGTTCACTCGATTGAGCGCCGGTCGCGCTCCTCGGTTTTGGGGCGTGACAAATTTGGTATCAGAGCCTTAGGTTTTAAAGTGTCCTAGGATGTCTCGGATCCGTGTCTAGTAGAGTCCTTATTATCGGTGTGTTGTCGACCACATCTATAATTAGGATGCTACATGGGCATTTAGGAATAATACTCTTCTTTGATATTCTGAATCGTGCGATGAAACTGGTTGTGAAATTGTTCTTCCTCTAACTCATACGTTGAGGTTCGAGGTAAGTTTAAATGCTCTTTTGGTTTATTCCAAGTAATGTTGTCATGTGACATGACGAATGGGTAAAGGTCTGAATATTAAACAGATGGCACATGTATCATGTCGAATGAATGGTATGGCCATATGAGACAAGTATATATTACCATGAGCATACTTTATATGGGAAGAGTGCTAGAAGTGATTACCCACCTCCAAAGAGGCATTGACGTGATAAATGAGACCTAAGCTTAACTAGTACATGTGAATAGTGTGGGAACCATGTGTATGATTCTAAGATGTAAATTTGTTACATAGGCACGTGATATATGAAAGGCATGGCCTGCTTCTCTCACGGGAGACAAGAAGTTATGAAAGGAGAGTTAAGTGAACCCACAATGAGAAGACCCTAGCACTATGAATATTATAAAAATCCCAAGAATGTGCAAAGTGGTGTTACGCTCCTAAAAGGATATTGACACGAGGGATTTGGATCCCAGGCCCGTGTGGCTGAATAAGAGTAAAGAACTTATGAGGTTAATACCATGGGGACTTAAATCTCCCTAATAGTCAATCATATACAAGAGGACTAGAAATGTGAAACATTCGCCCCAAATGGGGAGGAAAGGACAATGGTGAGGCTACTTAAGTGCAATAAAACGAGAGTAGGGCCATGTAGCTATGATATTTGGATATTTTGTTGAAGACATGTGTTGTCTAGAAAAGTGGTAAGGGATAACGCGATTCTCTGAAAGGATATGCAAATGATAAACCACTAGTACACCAAGAATGTGGAAGGTTAAGCAATGTAAATTCTTCGTATGTAACACTGTACATGACAGGGTCAATGATACTAAAAACTAAGAGTAAGGTTTGTAAAAGGATTTATACTTGTTAGAGAGTCAGGGATAATGGAACCCAAGGAAGTAATATAAATCAAATGAGAAAGGCTTGCGAGTTCATAGAATGAGTTAATCACGGATTTGCGATTTAGCTAAAGTTTCAAGGCTTTAAGGAAGACAGAATGAGTGGGAGAGATAAATGTGATGTTATAATAACCCAAGAGTGCATCTGGGTTTGATGTGGAATCTCTTAAAAATCTTACAAGCAAGGAAGTGTTAAGTGATACACGGATGAACACACTTTCCCACGAATATCCCGACAAGTGTTGAGAGGCAAGCGGGATGAATTCCCAATTAAGGGAAAAAAATCACGTACCATATGGAAGTGTGCATAGCTATTCACTAACCAAGAAGAATGAGGCGAGAAGAATTGGAAAAGAATGAGCAGGATGGTTATCGCAAAATAGTTCGTATCAGAATGGTGGACTCGCCTAGAGCACAAGTGTTAATAGAAGATATACAAGATCAACTGTAATGCAGCCGACTTGAGTGACACTGAATATCAACTAAAAGATATAGAGGGAGTTCATGTCTACATATTACATTGGAAAGTGATACTACTGGTGATGAAGTAGTTATGTGATAAACTCAACAAACCAGGCACAATGACACTACGAGTTCATGGGAGGCAAACACGTGTGTGGCACAATAAGGGTGTGAACTATGAATTAAGGGAAAAATGGGATGTGAGTGAATGCTCTAGTCACAAAGGAAATATAGTACCAACATATTGTCTAGACCAAAGGGGAAATGTTTGAAACAGATTAAGAGAGGATGAACACTTGTTACGAACCAAACATGTTTAACATGATAGCTCTTACGCTGCAATACCAGGAAACACTATTGGTGACTACAATACTGGGAATAAGGTGAATTACTCATCGAGGATGGAATCAGGTGGACTAAGTCCTACACTTATAAGGAAAACAAGAAGGCGTCGTTGAAGAATTTAGGAGGATCTCAAGTTTTAGAAAAGGCCATGTTCGGGCCAATGACTTTTGTTGAAGTAAATATATATTAAGGGTGTTACTTTTCTGGTAATATATTGTTTATGAGGCCACGATTGGTGTTTTTTTTATATTATATGTGTCATTGGATTATGTATATGTTGTTAGGATTGGTTTCTGAGATTCTCTGGCAGGTGGACAGGCCCAGTTACAGGGAAAACTCTGTCGAAATTATTACGAATTTGTGAAGATAGCCAAATTTTTAGGGCCATAGGTAAGTTAAAGTTTTGGAAAAGAAGTATGAGATCGATGTAGTCATGAATTCCTATGTATAATGGTTGGAGGTATAAGGATAACTCTATTCTTAGAAGTGACTTGTGAAACATTCGAGGACGAATGTTCTTAAGTGGGGGAGAATGTAACACCCCGAAAATTATTTCTAACAATTTAATATTTTAAAGTACGCCAACGGTATTTGGGAATGACGTGCTAGAGTATTAAAGGAGACCCATGGGATAGAACCAAATTATTTCGAAATGAAACGTATATGTTTAAGGTGTGTTGAAACATACTAAGGAGTTTTGTGAATGGAAAGAATTCGTGTGGAACAAGTAGGATACATTAAGTGGAAAGGATGTCTCAATTCGCACAAGATCCTACTTCAAACGTATGCTGCTACCAAAGTATAATAACTTATGAGGTGATCTACCTATAAAATTAAAGCCCTTTGAGTCTAGTTTCTAACGCTTTAAACCGTTCATTATTCGGACATTCCTACAAGAAGTTATGATCAAATTACCAAAGGCTGGCAGAGGAGCCTGCGGATGCGAAGCATCCGAAGCGGCGTCCGAAAGAGAGGCTGGCAGTGAAGTGCTGCCATAGCGTCCAGGTCCGCATCCAAGCTTCAAAAAGGAGTGAAGTGGGGATGCGAAGCATCCAGGGCCGCATCCGAAATCCAGAAATCTGGGCCTATAAATACAAGGTCGGGAAAGGGGGATATTTTGAGTATTTGGGGGTTAGGGTTCTTGAGGTAAAGGGACGATTTTGAGCTCAAATCAAGTCCAATCAACCAAGGTAAGCTGTTAATGATGTTTTGGGTTGATTATTACTCAATATACATGATTTATAACATCATTCTTACATCCAAATACAAGATTTCATCATCAAATCCTCAAGAACACAAAAATCACCAAAGTTGTGATTTTTCAAGATTGATCTACTAGGGGTAATTCCAATGCTTCAAACTCGTTTAATATGAGTAGTTAGAAGTATTTGAAGCATTTATTGCAAGTTTTAAGGGTTGAAAGATTGGATTATAAAAATCTAGTTCATGGCATGAATAGTACTTTTAATAAAATAAGGGAGAAGGTGAATGGTAATCTTGGCGATGAAATTTATGAATACATTGAACCTATGGGATTTGTTACTAATATTGGTCTCATTGGATGTTGTTATTGTAGATTGAAGTTGATTAGTGTACTGCATCATTGTAGTATCATTAAGGGAAGAATTTGAGGTATGTTGGCTAAACTTTCTCTCTTGGAATTGAATTCCATAATGTTTCCGTAAGATCAAGTATGATTGGCTCAAGATTCCTAACTCTTACATTCTGAGTTATTCCCTATAAATTTGATTATCCCGAATGAGCCTTATGTCGAAATATAGATGTTCCAAGTATGGGTTGTGTATTAATATATTATGGCTTTGAGTCATGTTTCAATGAAAGATAGTATGCCAAAATATGTGTGAAATCTCAATATTCTTAAGACTCTTAATTGCTCATATGTGTACCTAAAGTCTTGATTGGGAATGTCTTATTATTGATAACCTATAAAGATGGTTGGAAGTGAAATCAGTGAATTGGGGGATATAAAGTGTGACCAACATGCCAATAGTGAAAGGCATACTTGTGGCCAATGGTGCCGATGTAATGAAATAATGTGAGAAAGATTATGAATGAGCTTTGACTCAACTATTCCAAAATTTACTTCGATAATATAATCGGCTAAAAGTTTATGAACTCAAGTGATGCACATATGTGGCTGTTTTAGCTAATGCTATGCTTTGTAAGTAATTTTCAATGTGCTTTGTATTCTTACATATTAATGAGTGGAAATTGTGTATGATTTTAATTTGTGCTTTGATTAACAATCACTTTACTCTATTTATTGGAAAGGAATTGATTATGTTTAAAGCCTTCATTACTAATGAACTTAAAGTTATGATTTCCGGAATATTCCACATGTTGATAATTATGATAATGATCTATGAAAGGGAAGAAATGAAAGTGTGGAATATAAAATACGGCCATTGCGCCATGAATAAAGAATCATATGTTTGGCCAAGAGAGCCAATGAAATAATGATGTTGTAAGTGGTTGAAAGTATGGATTAGGTGCTATGTGATGAGAAAGGTTATGAGATGTACGTATTTGTACTTTTGTTTTCAATGTGTTGTGCTATGAAATCCATTGTGATATGAAATCCTGTGGACGGTCTATGAAACGCATAGGTGCATTGTGTATAAGAGGTATAGATGTACGGTATGAATAAACACTATCGACGGTCTATGAAACGCATAAGTGTATAATATGATATGTGAACATTATGGATGGTCTATGAGGCACATAAGTGTATAATATGATATGTGAACACTAAGGACGGTCTAATGAGACACATTATTAATGCAGACAATAGGTGCCCCTTTTGTTGTCCTTGTTTGTACAGGTTGTTTCAATTACATTATATTATGTGTTCCACGTATAGATTATATGGGCATTCTATTTTGAAAGAGGATTTCTAGCTATACATACTAGTGCTATTCGACAGTACTAACGTCCCTTTTGCCGGGGGCGCTGCATCTTTAATGGATGCAGGAGGTTCTACAGCAGGTGACATTGATCAGTGATAGCAGTACACTCTTTTCAGCTGATTTGGTGAGCCCCACTTCATTTCGGGGTCATGTATCTTTTGTTTCTCATGTACTTTGTGGTTGAGGTATAGCCGGGGCCTTGTTGCCGGCATTTCTATATTACTCTTTAGTTGTACTTAGAGGCTCCGTAGACAGATTGTGGGTGGTATTTGATGTTGGGAATTGGCTTAGAACTATTGGTATTTGGCAACATGTTTTTCATTAAATCTTTAAACTCGTACTATTTTGGAAATATTGAATGATGCTGTTAATGGGAATGAAATGGAAATGGTTAATGAAATCTCTTCGGTATTTGATTAACGGAGTACATCTCCTCTTTATTCACAGATGAATTTGGGTAGAATAAAATCTAACATGCTTGCTCAGTTGGGTTCACTCGTTTGAGCGCCGGTCGCACTCCTCGATTTTGGGGCGTGACAGTTCTGTCCGTCTCTTCCCAGAAGAAAGGAATTGGGGGTTGTTTTTAATGGGTAGGGAGAGTGGTATGGAGTTTGTGAGTGGGGGACAAGCATGAGGGACAAGAAAAAGTGGAGAGGGGACAAAGTGTGGGGGACAAGCATGGGGGACAAGGGAAAGTGGAGAGGGGACAAAGTGTGGGGGGACAAGCATGAGGGCAAACATGGGGTACAAGAGAAATTGGAGTTGGGACAAAGTGTGAGGGACAAAGAGTGGGGACACGCGTGGGAAGATGAGAGCGGGAAATATTCAAGTACGGTAAAAATTAGGTGCTCACAGTGAGTACAAATAATGTGAGCATGAATAAAGCCTATGCATGATCTCTAACATGAAGGCAGACAAGTTCAACAACAAGTAACTACGTAAACACAGATGATAGCCATGAGGCCTCACGGGATGGACCAAGTCTCAATCCCTCGAGGTATATACCCACACGCCCGTCACCTAGCGTGGGTATAACCTCCAAACAGTCACACGATTACAAATTCTTCGGGTTTATACCCTCAAAGTTAGAGTTAAAACTGTTACATACCTTAACAGCGTAAAATCGTACTCCGGAATGCCCTCATCTCTGGACTCGGTCTCCAAAAGCTCCGAATCTAACCAAAAATCAGAATACTACTATCAACATAGTCTAAAGAATCAAATTCCATAATAAAAACTACATAAATATATCAAAAATTCGAAATCGGCCAAAAATCGGCCCCCGAGCCCACGTCTCGAAATCAGTAAAAAAAAATGGCAGAATAATAAACCTCGTCCTTCCCCGAGTCTAACCATATAAAATTCATCAAAATCGGACTCTGTTTGGTCCTTCAAATCCTCACTTAAACTCTCAAAAATTCAAACCCTAACTCCCTCAATTTTACTTTGAAATCATCAATCAAATCCCAAAAACGAAGATGGATTCATGAAATATAACCAAAACTGAGTAGAGAACACTTACCCCAATCCTTATGGTTAAAATCGCCACCAAAATCGTCCAAATCCGAGCTCCCCAACTCAAAATATGACCGAATGAACAAACCCTCGTTTTATATATTTTAT
Source organism: Nicotiana tomentosiformis (assembly GCF_000390325.3). Taxonomy (NCBI): domain Eukaryota; kingdom Viridiplantae; phylum Streptophyta; class Magnoliopsida; order Solanales; family Solanaceae; genus Nicotiana; species Nicotiana tomentosiformis. Next base: position 101,197,434 of record NC_090822.1, on the reverse strand, counting down.
GCCAGCTATTCTGCCTCGTTTCTCATTCCAAACGATCCCGAAACTCGCTTTTTATGCCTCCAATGGATTCCTTGTGAAATTTTAGCCAAGTTAGGCTTTTGAATCACTTAATTTGACCTTATAATGAAGGAGATATGTAGGTTTTAATATTTGCAAATAGTGCAGATTTATTAAATACGAATTCAGTGGCAATTGCGTAATTAATCTGAAAAATCTGGCAACCCAATTGTTTAGTAAAATGACCATAAATTCCTAATACGATGCTCAAATTCGACGATTCTATTTGCTATTGCTCCGTAATTACGATACGGATCTAATGCTTCAATCAAAACAGAAATCGGAGCTCATTTGCTTAATGTGGTACCATTTATGCTGGAAGAAACGACGTCGAAACATAAGAAAAACGAGCACAACGCAACCCAAACCTATCCGAAACTCAGCCGAGCTCCTCGGGACTCCGTACGAACATACTAACAAGTCTCATATCATAACACAGACCAACTCAAGGCCTCAAATCATGCATAACAACATTTAAACGACGAAACGCGCATCAAATCAAACTAAATGAACTTTCGACTTCCAAAAACTCGCGCCGAAACATATCAAATCAACTCGGAATTAACTCAAATTTTGCACACACGTCACAAATGACACTACGAACCTACTCCAACTTTCGTAATTCGATTCTGACCCCGATACCTAATTTTTCACTGCCGACTAAAATCGCCAAATTTTTAACTTTCGCCAATTCAAGCCTAATCCTACCACGGACTTCCAAATTATATTCCGGACACACTCCTAAGTCTAAAATCACTCAACGAAGCTAACCGAATCATAAAAATCCCAATCCGAATTTATTTACTCATAGGTCAACTTCCGGTTGACTTTTTCTAACTTAGCTTTATAACTAAGAGTGTAAGTGTCTCATTTCACTCCAAAACTATTCCGAATTCAAACTACCAATTCAAAATAACTCAACACAGCTTAACAACACACAAATAAGCAGAATTAGGGGAAATGAGGCTATAACTCTCGAAACGACCGACCGGGTCGTTATAGTTTGTGGGTTGCCTGAGAAGAAACAAAAGTGAGGTTGAGTAATAATTTCCTTGAAAGAGTTGAAATTTGAAGAATTTAAGATTTAAAAGATTTCATTTGAACTTCGAAATTTCGAAAAGAATTGAAAAATATTATAATAACTTAAGAAATCTATGTGTAACCGTGTCGTACGTATGTTTCGCGAGCGGGGTAAAAATGAGTATTTAAAGTTTAAATTAAGAAAAGATTATTTGGAAGTTGAAATAATTTTCGGACATGAATTTCGCTTTGAAAAATATTACGAGCTCGTTTGGCCAAGCTGCCAAAAACTGCTTGCTTTGAAAAATGCTCTTTGTCATAAATACTTCTTGAAAAAGTGCTTTTGGAGAATAACAGTTTGTGTTTGACCAGCCTCCACTTTCAACCAAGAGGTTGTGAGTTCGAGTCACCCCAAGAGTAAGGTGGGAGTTCTTGGAGGGAAGGATGCCGAGGGTCTATTAGAAACAGCCTCTCTACCCCAGGGTAAGGGTAAGGTCTGCGTACACACTACCCTCCCCAGACCCCACTAGTGGGATTATACTGGGTTGTTGTTGTTGTTGTTGTTGTAGTTGTTGTATTTGGAAAGTGCTTTTTGCACTATTTGATAAGTAGATTGTGTACGACCAATCTTTCTATAAGTTACTTTTGAGTATCACCTTACGGAAAAGGATAGTATCAAGGTTCGATTTTTATAATTATTGAAAAGAGAAAAATAAATTTAAATATTTATTATAAGAGAATTTAATTATTTTTTCTATTTAATTAATATAAAACAAAAAGTAAAAAGATATACATTAAATGTTTTAATCAATATTACATATAGTTACACCAAAGCAATAATATTGAATATCTGGTATAATTACTTATTTTTTACATGATTTAAATGATCAAAATACATCATTCAGTATAAATTTAAAATCTACTACATAAATAACAATTAATCAAAAATCCACTATGAAATATAAATAAAGTTACTCATACATTATAACATTTCTCAACAATTTCATCTCTAGTTTTATTACTCAATGCCCCATAATAATAGATGACTTGACTGGGAGTTTTAAAGGAATTCATTGGAAATAAAAATAGAAGAAAAGGATGGTAGAAACAAAAAATGAAAAGGAGCTTAAATTAATGAGGGATAGTTTGAAAAATATAAATTTATGATAAGGATATATTTGTGTTGGAAAAAATTATTTTATGCTTGTGCTTCTTGGAAGAAGCTAGAAATTGTAGCTTCTTCCCAAAAGCAGAAAAAGCAAGAGCTTTTCCATCTTGGCCAAACACCTCAAAATTTTTTTAAAATTACTTTTTGCCTTCCAGAAGCTTGGCCAAGCGTGGTGAGTAAATTATTATCTTACTTGAAATACTACTCAAGTCATTTTCTAAACTTTAAATTTTCAGTTTCAAATTGAAGTTGAAATGATGCCAATTTAAGATTGATAAAAAAATAAGTTATACGATTAATGAGAGATATCGTGAAATTTATTAAACATTAATATATTAAAGTAATGGTTTAAAATTGTTAATGATAAAAAATGTAGTCCAATAAATTATATATTATATGATTTTGCGGCCTTCCAAATTTTTGAGGCCCTTTACTTGTTTTAGGCTTAAGCGGGCACTGGGTCTAAGTTCAATTCTATAGTACCCTAAGAAATACATGCGCACAAATTTTAAGTGTTAACACTTCTAGTCGAACACTACCAGTCTATTAGCTTCCTGACTATACTTTTGTAATACTCATACTTGAGTATGCTTTAAACAATATCAAGAACGTACTGAACTGCAAGATGAGAATTGATACAATGTTATATGGGTCAAAAATTATCTCTAATATAATTAAGTCATATTAGCATTAAGAAGACATTCACAGGCTGCCATATGTCACCAATACGATTCCAATGAACGCTTGTCCAAGATCGAAGTGGTTCTAGAAACAATGAAGGTTGAGGTCGAAGAGTCGTCAAAGATCAAGCTAAGGTCGAGGTCGAATATCCTTGACAGAGTTATAACAGCTAATTTCAAGATAAGACACTAAAGAAAATATTCTACTGAATATTCTCTGCATCTGTACTATTAGGGTTTCTAAGAACATGTTCCATATAAATAGAAAGAGACACAATGATAGGGAGATGAGATATGCATTTGTAAAAAACACATTGGCTTTAAAAATTGAATATGGTCCTATTACAAGCATAGAAAAAAAACCTTTTTACTAAGATTCTTGTCTAGCATTTTCACCTGATCCAGAACAACCCCAACGTTCAAAAGTTCATCAATCATTCATCATTGTCAGAGAGAATATCCACAGATTTCACCCTTTTTCGGGTGACACGTTTTTATTTACTCAAATGCCATTTGTGCAATTTATTGCTATTTAATACCATATTCCATCTTTTTGGATCATTAAACACTGTTATTATTGCTTACATTTATTGCCATCCAGACAAATATACAAGTTATTTGTCTTAAAATCGATGACCTTATCTTTAAAATATTATTATTAACTAATAATGACTCAACTTTATTTAAATTTAATTGGTTGAAACAAAATATATATTTTTGGTCAAACAAATATGAGCATAACATGAAAAAAATATTTTTGGTAAGACCGAACACACAACGTGACTTTTTTCACGTCGCGTAATGATGTAAAGTACTTATCACCTAGCAGAGCGTGAGAGTCTTTGCTGAGAAGAAGGGAGTGAAATAATTGATACATATCTTTTTCCACTTATTATTATAAAGTGAAACGAAGAATATTTAAAAGCAAAAGGCGGTTGGTGTGTCTCGGTGGATTATTTAGTATTTATCTTAATAAAAAGGATTTTCTTGTAATTAAAATTAAAAAGTTCTTTGTACACATGTTTTGATTCCAAATTTGTGCTCCAACAACTCTATGGAAGGAGCTTTCTATCATATCTTTACAATTTAAAATATATAGAATTGTAGATCATATCAGTTCGTTTCATTATATAAAGGACTTTGGAATATGAAGATCAGCTCTCTTCTAATTTTTTTAGGTGAATTTGACCATAAATTTTTCTACTATAGAGTTGACCTAATTATCCCCAAATCATTTTCAACTATTAGGAGACTAGATAAAATTGCTACTCATATTTGTTTTTTCTAAAACTAATATAAACAAATTAAATATGGTGTCTAATTACATTAAGATTTTCTTGCAGTTCACGTGTTTTATCCTTTATTCTTTTAGTATTTTATCTTCTTTTTGATATCTTAGTTTAATTCTATTTATTGTGTATTAATTTTGTTGTGAAGTTCTATTTTTTCCTTTATTTTAGGATGAATCTTGTAATTTGAGACTCGCAACGAAATTTATCACGTATGTACAATATCAATTTATGAATGAAAAAGATGCTTTATATTATTGCAAAATTTTGTTGGCTAGTTGGTAAGCTAATCTAAAAAACTTTAAAAACTAATTTGGTTATCTAGTTTGATACTAATAGAAAATCTCATGAGTTTTATATATATATATATATATATATATATATATATATATATATATATATGAAGGTAAATCACATTAAAACATATTATATCCCAACACGGAGCTTATCTACTACATCAACATCAAAAAATAGTCTAGTTCAATATTTATCGTTCTTAAAATATTATATATGCAACGCTGTTGATTTTTTCTAAATCCGGCTTCAATTAAGCATACACATATCGTTGGACCGGAAAGTACAGTTTTTTCTAATCATTATATAATTTGAAAAAAACACATTTTTATACCTTTTGATGTTTGGCGAAGTGGGCATAGTTAGTCCCAGTTTGTCCATTAAAAATAATTCTTTTTTTCAAAAATGCATTTGTCTATGAAATTTTGTAAGTTTTCAAAAAAAAATCGAAAATAAATTTTTCAAAAATAAAAAAGTGATTTTGACCACCTTTTTCAAAATTTTCAGAATTTCTTTTTCCCCCCTCACAAAGTACAACATTTTTACAAATGAAATGCATGTCCAAACATAATTTTAAATTCCAAATACCCTTTTACAACTTAACTCCAAATACTACTTTTTTCCAAAAATTATAATTTTTATGTCCAAACACCTATTTAGTTTTCTTTTCCTATGCAGCGTGCTCGCCTTTTTCTTTTAATTCTTATTATTTTTTTGAATGTTTCATCTTGTTGATTTATTATTAGATTCTATTTGGTTGTGACAAAGTGAGTTACAAAGTTAGTTTTTTTGGCTCACATTTTTCTTTAGTTCTTATTTAATTGAATTCTTCATCTATTAAATCCTGTTGATTCATTCTTAGATTTTATTTGGTTGCTTAAATCATAATTTACTATCTTAATAATCTTGCATTGAAACTGAGAAGAGTTTTATAAATTCAAGGATTTCCAAATAAATAAATAAAATATAGATTCTTATTTTTTGGAACTATTGATAATTTGATGATGATAAATAAAAGAAGATATTAGCAAAAGGAAAGATATTAGTAATGTAATAATACTAAGTAGTAGATAATATAATAAAAAATAAGAAACAGAAAAGTTATTCAATGGCCATATGATTTGCTTCAATTAATATCGTAGAGATTTTATTATTAGGTATATTATATAAAAAAAACTGGATGACAATTGAAATTTTATTACACTAATATGATCTAAAATAATTAAACGAGACAAATCACAATATTTCAAGTATTACTGTGCTTTAAAACAGATCGCGCATCGCGCAGGTACTATACTAGTAGAATATAATTCGGTAACCAATTATAGTGATATCTCACTATTTAGAGATGCTCTCATTCCTAGATTGGACATATTACACCGAATACTACAACAACAACAACAACAACAACAACAACAACAATCCAGTAAAATTTTACTAATGGGGTCTGGGGAGGGTAGTGTGTACGCAGACCTTACCCCTACCCCGAAGGAGTAGAAAGGTTGTTTCCGAAAGACCCTCGACTCAAAAAACTAAAAAGACAAAATGACAAAAAGGAAACAATATTAGTATCACAACAACAATCATAGGATAAATAGGAACACCATGAAATCCAGAAGAAAGATGCAAAGCAAAGGAAGACAATATTAGTAAATATTAGTATCACCACAACAATCATAAGAAAAATAGGAACACCATGAAATCTAGAAGAAAGATGCAAAGCAAAAGCGATAGCTAGTAAATAGGACATGCACTGAAAATCGACATAGTAAGCCACAACATTGCCAATAGCTATCTTAGATAAAAACCCTACATGGCTAGTCCCACAATGGTACGAAGTAAGGCACGACTCAACTACCTCCTAACCTACAACCCTAATACTCGACCTCCATATCTTCATATCAAGTGTCATGTCCTCGAAAATCTGGAGCCTCGCCATATCCTGCCTGATCACCTCTCCCCAATACTTCTTAGGTCTCCCTCTACCTCTTCTCGTGCCATTCACAACCAGCTGCTCATACCTCCGTACCGGAGCATCTGGGCTTCTCCTCTGAACATGTCCGAACCATCTAAGCCTCGCTTCCCGTATCTTGTCATCAATGGGAGCCACAAGCACCTTCTCCCGGATATCATCATTTCTAATCTTATCTATTTTAGTGTGCCCACACATCCACCGCAACATCCTCATTTCTACTACTTTCATCTTATGGATATGTGAGTTCTTAACGGGCCAACACTCAGCTTCATACATCATGGCCGGTCTAACCACCGCTTTATAAAACTTACCTTTGAGTATCGGTGGCACTCTCTTGTCACACAGGACTCCAGATGCTAACCTCAACTTCATCCATCCTACCCCAATACGGTGTGTGACATCCTCATCGATCTCCCCTCCCCCCTGGATAACCGAACCAAGGTACTGGAAGCTGCATCTACTCGGGATGACCTGCGAATCAAGCCTCACATCCACGCTCTCTTCCCCTGGCTCAGCGCTGAACTTACACTCCAGGTATTCCGTCTTCGTCCTTCTCAGCTTGAAACCCTTAGACTCAAGAGCCTATCTCCAAACCTCCAGCCTCTCGTTAACACCGGCTCGCGATTCATCAATCAGAACTATGTCATCGACGAATAGCATGCACCATGGCACATCCCCTTGAATATGGTGTGTTAACGCATCCATCACCAGGGCGAATAAGAACGGACTGAGCGCAGAACCTTAATGTAACCCCATTACAACCGAAAAATGCTCAGAGTCGCCTCCTACTGTCCTAACCCGAGTCTTAACCCCATCATACATGTCCTTAATCGCCATAATGTAGGGAACCGACACACCTTTTGCCTCCAGGCATCTCCAGAGAATTTCTCTAGGAACCTTGTCATACGCTTTCTCTAGGTCAATAAACACCATGTGCAGATCCTTCTTCCTCTCTCTGTATAGTTCCACTAACCTTCTAACAAGGTGTATAGCTTTTGTAGTCGAGCAACCCGGCATGAACCCGAACTGGTTGTCGGATACAGATATTGTCATCCTCACCCTCGCTTCAACCACCCTCTCCCACACTTTCATGGTATGACTCAGTAATTTGATACCCCTATAATTGTTACAACTCTGGATATCACATTTGTTCTTATACAATGGAACCACCGTACTCCACCTTCACTCATCTGGCATCCTCTTCCCCTTAAAAATAATATTAAACAACCTAGTCAATCACTCTAAACCTGCTCTCCCCACACACTTCCAAAATTCCACCGGAATCTCGTCTGGCCCAGTCGCTCTGCCCCTACTCATCTTACGCATAGCTCCCACGACCTCCTCAACCTCGATACGCCTGCAGTACCCAAAGTCACGGTGACTCTCGGAATGCTCCAATTCGCCTAGCACAATATCCCGATCCCCTTCTTCATTCAGAAGTTTATGAAAGTAAGTCTGTCATCTCCTCTTAATCTAGGCATCTTCCATCAATACTCTACCATCTTCGTCCTTGATGCATCTCACTTGTCCAAATCCCGAGCCTTCCTCTCTCTCAACTTGGCCAGCCGGAATAACTTCTTCTCCCCACCTTTTTTTCCCAATTCCTCGTACATACGACCATAAGCCGTAGTCTTAGTCTCTGTGACCGCCAACTTAGCCTCCTTCTTAGCTGCCTTATACCTCTCCATGCACACTCGCCTCTCTTCCTCACCTATGCTCTCCACTAACTTCAGGTACATCGCCTTCTTTGCTTCCACTTTACCTTGGACCACTTCATTCCACCACCAGTCTCCTTTGTGCCCACCAGATACGCCCATCGAGACCCCTAACACCTCTCTCGCAGCCTCCCTAATATAGTCTGTTGTCGCTGACCACATTGTGCTCGCGTCACCACTACTCCTCCAAGCTCCCATAGCCGACAACCGTCCCTCCAACGCTTGGGCTTTATCCTTAGTTAAAGCTCCCCACCTGATTCTCGGTCTTTCTCGAGTAGACCTTTTCCTCCTCTTTAACATATTGCACCGAATAGAAGGCTACAAATGATCATTAACAAAATTAGCATAGGTATTATCCCTAAGTGATTTCTATCTGCGCAGCATTGACAAATATTGTATACCATGCCGTGTGATTTATTTTGTGTCTCTTAAAAGTATTTGGCCCCTCTTTTAAAGATTTTATTATTTGCGGTCCGTCATACCTAATGTGTTAGTACAAAAGTATCTCTTGAATTGAAGGAAGAAGACTGGGGAATGGCCAAGTTTTAATAAATAAAAATGTTGAACTTATTAACAAAAGAAGTTATACTAAATAAGATACACCTCTTTTTTTCTAAATTATACTAAATTAGAATACCTAATGTGTTATATCCAACTATCTCGTGAATTGAAGGAAGAAGACAGGGAAGGGCCAAGTTTAATAAATAATAATGTTGAACTTATTAACAAAAGAAATTATTCTAAATTAGAAAATTTGAACTTTCATTTCTCTTTTGACGGATTCAAAAGTGAATTAAATAAACATCTTTTTCTCTTCACTTCTTTCTTTTCTTTAACAAAGGATACAGTTCAAGTTTTTCAAAATTAACGAGGAAATATCATAGTTTTAGTGTATGCTAGAAGGATGAATATCTTACTCTTGAAGTGACGAACTGAATTTTAGTGGAAATTCTAGTTTATTACTCTCAATTACGTGTTAAAAGAGTCTAGAACCAAGGATGTTTTTGAGAATGTTACACCAACTTATGTACTTGTATTGTACTCTTCATATTTTCTAATGATGCATTCGCAATCACAATTTCTAGAGTAACTAGAATAAAAAGAACTTCTCACAGCATTAGTTACATCAATTAGTCATAACACTCATATCAACATTTTTTTCACCTATAATGGCTATATGGGAATGATTCAACAAAGAACTGGAGTATAATATCCTAGCTTCTTGAATATATGTCCTATATATCGGTACTTTATATAGGGCGTTGCGAGGAATATTTCACTCTCTTGAAGAAGATTTCTAATTGAGCATTTAAGGAAATTTGAAACCGGTAAAGTTGATGTCATGTGATTAGGAGGTTATGAGTTTCAGACGTTGAAACATTTACTTGCAAAAATATAAAGTAAGACTGCATACAATAGATCATTGTGGTCCGACCCTTTTCCCGGACTCCAGATAATGCGCAGCTGACAAAACTGTGGCAGATTCAGCAGTTAAGCTCATTTTGCTTCATTCCTTGCATTCTGAACTTAGCACTGTTTCGTGTCAATAAAATCCCAAGGTTGAAATGGAATTAGAACCCGCTTTAATTTCAACTTTATGTTTCGTTCCATTGTACTTGATGGACCAAGAGGAGAATCCAATTTTTAGGTTTTTAGCTTGAACCAATTATAATCTTAAAGTTATAGTTCAATTCTATTATTTATTGTAATTCTAATAAATTTTTACACATAAATTTATATTCTGTGTCGAAAGTTATGAGTTCAATTGTATTTATATGTTGATGGATAATTAAGATTGAAGCAAAACATGTGGTCCAATCCACAATTTTACCTTTCAACACCGGTTTTCCAACAAACTTGGTGCTACCTACATTCGTGGTGTATCAAATTTTTTATAACAATGGTATTGGCACCAATTTGTATACACTTAAACTATTTTACCAGATATTTGATATTGGTTTAATTTCGCTGATGGTCATTGAACTATCTTCCAATTTCACTAAAGTCATTTAACTATTTTTTGCCACTTAAAAGTAACTAAACTTTATCATTGTCACTTAAAAATTATTTTGCCTCAAACCCGTACCATAAATATGACATGGCATAAAATTTAATAAGAAAAATCCAATAAATGCCACATAAGCTTAAATGGGTCATATCCACTTTAAATCCATGTCCCCCCTAATATGATTTGATCCAAAACTAAAATGGGTTTAATAAAAAAAAATATTAAATTTCACATTAGTTTAAAATGATTATCCTATACTACAAAGTTTTTGCCATTTTTGTTACATAATGCACATTCATAATTATTCTATACTAAAATAATCTATGCTAGAAAATTCTTATTTTGAAATTAACTCGGATAGGGCATACAAACAAAATAAAAATTTTCTAGCATAAATTATTTTAGCGTGGAATAATTATGAATGTGCACTATGTAACAAAAAAGGCAAAAACTTTGTAGTATAGGATAATTATTTTAAACTAATATGGAATTTAATATTTTTTTTATTAAATCCATTTGAGTTTTGGATCTAAAGTGGATATGATCCACTTAAGCTTATGTGACATTTATTTTTGAATTTTTCTTATTAAATTTTATGCCATATCATATTTATGATAGATGTTTGATATAAAATAATTTTTAATTGACAATAATAAGGTTTAGTTACACAAAAAATAGTTAAATGACTTTAGTGAAATTGGAACATCAATGACTATCGGTGAAATTAACCCATTTGCTATTTCTGGCCAGCACATATAGTGACTCTCCCCACAAGCTTAATGAAAAGAAACTAATCACACTTCAAATCTTCAATTACTTAGCTGAAGAAAAGAAAGTCCAATTTTCAAAAGAGCAAACCAGTTATTTTCTTAAGTAGATTGCATATAGCTTTATATAATTTAACCACGTGGGACGAGAAACAAAATACAATGAACTGACCGGGGAACCGCCGGGTGGCCGGTTCAGGCGTCACCTAACGAAGACCTCCAAAGCCGACTTATTTTCCTGGTCAATAACATCAAGAAAAATCGGGTCGACAGTCACGTGACTATCCACGTGCACACGGAACTTATGGTCCCACCACATCACCTTAGCAAATCCTTCTATATCCACCGTAGCATCCAGCACCATCTCCCGCTTCGCCACGTCGGACACGAATTCCTTGCCGTGATGAGCCAGTTGAACGCCGCTCAGCCGCGCGGGTAGCCGGAGGACCTGGCAGGAACGCGGCGGCTGCGAGCCGGCTTTGACCCGAGCAGAACCGAGGTGGTCGCCGGAATAGAAAATCGACATTTCTGTAGACGAGTAAGTAATTGAAGTGACGTTAGGGTTTGTGACGTGGACGGTGAGGATGAGTTCAGCGTCTAGTACTGGGAAATTGAGCTTGAAGGAAGTGAGGTCAATGGAGATGAGGTGGAAATCTGGGTCCCGTGGCTTCGACGACAGTGCCGCCACTGCCACGCCGGCAGCAGCGGCGCCGACGAGGGCGGAAGTCCAACTCCATCCGCCTCTTCTTCTACTTCCTTCTTTGCTCATCGGTCTGAATGATTTTGAATTTGATTGGGACAGAAGAGAAAAGCAGTTGAAAAGGAAATGGACTGGGGATTATGAAATTACGTTTATGTCCCTGGTTGTGGTCCAATGGGGCAGAAAAGTTAGGAAGCCTGTCTGAATTTGGTAAATTCGATTCTTCCCATGCTTTCTGCCTGTTTTAAATGATTGTAATTTGTAATATTGTGTAGATAGTTTGTTTAATTTCATTAACACAGTATAGGTTGATAAACACTGAATTACCGTATGGAAATCGAAAAATTTGGTAATTAATTTAAAATTTAAAATAAAATTGATATTAGGTATGATATTTGATATTTTAAAATGAAATACTGAAATATCGATACCGTATCAAAATATATATTATATTATACAATACACATTTTATTAATTATAACTTAAATATAAGAAATCTAAAATTTTACTTTCCTTTATTCTCTAAGTTCATCAATTAACTCTAAGCAAGTAACAATATATTTCTCTAAATTTTCTCTCTCTAGGTTGGTATTTATTGGTTTTGGACAAAATTTTTGTCAACAAATATTTTTAGTTTTGTACTTTTGAGTACTTTAATTAAGAATATTACCGTCTATGACTCTATACACTAGTTAGTATTCAAAACCGAAACCGAAAAGAGAAAAACTGAACCATACCGAATTTCATTAGGTACGGTATTGATATAGCATTTTACGAAACCGAATACCGAACCGAAATATCTAAATACCGTACAGTACCGACCGATGAACATCTTTACCTCATAGGATATAAATAGCTACTTATACACCCTTATATTTTCCTGTAATTGTATTACTTTGCCAATAATTGTCCATTATGTGTCAACTTGAATGCCCGCTACCAGGGGTGGATACAGTTTGGGCAAATCCGAAATCTGAATTATATGAATTTTTGGTTTGGATTTTCGCATTATGGATTGAATTTCAAATTTAAATTTTAAATTTTAAATTTTTGGATATTGGATTAGGTACTTCAGATTTTTGGATATTCGAAAATTTATTTTTTTTATATTTTATATTTAGTCCATTATTCATATGTCAATAGTAACAAGTCCACTATCCTATCCATTAGACATAATCTCATATATTCAATACTAATTGCTAATTACTATCATAATACTTTTTATTTGGATATGATTTTACTATTGTTACTTCTTATCGACCTTACCAATACCTTTGTTGTATTTCTTGATTATGATTTCATTACTTGAATACTTTATTTAGATGATTGCGGTGAAAATAAGAAACTTTTAGGCAATTTAACATGAATACTTCATTTGGATGTTCATTATTGTAGAAAGAAGAAATATCTCAACTTATAAGCTTAAAATCGAAAATCCAAAATATCCAAACCGATTGATATGAATCTAAACTTAAAAAATCCGATCCAATCCGAGTTTATTTGGATTGTCATTTCTTAAATCCGAAAATCGAAAATCCAAACCAAAATTTTCATATCTAATTCGAATTGTCCGAACACCCACCCCTACCTACTATTGCTAAATTAAGCGATGTGCTATTGTTTTTTTGACTATTGGACGGTAACTTAAGTTTTAGAATTGTTACTTCAATAAAATTGATTTATTGTAGCCAATATGTCAAGTTCATTTTTCACATAATCCAGATAGAAAAGGTACTTAATTTTCAAATCCCTTCCGTAATTCCATTGCTTCTCAATATTTTGTCTTTTGCTTGTAAAAGAAGTAGTAGTCGTATCACACTAGAACTAGTAGTCGTACTCGTGCGATTAATTTTAAAATATATTAATTAAATTAAATTGTGATCAGACTTGTTTGAACATATTAGGTCGTATTGCTTTAATAAATTTTAATTGTCATCTTATTTGTCAATACGATATACCCAATAATAAAATCTCTATTAAATTAAAGGGACTTATATAGTCATCGAGTAACTTTCTTTTCTATATTTTTTTTTATTTTATTATCAAATGTCTAGTATTATTATATTATTAATAGAAATTTTTATTAGCATATTACTTTATTTAATATTTTTGTCTGCTCGCTTTTTTTTGGGTAATATAATAGAAGATATATATTTTATTACTCTCAATATTTTGTCTTTTGCTTGTAAAATAATACTCTATATACCTTTTATGCTACTAGTCTTAGGGTACGCGCTTTGCGTGTGTACCCTATTTCAGTGAATATATAATTTTAAAAAATAATGTGACTATTATTAAATAAAATATTTGAGTTATTGAACAAAAATTAAAAAATATTAGCTCTTAATAATGAATGTTGATCCAATTTAGCTAGTTCACTAAATAAAAAAATCTTGTCCAACAAAAGTCTGTTATGCCATATTCTGATTTATGAGAACTTTGGGAATATATTATGAAAATTATTATTATTTTGTTACCTAATACTGAAAATAAGTAACAAATTAATACTATAATATAACTAATTTTGCTCAACTTTTTAATTTCTGCCATCACTGGTGCTCTTCTTATGGAAATAAATTTGTGTAACTTAAGAGTTTGGTCAACTTGAAAAATAACTTTACTAACATGAGATTTTGAAAAAGAATTAAATTGGATTCTTTTGTTAATTAATTAATTCAAAGAGTTGATTATTTATTCTTAACATTAAAAGAATAATTTGTTTATTTATTGCATTGGGAATTTTTAATTTTATAATAATAGAAAAAATATAGATAATTTTTTTATCTTCTAATGTAATATTTAAAAAATACATTTAATAATTAAAATATTTTTGAAGTATAAACATCTCACTATCCCTTAAAATTCTAAGTTATTACCTATAAAAAGAATGAATGCCTAAACATATTTCGAAGGGAATTGCCGTAAGAAAATAGAAGGAAAAAAAAACATATTCCTAATTCTCCTAGACTATATTTATTTTGAAATTCTAAATATTAAACTTTCTACTAATTTTAAAAAGAAAGATTTCTTAACCAAAATTTTAGTTATGAATCTTATATATTTCAAATAAGGAAAGATTTAATAAATAATATTTTATTTTATTTGAAAGTTCTACGTATTAGAAAAATATTTAAATTACTATTTTGTCCAGCGTGAACTCCATTTTAAAAGGGTAAAAAAAAGCGAACGACATTTTGCTACGGGCATTCGTGCTTTTAATATAATATAGATTTGCACAATATGCCCCTTTACAATTTTAAAATTAAAAAATGACCTTTTTAGATTTTTTATGAGAAAATGAGAGATCTCTAACGTGTAAAAGTAAATCTTTCATGTGTATAGTCATAAAACTAAAAACAAGTTTGTGTAACTTAAGCCAACATTTTGAGAATTATTTTGAATCTTGTGGCCTTGAGCTACATATAACATATTAAAATATTCTTAAAATGTGGTCATGAATATGTCATGTTGTTTCTTATAAGGAAATATAAGTAATGGTATAATGAACATATTGAAATTTACAACTTATTAAATATTAAAAAATATTATTTTTAAACATACTGAAAACAAAAATACCTAAGACATAAATAAAACGTGGGAGCACTTAATATGGAAGAAATGAATTTATGAAATATAGTGGGGAAACAAGGTGGGACAGATTAGTTATGAGGCACATAAGGCATATTGGACGGCAGAACAAAGCGGGGCAAGGTTTATAGTGAAGGTAGCCTTTTCCTGGCCTATCCTTTCCGTGCCCACTTCTCTCCTTTAATCATTATTCCATCCTTTCCGCAGTCACGGACTATTTTACCCTTTCATTTTGGTCTAAAATAGTGTTCATTTACATAATCTAGAAGGAATTAATTTTATTTTTTTAAATTTTACTATTATTTATACTCTCTTTGTTTATTTTTACTTGTCCAGTATTCTAAATAGATTTTCACTTTTACTTGTCACTTTTAGCATATCAAGAGAAGATAATTTCTTTTTTCCTGTTATACCCACAACATTAATTAGTTATTTCAAATCATTTTCTAAAATCCATTAAAAATATGCATTATGGGTATGATGGTAAATTATGCACTTCATTTATTATTTTTTAAGGAGTGTGCAAAGTCCATAATGGACAAGTAAAAGTGAACGAAGGGAGTATATTTTAATGTGTCAAGGTGACAATTAATTAAAGTTAATTTAGTGAATACATCTTTTTTTCTCTAGAATTTCGTATTTCCTTAACGAATATGCCAAAACTAAAATAATCACGGACACGATGAAGTATCATCCTTCTGCATCAAGACTCTAAAATGGCACATGATATCAAACTCCTCTTTTTGAATAACTTTATATAAGTCACAAGGTATCAAACTCTTATTGCAACGGGAAAGTAAAAGTTTCTATATTTCCGTATTCAAGATGGATATTGTGACTAATTTAATTCCAAAAGTTAGCTCAGGTGAATACTGTTCAAAATTTTATATATAAATAGACATATTTCATTTCCTCGATTGGACTAATGTTGTTTGTATATTATGTCTTTATACCTTTTTTGAAATTAAGAAAATGATCTTTTTAAATCTTTTACGTATAAAAGTAAATCTCTCAATGTTTAAAAAAAAGGTAAGAACATAAAACTAAAAACGAGTTTGTAAAAAGTTACAAAATCAATTGACCCGGAACACTCTAACACCCTTCTCTTGCACATCTAATTAGGTTAGAAATTTAGACCATAAATAACATAACATTGGATAAGGATGAGTTTGGCTTCGATATCACATAAAAATTGAGGTTTTAAGCCTAACTCAACCATAGAAACGAGCTCGTGAGTTGATGAGCTGATGAATATTGCTCAATACCGAAAACATCTTATTCTCTCCAATATGGGACATAAATTAACAGTTATAAGACATTTTGAAGCAGAAGCGGATTAAGGATTTGAACTTTATGAGTTCAGATTCGCAATTCTATCACACCCCATCTAATTTAAAGGATTCAAAATTTATGATTTGTACAAATTTAATAATTTTTTGGGCAAAATTATAGGGTATGAGCAAAAGTTATGAGTTCAACAAAATTTATTTTCCTCTTCAAAGTACAGATAATCCAACCAAAACTAATGGTATCCCATTGCACAATAAAAAGTAGTAATATTAATACATGTCCTTTTCAGCTTCATCACTCATATTAACATGTTTTAATTACAATTTACAAACAGTTTAAAGATACAACGTGTATAATTACAGCATCATAATAAGCATACTGCAGACGATATAAAGCAAGGAAGAAAAAGAAATGCAGTTGAGGGTAGTCCCAGCATTATGCTTGTGACCTCTGTTGATATTGTGATGGTTCATAGCTCCAGCTACGTACACTGGGATCACACCTGCTGTAGCAGTTGAAGGTGACTTTCTTGAACCACCGCCGCGCGATGCTCTTCCTCCCGAGCCGCCACTGTGACCACCACCGTGCCCACCGGCTGCACCACCTCCACGTTTATCGACCGTCACAACTTCGTCTACACGGACTGACAATTTTTCTTCTGTTGAAGGCACATAAGTTTAAGCCACGTGCGGCTCAAAGAATTTTGTGGCCTAAAGCCAAAATAACTTCATATTATAACGAGACACAAAAGAAACCTACGTAATTTTGGTCCAATGGTAAGAATACAAACACGTAACGAGGTTAGGCCCAAATTACGATTTCGGACTCTTCCATGGACAATAGCATGATATTTAAGTAAAAAGGGGCAGAGGGGCGGGCTCATTATCCATCGACTCGAATCTTGTGCCCTGCCCTTGAAAATTTCTTAGCTAAAAAAGACGAGACATAAAAAAACTTGCTTTCTGATGTATGGATCAATCAAATATGACAAAAAGAAATAGCTAATTCAGAGAATCCGAGTTGAAATTAAAGAGTAAAATCGTCAAAATATGAAGAAAAAAAATGTGTACATAAAGAAAAAAATTAGAATTGATGAGAAGGTAAATATACCATTTAATTTAATAAGAGAGAAAATTTGTGATTATTTACTCGCTCAGTCATACAACCTCAATCAAATTTAAAAAATATAAAAATTGAAATCTTTTTTTAATAATAATTGTATAAATTATATGTTATATATAATACTAATATACTAGTAGTATTTTATAGTTTTGGGTCCCTTAATATTTGGGGGGTTTATCTGCCTTACCTTAGAGTCGCCCCTGGTTTAAGCTCCCGTTTGGCCATAGATTTTGGCTTCATTTTTTCAAAAAAAAAAAATTGAAAATGATGTTTGTTTATGAAATATGATCATGTTTTGGGAAAAAAGATTTCAAAAATTTCCAAGTTCCTAAAAACTAGTTTAGGGCAGTTTCTAGGTAATAATTTTTCTGTCACACATAAAACTTCAACTTTTCTTCAAATAAAATGCATGTCCAAACACAACTTCAACTTTTAAAAAATATTTTTCAACACAACTTTAAAAACTCTTTTTTCAAGTTTCAATCAAATCTATGTCCAAACGCTAGCTAAATTACATCTATTAGATAAAATCAAAATTAAAAGCCATGAAGTCTAAAACATATTTCATCTCAGATTGAATATGTCTCGTCCATTCAAATTAGCAGAGTATCAAATTTAGTAGATTTATTTTGGTGGTTAATTGGGCAATTTCAGTTGGCATAATTAATTGATCTAGAAAAATAAATGGCTGTTAAGTAAAGCTAATAAAGTATGAAAATCAGTATATATTCTAGTGGTTGGTAATTTCATTAATTAGCATATATATCAATCTAATAGACAAGAGTTTGGAATTCCCTTTATTTTGTTCTATTGAGAGAGCTATCATTGAATTATATACTTTATGCACAAAGTAGCTATATATATATATATATATATATATATATATATATATATATATATATATATACTTTCTTTTGTATAACTTTTTAATTTTCTTTTCTTCCTTTTATCTCTTTTATATTGTGCTTTCTTCCACCTAGCTCGAAAACCATGTACGTATATAGCAGAATTTTGAAACTAATTACCCATAGAACGTTGTAATATGTTGATTTTTTTTTAATATATATAATATCCTGTTTTGTCAAAAAATAAAAAAAAGTTACCCATTGAACGTTATGTTTTTCCTCCATTTTTTTTCTCACATGAATTTCCTAATCCATTTAGCATCAAATTTTCTTAAACTTTTTAGATGATCAAACTGAAGCAGTAAAATTTATGAAAACAGTGTGAATCTTTTGGAACATGCAGCAGCAACGACAACAATAATAATATACCCATTATTTTCTCACAATATGAGGTTTGAGGAGGGTAATGTGTATGCAGACTCAGGAACGGAGCCACATTGTTGACTATGGATTCAGCCGAACTCAATAGTTTTGGTTCAAATCATGTATTTGTCTTAAAAATATTTCATTAAATATGTACAAATTATTAATTAAAACCTAGTAACTTAAAAAGATTAGTATCCCGAACTCATAAATTTAAAATTCTGGTTCGGCCTCGCAGAACTTATCACTATCTTGTAGAGGTAAAAATATTGTTTCCGCGGCTAAAGAAAAACAATTCTGGAGGTTTGAAAATGAACAACGATAGTGAAACCACCTTCAGATTAGGTACTTCTATAATTCGATCACCTAATTACTAAAATGGACAGATATGAATCTAAAACCATCGTAGTCTAAACTACTCAAGACATAAATTAGGAAAACAAATTAAAATACAGAAACAATTTAACTCGAATGAAAAAAAAGGTAGCTTAGAAACCAACAGTATAAATAAATTTAATTACCTGAAGGAAGGAGAAAGCGAGAGGATAATTTAGCTTGAAGAAGATGGCTGTGGAGGAGGAGTAGAATAGCTATCAGTAATGGCAGTCTCATCCTTGTTTCGCGGTATTACAGCAATAATTTTTGACAGAATTTTAATTTTCTAAGCTCTTAATACTGAAGTAAAGAATAAATATTAGTATAGTTTTCTCAACTTTCCTTTTCTTTTTCAGCTTTTATAGGGTATACTTCACAGTAAAGAAACTCAAATGCTTGCTTATTATCGTGAGTTTCCTTTTGTATGATTTTTGTTGGTCTCTTCATGGTTTGAAGGAGACAAATAGCGAACTTCTTAATTTGGTTCACATGACGTGCGTGTTCTGTTTCTACAAATGGCGATGGCAAAATACATATTTTATCCGTCGATTTTGTCTCCAAATTCTTCTTACACACATGTTAAATACGGTTATAATATAACACATCAAAACTTTTAAAAGTGTCTATTACACACCACTACGATTTTTTGATCACATCTGCTTAAAGATTGTTATTACACGCGCCAATCAACATACGACACATGTCATAAATCGAGAAAAAAAAACAAAAAAATACCAAATTTTGAATTTGTTAATGGTGTTTTTTGAATTTTATCAAAATTAATCACCAAATTTTCAACATGTTTTAAGCAAATTTTAACTCAACAGTAATCACGATTCAAACTAATTTTCTAGGTCATGGAACACCCAAGACCCGATTAAATTTTCAAGCATTTCCAAAAGGTCAATTATGACGATTTTACAATACCCAATAGCTCTTATGTTCTTTTTCTTATTCTTTTTCTTCTTAGTCATGAGGATTCAGGAGACAAAACACGAAGGGTAGACAAAATTAGGATGGGCGTTGGGGTTGGGGAAGAAGACGAAATAGGGGGGGGGGGGGAGGGGAAGAAACACGGGGGTTTGGGGTTGGGGAAGAAGACATGGGTTATGTTTTTTTCTTAATTTGAAAAGGAAAAAGTTAAAAAAGGGCGAAAATAAAGAAAAAATTTAATTTCATGTGAATGTTTTAGCTTTCACGCACCTCAATTATGTGTAATACACGTGTGTGACACATGGCAAAAGATGTGTGTAATAGATACACTATTAAAAGTTTTGGTGTGCGATATTATTCCCGTATTTAACAAGTGTGTAAGAGGGATTTTGGGACAAGGTAAATGAGGAAAGTATGTATTTTGCTATTAGCGAACTTCTTAGTTATTTTTTTAAAATCATGGTGTTTGGACTTGTGCGTTACTGTCTGTGGGGTCCATCCCCATAAATGAAATAAAAGAAAAAGAAAACAAAATAAAGAAGGAAATACCAAATCTAGATTTGGATCAAAAGCAAATCGACAAGTAGGCAACAACAATTTGCAATCAATCTATTTGATTAGTTGGAGTGGGCGGTCACTCTTCCTATAAAAGGAAGGCTTTCAGCTTCTCATTTAACACACCAATCTCAAAGAGAAATATATTTGAGAGCATAAAGAGCAGTGTGAGGTATTTACATGCGGTATAGTCTATGAGGGAAAATAGAGAGTGTGAGTGATATTGTAGTAAGGTGGGAATCTCAAAAGAGGGTTATTTCTTTTGAGTGTGTAGTGGTCCCTAGAGTACTTTACTCGGGACTACGAAGTGTAAAATTTTTCATCATAGTAGATTATTTTTCTCCTCTCAGGCTCATAATTTTTTTCCTTATTTAGAAGAGTTTTCCACGTTAAAATCTTTGTGTTCTTGTTGTTCTTTTTGTTGATTACCGTATCTCGATACTACGTTATTATTTCACTGTTATTACCGTGAATATTATTTCTGTATAAAGACCCGTCCAGTCATTTTGATAGTTGTAGTCCCGTTCCCCCATTTACTGCTCAATTTATACTTTACAGTTGTTATGTGACTTTCCAGAGTAATTGGTTCGGGTCCGGTGAGGTTTTGAAATGAATTGTGACACTTAGTCTCCAAAATAAAAATTTAAGTTGAAAAGGTTGACCGGATGTCGGCTTATGTATAAACGACCACGGGTTTTGATGATTCCAATAGATCCGTATGGTAATTTTGGACTTAGGAGCGTGTCCGAAAAATTATTTGGAAGTCTGCAGCTAAATTAGACTTGAAATGGCTAAAATAGAAATTTAAGTTTGAAAGTTTGATCGGGGAGTTGACTTTTTGATATCGGAGTCGGAATCCAATTCTGAAAATTTTCATAGCTCCATTATGTCATTTATGACTTGTGTGCAAAATTTGAGGTCAATCGGAATTGAATTGATAGGTTTCGGCATCAAATGTAGAAGTTGGAATTCATTAGTTTCGTTAAGCTTGAATTGGGGTGTGATTTTAGCGTTGCTTGATGTGAATTGGTGGATTAAGTTGGAAAAATAATGAAAATCCCAAGTTTAGATTGAAGATTTGAGGGTCGAGTTGATGTCGGAATTTAGTGATTTTGGTATGGTTGGACTCATGGTTGAATGAACATTCATATTTTATAACTTTTGTCGGGTTCTGAGACGTGGATCCCACAGGCAATTTTTGAGTTAAATTTTGAATTTTGTTGAAAAATTAGTATTTTTTCATATGGAATCAATTTCAATAATTTGTATTGATTGAATCAAATTTATTATGATTAGATACAAGGCTTTCGGATGCCAATTCACGAGGCAAAGGCATAACAGAGTAAAGAATTATACGGTTCGAGGTAAGTGACTTGTCTAACCTTGTGTGTGGGAAATTTCCCTTAGGATTAGTATTGATGTGATAATTGTGATGTGTTGAAAGTCGTATACGCGAAGTGACGAGTGTGTACACGGATTAAATATTGAAGGTTATATCTTTAAATTGTGTAGATCACTATTGCATACTAATTAAATTAATTTATCCTGTTATATTCATCATCATTGATCTATTTTTATATATTTTTGAAATTTTTCTGACCTTTTCTTGCTAATTACCTTACTTTTGTGATATATTGTGATATTGATACGCATGCGGTGGTATACGGACTGGGTATTGAAACACATGCGGTGAGATAAGGGTGGCTTGATATGCGTGGCTAGTAGAAAAACTACTAGAAGTCATGCGGTGTGATAAGGGTGGCTAAAACACATATGTTATTTCGAGAAAAATATTTTCTTTAAAATTAAATGTGAAGGCTCCTGCTGTGATATAAAGAAATGAGATATTGTGAATTTATTTATGATTTAGGACTACGAGGCGGTACCTCGGGAGTGCCCTTGTTGATATTTCTTTATGGTTGTATTTACCTTTGGTTATTTTGTATTTTTCTTAAAGTTGTAAATTTCTGTTTTCCTTCCGAGAGGTGTTAATTGCCCTTGTTATATGTAGTTAAATTATGACATACTATTTGATTCATTCCCATTGTCATTATTATTATTATTATTATATTATTAAACTTTTCACCCTGTCTTTTTATTATTTTCAGTAAGACTTGACCTGACCTCGTCACTACTCTACCGAGGTTTGGCTTGACACTTACTGGGTATCGCTATGGTGTACTCATACTACACTTTTGTACATTTTTTGTGCAGATCCAGGTACTTCCTATCAGACCAGGTATCAGTGAACTAGCTGCACGCGGAGACTTCAAGGTATATCTGTCAGCGTCCGTAGACCTTGGAGTCCCCTTCTATCCTTATTGTGTTGATTTCCTTATTCTCTTTAGACTCTGATGTATAGAGACAATTAGAATAAATTCTTAGAAGCTTGTGACTTATTTCTACCGGGTTTTGGGAGTTGTGATTATTTATGTTGTCGTTCTTATTTATTTCAGTTGTTAAGAATTGAGTTTCATATTTATATTCAGTTATTCCGCATAATTGATAGGCTTACCTAGTCTTAGAGATTAGCTGTCATCACGACATCCTACAGAGGGAATTTGGGATCGTGACAACGCCCTACATATGGGTGAAGGTACAATTTTTTTTTGTCACATTTAAATATATTTAATGGATTAATCACGCAGCTTGCCAACCTCATTATAAAGATCGAGGAAGAGGATAAAGTCATCTTGCTCTTGAACTCATTGCCATCTTCATACGATAATGTGGCAATAACCATCCTGCACGGCAAAGCCACTATTGATTTGAAGGACGTCACATCGACTCTTCTACTCAATGAGAAGATGAGAAAGATGCCTGAAAATCAAGGACATGCTTTCGTCACAGAAGGTAGAGGCAGGAATTACGAAAGGAGTTCAAGCAACTATGGTAGATCCGGAGGTCATGGGAAGTCCAAGAACCGATCCAAATCAAAAGTCGAAAATTGCTACAATTGCGATCAACCTGGTCACTTCAAAAGAGATTTTCCAAATCTAAGAAAGGGCAAAGGTGAAAATAGTGGTCAGAATAATGACGACAACACAACCGCCATGATGCAAAACAATGATAATGTTGTCCTCTTTATAAATGATAAAGAAGAATGCATGCACTTGGCAGGTCCAGAGTCGGAATGGGTGATTGATACATCAACATCTTACCATGCCACACCGGTAAGAGAAAGTTTTTGCAGACATATAGCAGGTGATTTTTGCACTGTGAGAATGGGTAACACGAGTTACTCAAAGATTGCGGGGATTAGTGATATTTGTATCAAGACAAATATCGAATGCACATTGGTTCTAAAGGACATGCAACATATACCTGATTTACGGATGAACTTGATCTCGGAAATCACTTTAGACCGAGATGGACACGAGAACTATTTTGCAAATCAAAAGTGGAAACTCACCAAGGGATCATTGGTGATTTTAAAGGGAGTTGCTCGTGGTACGTTGTACATGACAAATGCAGAAACATGCCGAGGTAAATTGAACGTGGCACAAGATGAGATTTTTGCATATTTGTGGCACAAAAGAATGGGTCATATGAGCGAGAAGGGATTGAAAATTCTTGCTAGAAAATCACTTATCTCTTATGCCAAAGGTACAACGGTAAAACCTTATGACTACTGTTTATTTGGTAAGTAGCATAAAGTCTCATTTCAAACATCGTCTCAAAAAAATTAAATATACTTGATTTGGTATATTCTGATATTTGTGGTCCAATGGAAATTGAATCAATGGGCGGTAACAAATATTTTGTTACTTTTATTGATGATGCTTCAAAAAAATTATGGGTTTATATTTTGAAAACCAAAGATCAGGTGTTTCAAGTTTTTCAGAAGTTTCATGCTCTAGTGGAAAGTGAGACATGCCAAAAGTTAAAACGCCTCTGAATTGACAATGGGGGTGAGTACACTTTAAGGGAATTTGAATACTACTGTTCAAGTCATGGGACCAGACATGAAAAGACAGTTCCTGGAACCCCAAAACACAATGGTGTAGCTGAAAGGATGAACCGCACCATTGTTAAGAAGGTGAGAAACATGCTTAGAATGACTAAATTGCGTAAGTCATTCTGGGGTGAAGCAGTCCAGACAACCTGTTACTTGATCAATAGTAGTCCATCAGTTCTATTGTAGTTTGATATCCTAGAGAGAGTTTAGACAAACAAGGAGGTGTCCTACTCACATCTGAAAGTGTTCGGTTGCAGAGATTTTGCACATGTACCAAAGGAGCAGAGGATAAAGCAGGATTATAAATCTATTCCCTGCATATTCATCAGATATGGAGATGAAGAGTTCGGGTACAAATTATGGGATCTTGTAAAGAAGAAGGTTGTCAGAAGCATAAATGTAGTCTTCCGAGAAAGTGGAGTTGGAACTGTAGATGACCAGTCATAGAAGGCAAAGAATGGTATAATCCTAACCTTGTTACCATTCCTTCTACTTCTAACTATCCCACAAGTACAGAAAGTACGACTGACGAAGTTGCCGAGCAGGGGGAGCAATCTGGTGAGGTTATTGAGCAGGGGGAGAAACTTGATGATGATGATGTCGAGCAAGTGGAGTACCCCACTCAGGAAGAAGAACAACCTCAACCTCTGAGGAGATCAGAGAGGCCAAGGGTAGAGTAATGTAGGTAACCTTCCACAGAGTATGTCCTCTTCAAAAATGAGGGGGAGCTAGAAAGTCTTAAGGAGGTGTTGTCCCATCCAAAAAAGAACCAGTGGATGAAAGCCATGCAAGAAGAGATAGAATCTCTGTAGAAAAATAACACGTACAAGTTGGTTGAACTTCCAAAAGGTAAAAGACCACTCAAATGCAAATGGATCTTTAAACTCAAGAAGGATGGAAATGGCAAGCTGGTCAGATACAAAGTTCGATTGGTCATAAAAGGCTTCGAACAGAAGAAAGGTATTGATTTTGACGAAATTTTCTCACCTATTGTCAAAATGACTTATATTCGAACAATCTTGAGCATAGCAGCTAGCCTAGATCTTGAAGTGGAGCAGTTGGATGTGAAAACTGCATTTCTTCATGGAGATTTGGAAGAGGATATCTATATAGAGCAGCCAAAAGGATTTGAAGTAGCTGAAAAGAAACACATGGTGTAAAAACTGAATACGAGTCTTTATGGGTTGAAGCAGGCACCAAGACAGTGGTACAAGAAGTTTGATTCATTCATGAAATGTCAAACTTACATAAGGACATATTTTGATCCAAGTGTAAATTTCAAAAGATTTTCTAATAACAACTTTATTATTTTGTTGTTGTATGTGGATGACATGTTAATTGTAGGAAAAGACAAGGAGTTGATTGCCAAGTTGAAGGAGACTTGTCTAAGTCCTTTGACATGAAGGACTTGGGCCCAGCACAACAAATTCCGGGGATGAAGATAGTTCGAGAGCGAACAAGCAGAAAGTTGTGGCTGTCTCAGGAGAAGTACATTAAATGTGTACTGGAACGCTTCAACATGAAGAGTACTAAGCCAGTCAACACACCTCTTGCTAGTCATCTAAAGTTGAGCAAGAAGATGTGTCCTACAACAATGAAGGAAAAGGAGAGCGTGACCAAAGTTCCTTATTCCTCTGCCGTCGGGAGTTTGATGTATGCAAGGTATGCACTAGAACTGATATTGCTCACGCAGTTGGTGTTGTCAGCAGGTTTCTTGAAAATCCTGGAAAAGAACACTAGGAAGTAGTCAAGTGGATACTCAGGTACATGAGAGGTACCGCAGGAGATTGTTTGTGCTTTGGAGGATCTGATCTAATATTGAAAGGCTATATAGATGCTGATATGGCAAGTGACATTGACAACAGAAAATTACTACTGGATATTTGTTTTCATTTTTTTGGGGGGGGGGGGAGAGGGGGAGGGGTGTTATATCATGACAGTCGAGGTTGTAGAAGTGTGTCGCACTCTTTACAACTAAAGCGGAGTACATTGCCGCTACTGAAGCTGAGATGATATGGCTAAAACGGTTCCTTCAAGAGCTCGACTTGCATCGGAAGAAGTATGTCGTCTATTGTGATAGTCAAAGTGCAATAGACCTAAGCAAGAACTCCATGTACCATGAAAGGACCAAACACATTAACGTGAGATATCACTGGATCCGAGAAACGGTAGAGAGTGAATCTCTACAAGTCTTGAAGATTTCCAAAAGTGAGAATCATGCAGATATGCTAACCAAGGTGGTACCAAGGGGCAAGTTCAAGTTGTGCAAAGAACTTGTCGGCATGCACTCAAGTTAGAAGTCCGGTGTTAGCTCCTTTAGGAGAATAGATCTGGAGGGGGAGATTTGTGGGGTTCATCCCCATAAATGAAATTAAAGAAAAAGAAAACAATAATAAAGAAGGAAACACCAAATCTGATAGCAAATCTAGATTTGGAACAAATGCAAATTGGCAAGTTGGCAACAACAATTTGCAAACCAATCAATTTGATTGGTTGGAGTGGACGATCACTCTTCCTATAAAAGGAATGCTTTAGCTTCTCATTTAACACACCAATCTGAGAGAGGAATATATCTGAGAGCATAGAGAGCAATGTGATGTATTAATATGTTGGTATAGTCTGTGAGGGAAAATATAGAGTGTGAGCAATATTGTAGTGAGGTAGAAATCTCAAAAGAGGGTTATTTCTTTTGAGTGTGTAGTGGTCCCTGGAGTACTTTACTCGGGACTACGGAGTGTAAAATTTCTCATTATAGTAGATTAATTTTCTCCTCTCGGGCCCGTGATTTTTTCACTTATTCAGAAGGATTTTTCACGTTAAAATATTTGTGTTATTGTTGTTCTTTTTGTTGATTACCATATCTCGGTACTACGTTATTATTTCACTATTATTACCGTGAATATTATTGTCACGACCCAAAAACCTAATCTGTCGTGATGACGCCTATCGTGGAACTAGGCAAGCCGACTCATTTCCAAACAAACCGATATTTACATTTCAAAGATATTTTCAATACTATTTAATATAAAACCTTCATTTAAGGAGTTCAAATCAAAGAAAACAGAAGTGCGAAAAAGAAAAGCCCGACATCGGGGTGTCACTAGTCATGAGCATCTAATACAATCTGTCTAACAATATCAAGGCTAACTCAGCCTGGAAAATAGCTAAATACAACTAGAGGAAGATAAGAGGGAGAAGAGCAGGGGCTGCGATCGCCAAACAACTACCTTGCTATTTCCAAGAAAATTTGCAACTAGAACACTCAATAACCGCTACCGTGTCTTGCTACACCTGAATCTGCACATAAGGTGCAGGGAGTAACGTGAGTACGCCAACTCAGTAAGTAACAATAATAAATAAAGACTGAGCAGTAGTGACGAGTAATAAAGCATATAACGTTCATATCATGAAATCTCAGTAAAGTACAACATACTTTAAAAATCAGTGTTTGAATCAAATCATCTTGTTTAAACCCGGTTTCAGTAAAAATCATTTAAAGATATTTTTCCAACAGTTTTTCAAACAAAGGCTCAATGCAAAGGTAAGCAAAATGATGAAATCATAAACAGACCCTCGGGCAAAACATCACTCATATATAGCCCCTCGGGCAAACCTCACAGTCACTCGTGCCACTCGGGCATACCTCACAATCACTCTTGCCACTCGGACATACCTCACAATCACTCATGCCTCCCGTCACTCAGCACTCGGCACTCGCACTCAGTAGGTACCTGCGCTCACTGGGGGTGTGTACAGACTCCGGAGGGGCTCCTTCAGCCCAAACGCTATAATCTGCACGGACAACTCACGTGCTGCACGGACAACTCATGTGCTATAATAAAGTATGATGCAGGTGGGCAGCCCCGATCCACACTCATCCTTACAAATCAGGCCCTCGGCCTCACTCAGTCATAAACCTCTCAAGCCACTCGGGCATTTCAGAAAAACAGGGCATTCGACCCAAAACATTTATATGCATCAAAATAGAGTTATAAAACTGAGTTATGCGATAAACAAGTATAACATGACTGAGTATAGATTTTCAATCGAAAACAATGAGAGGATGGTAAGAAACAGCCCCTCAGGGTCCAAACAGCATTGGCGCAAGGCCCAAACGTGTCATTCAGCCCAATTTACAGAAATTCTTTCTAAAACATATAAGTATCATATGATTTCAACAAAATATACAACTTTATAGTTGCTACGGGACAGACCCAGCCATAAATCCCCAATGGTGCACGCCCACACGCCCATTACCTAGCATGTGCGTCACCTCAAAATAGTAGAATGATACAAAATCCGGAGTTTCGTACTCTCAGGACTAGATTTACAATCGTTACTTACCTCAAACCGGTCAAATTTCTACCCCACAATGCTTTTGCCTCTAAATTCGACTTCCAAATGCTCCGAATCTATTCACAATCAGTACAATACTATTAATACGCACTAATGGAATGAATTCCACAAGAAAAGCTACAAAATTAGACCAAAAATCGAAATTGGCTCAAACCCGTCCCCCGGGTCCACGTCTCGAAATCTGAAACAATTTACAAAACTAGAAAGCTCATTCACTCACGAGTCTAACCATACCAAATTTATCAAAATCCGACATCTTTTGGTCCTTCAAATCCTTAAATTACTCTCCAAAAATTCTAAACCATAACCCCTCATTTTTACTAATTACAATGATTAAACAACGGGAAAAATCACCATATATATGAGTATTAGGCTCAAGTAACTTACCTCAATGAAATCCCCTTGATTCCTTCTTCAAAACCCTCATAAAGCTCCAAAAACCGATTTGAAATTATGAAGAATGACCAAAATTCGCGAAGGGTTCAATTTATGCCTTTCTGCCCAGCAAAATCGCATCTGCGGTCCAAATAGCGCACCTGCGGCCTCCGCTTCTGCGCCCAAAAGCCCGCATCTGCGGAAGTCACTTAAGGTCCTAAAACCCGCACCTGCGATCACCTCTTCGCACTTGCGGTCTCGCAGGTGCGACCCCTCATCCGCTTCTGCGATAAAACCCCAGGCTTCCAAACATCGCACCTGCGACTAAGTTCCACACCTGCGAAACTCGCACCTGCGGGTTGGCACCTGCGGTTCCCAACCCGCAGGTGTGGTCACACCAGAACAGCAGCACCAACTGCATTTTTCCAACTTTAAACTTCCCGTTAACCTTCCGAAATCATCCCGAGGCCCTCGGGACCTCAACCAAAAATACCAACAAGTCCTATATTAACATACAAGCTTAGTCGAATCTTCGAATCACTCAAAACAACATCCAAACACCAAATTACCCTCGGATTCAATCCTAAGAACTTTTAAATTTTCAAATTCGGCAACCGATGCCGAAGCCAACCAAACCACGTCCGAATGACCTTAAATTTTGCACACACATCACAAATGACACTACGAACCTACTCTAACTTCCGGAATTCCATTCCGACCCTGATATCAAATTTTTCACTGCCGACCGAAATCGCCAAATTTTTAATTTCGCCAATTCAAGCCTAATCCTACCATGGACCTCCAAATCACATTCCGGACACACTCTTAAGTCCAAAATCACCTAACAGAGCTAACAGAACCATCAGAATTTAAATTCGAGATCGTTTACATATAGGTCAACATCCGATTGACTTTTCCAACTTAAGTTTCTACTCAAGAGACTAAGTGTCTCAATTCACTCTGAAACCACTTCGGTTCCGAACCAACTAACCCGATATAACATAATATAGCTGAATAACACAAAAAGAAGTAGAAATGAGAAAAACATGGTTATAACTCTCGAAACGACTGGCCGGGTCGTTACAATTATTTCTGTGGGGAGATTATTCCCAACATTGTCCACCAAAGTTTGGATAGATGAGAATACATCGTGTACTCTTTATGTTTCAATTTAAGTGACACATTTCGTTTATCGAGAGTCAATTTGACTAATCTTTAAAGTTAAACTGGATTAGTTCAAATCAGTATTTTAAAATTAAAATTTAGATCTTAAAAAACTGTACAAATATAGTACAATAAGTTTTAATTTTTCTCATATTAATATAATAAAAAATATATTTTAAAATCATTTTACTCTTGATAAGCGTAATGTACATGTCATCTAAATTGAAATGAATCGAGAAGTACTTTTGCCTTAGCTGAAATTCGAACATGAAAACCTCGTCATTCTCACACTTTATTAGTAGTTAGGCCACACATTTAGGTGCCTATGTGGACATTGGTTCATAGAAAAGTTCAGGTTAGGGTGAGGAAAAACAATGAAACATAGAACAATGAATGATACTAATCTAGGAAAATATTTTATTCACACTTACTATATTAGAAATTTCAAAAAGAAAGATGCCGTATGTTTATCAATTTAATATAGAATACATTAAATCGATAAACATATGGCATCATTCTTTTTGAAATATTTGTTGCTCAACTATGATTAAGCTTAATAATACTTAAAGAACTTACGTAAATTTCATAAAGCTTCCTTGAAGTTTCGGCTTGTATATATATTCCTTTTTGTGGTTCAAATATTGCATGAAAATGGATCATTTTTTGACATGTAGTGTAACACCTTAAAAACTTAATTTGTAGCTTAAAAACTTTCTAGTTTGCCCTTTTCCTCAATTTTTCTGTTACAAAACAAGCTTATTTTATTTTATTTTTTCTTCATTGGATGCATACATTTACAGGAACAAAAAAATACATACATTTAATCGTGCATGTTAATTCTTCAAATTATTCCCCTATACAAACCTCCTTTCTTTCAAGTTCCGCATAAGAAATTTATACTATTTGGGCAATATTTGTACATTAAACTTTAGTTGTATTCTTTTCCATTAAATAGCACTTCCTTGAACTTCTGGCTCTAAGTTAAGGGACAAAAGGGAGAAAATAGCTCATAATGCCCTCTTGAGCTAAGGTTAAATTGAATTTACTATCTAGGATTGTATTAGTTTGAGTGAAACTTTCTTTTAGTATTTCTTTTTACTTAAATATTCAGAGTTATAGAGAAAACACAATTTTAATTGCTAAAATATGTCTTCATCATGATGCACATGTGGCTGAGATTTTTTTCATTAGCCAAATACGTAAAAAAAAAAAATCCATAAAGGGTGATGGTGAAACTTGAACTCGAGATCTGTACCAACCACTTTAAAGTATTAAGCATTCAATTTAAAATCTTAAATCAATGGGTAAAGTAACTGATACAATCTTGTTAGTTATCGAGCACTTGGATTCTAATTAGAAGCTACTTTTATAACATGGCGGCTACATGTGTCATTTGACCAACAATTGAAGACTATCCTATACATGGCCCCCTTTATGTAATCGAATGTGGTTAGTTACAATTAAAATGTTGTTTCACTTTTAGTTCACTTAAAGTATTTCATTTATCAGTTATAATGGTTTGCATACTAGGTTTCACATCAAATACACTAGGCGAACGGCGTGATCATGAGGCATCAATTGTAAAACTTAGTTCTCTAGTATAAATAGCCCTTAATGCTTTTATTTTAGACTTAGCGTATTTTGATATTGAAATTATGAATTCCTTGAGTGAGTGTTATAAATGAATTTCATTGTTGCTTGATAACCTTTAATGTGGCTTTTATGGGGATTGTTCCCCTTAAGGGTTATCCTATAGTTTTGGATTGAATAGGATTTAACTTGAAGCGTATTTGTATTTGATTTCAAGTATTCTTCAGTTTTCCTAATTAGTTGTTTACTAAATTCTATCTTTCTATCCGTTTATTTGTATTATTGTTATTTTTACTTCCGCGTTTGTACCAGTAACTCAATAAATAAGGGACTTTATACACGGGGATTAGTGGATCGGAGTACTAGTATTAGTCTCAGAGGTAAGGGTGGAAAATGAAAAAGTGAAGAAAAAATACTTATTTCACCGCAGTTTTCTCAAATTATGTTCAATCACAGCATTTCGATGACACAAACCTTGGCTTATTTTAAGTGTTTATTAGTTTTTAAGTACTTTTTAGTTTTGTGTTGTTTGACAATGATAAAAAATGTTTAAAAATACTTACTTTTAGGCATGAAAAATGCAAAAATAAGCCAAAAGTAGGGTATTACCAACGACTTTTGGCTTATAGCTTATAAGCTATTTTTTAAAAACCAATCCAAACACCCTCTAAAAAATTCATTTATTTTTAGACTTTGCATTCCGATGGCATGCCATAAACCTCCAGATCCTCAGAAGGTTAATTGTTTTTACATTGAAAAGTGAAAAACAACAATGTGAAATAAAAATATTGAAATTAAAAACTTCCCCCTAAGTATATTTTAATTTTCATGCTAGACCTGCCTTGAGTTTCTGAATAGTCATGATATCAGTCTTGAATGACTTGGCCAAAATGTTATCAGGAATACTGGTATTGAACACAGAGTTAGGAACAGAAACAGTGCCTGCATTTGCACTTCCAAATGCAGATATAGCCCAAGCACAATTATTAGCATCAGCATTGTACTGGAAATGAAGTAACCCCTTAGGGAACACGAAAACATCTCCAGTTTGCAACGTTTGATTGAAGAACTTGTTCGTGGTATCGATGAATCCAACTTGCAGTGTTCCCGACATGAGGAAAAGCAGTTCGGTTGCTCGTGGATGAGTGTGGACAGGATTGACAGAGCCTGCAGGATACTGCAGGATTGCATAGGAAACACTTTGTCCGTTCAGGGCTGGAAACTCGACCATACTTGCCTTTGTCGCCTTGAATTTTTCTGGCGGTGGAGCTCCGATGAGTCCCCTTAGGCCCGAGAAGGTGAAGTAAGACGGATCAACTGATGGTACCTCCAGTGGCAGGACAAAGTCAGTTAGGATATCCGGGTCACCAGCTGATGCCATTTGGAAAATGACTAGTGATATTGCTAGAGCTAACAGAACTTTGCGGCTTGAAGTTTTTGATTCCATGTTTTTTTTATGTTTTGGTTTAAGTGTTTGAAGGATTTATTCAAAGTTTGAATGTGTGAAGGACATGAATTATGGACTATAGATTTTATAGCTATACAGGGGACATATTAAATAAGAATTGAGATTTGAAGTCTCCGATGAATTGCAGAAACAAATAGTATATTGTCAATATATAGGAAACTCCTATGGGACTCTCTTGTTTGATTCAATTGCAGGCCATCCTAAAATTGTGTCGATTCAAAAACGAACAAATTGTTCACCCCTTTCCAGTTCTGGTTTTCAATATGGACAAGAGAAAACAGCTACATTGTTCCTTAAAATGGTGATGTTTTCCACTTTGACCACCTTGTTTATATTACAAAGTAAAAGAGTCCATAAAATAATATCTTGAAGCATATATGCATAACTGATGAAACCTAAGGAACATTAAACGCTTTTCGAATTATAAAATCTTTAAATGTAGTTTCCAGGTAGTTTCTGCCATCAAAAATAATAAACTAATGGTGGTCAAGCTTAGTTAACATCAATTACCAACTGGCTTACCCTTCAGCAAATTTGGTTCCAGATTTGGTCTTTTATAAATTTGTGATCAAACTGAACTAATCATCATTCTCTTACAACTTATCTATATCCTCTTACCTGTTTCTTTTAGCCACCTAGGACGAGCGAAAATGGCCTCATTCCACCTGAAAAGTGTCCTTTTTGTTGTAGCCATATTTGCAATTTTTTCGATAACTCAAGCTAGTGATCCAGATATCTTGCCCGACTTCATTGTTCCTCCAGGAAGCGCAATAGATGGGAACTTATTTACCTTCACAGGCACACGTGGAATTTTTGGCAGTGTCATTGAAAAGTTCAAAGTAACAAAAGCTAGCAAGGCAGAGTTTCCAATTTTGGATGGTCAGAGTGTATCATTGGCAGTACTTCAGTTTCCAAGAGGAGGTGTCAACCCGCCCCACATCCACCCTCGCGCAGCTGAGCTGCTATTCGTCGTTCAAGGTAGTCTCGAGGTTGGATTTGTGGACACCAGTAACAAGCTTTACACTCAGACTCTTCAAGTTGGTGACTTGTTTGTGTTTCCTAAAGGATTAGTGCATTATCAGTATAATTCTGATTGGAATAAATCAGCTACAGCTGTTTCTGGTTTTGGTAGTGCCAATGCTGGAACTGTTTCGCTTCCTACTACATTGTTTGCTACTGGAGTCGATGATCAAATTCTCGCCAAGTCATTCAAGTCTGATGTTTCCACTATTCAGAAGATCAAGGCTGGTCTTTCATCTTAGGCAATTTTTAGTGTTTTCAATATTAATGTTTTGCGTCCAAATTAGCAGCGCGTTCTGCATCACAAAATGCAGTATTACTATTTTTATTTTGTGCCTGACAGACTGTGTATTGTTTGTTAAGAATTTTGATATAATAAAACCAGTATGAATTCTTCAATAACTTGCCATTGATTTGTCTTATTGACAAGTTTCCCTTGCTTTGCATGTCAAATTAAACTTAGTTCAAGAGTGCATTTTCAGCAATTGTCTCCCTTTTGTCCTTTAACTTAGAGCCAGAAATTCTAACAAAATGCTATTTTTTTGAAGATGAAAAGGTCAATGACAAGGATAGAACTTTTATCAGTACAAACAGTTTCCTCTGTTAAGAAACAATGGATGATAACATTTTTTACTCTTGATGATCAATAACAGCTATAATGCCAAGCGAAAGGTATTCTCGAAATAGTGAATTAAGTATTACCTTTAAACTAACAAAGATCTAGCTGAAATTAATTCGGAATCCCTTATGAATTAGGCAGTTTAGATATGTGGATCTTTATATATTGAAAAAGAACAAAAACTATGACTAAGAATGGGGATAACAGCTTCTTCAAATTAAACTTAGTTCTAGAGTGCATTTTCAGCAATTGTCTCCCTTTTGTCCTTGCCATTGCTATTTTTTTTTAAGATGACAAGGTCAATGACAAGGATAGAACTTTTATCAGTACAAACAGTTTCCTCTGTTAAGAAACAATGGATGATAACATTTTTTACTCTTGATGATCAATAACAGCCGATCTACCTTAGCCCAACCGGTGTCACGTGACACCACTTCGTCGAAAATCCTTAATAATTATTTGTATATAATTCAAATGAAGAAACAAGAAACCAATAAAACAAAATACAGTTAAACACTTGCAACGAAGATCTCTGTAGTTTAACTGGTTAGAGATTGAACAATTTATCTATTGTCACGAGTTCAAACCTCCCGTAGGCTCATTTTCTTAATACTTTTATGCCTCGTCTAAAAAGTAAAAACAATCCGTGCGCGCATTTAGTATCAAAGCACTGAATTAGTGGATCCTTCATAACTAAAGAGGCCAACACAATACATTTTTTAAATTGGACTGCTTCCTTTGTAAGTTGCATTTTTTTTTATTGGTTGTTTTCTCAAAATATGATATTATATTAATTTATTTATTTTTCACGTCTAATGTTGACACCGCATACAAAAATTCTTGCGTACGCCATTGAACAGCTATAATGCCAAGCGAAAGGTATTCTCGAAATAGTGAATTAAGTATTACCTTTAAACTGACAAAGATCTAGCTGAAATTAATACGGAATCACTTATGAATTAGGCAGTTTAGATATGTGGATCTTTATATATTGAAAAAGAACAAAAACTATCACTAAGAATGGAGATAACAGCTTCTTCAACAGGTTACCTTGTAGGTTGCATTTTATTAACATTACTTCAATATACGAAGTAGAATAATATTTTATTAACATTTTATATGTCTTAATACTTTTATGCCTCATCTAAAAAGTAAAAACAATATGTGCCCGCAGGGGTTTAAACTGTTTAGTATCAAAGCACTGAATTACTGGATCCTAAGTCATAACTAAAGAGACCAGCACAATACAATTTTTAAATTGGATTGCTTCCTTTGTAAGTTGTATTTTTTTTATTGGTTGTTTTCTCAAAATATGATATTATATTTATTTATTTATTTATCACGTCTAATGGTGATACCGCATACAAAAATTCCTGCGTACGCCATTGAACAACTATAATGCCAAGCGAAAGGTATTCTCGAAATAGTGAATTAAGTAATACCTTTAAACTGACAAAGATCTAGCTGAAATTAATATGGAATCCCTCATGAATTAGGCAGTTTAGATATGTGGATCTTTATATATTGAAAAATAACAAAAACTTTCACTAAGAATGGGGATAACAACTTCTTCAACAGGTTACCTTGTAGGTTGCATTTTATTAACATTACTTTAATATACGAAGTAGAATAACATTTTATTAACATTTTATATGTCGTAATACTTTTATGCCTCATCTAAAAAGTAAAAACAATATGTGCCCGCAGGGGTTTAAACCGTTTAGTATCAAAGCACTGAATTAGTGGATCCTAAGTCATAACTAAAGAGACCAGTACAATACAATTTTTAAATTGGATTGCTTCCTTTGTAAGTTGTATTTTTTTTTATTGATTGTTTTCTCAAAATATGATATTATATTTATTTATTTATCACGTCTAATGGTGACACCACATACAAAAGTTCTTGTGTACGCCATTGAACAGCTATAATGCCAAGCGAAAGGTATTCTTGAAATAGTGAATTAAGTATTACCTTTAAATTGACAAAGATCTAGCTGAAATTAATACGGAATCCCCTATGAATTAGGCAGTTTAGATATGTGGATCTTTATATATTGAAAAATAACAAAAACTATCACTAAGAATGGGGATAACAGCTTCTTTAACAGGTTACCTTGTAGGTTGCATTTTATTAACATTACTTCAATATACGAAGTAGAATAACAACAAAGCAATCCTCTCAATATTGAAACGCCATGTTCCATGTATTCACGGGCGTATGTAGGGGTCTTAGGATATTGGTTTATGAACTTATACTTCTCTCTAAATCACGTATAACAATGTTATATTTTTTTCAATTTTACTTAAATATATGTGCATGCACCCATGCTCAAGGACTCGTATGGTACAATAATTATTGGGTGTACCTCTACAAGTAAAATTGACAGTTCAAATCTCACTTCAAATGATTTTGTTTTTGACAGAAAGTGTGTTTGTGAAAATCAGTAAAATTTTAAAAAGAATATAATTTTGAAACCTATAATTTCAAAAGTGTAGTGGGTTCAAGGGAAAAAACTAAAGTTAAACCCGCCAAATATAAATTCTAGATCCACCTCATCACATTAATGCACCCATCCTTTTGAAATCTTAGATTCGTCTCTGCATGTAAATCCACGTTGAAAAACGAGCGCATTTGCTCTCGCAACGGTATCTCTCTGCACACCTCGTTTGAAGTATTAAATGAAACCATAGAATAATCTAGTGACATACCAAGTGATATTCGGCTTAAAGTATGTATATTTGTATGCATATTGCCTCGCATTTTACTCATGTTTCGTAAATTTTGAATGTGTAATATAATGATTTGTGCTACATTGTGGTATTTTTATCTGTAGGAATCATCCGGAGGCAAGTTGGGATGAAGGTGCGCGAATTGAAGCAAAAAGGGGATGAAATGAGGAAAATTCATATAGTAGCGCCACAGGCAGCGTGGGGCGCTACCTGTGGCGCACAAAATAGAATCACCAAGAAGGCCAGTGCCAGGGATAGCGCCCCATGCTACCCTGGGCGCTGGTGGCATGAATTTGTCTTAGTTCGCCCGGGACTCGGTTATTTCGACTCCAAGACGCCCCCAACTCGTATAAAAGCAAACCTAAACCTATTTTGACAAGGGAGATGCCACTTTGAGAGAAAAACATAAGCATTGAACACTCGGGAGCATGGAATTCATCAATTCTTCCATTCTACTTCCAGTATTCATAACTTTTATGTTTAAAAATAATATTTTGATGATTGTTATGAACATGAGTGGCTAAGAATCTTATTATTTTAGGGTTATGGGTCGTTTTTGACTATTGTAAATTGACGGTTGATTGTTTTACTTGATTTTATCATCTTAATTTATTTATTCAATCTTGCACTTAGTTATTTTATTGTGTAGCTAATAATAGAATACTATCTACGAATTTATAGTTAAACTTGAAAGTGAGAACTATAAATTGCATATAGGATTGAATAGAGTAAGTTCTTGAATTCGGTCATCGGAGAATAGATTCATGATTAGGATAGACATATTCTAGTTACCTTACTTGGTTATTTTTGCAGGAAATATACATGCATTCTTGTCAAGTTTGATTCTATAGACATATAGTCTTAGGTTGGCTTGAATAGGCGAGCGAAGCGTAGAAAGAACTTCGCGAGCATAATAAACCCTGCTAATTAATAAATTAGATAATTCAAGTGATTTCATCAACCTGAAAAATGCAATGGGAGAGACGTTAATCCTATAACCCTGGAATATCTTCATCTCATTGAATTCTTTCTAAGTGTTTGTTTGCTCTATTTGCGATTCTATTTTCTTGCTTGCTTATTAGTTTAGTTCGTAGTAATTTAGTTATAAACATCACAACCATCTTCTTCACACTCACTTGAGCATTAAATATATAAAATAGCTTAGATTGGAAAATAGTTGATCATAGATCCTCGTGGGAATGATACTTTCTTATCACTTTATTACTTGTCGGTCGTGTATACTTGTGTGTACGTTTGGATCCAACAAGTTTTTGGCATCGTTGCCGGGGATTTATAAATTATCTACTTGTCTGAAATAAGCTTCTATTAGTTTTTGTTCGAGATTTAAATCGTTTTGTTGTTTCCTACTCTACATGTGTTCATATTGAATGCTGAGAAGAAATAACAGTCCGAACGATCTTCCGCCTTTTGATCCTGAACCCGAAACACTCCTCCACAGGTTAAGGAGGGAGGCAGAACTGCATAGTTGAGCGTTCTAGTCCAACCACAACAATCGAAATGGCAGAGAATGATGAGAGACTAGTGATTGAGGCTACAAGGCCTAGTCTTGCGAACATGACTCAGGCTATCGTGAAGCCTGACATAACTAGGCACTTTGAGCTAAAATAGTACATGGTTCAACTGATCCAATCCACAGGGCAATTTGTGCGTTTACCGAGTGAAGATCCACAGAGGCACATACATAAATTTTTGGAGATTACGGATACATACAACTATCCGAACGTCCCCAAGGACTATGTCAAACTAACCTTTTTTTCCCTTTTCTCTATTGGGGAAAGCAAAGGAGTGGTTGAACAAAGAGCCAGCAAACTCAATCTGAACATGAGATGATCTAGCACAGAAATTCCTTATCAAATTCTTTCCCACAAAGAAAACAAAGTCACTGAGAAGCCAAATTCTATGGTTTCAACAAAAAGATAGCGAGACTCTATGTCAAGCCTGGGAGAGATACAAAAAGCTACTCAGAGATTGCCCGCATCATTGTCAGACTGATGAAATCCTGGGTCATACTTTTGTTGATGGGTTAGACGAACATCCAAGATGAATCTTGATTCGGGATGTGGAGGTAGTTGCATGGATAAGCCGTACATTGAAATTCAAATCCTAGTGAACAATTTCACGGCTAACGATAACAATTTCACGGCTAACAATAACAATTTGCAAGGAGATAGGGAACCACAGAGAGCACTTAAATAGAAGGCAGCAAGTGTTATTGAGCTTGATGATTTCTCAGCCATAAGAGCAGATATAGCAAAGTTAGCCAATCAGGTAAATAAGATAACGATGCAACAAGCGCAACAGATGCAACAGGTGCAACAAATGTCTACATGTTGTGAGATATGTGGAGAAAGACACATGAGTAACCATTGCCCATTGAATCCTGAATCCATTTATTATGTGGGGCAGCACAACAGGGTCTGATGAACCAGAGTACTCAGTATGGGAACACTTAGAATCCAAACTGGAGAAACTATCCCAACTTCTCTTGGGGAAGTAATCATAACAGTAACAGACCTCAAGAAAATTTCAACGTACTAGAGACTCCACCACAACAAGTAGAGGATACTACCAATGAGTTGTTAAAGAAGCTCTCGTTTGATAATCAACAACTCCGTCTTGATAATTAGCAACTTCAAACAGAATTCAATAATTTGGAAAGGCAAGTCGGGCAAGTTGCCTCCACTCAGAATGCTAGACCAAATGGAGCACTCCCAAGTGATACTGAGAAGAATCCTGTTGAAAAAGTGCAAGCAATTAATCTAAGAAGTGGGAAAGCATTGAAGGAGATGCCACCTAAAAAGTTTGTGTCTAAAGAAGTTTTTGAAAGATTGGTACCTCAACAAGAGGTAGAAGCTGAAAAAAAAAGATGATAAACATAGGCAGGAGATAGAGGTAAGGCCACTACCGCCTTTTTCTCAAAGGTTACAAAAGTCAAAAGATGAGTCCAAATACAAAAAATTCTTAGATATCTTGAGCCAGATGCGGGTGAATCTACCTTTGATAGAAGTGTTGTAAGAGGTTCTTAAATACACCAAGTACTTGAGAGACATCGTGGCTAATAAAAGAAGGTTGACAGAGTTTGAAACGACTGCACTTACTGAGGAGTGCAGTGCTAGAGTACAGAGTAAGCTCCCGCCAAAGTTGAAGGATCCCGGTTGTTTTACAATCCCCTTGGCGATTGGAAAACACGAGGTTGGTAGAGCCTTGTGCGATTTGGGAGCGAGCACTAATTTGATGCCACTATCAGTGTTCAAGCAGCTCGATCTTGGAGCCCCCATGCCTACTACTATAACTCTACAACTAGCAGATCGGTCATTAGTTGTGCTTGAAGGAATTATTGAAGATGTGCTGGTGCGAGTGGGGAAGTTCATCTTGCCCGCCAATTTTATTATTCCTGACTACATGGCCGATGAGGAGGTTCCAATTATTTTGGGGAGACCATTCCTGTCTACTGGTGGAGCACTTATTGATGTGAGGGAGGGTAAACTAAATATGAGAGTTCATGATGAAGAAATTACATTTAATGTGTACAAGGCGCTTAACCTTCCAAAGCATTATGAGGATTTGTGCATGATCTCTATGATAGAATCAAAGTTGATAAAGTAAGGTCCTTATGTGGAGCCTACTATCATGGAAAAGAAAATTGAGTTAGAAGAAGTTGTGTTGCGAGCTGAATGTGTAAAGGTAAAAGAGAAAAGGGTTAGATAGGAAATAGGATATCCCCCTAGAGCGCACAAAAAGGCAAAACTCCATGGAAAGAGGAGGAAACGAAAACGTCCAGCTTGAGAAAGTGGTTCACGTCGTGCCGCGATATTAAATCAGGCGCTTGTTAGGAGGCAACCCAACCTGTATTTTTTTATTTTTTTTATTTTTTATAGTGTCACGTTTTGTTTGTTTTTGTTTTGTAGATTATGGGAAGTCTGAGTACCCGAAGTTGAAGCCGAGGAGCATGTTTGAGCTTAAGTGTAGGATCGTCCCGACCCTTAATATTGAGGATCATGTTGCTAACTAGGCCCTAGAGGGTCTCAGGGAGTATTTCTCACCCTTGTTTTAATATTTTTCTTTGTGATCCATGCATCGAGGACTATGCATAACGTAAGTGTGGGGTGGGAGAACTATTTTCTGAAGTGTAATTGTATGAAACTTTTTTTTTATTTGTTTTTCTTTTAGAACTCGTAGTAGACATAGTCTAGTTAGCTAGTAGTAGTCTATATTTTAAAAAATGAAAAAAAAAAATAATAATAATTCAGAATTTTTCTGACGATGGATCTCTTTGACAGTTTTCTTGAGAGATTAAAGTCCGATTAAAAATACCAAAAAAAATTTCTTTTGTTTTTTCTAGGATAATAAGGTAGTATCCCTTAGTTATTTTTTGGACTCCAGTTCTTTTTCAAGGGTGTAGCTTAAAACGGATATTTCTTTTTTTTTAGAGTAAGATAGGAAGAAATCTGAGTTGCTCTGAGACACCTGTTGACATGTTTGGTGCTGGCACATTAGGCAATGGCATGTGCTCTATCTTCCTATTATATTTGATTTGAAATGTGATGCTTGAGTGAAATAAATAGCCTACTCTGTGATGCTTTTTTCTCAGTTGTTTGACTTGTATTCCACCTCGTGCAATATTGCTTAAAATTTCTCAACTATATGTGCTTGCTTGACTTATGAGTTGAATAGAACCGTCTTGATTGAGTCATGTGCAATGTGTGTGAGAGGATTTGTGGTATTCTGTGCTATCATATTTAGTCTAGAACTTGCCGCATGTGTTAATCAAAGCGAAATCATTAAGTTGTGCTAGTCTAGGAGATAACGTAGGCGTTTCTTGCTTGATAATAGAGGTGCTTGTCACTTACAAATAAAAACTTTCTGTTGCTAGCCCCTTTGAGCCATTAGACCTTTCCTTTAGCACCCACAGTACAAGCCGTATCCTTATTTTGTTCTTAAGTTGAGCTTGTTGAACCTTTACCTCCGAAGGCACTTAGGCGCTAAAAGAATTAAGGTGAGAGATTTGGAAAATAGCTTTTGAGTGGAACCATAGAAAGGTCCATAAGGTGCACTAAAGTTGTGAAAAATATCACTAGCCGATGAGCCTTAATGTATGGAGTCTGTGTAGAAAAGAATAAAAAAAAAGAGAAAAGAAAATTCAAGAAAAAAAAGAATAAAAAAGGCAAATAATGTTAATAGTCCAAAAAAGAAGAAAAACACACACCCGCTAATCTGAATAATGCGTGCGAGTGGGGATGTAGAGTGCTTAATTGAAGAAAGGGCTATATTGTGTATGGTTTGTGGCAAGTTAATTGATTGAAAAGAAAAGTGCTCGATTCTTGAGTATATTATATTAAAGTGCTTAGGAGGGTTAGTAATTATTCCTAAATATACCCTACCCGTCCCTTAGCCTGCATTATAACCTTAAAGTCCTAATTGATCCTAGATTTGTCTAGCTTAGATTAGTAGATATGTACACTATGGGCAAGCTTATGGTACGACCACGGGATGCACATGAAATATTTTATGAGAGTGAGCGAATTTTGTTCAATTGTGTGATGTCCTTAATTTATGTTCAATGGCATATTTGAACGTGTGGACTATTTCTATATTCACTCTTTTATTTGTGGTGAGGGCACTTGATCTCATGACGGATTGGTAAAGTTGTAAACTTCTCTTATTGGTGAGTGCGCTAGTTGAGGGTGCTTAGTGGTAACAAGTCGAATCTTGAGGTAGGGTGGTTTTGGATAGGTTGTTTGAATTGGTTGAATAGCATTGTGTGTACTTGGGTATGTTTAAAATGGGAAGAAGGTGAAATTCGTATGTTCATGCTTGATTGCTGGTATCGACCACAGTCAAAGGTAGAGTGTATGGTTAAAAACATTGAAGTGATCTTTCCTAGTGAGATGTACGTTGTTGGGGTATATTTATAGTTTGATTGCTCGAGGGCGAGCAAGAGTCTAAGTGTGGTGTGTTCATATTCGGCTTAAGGTATGTATATTTGTATGCATATTACCTCGCATTTTACTCATGTATCATAGATTTTGGATGTGCAATGTAATGATTTGTGCTACATTATGGTATTTTTATGTGTAGGAATCATCCGTTAGTAATTTGGGACGAAGGTGCGCGAACTGAAGCGAAAACAGGACGAAATGAGGAAAATCCATAGAGTAGAGCCACAGGCAGCGTGGGGTGCTACCTGTGGCGCACAAAACAGAATCTCCAAGAAGGCCATTGCCAGGGCTAGCGCCCTACGCTACCCTGGGCACTGGTGACGTGAATTTGTCCTAGTTCGCCCGGGACTCGGTTATTTCGACCCCAA
Source organism: Nicotiana tomentosiformis (assembly GCF_000390325.3). Lineage (NCBI taxonomy): Eukaryota > Viridiplantae > Streptophyta > Magnoliopsida > Solanales > Solanaceae > Nicotiana > Nicotiana tomentosiformis. Next base: position 101,153,022 of record NC_090822.1, on the reverse strand, counting down.
GATACCCCCAACTCGTATAAAAGTAAACCTAAACCTATTTTGGCAAGGGAGACGCCACTATGAGAGAAAAACACAAGCATGAAACACTCGGGAGCAAGTAATTCATCAATTCTTCCATTCTACTTCTAGTATTCATAACTTTTATGTTTGAAAACAACATTTTGATGATTGTTATGAATATGAGTGGCTAAGAACCTTATTATTCTGGGGTTATGGGTTGTTCTTGACTATTGTAAATTGACGGTTGATTATTTTGCTTGATTTTATCATCTTAATTTGTTTATTCAATCTTGCACTTAGTTATTCTATTGCGTAGCTAACAATAGAGTACTATCTACGAATTTATAGCTGAACTAGAAAGTGAGAACTATAAATTGCATATAGGATTGAATAGAGTAAGTTCTTGAATTCGGGTATCAGAGAATAGATTCGTGATTAGGATAGACATATTCTAGTTGTCTTACTTGGTTATTTTTGCAGGAAATATACATGCATTCTTGTCAAGTTTGATTCTATAGACGTATAGTCTTAAGTTGGATTGAATAGGTGAGCGAAGCGTTGAAAGAACTTCGCGAGCATAATAAACCCTGTTAATCAACAAATTAGATAAGTCAAGTGATTTCATCAACCTGAAAAACGCAATGGGAGAGACGTTAATCCCATAACCCTGGAATATCCCCATCTCATTGAATTCTTTCTAAGTGTTTGTTTGCTCTATTTGCGATTCTATTTTCTTGCTTGCTTATTAGTTTAGTTCGTAGTAATTTAGTTATAAACATCGCAATTATCTTCTTCACACTCACTTGAGCATTAAATATATAAATAGCTTAGATTGGAAAATAGTTGATCATAAATCCTCGTGGAAATGATATTTTCTTATCACTTTATTACTTGTCGACCGCGTATATTTGCGTGTGCATTTGGACCCAACACCAAGCCAATTAAATGCATGTAGAAATGGAAAATAGTCTGCACCACGCACCACAAGGTAGATGCCAGTAGGATTTCTATCAACTTTTTTCCATGAACCATTTTTCAACGCTATAATTTCTCTGCATGTTATGGATCTTAAGTATTTTATAATCATCACTAGTAGATTCATATCCCAATCCCTAAGTACAAGATCCCTTCTTTGGAAATTCTGGAGGGGAAAGTAGTGTTGATTCTCTTGGTGAGGGTTTCAATAGTGAATCTTAAGAATTTGTGGTGCTTTTCCATGGAGATCGGGAGGTACTAGTTTCCTCTTCCGTTGTTGGCCTTTGAAAAGATTTGTCTTTTGTGTCATATGTAGAGCTTCTCTGTTGCTTTAATTGAAAAGATTAGCCTTTTCTCCATCTTTGCAGCTTGAGCTTCTCTACTGCTTTGATCTAAAAGATCTGTGTTCTTTCTCTACTGCTTTGTAATTCATTCATTGGTTTTATTGCAAGACATAGTACGATACCTTTCCTCCACCCTTTATTGAAGTGCCTAACGTCCAATTTGCGTTACTTAGTCCAAATGGAGTTTCACGTTGCTTGATCCAGTTCAAACTGGATTATAAGTAAAACTTAATATTAAATAGGTGAATTACATAAACGGTCTCTTTAAGTTGTCCTGAACGATCACATGAACACTTCCACTTACCTCATTACCATTTAGACACTTCTTCTCCACTTAAGTGCATCCTCGTGAACCCCTCATGCTGACATGGCAAAGCGTGTGCTTTATATTAGCATTTGAGCGTGTGAGACCTTCAAAATTAAGTTTTTTTTCTTTTTTACATTAACCTTAGATTATGTGGACCCCACTTACCTTCATCTTCATACTTCTCCTCCTTCAGAAATTTCACATTTGGTGAAAAACAAGAATAATTGCTTTCAACATACATTATATTGCTTATACAATCAACTCTAAGCAATTAAACTGCTATGGCCGCCCAAATAGCAAGCTATAGCATAGGAAAATCGATATCTCAAATTTTGTGTTTTTGTCTCCTTCAACCTGAAAAATTACCGCTACCATATCCATCACTGTTATTGCCACTACCATAAGAACTCTGTCCACCTATTTTACCTCTACTGTATCTGCCTCCACCACCACACAAAAAAGTATACCAAGTAAATTCCTTCATTCTGTCACCAAATAAATCCATCCGAAAATTTATTCCTCCACTATTTTTATTGTTACCATAAAGGAGGATTTTACATCTTTAAAAAAATCTACAGAAATTTCAATGAAATAGAAGTTAAAAATTATCTGAAAAATCTCCAGTTATTAATGAAATCAAATTACTATCATCTCTAGTTTACTTTTTCATGGCAAGAATTCAATTTTATTTGTAAACAGTCTCATCACTTCTCCCTAAAATCTCATCAATCGCCACCTCCCCTCTGGCCCGTAACCCCCTTCAACCACCATTTCATCACTTCTCCCTAAAACCACCATTGGCGAAATCCACATCACCATAGCCACTTTCTTCCCTTTCACCCCTTGTTCTTTTCCCTCACAAGAAAGATCATTTATTTCGCATAACAAACAACCATATATGGACGTCAATCCCGTCGCCCCATTTCTACTTTTTTATCTCCTTTCCATCATTGTAACCACCCCAAAATCACCATCTAAGAAGTCATTATATTTTGCATATGGTATCCGACTGAAGAGAAGGAGAAGAAGAAGAAGTTAAGGTGGGGAAAAATTGTAGCGGCGGGTTTAGGGAGGCTTGGAAGAAGATGAAGAAAAGATGGGAGGGGGATAAATTTCTACTTTTTGGGTAAATAAACTAAATCTATTTTCTTTTTTCTTTTTTTCCTTTTTTCAAAAGATACGTGTTATTTTATAATTCATTTTATTTGCACGTCAGCGCGATTGTATTTCACCCATGTGATCTGTTGGACTTGAGTGTCCACGAGGTTACACTTCTGTATAGGGTAAAATATATTTATAATAAATGATCGCATGAGTAAGTGACACGTGGTGCCGGAGACAGAAGATAATTGAATCTGAAGGTAACAATCCCGTCTGTTACCAGAGAAAATGATACTCATAAAGATGAAATCAATGCCTGCCACCCGGTAGCATTTAATGAAGAATATTCTACAGCATTAAGTGCACAGCCCGTTACAAAGAATATGTCATTCACTGTCTGTCGTTACACATTCTTCAATGACCCTCATAATTGACATAAAAGAGGATTTGATCCTAGGACCGTGTTCCCTAGGTGTAGCTATAAATAGTGAGCTCTATTATCATTGTAAATGAAACGAATTTTCTGGCAAACATATGTTACACTCTATTCAAAGCTTAGTATAATTTTATCTTCTTGTTTATTAATATCATTGATGTTGTGCCCGGAAGCCTTGCTCCCGAAATTGTTATTTCTACTATTTTATATCCATCTCAAGGCTAAGTATTACATTTTTGTCTAATTCATCTATTACTTCAGGATCAAATTAATTCACGTGTCTATAAACCACGTATAAATTCAACTGTACCGTTTTATGGGCAAACAGTTTGGTGCCCGAAGTGGGGCTTAAACAGTTGTGTAATTAAGTTGATCCTTGCTTCTTTTACTAACGTGTTTGATAATTTGTTCTTAGCAAAAAATCATAGAAAATGGCAGATAATGGTGTTAATAATACATACAATCTTGAGGCCCAAGGAAATCATCCTCAGCACGAGGATTCGATCAGCGATTCCCACAATGAGAGGAACGAGGCTACACCGGTCCACGAAAGGCATTAACCGCGACATATTCAAGAGGCGACTCCTGATGATACTGAAGAGGAGCACATCGTTGAAGCGGTAAGGGTCCTGCATGAGCAACAAGAGTCCATTCTAGGCCATCTCAGATGGGAGGATAAGGTTATGATAGAACTGAAGCAGGCATTATCGGGTGCTTCCAATAACGCGAATGGACGAGGTCCAGTTCCTCTCGGTGCTCCCGCAAATCAAATAATGCAGAGGATCCACAACAACACTCTGAGGGGTGAGGTCGGCTTCGATGGGGCCGGGGGGAGCAGATCCGGTCACAACAACGAGAGTGATCCCTTCAAAAACGAACTCATACGGTTTATGAGGGAAGTGAACGCCCGTATGGATCAAATCCCGGGTGCACCACCGGTGCTGAAAGGGCCGAACTCAAAGAAGTACACTCAATTGTCGTACAAACCAAGCGCGGCACCAAATTAATCTCGAAGCGGTTTAAAATGTCGGACGTGCCAAAATATGATGGGATTTCATATCCTCAGGAACATATCACCACCTATACAATGATGGTGAAGGGGAACGATTTAGCTCCCCACGAGATTGAATCAGTGTTGTTGAAGAAATTCGGAGAGACTCTCACGAAGGGAGTCTTGACGTGGTATTCGTTTTTGCCCGCTCCATAGGCCCATACCGGGGATAGAAAGGTACAGGCCCGAGCTGTCGCGGGAATTTGTAACCCAGTTCTATAAGGAAAGGATGTTACTACCGGTCAATCCAGATGAATAGGTGGCTGAAGCATTCACCAAAGGTTTAAATCCGAGGAGTTCTGATGCTTCCCGGAAGTTGAAAAAAAGCTTGCTAAAGTTCCAAGCGACAACTTGGGTAGATATTCACAACCGGTATGAGTCAAAGATAAGGATGACCAGCTCGGTTTCCCGGTGTCGGTTAAAGGTCGGGAGAAGAATAAAGATAGATTAAAAGACGATTTCGATACAGATAGACAGTCTTCGAGGAGCTGGTTTTTTCCCTATGAACGGGCCGAAGGATGCGAAAGAGGTTTTCGGATGGGAGACAGGTTCTTTACCGATAGAAGAACTTATCGCGGCTGGAACACCAGGTCATTACAAGACAAGGAAACGTCAGGTTCTCGAGATCCTTCTTACTCCAGACTTTCAGAATACAACTCTAACGTTAGTGTAGTAGAGTTGGTATTGGCTAAAAGGAACATTAAGGAAGCACGGTTACCGAAGCCAATGAGATCTGATCCCAACTAGAGGGATCCTAATTTATGGCATGAATACTAAGGGATGAACCGTCACTGGACTGGGGACTGTCGGCATCCGCACGAAGAGGTTGCGACACTGCTGAAAAATGGCCATCTCAGGGAATTCTTAAGCAACCAGGCTAAAAACAATCACGGTCGCAATCGTGACAACAAGGATCCCTCAAAAGCAGAAGAAGATCCCCGCCTAAAGATCAACATGATTTTCGGGGAGAACGAGTTTAACAAGGTTACCTTCTCGGAGGCAAAAAAGATGAAGGTATCGGTAACCCACAGCAAGAGACTTCGGGAAGTCACTCGAGACGACATCACTTTCACTAATGAAGACACAGATGGATTATTGCTACCGCACAATGACCTATTGGTAATTTCTTTAAGTGTATTAGATTTTAAAATCAAACGTGTTCTGGTGGATTCAGGGAGCTCGGCCAATATTATACAATGGAGGGTATTGGAGCAAACCAAGCATACCTGAAGCATTATTCCGGCCACAAAACTCATCGCCGGGTTTAACCTAGAAAGCGCGACAACCCGGGGAGATATCCTACTGCCCACGAATGCCAAAGGGGTGATGAAGACGAACCTTTCCGAGTTGGTGGATAGTGATATGGGTTATAATATTATCCTGTGAAGACCATGGTTGCACTAGATGAAGGTTGTGCCATCGACATATCACCAGCTATTGAACTTCCCAACTCCCGAGGGAATCAAACATATAAGAGGTGACCAGCCAACGGCAAGGGAGATGAATGCAATTTAGGTCTCCAGTAGCAAAGGGAAGGAGCATGCGACATGGCAATTACAGGAACCGGCGCCTTCTTCATATCCAAGCAAAGTCAACCAGAGGGAAGAGGCGCCGAAATCTTATCAAGTGCCAAGGTATTTTCAGGTACCAGAAGAGACGACCGGAACAAAATCCATATCAGAAGAGCTTGAGCTAGTCGCATTATTCGAGAAGTTCCTCGAGAGAAAATTCCACTTGGGGACAGTACTGCACCCAGAACTAAGGTATGGATTTATTGAATTTCTTAAATTTAACGTCGATTATTTTGCGTGGTAGCATGCGGATATGACAGGTATCCCGCTGAAAGTGGTCGTACACAAGCTGAGCTTGGATCCCAGTATTCCTCCGGTAAGACAAAAAAAAGTCCTATTGCCGAGGCCAAAAGCAAATTCGTCAAAGAGGATGTGACTCGCCTACTTAATATCGGTTTAATCTGAGAGGTAAAGTAACCAGACTGACTAGCTAATGTAGTATTAGTTCCAAAGAAGAAGAATAAATTTCACATGTGCGTAGACTATAAGGACTTGAATAAGGTGTGCCCAAAGGACTCGTTCCCAATGCCAAACATTGATCAAATGATTGATGCAACGGCCAGACATGAGTTAATGAATTTCCTTGATGCTTACTCTGGAGACACTTACCAGCGGCTCGTAAACAAAATGTTTGAAAAACAAATAAGGAAAACCATGGAAGTCTATCTAAGCGATATTCTTGTAAAGTCTTTGAATGCAGGTGATCATCTTAAACATTTGCAAGAAACTCTTGACATCCTAAGGAAGCATAACATGAAGCTTAACCCCGAGAAGTGTGCGTTCGGGGTCAGCTCTAGCAAGTTCCTGGGATTCCTGGTGTCAAAAGGAGGGATTGAGATTAACCGTGATAAAATCAAAGTCATCGAAGACATCCCGAATAAGATATCAAGCGTAAAAGAGGTTCAAAGACTCACGGGGAGATTGGCCGCTTTGAGCAGGTTCACTTCTCGGTCTTCAGAGAAATGCCATCATTTCTTCTCGTTACTCAAGAAGATGAACAACTTCGAATGGACCCCGGAATGTCAAGAGGCTTTGAGGTATTTAAAAAGGTACTTGTCAAGTCCTCTGTTATTATCAAAGCCGAAAGAAGGCAAAAATGTGTTAATCTACCAAGCAGTCTCAAAGGTAGCGGTAAGCACCATTTTAGTCTGTGAGGACGAAGGTACGCAATCTCCCATTTATTACGTTAGTAGAATTTTGACGGGAGCAGAAACTCACTACCCACATTTGGAGAAGTTGGCCTTAGCCCTCATAGTCGTTGCTCGAAAGCTAAGGCCTTATTTCTAATGTCAACTGATAGTTGTGGGGACCACCTTTCCCTACAGAATATCCTTTATAAACCCTAGATTTCGGGTAGGCTGGCCAAATGGTCCGTCAAAATGAGTGAATTTGACATAGAATATAAACATAGGACTGCGATTAAATCACAAGTTTTGGCCGACTTTATGGCCGGTTTCAGTCCGGGACTGTAACCTCTAGCTACCAAAGATGCAGTTATGGTGTCAAAATCAACAAGTTTGGACCCTATATACGGATGGAGCTTCCAACGTAAAAGGGTTCGGGCTTGGCATAATATTAGCCATGCCTTTAGGAGAAACCCTAAGGCAGGCCATAAGAATGGTTCCTCTGACTAACAATTAAGCGAAGTATGAAGCTTTGATTATAGGACTCGAATTGGTCTAGGGACTAGATTTTGAGGTCATAGAAATCAAATGTGACTCCCAGTTGGTGGTAAATCAAATCTACGGGATCTTCGAAGCCAAAGAGGAACGCATACAACAATACGTAGTGAAGGTTCAGGATCTGCTCGCTCGATACTAGGAGTGGTAAATTATGCATATCCCGAGGGAAGAAAATGCAGAAGCATACGTATTAGCTAACCTTGGCTCATCAATGAAAATGAAGGGATCAGACTCCGGTATGGTCGTACAACTTATGCACTCGGTTCTGGACGTAGATAACTACTACGAGGTAAACACAACTAATTTGGTAGAGGAATGGAGGAATGAGATCATTTATTATCTCGAGCACAACAAGTATCCTGAATATCCCAAGGCATCCCGGGCACTACGCGCTAAAGAAGCGCGATATAGCTTCAAAGGAGGCCAATTGTATAGGAAATCTTTCCAATGTCAATTGGCCCGATGTTTGGGAGCCTCCAAAGATAATTATGTTATGCGAGATGTTCACGAAGAGATATGTGGAAATCATTCGGGCGCAGATTCCTTAGTACTAAAATTGGTAAGGGCGGGATACTATTGGCCTCGAATGGAACAAGACGCCAAAGATTTTGTTCAAAAATGAAATAAATTTCAACGCTACACATCGTTGGTACATCAACCAGCAGAACCATTACACTCAATTTTGTCTCCATGGTTGTTCATGAAATGGGAAATGGATATCGTCGTACCACTGCCGCCGACCCCTGGTAAGGTAAGGTTTCTTTTTATTTTAACTGACTATTTTTCTAAGTGGGTTGAAGCAGGTCCTTATCAAATGATCGGCGAACGTGAATGGGTGGATTTCTTGTAGGAGAACATAATTTGCAGATTTGGGATACCAAAAGAGATAGCCTATGACAACGGGCTATAATTTTTAGGCGCAAAGGTCATGAAGTTCCTTGAAGACTTGAAAATCAAAAGGATCACATCTTCGCCCTATCATCCAAGCGCAAACGGTCAGGCGAAATCAACGAACAAAGTGATTATACAAAATCTCAAAAAGAGATTGGAAGCAGCTAAAGGAAAATGGCCCAAGGAAATTCCTGGAGTACTATGGGCGTACCGAACAACAGCCAAATCGAGCATAGGAGAGACTCATTTCTCCCTTGTGTACGGAGCAGAAGCCCTGATCTCAGTAGAAGTAGGGGAGCCTACCTTGAGATACTTCCAGGCAAATGAAGAAGCAAACAATGAAGCAATGTTGGTCAATTTGGAGTTTCTCGATGAGTGCAAGGACTTGGTGCATATAAGGATGGCAGCTCAAAAGCAGAGAATAGAAAGATATTATAATCGAAGAGCCAACCTCTATTATTTCAAAGTGGGAGACTTGGTTTTAAGGAAAGTAACTCAAAACACCCGGGAACTCAATGCAGGAAAGCTAGGTCCAACATGGGAAGGCCCCTACCGGATTTCAGCTGTCACCGGGAAAAGATCATATGAGTTGGAGAACGAAGATGGAGAAATGTTGCCAAGCAACTGGAATGTGGCACACCTCAAGATATACTATTGCTGATGAACATCACCTATACTGAAAGTATATGATGCACTTTTTTCCCTTCATCCAGTTTATGTCCCAATTGAGTTTTTCTGGCAAGGTTTTTAATGAGGCAACAACGGAAAGTATACTACGAAGGAAATTTCAACAACAATAAGACCTTTTTAATAACAAGGCACACAAGCGAAGAACCACTCCGGAGCAGTTAGATAATCTTTTGCTCGGTAGCAAAGTTCCCACCGGTAAGTTAAGTTTGTTATAGAATAAAGGTTACTCGTCAGTTCACAAGTACAAGCCACTAGGGGATTGGTAGATATTCTTTGGCTCGATAGCATCAATTCCTAAGGGGAAGTGAAATTTGTTACCGAACTGAAGATTATCTAGCAATTCATTAGTAGAATCCTCGAAGGTGTAGAACTTCCAATGTTCAAATTCGCATTCTTCGCATTCGAATACTGGGGGAATGATATGAGGATATGGCAAAAACAACTAGTACTTCGACCGGAATACGAAACCCAGAAGCATAGTTGTATCATCGGGATAGGGGACTGCGCGGACAGCCCCGTAGAAACACGTTGTACAAGTTAGCCACAAGAAATGGCAATTTATTTTTAGTACAACGAATGCTTATGTACTTTTGAAAATGAAAGAAATAAAGTAAAGTCCTTTTATTTCTATTTTGTTTCTTGTCTGAACGATGAATTGATTTTGTCATTTGAAAGTTAAACAAGTACTTCAAATGCTAGTGCCGTAATGAATAGGAGACGTCCTCTTCAAGAGCACCGTAAACATAAGAGGGCCCCCTCTTATTAATACCCTCACGATAAAGGGTTGATTTCGGAAGAACTTGTGCTCGAAATCTGTCACAACCCCAAATCCCCTCTGTAGGATGTCGTGACGGCACCTAGTCTCTAAGACTAGGTAAGCCTAACAAATATGTGGAATAACTGAATAATAATTTAAATCTCAAAAATATCAATAACTATATGAAATAAAATCTGCAACTCAACATGTACATCTCCCAAAACCCGATGAAAATATAAGTCGCAAGCTCTAGGTACAGTACTGAACACTCATATACATCACTATCTATAAAGATGTAAAGAAATAAGAAAAAGAACATGATAGAAGGGGACTCTGAGGCCTACGAACGCATGCAAATGTACCTTGAAATCTCCAATGTAATCCACTCACGCGCTAATACCGAGGATAATAGGATGTACCGGATCTGTACAAAATATGTGCAGAAGCGTAGTATGAGTACACCATAACGGTACCCAGTAAGTGCCAAGCCTAACCTCGGTAGAGTATTGACAAGGTCAGGTCAAGGCCCTACTGGAGATAATAAGAAAAAAAGACAAAAGATATAATGATATAATGATAATTACAAGGAAATGAAACAATAAAGAATTTACGTAAAGATAACAACATGGATTCAAGGCAGCTAATACAACATGAAAGGAAAACAAGGATTTTACATGTTAAGGAAAACAACAACCCAACAAAAATACAACAAATAGAGAAAGATCGGCAGGGGCACTCTCGAGGTACCGCCTCGTAGTCCCAAATCATAAAAATAAATTACAGTATTTCCTTATATCACCGCGGGGTCTTTACATTTAGTTTTGAAAATTATTTTTCCCGAAATAGCACCCCGCTTCTAGTAGTTCCCCTACTAGCTACGCGTATCAAGCCCACCTTATCTCACTGTATGCGTTTTAACACTTATACCTTATACCACCGCATGCGTATCAATAGTAACAAGGGAACGACAGAAACCTCGTGCAACTAGTAACAACAGCACAGCAGAAACCTCGTGAAAACAATCAAATAATCCTCTCAACAATAACACAAATGTCAAAACATAAAAACTAAATAAAATGATGTTTCGCAACTTACACTTTCCCTTAATAAAAACCACGGCCTTTGTAACTCAATGGCAAGATATTTCAAGGATGGAAAATTTCAAGTAAAGAATTTCACAGTTAAATAATGAATACAGAATTAAAAAAGCAAGTAATTCAACTAAATAGGTAGTACAAGTTGCAAATAAGAGATAAGACAACTAAACATGTAAAAGTAGACTAAACGTGGTGACTATGACATGAAGTAACTCAATTAAAGCATAAAAAGGAAACTACATAGCTAAAACCAGAATCTCAATATTTAGCCCGTGTACCCATCACCTTACGTACACGGCATCCACATATCACACTTATCACAACAATACCAAAACCTAAGGGGAATTTACCCTACACAATACTAGACAAGTCACTTACCTCCAACCGCGCTAAATCTATCAACTAGAAGGCCTTTCCCTCGATTTTCCAACTCCAAACGGCTCGAATCTAGCCAAAATAATTTCGCACTATAAATATAACTATATAAAACTAATTTAAATAATTAAATTATGATCTTAGCAAAGAATTGAAATATCGTCCCAAAATATAGACCCGGCCCGCGTCTCGGAACCCGACCAAAATTATAAAATTCGAACACCCATTCGATATCGAGTCCAACCATACAAGAATTACTAAAATCCGATCCTATTTTGCCTTTCAAAACTCAAGAATTTAGTCTAAGAACTTCTACACCTTTTCCCTAATTTTAAACTCCAAAGCACAAATTAGAAGACGTAATTAATAGTAGGTTCATAGGATTTAGACAAAAATAAGTCAAGAATCCTTACCCTAACACTTCCTTTGAAATCTCTCAAAATATTGCCTCAATTTGAGCTCTCAAAGTCCCAAAATGAAAATGAAGTAAAACCCTCGAATTCCCCTCTTTCTGCCCAGCAATCCTCGAATATGCGGCCCTTGGGTCGCTTCTGCTACGCCGCAACTGCGAAAAAACCATCGCAGTTGCGAAAATCACTTACGTCTCGAAATTCTACTTCTGTGGAGCATGGCTCGCACCTGTGAGCCCACTTCTGCGAAGAAGGAGATCACACATGCAGTCCTGTCCCAGGCCCCCTTCTCAATTTCTGCTTCTGCGGAGAAAAGGGTCGTGCCTGCGCTCAGAAGTCCGCATCTGCAAACCTAAGACTAGGTTGGCTCCTCCGCTTCTGCGATATCCAAGGCGCACCTCGAGACCGCACCTGCGGCCAGACCCTCCGCAGGTGCGAAGACACTAGAACCGCAGCACTTCAGCAATTCCCTAAGTCCAAAAATGATTTGATTTCCTTCCGATTCACACCCGGTCCCCCCGGGATCCCATTCAAAAATACCAACAAGTTCCAAAACACATAACAGACCTACTCGAGGCCACAAATCACATCAAACAACACAAATTCTATGAATCGCAACCCAAATTCAAGCCTATGAACTATGAACTTTCGAATTCCGAAACCGATGCTGATTCATATCAAGACAACTCCAATTGACACCAAAGTTTGCACACTAGTCATAAATGACATTTCGGACCAATTCAAACTTCCGGAATCGGGATTCGACCCCGATATCAATAAAATCCACTCCCTGTCAAACTTCCCCAATTCCTCCAATTTCCAACTTCCACCAAATCGCACTGAAACGACCTACAGACCTCTGAATCAACATCTGTACATGCTCCTAAGTCCAAAATCACCCTGTGGAGCTATTGGAATCGTCAAAACTCCATTCCGGAGTCATATTCACAAAAGTCAAACTACAGTCAACTCCTACGACTTAAAATTCTAACTTAGGGACTATGTTTTCCATTTCACTCCGAAACTCACCCGAAACCAAAACCAAACACCCCGGCGAGTCACGTAACCAAAATATAACATAGAGGAATAAATTAGAGAATCGGGGCTAAAATACTCAAAATGACCGGTCGAGTCGTTACATCCTCCCCCTTTTAAAACAATCGTTCGTCCTTGAACGAGTATTGAGACATACCTGAAGTGGTGAAAAGATGAGGATAACAGCTACGTATATCATGCTCTGCCTCCCAATTCGCCTTCTCGACTTATTGACCCCTCCACTGAACCTTCACTGAAGCAATATTCTTCAACCTCAACTTTCGACCTTGCCTGTCCAAAATGACCACCGGCTCCTCAACATAAGACAAATCCTTGTCCAACAGAACTGAGCTGAGGTTGAACACATGAGAAGGATCGCCGTGATACTTCCGGAGCATATAAACATAGAACACTAGATGAAGTACAACTAGACTAGGTGGTAGTGCAAGTGTGTAGGCTACCTCTCCAACCATCTCAAGAATCTCAAAAGGTCTGATATACCTAGGGCTCAACTTTCCCTTCTTCCCGAACCTCATAACACCTTTCATGGGCTAAACACGGAGCAAGACTAGCTCCCCAACCATGAATGCAATGTCGCGAACCTTCCGATCCGCATAAATCTACTATATGGATTAGGATGTACGAAGTCGGTCCTGAATCAATTTAACCTTTTCCAAATCATCCTGAACCTAGTCTGTACCCAATAGCCTAGCCTTACCGGCTCGAACCAACCCACCGGAGACCGGAACTTCCCCCAAACTCTATCACACACGCACGAATCATATCCTCCAATATCTAAATATTGCGCTCGGACTGTCCGTCCATCTAAGGGTGAAATGTTGTACTCAACTCCACTCGCGTGCCCAAATCATGTTGTACGGTCCTCCAGAATTGCGATGTAAACTGCGTACCCCGGTCAGAGATGATAGATACCGGCACGCCATGAAGCCTGACAATCTCGCAAATATAACCCTGATCTAGTTGCTCTGAAGAATAAGTAGTCACCACTAGGATGAAATGAGCTGACTTGGTTAATCTATCCACAATCACCCAAACTGCATCGAACTTCCTCAGAGTCCCTGGGAGACCAACAACAAAATCCATAGTAATTCGCTCCCATTTCCACTCTGGGATATCTAACCTTTGAAGCAATCCACCAGGTTGTTGTTGCTCATACTTTACATGCTAACAGTTTAGGCACCGAGCTACATATTCCACTATGTCTTTCTTCATTCTCCTCTACCAGTAATGTTGCCTCAAGTCTTGATACATCTTCGCGACACATAGATGAATGGAGTACCGTGAACTGTGAGCCTCCTGGAGAATTAACTCATGCAAACCATCTACATTGGGCACACATAGCATGTCCTGCATCCGTAATACACTGTTATCTTCAATAGTGACCTCATTGGCATCGCCTTGCTGAACCGTGTCCTTGAGGACAAGCAGTTGCAAGTCTTCACACTGACGCTCTCTAATACGATCATAAAGAAAAGACCGAGAAATCACACAAACCAAAACTCGGCTAGGCTCAAAAATATCCAATCTAACAAACTGGTTGGCCAAGGCCTGAACATCCAAGGCTAATGGCCTATCTGCTACCGATAGATATGCTAAGCTGCCCAAACTCTCCGCCTTGTGACTCAAGGCATCAGCCACCATATTGGCCTTCCCGAGATGATATAGAATGGTGATATCATAGTCCTTAAGCAACTCCAACCACCTCCGCTGCCGCAAGTTAAGATCATTATGTTTGAACAGATGTTGTAAACATCAATGATCGGTGTAGACCTCACAAGGGGCACTATACAAATAGTGCCGCCAGATCTTCAAGGCATGAACAATAGTTGCTAACTCGAGGTCATGGACATGATAGTTCTTCTCATGCACCTTCAGTTGTCTAGACGCATAGGAAATCACCCTACCGTCCTACATCAACACCGTGCTGAGACCAATGCGCGACGCATCACAATATATAATATAAGACCCCGAACCTATAGGCAATACCAAAACTGGGGCTATAGTCAAAGCAATCTTGAGATTTTGAAATCTCTCATCGCACTCCTCGGTCCACCTGAACGGAGCACCTTTCTGGGTCAATCTGGTCATAGGTGCTACAATAGACGAGAAACCCTCAACAAATCGACGGTAATACCCCACCAAACCAAGAAAACACCGGATCTCCATAGCTGAAGACGGTATCTGGCAACTTTGCACTATTTTAATCTTCTTCGAATCCACCTTGATCCCCTCACTCGACACTACATGGCTCAAAAATGCCACCGAATCAAGCCAGAATTCACACTTTAAAAATTTTGCATATAACTTTTTTTCTTTCAAGGTCTGAAGCACAGTCCCCGGGTGTTACTCATGATCCTCCTAGCTCCGGGAGTACACCGGAATGTCTTCAATAAACACAATGAAGAATAAGTCAAGATAGGGCTGAAATACATTGTTCATCAAGTGCATGAATGTTGTTGGGCGTTGGTCAGCCCAAAAGGCATCACAAGGAACTCGTAATGTCCATACCGAGTCCTGAAGGGAGTCTTCGGGATATCTGGCTCCCGAATCTTCAATTGATGATAGCCTGAGTGCAAGTAAATCTTAGAGAACACACTAGCACCATGTAGATGATCGAATAGGTCATCAATACGTGGCAATAGATACCTCTTCTTCACTATAACCTTGTTCAACTGGCGATAATCAATGCACATACACATAAAACCATCCTTCTTCATTACAAACAAGACCGGAGCACCCCAAGGTGATACACTGGGCCGAATGAAGCCCTTATAAAGCAACTCTTGCAACTGCTCCTTTAACTCTTTCAACTCTGCTGGGGCCATATGATAGGGTGGAATAGAGATGGGCTAAGTTCCCGGTAGCAAATCAATGCCAAAATTGACATCCTTGTCGGGCGGCATGCCCGAAAAATCCGCCAAAAATACATCTGGATAATCCCTTACTACCGGAACTAACTCCATGGTAGGAGTTTCAACATTGACATCCCTCACGAAAGCTAGATAAGCATTACACCCCTTCTCAACCATACGCTGAGCCTTTAGAAATGAGATAACCCTGCTAAGAACATAATCTAAAGCACCTCTCCACTATATCCGTACTAATTCTGGCATAGCCAGCGTCATAGTCTTGGCGTGACAATCTAGAATAGCATGATAGGGCGACAACCAGTCCATGCCCAAAATAACATCAAAATATACCATACTAAGCAACAATAAATTAGCTCTGGTCCCAATTCCACTAAGAACAACCAAACACGACCGATACACACAGTCAATAATAATAGAATCTCCCATAGGTGTGGATACATAGACAGGAGAACTCAAAGAACCACGGGATATACCTAAATATGGAGCAAAATAAGACGACACATAGGAATAAGTAGATCCTGGATCAAATAAGATTGATGCATCTCTATGACAGATCGGAACAATACATGTGATGACTGAGTCGGATGCAACTACCTCTGTCCTAGCAGGAAGAGCATAATACTTGGCCTGGCCTCCCCCTCTAGGACGACCTCTACCTGCTCGACCTCCATATCTAGCTAATTGTGCAGGTAGGGTGGCAACTGGTGCGACAACTATGGATTGAAAAGCTTGAGGACCCGGTGGAATACGTGGAACCTAAGTAGTCTGTGGAGGTGCACCCCTCCTGAATCTGGGGAAATTCCTCACCACATGATGAGTGTCACCACACTCAAAATAAGCTCTCGGAAGATGTGGTTGTTGTGGATGGCTCGGGCCTGATCGGCTGGATTAACCACTGAAAGCACCATGTGCAAGAGGTGCACTAGACAGTGGAGGTGCATAATAGGGATCATGAGGCCTAGGAGTGGCTGGAATGCCACTGGAAGCTGGAAGTGCGGAATGAACAGTGCAACTCACATAGCCCGTACCATGACGAGCTTCAATTGGGGCACAGGTACCACTATATGTTCCACAATCTGAAGACCTTTTGGCCTCCCTCGCCTCTCTTTCCTGAGTCAACATACATCTAATCTCCTAGTGATCCCCACTACCTGCTAGTATGCGATGTTCATCTCCAACTCTCGGGCCATGCTAAATCTGATACTGGGGTTAAGCCCCTCGATAAATCGACGGACTCTCTCTCTCTAATAGTAGTAACCAAGGTTGGTGCATGCCTAGCCAAATCACTGAACCGGACTGCATACTCCAACACAGTCATAGAACCCTGGAGCAACTGCTCAAACTTTGAGCGTCACGCATCTCTGAGACTCTGGGGAACATACTCCCTCAAGAACATATCTGAGAACTGAGTCCAAGTGAGTGAAGCTGCCTTGGCCGGACTCCCAACTCATATGCTCGCCACCACTGATAGACCATTCCCTTAAGCTGGAATGTAGTGAAAGCAACCCCACTAGAC
This sequence comes from Nicotiana tomentosiformis, assembly GCF_000390325.3. NCBI lineage: Eukaryota > Viridiplantae > Streptophyta > Magnoliopsida > Solanales > Solanaceae > Nicotiana > Nicotiana tomentosiformis. The sequence goes on along the minus strand of NC_090822.1, from coordinate 101,135,893 downwards.
TCAGCAATACCCATAGTACGGAGGATACGGTGGCACTCCTCAAGAAAGCATGGGTATCTCCTGACGCCAAGCCATTGAAAGTATGAGGGTGGTACTTCTTGTACCTCTCGAGCCTGAGCTGCTCCCCCTCAGAAACTGCTGCCCTAACCTCGAGCTGAACTGGGGCTATCGGTTGTGCTGGTATAACCTCTGGGACTTAGTCAACCTGGACCCGCTGCTCTGAGGTACGGGCGGCGGGAGTCTATGCTCTTCCCCCAGTCTGATATGTAGCAGGAGCAAGTAGGATCAACCCTGCCTGAGCTAAAGTGCCGAACATGCTCAGAAACAGTGCGAGAGTCTCCTGGAGAGTTGTTGCAGTAATAGGCATCTTGGGTGCTTGCCCTCTAATTGGAGCTACTGGTGACTCCTCTGTAGCAGCTCGTGTGGGTGCCCTGGCTGTACCACGTGGACGTCGTCAGCTTTTACCTCGGCCCAGGCCCAGGCCTCTTACGGCCCTAGCAGGGGGTGCGAGTGTCTAGTCATCTGATCCAGTTGTACATGTCCTCACCATCTATGAGAGAATAGAAAGACAGAAATTTAGAATCTGAAGTCAAAGATTTCGCACGATAAGGAATCAAAAGAAGTGAAGCTTTTCCTAACAGTTCCATAGCCTCCCGAAGATAAGTATAGACGTCTCTGTACCAATTCGCAAGACTCTACTAAACATGTTTGTGACTCATAACATCTATGAACCTAGAGCTCTGATACCAACTTGTCACGACCCCAAATCCCCTCCGTGGGATGTCATGATGGCACCTAGTCTCTAAGACTAGATAAGCCTAACAATATGCGTAAACATCAAATAAAAATTTAAAATTTCAAAACTCAACAATTTCATCAATAGACTATAAGCTCAATATGTACAATTTCCCAAAACCCGGTGAGATATAAGTCACAAGCTCTAGATACAATGCTGAACAATCATATATATCACTGTCTATCAAAAATATAAGAAAATAAGGAAAACAAGGGTAGAAGGGAACTGCGAGGCATGCGGACGCAGACAAGTGTACCTTAAAGTCTCCAAAGTAGCAACACATCGCACTAATATTGAGGCTAATAGGATGTACTTAGATCTGCACAAAAACATGTATAGAAGCGTAGTATGAGTACACCACAATAATACCCAGTAAGTGCCAAGCCTAACCTCGGGTAGAGTAGTGACGAGGTTGGGTCAAGGCCCTACTGGAGATAATAAGAAACAAGACAGAGATAATATGATATAATGAAAATGACAGGGAAGTGAACAATAAAGATATTACGGGAAATAACAACACGAATCAAGGAAAGATAATACAACACGAAAAGAAAACAAGAATTTTACATGTTAAGGAAAACAAGAACCAAACAATACAACAAATAAAGAATATCAACAGGGGCTTTTCCACTCCCGAGGTACCGCCTCGTAGTCTCAAATCGTAAAAACAAATCACAGTCTTTCCTCATATCACCGCGGGAGCCTTTATATTTGGTGTTTGAAAATCATTTTCCCGAAATAGCATCCCGTGTTTTAGCCTACCTTATCACACTGCATGGCTTCTAATAGTTCCCCTACTAGCCACGCGTATCAAGCCCACCTTATCTCACCGCATGCATTTCAACACTCAAACCATATACCACCGCATGCGTATCAATAATCACAACGGCATGGTAGAAACCTCGTGCAACAATAACAACCGCACAGCAGAAATCTCTTGCAAACAATGACAACCGCATGCCAGAAACCTCGTGCAATAATAACAACAACACGGCAAAAACCTCGTGCAAACAACCAAACAATCACTTCAACAATAACACAAAAGCCAAAACACAACAACTAAATAAATGATATTTCAAGGATAGCAATTTCAAGTAAAGAATTTTCACAGTTAAGTAATGAATACGAAAATCAAGAAAAGTAAGTAATTCAACTACACATGTGATACAAGTTGCAAATAGGAGATAAGACAAGTTGACATGTGAAATTAGGCTAAACATGATGACTATAACGCGCTAAAGTAACTCAATTAAGGCATGAAAAGTAATGTAGCAAAAATCGAAATTTCAACATTTAGCCCATGTATACCCTCGTCACCCTGCGTATACGGCCTTCACATATCACAAATTATCACCAAAATACCAGATCCTAAGGAGAATTCCCCCCCTCCCCCCATCACAAGGTTAGATAAGTCACTTACCTCAAACCATGCTCAATCAATAAATTAGAAGGCCTTTCCCTCGATTTTCCAACTCCGAACGGCTCGAATCTAGCCAAAATAATTTTGTACTATAAATTATACCTGTTAATCGAGCCGGGCTGACCCGTTTACAACCCGGTTCAGCCAGGGTACTGTAGCGTGGGGGGCGGGCTGGGACGGGTTGGGCGGGGAGCGGGTTTCAAACGAACAATTTTTTGATACCGGTGCACCGGAACCCGCTAAGCTCGTTAACCCGTTAATGGGTTGTTAATGGGCTACAGCCCTGTTCAGCTCGAATTAACGGCCTTTTTTTTTGCAGAAATAGCCATTTCGGCCTACCCTCTTAAGAAAATAGCCCCCACACCCCTAGTATTTGATAAATTACAATTTTAACCTTTTAAAAACTATAAATTGCCCCCTTCTTCTTCATTTTCCTCACAATTCACTCTCTTACTACTCTAATTCTCTCTTGATATTATTGATTATTGTTCTTAAATTATCAATTACTTATTATTTTAAGTTTCATCAAATATTTAGTTTAGCCATTACAAAATTATTATTATCAAATATCAAGTATTCAAGTGAAGTGTGGTATCAACTATCAAGTATCGATCTATCAATTAAAGTTTGGTTTTTGATATCAAATTTAGTGCGGCATCCGAAATCTTGGTACACTCGTTCTATATCTTTCTCTTCTTTGGTGTACATTTATTTTATTATTTATAATTATTAATTTAATTTACATAATGGATATATTTAGAGCAGCCAAAAAAACGTGCACCAGTAGAGGTGGTAGTAAGAAAACTTCCAAAAGATCAAGAGGTGGTGCTTCTTCTTCTAGTAGCTTTACACATATTTCTGAAAGTTCACGTGAAAATTTAAATGTAGATTATGAGGGACTTCAAGAAAATTATGGTATAGATGATGATTTAAATGATAATTTAGATGATATTCCATTTCCATCACCTGATAATCTTAAGAAGAATACACCTGGTAATGCTAGTCAAACTCAAAATATTAGGGGTGGAAGTCGTGGCAATACAAGTAGGCCTCACCTCCCTATTAAGAAGAATCGAAGATTAAGAAGTAAGTGTTGGAATTTTTTTGACAGACTAGAAGAAGATAAAAATTATGTAAAATGTAGAATTTGTAAGGATATTTATAAACATGAGACCGGTAAAGGAGGGGGAACGGGTCAACTTCGTAGGCACATGGTAGACAACCACCCTCTTGATTGGGGAGTAGATGAGGAAGATGGGCAACAAAAACTTAACCCGGGTACTGGAGGGTTAATGGGTAAATACGATATTAAGAAAGATCGGGAAGAATTAGCTAAAATGATTGTTTTAGGTTGTTTACCATTTAGTTTTGCTGCTTCACCATATCTTGTTACTTATATTCAAAGAATTTATAACCCTTTGTTTAAAGGTATTCCTAGAAGTACTTGTAGAGCTGATATCTTTAGGCTTTTTGGACAATATCAGACATATATACGTTATTTATTCGTCAGTCTTTCTTGTAGAATTTCTCTTACTTCTGATATTGGTCGTGCTGTAAATGGTAATGATTATTTGATTGTTACATACCATTGGATAGATGGTAATTTTTGTATGCAAAAACGTATTATTGCTTTTAAATATGATGAAGATCAAAGTCATACTGGTGCATTTATAAGTAATACTATCCATGAAGTTGCTATATTTTATAATCTTGCAGAAAAGATTTTGTGTGTGTCATTTGATAATGCTTCTAACAACAATGCTGCTATTACAATATTAAAATTGCATCTACACCCACCACTTCCTGAAATATTTCATGTTAGATGTACATGTCATATTTATAATTTGATTGTGAAGAGTGGCCTTGAATTATTTAGAGATGATATCACTTTAGTTAGAATAGTTGTTGGTGTAATTCAAGAAAATAATAGAAGTGCTAGATTGAATACATTTAAAGAAAAATATCTACATTATGGACTAAAACCAAGACTCATGCCTGAAGAAATAGTTACTAGGTGGAATTATACTTATTTATTCTTAAAATGTTGTTATAAATATAGAATGCCTATAACTGAAGTTGCTAATTCTCATTGTACCGATCCTAGCCGTTTGTTAACATCTATAACTTGGGATGTCATTGAAGATGTTGTAAAGTTCTTACAAAAATTTATGTGGCTACACTTGAGTTTTCTGGAGCTTATTATCCTACTATTTCAAATGGTTTAGTTCATATTGCTGAAATTTCTCTTTTACTACATAATTTGAAGAAGAAAGAAGGATATACTTATGTTATTGAATCTATGCTAGATAAGTTTAAAAAATATTTTTACCCAATTTCCCCTATTTACCTAATTGGTGCTATTTTAAACCCTTCTATCAAAATGGCCATTTGTCGCCAATTAATCACTGCTTTATATTCTTATATGGATATTGGACCAACTGAAACTCCTGATATTGACACTTGTATTTCTGATCTACACAAACATTTAGAAATATTATATAATTATTATGCTAACATTGTTGATGCTTCTTCTGCTGTAGATGCAAATATTCCTTCAAGTCCAGTTTCAACATCTGGGATCAGTGTTTTGGATGATAATGATGGTGTTGAAGATTATTTGATTTGGTCTACAATAGGGAAGCATCAACAAACCAGTAGCAGGAATATTGATGAACTTCAATTCTACTTGCAAAAGTCAGCAGAGCCCCGCATAAAGGAATTTCTACCATTGGGTTGGTGGAGGAGCAAATCAAATCAATTTCCTGTTCTTTCGGCCATGGCTCGAGATGTGCTAAATGTGCCGATTTCAACAGTCGCATCAGAGAGCGCATTTAGCCAAGCAAGGAAGCAACTAGGAGATACCTGTCATTCATTGGGTAGCAACGTTTTGGAAATTCTAGTGTGCTTCAGAGATTGGATAAGATCAGAACGACGAAATCAAGGGTGTGACGAGGTAGATGAAGTTGAGGACAAAGAAATTGGAGATATTATGGTTTATTGTTCTGATTCAACCAATGCCGGAAACCAAGAACCTCATGTTGACATGGATGAACTTACAAAAATGATGCAAAACATGTGATGTACTCTTTGTTTTTTACAATTGTTGTAAACTTTTAATTTGCAAGTTCAAAAATAACAAAATCAAAAAAGAACTTGCAATTTAATTTGAAGTATTATATATTATTCAATAAAAATATTAAATGAAAGTCTTCGGAGCTTGATCCTTACATATAGGTCTTATTAAATAATTTTTTGTAGCCACTTACTTTCAAATTTTAATTTTAACATTATAAAATTCAAATTTCAAATTTAAAATTTTAAACTTCAAAGTTTAATTCTAAGTCTTAAAAATTTACAAACACTTAAGTATCAATAAAATTGAATAAGAAAAATAAAATTTACTTTTAAAAAAAATAATCACGGCCCGCTAACAACCCGCTAACAGTCCGCTAACAACCCACTAAGCCCGAACCCGTACGGACAAAAAAAACCCGAAAAAGTACAACCCGCAACGTTAAACGGACGGGCTAATTTTTGTTTTGTGTCCAACCCGCCCGTTAAACACTCATACTATAAATATAACTATAGGAAGCTATTTAAATAATGAAATAATAATTTTTGCAAGAATTGGAAAAATTGCTCCAAACAGTCGACCCGGTCCCACGTCTCGAAGCCCGACCATAATTATAAAATCCGAACACCCATTCGATATTGAGTCCAGCCATAAAAGAATTACACAAATCCGATATCAAAATCTCGATTAAATCCCCAAAATTCGGCGTGAGGACTTTCCTTCATTTTCCTCCAATGTTTCAACCCAAATCCCTAATTAAATGATAAAATCAATGATATATTAAGGGAATTTAATCAAAAACGAGTTAAGAACTCTTACCCCAACAATACCTCTGAAAATCCTTCAAAATATCGCCTCAAAATGGTGAAAAATGACATAAAACCTCGATTTTGAAACTTAAATCTGCTGCCCAAATATTCCTTCTTCACGAACGTGGAAATTGCCTCGTATTCGCGAAGCACAAAATGCCACTGGCCTAATTTTCCTAATCTCCCTCTTACATGAATGCGAGGGTACACTCGCGAACGCGGTGCACTGATCCCTCATAGCTACGCGATCACGGTGAACAATCGTGCGTGAATCCCTAGCCTTCTCTTTCCTCTACGCGAACACAATCACACCCCATGCGTTCGCGATTCACTGCCATACCAACTTACGCGATAGCAAGCCCAGTCTCGCGAATGCGTAGAACAAAATTCCAGTTTCCACCATTAACACTTCGTGAACACGGCCCCACTCTTGCGATCACGTACAACAACACCAACACCAACAAAAATCTGCAATCTCCCAAGTTCTGAAATGCGCTGAATATGATCTGAATCATACCCGAGGCCCCCGAGACCTCAACCAATTATACCAGCAAGTCCTAAAATATCATACGAACATAGTCGAGCCTTCGAATCACATCAAACAATGCTAAAACCACGAATTGCGCATCGATTCAAGCCTAATAAACTTTTGAAGTTCTAACTTACACATCTGATGCCGAAACCTATCAAATCACATTCGATTGACCTAAAATTTTGCACACAAGTCTTAAATGGCATTACAAACCTATTCCAACTTCCTGAATTGAAGTTCGACCCTGATATCAAAAAGTCCACTCCCGGTCAAACTTTTCAAAAATCTTCCAACTTTTCAACTTTCGCCAATCAACGCTGAAATGACCTACAGACCTCCAAATCAATATCTGGACATGCTCCTAAGACTCAAATCACTATACAGAGCTATTAGAACTGCCAAAACTCAATTCCGGAAATGTCTTCACACAAGTCAAACTACGGTCAACTCCTACGACTTAAACTTCCAATGTAAGGACTATGTGTCCCATTTCACTCTGAAACTCTCCCGACACCAAGTGCCCCGGCAAGTCACATAACCACAAAATAAAATAGAGGGAACAATAAATAGGGATAAGGGCTAATATTCTCAAAAAGACCGTCTGAGTCGTTACATACTTACTCTGAAACCTATTCTATTTTATGTTGGCAAGTTACCAACACATAAGACACTTTTAGTAAAGAAATCTAAAATACTTTTAAGAAATTTAATTTATATATATAACTAGATCCACTCATCAATTTTTCTTCTATATTCACTATAAATATGGATGTGACATATTACATAAAAAAATTATAATATAATTGTTTTTAGTAAAACGTAGATTGAAATAACTTATATCATTTATAATTTGGGGTAAGTTAAAATATAAAATAAAATAAATTCATTTACTTAACATATTAAAGATTTGATGACTTTTAAAATTTAAAAAATTGCAAGCAGCAAAATAGATCTTAAATAAAATATCTCTTTTATAGAGGTAATGTGAGAGTATTTTAATAATACTCAAAAATTTAAATAATACATGAACTTTTTTTAGCAACGAAATAAAGGTGAATAAATTAAATTTTCAAGAGTAGTACAAATTTGTATTATACTTCTTTATATTAAGCAAGGATATTTTGCCAAATGGTAAAATAATAAAACGTCACGTGAAGATATAAAAATACTAAATAATGAATAATCCAATAATGACAAGTCATAATAAACAAAAAAGAGAAAAAAAATAAAAAAAAAAACAAATATAGAAGGAAGTGACTTATTTAATTTGAGATGAAAAAGTGTTTTTCCAATTATGATGAGAAAAGTCATATAACAGATAGTACCACACAACTGAAATCATAACAAAATAAAAAAAAAAACTAACAATGAAACAATTTTAAGTAACGAGTAAATAAGCTCACTCACAAAAATGAAAACTAAAAAAATTATTATAAAAATATACAGGTAAGATTTATTTAAATTAGAGATGAGAAAGTATCTTTTGAATTATGATTAAAATCCGTACAATGGATTATTGTCACGAACCCAAATTCCCTCTGTAGGATGTCGTGATGGCACCTAGTTTCTAATACTAGGTAAGCCTATTAATACGGAATAATAATAAATATCTGAAATAAATAAACTCCAATTCAAACAATTTCAACTCCCAAAACCCAGTAGAAATAAATCACAAACTTCTAAGAATTTTATCCTCAATGTCTCTATATATCAAGGTCTAAAGAAAAATAAGGAAGCAACATAATAATGATATAAGGGGACTCCGGAATCAGCGGACGCTGGCAGATATACCTCGAAGTCACCTCGTACAGCTAGTTTACTGATGCTTGGTCTAATAAAATGTACCTGAATCTGCACAAAAAGATGTGCAGAAGCGTAGTATGAGTACACCACAGCGGTACCCAGTAAGTGTCAAGCCTAACCTCGGTAGAGTAGTGACGAGGTCAGGTCAGGCCCTACTGAAAAATAAATATTGGCATGATAAAATGTTTAACAATATAATAAGATAAAATGACAATGGAAATGAGTCAAGTAGTATGTCACCATTTAATTACACCAAATAATGGCAATTAATAATCCATGGAAACAAAACCGAATTTCTTTTCAACTTTAAGAAAATTCACAACAAAAATCAAAGGCAACTACGGCCATAAATCAATATCAACAAGGGCATTCCCGAGGTACCGCTTCGTAGTCCCAAATCATAAATAAATTCACAATATCTCATTTCCTTATCTCACAGCGGGAGCCTTCACAATTTATTTTAAAGAAAATATTTTTTTTCGAGATAGCATCCCGCGTTTTAGCCATCCTTATCGCACCACATGACTTCTAGTAGTTCCCCCTACTAGCCACGCGTATCAAGTCACCCTTATCTCACCGCATGGGTATCAACGTCACAATATATCATAATTTGCACCTCAAGTGCTCAAATAATTTAACTTGCCAAAATTATTCTTCAACAATATTTTTTTTCACAATAAAGAGCTCACGGCTCGTATCAAAATAATTCAATAATAATATTTTTCTACAAAAATATCTCACGGCTCATGTCAAAATAAATCAACAATAATATTTTTCCATAATAAAGAGCTCACGACTCCATCACAATGAGTACGAAAATCTTATAAAAATATTAAGGAATAAATAATTAAGCAAAATAATAATTCAAAATCTTTAATACGTTGTTTCAATACCAAATTTAAAAATGTCAAATACTTTATATTAATAATATTTAATTTAAAGAAAATCAACTTCAAATAATGCACAGAATAAAAAAAACCAATGTAACGACTCGACAGGTCGTTTTGAGTATTACAACCATGTTTTCCCATTTACTGCTCACATTGGACTTTACAGTTGTTGTGTGACTTGCCGGAGTAATTGGTTCGGGTCCGGTGAGGTTTTGGATTGAATTGGAACACTTAGTTCCAAGGTTTAAAGCTTAAGTTAAAATAATAACCGGATATCGACTTATGTGTAAACGGCCTCAGAATTTAATTCTGATGATTTCAATAGCTCTGTATGGTGATTTTGGACTTAAGAGCGTGTCTAGAAAATTATTTGGATGTCCGTAGTAGAATCAGGCTTGAAATGCCGAAAGTTGAATTGTTGAAAAGTTTGACCGGGGGTTGACTTTTTCATATCGAGGTCGGAATCCGATTCTGGACATTGGAATAGCTTTGTTATGTCATTTATGACTTGTGTGCAAAATTTTAAGTCATTCCGGATTGATTTGATGTATTTCGGCACAAGTTATAGAATTTGAAAGTTCAAAGTTCATTAGGCTTGAGTTGAGGTGCGATTCGCAGTTTTAGCGTTGTTTGATGTGATTCGAGGCTTCGACTAAGTTCGTATGATGTTTTAGGACTTGTTGGTATATTTGGTTGAGGTCCCGAGGGGCTCGGGTGAGTTTCGGGGTGGTTTCGGACCATTTCTAGGCCATTTTTAGTTGTTGATTTCTGCCTACAGAGGTGTGCATCGCGATCGCGAACATTTGGCCGCAATCGCGAAGAGCAAACAACAGTTTGGAACCTTGTGAATTGCGATCGCGTAGAACAAAATCTCTGTTGTACTGATCCGACTTTGGAAGCTTATATCTCGCAATCTATAAGGAATTTGGAGATGATCCAAAAATGAAAGTTGTAGCCCTTGCTGTCTAGTTTTCGGAAATATAAACCATTTGTCATTTGGAGTTCCGTACTAAAGGTTATGGGGGATATACTATAGGCTATCTGGGAAGAGTTTGGAAATCTCTATTGCACAGGGCTGACTTTGAAAGCTTATATCTAGAAATATATAAGGAATTGGGAGATGAGAAATATATTAAATTTGTAGCCTTGGTGTCTAGTTTTCATAAAATTAAACCATTTGCAATTTGGAGTTTTGTACAAAACGTTATGACCAATATACTAGAGGTTGTCTGAAAGAGTTGGGGGAGTTTGTTCTTCGCGATCGCGAAGAGCAATTTTGGGGCTGAAAAATTTTGTGCTTCGCGATCGTGAAGAGTAAATGCCTCGACAGAAGATATATTTTGAGGTTTCGGCTATTTTAACATATTTGGAGCTATGGAGCTCGGATTGAAGTGATTTTTGAGGCGATTTTCACCATATGGATTGGGGTAAGTGATTCTAACTCGGTTTTAGTTAAATTACATGAATCTATTATTGTTTTTATAAAACAATTAGTGTTTTGGGTTGAAAATAGTAGAAAGATTCATAAACTTTAATTGAGGATTTGAAGGTCGAGTTGTGGTCGGATTTGAGTAATTTTGGTATGGTTGAACTCGTGGTTGAATGGAGGTTCGGATTTTGTGAGTTTTATCGGATTTCGAGACGTGGGCCCTACGGGTGAGTTTTGGGGCGTAAATTCAATTTTTTGGAAAATATTAGTAATTTGATATGGAATTAATTTCTATAATTTTTGTGAGTTGAATCAAATTAATTGTGACTAGATTCGAGCCGTTTGGAAGTTGATACGCGCGGAGTGGAATTTTTGGAGCATTGCTTAGCTTGCTCGACATTGGATTTGGCTTGTTCGAGGTAAGTAACTCTTCTAATCTTGGAGTTGAGGGTATGAACCTTGAATATATGTATTATGTAAATTGTTGGGAGGTGACGCACATGCTAGGTGACGGGCGTGTTGGTGTGCACTATAGAAATTGTGACATATTTGTTTCTGTGGAATTTTGTAGTTAAATAATCTTGCCATTTTCCATGTAGTTTTATGTGATAAAGAAATTGAGCTGAAAAGCATATTAAAAATTATGTTGAGGCTATATGCTAGTATTATTGGGACCCACGGAAGTCATATTGCTGTGAATTATTTTTTTAAATTGAAAATTCATACTCAGTCATATTCATTTCATTGCCTATCATATCTCAGTCTATGTTTTTATTTATTAATACATCATATCATCATTTTTGGGCTATTCTCATGACATTGTGAGCCCATGAAAGAGAGACTGGAGAGATTGATGACTGAGGGAGGCCGAGGGCTTGATTGTGAGAATTTTTTTGGGATCGGATTGTACACCGCAGTAGACCATGTTGGCTTTATATATATTATTCCTATTATATGGATCGGGGTTGCCCGCCTGCAGCAGGCCTTATTGGCTTATTATGGCATGTGAGTTGTCCGTGCGGATTCTGATATGATATTATAGCACCTGAGTTGTCTGTGCAGCACGTGAGTTGTCCATGTAGATTATAGCGCTTGGGCTGAAGGAGCCCCTCCGGAGTCTGTACACACCCCAGTAAGCGCAGGTACCTACTGAGTGCGAGTGTCGAGTGCTGAGTGACTGGAAGGCATGAGAGATGGTGAGGCATGCCCGAGAGGCTGTTTACGAGTGATTGTGAGGTATGCCCGAGGGGATGTTTACGAGTAATTGTGAGGTATGCCCGAGGGGCTGTTTACGAGTGATTGTGAAGTAAACCCGAGGGGCTGTTTATGATTTATCACTAAGTTGCATCGCATTGGCATTCACATATGACATGCAGGCATAGAGATGTATTTTTCTCATGCTGTACAACATCACATCATTCATGATTTCTCACACATTTTGACAGGGCATAGTGATGCATTTGTTTTTACACGGGTTATCTAGAAGGAAAATGAAACATCTCATTTATTATTGAAAGGATTTTTGGAAAAAATTATTGTTTTCAAACTTATTAATTTTTTTTGACAACTTCGGCAAACGATTTGGGTTTTCACTGATGTACTTGAAAGGAAGAACTATTATTTTTGAAATCATGATTTGGCTGAGCATTTTATCTCTGATTTACTTCTGGTATTATTTACTTTATGTTGTTATGGACTGTTGTGGACTAGTGGTTTTGGACCTGACCTTGGTAGAAACTCGTCACTACTTTCAACCTAAGGTTAGATTTGTTACTTACTTAGTACATAGGGTCGGTTGTACTGATACTACACTTCTGCACATTACATGCAGATGTTGGCTGTTGTACTCGATAGTTGCGGGATTTGAAGATGGACCTGCATTCCTATTGTATCTGCCTCTTGTTCATGGTAGCCTTAGATTTATAAAAGCTTTGTTTATGTATTATTCAAACAGACTATGTAATTATTTCATTTCCTCTTTGTATACTCTATTCTTAAAAGCTCATGATTTGTATTACCAGTTCTTGGGGGATATATAAGATTATGATCTTTATTCACTTAAATTGCTTTAATAATTGTTATTGGAATTGGATAATTTAAAGTTGGCTTACCTAGCGGGTTGGGTTAGGTGCCATCACGACTAGTTGGATTTTGGGTCGTGACAAGGTGGTATCAGAGCCCTAGGTTCATAGGTTCTACAAGTCATGAGAAAATGTCTAGTAGAGTCTTGCGGATCGGTATGATGATGTCCATACTTATCTTCGAGAGGCTACAGGGCATTTACGATATATACTTCCTATCTTTCTTTCCTTATCGTGCGGGATTGATTTAGCTTGGGACATAACTCTTTGAATTCCTTCCACGTATTCGTATGCGCATATGAGCGCTCGGTATCAGCTATGCATCGTCGGCTTGTGATTCCATGAATGAAGTTCGAGATGAGTATTTTGTGTTTTGGTGATGGGCCAGTCTGGAGGACTTGAGGCCGGGGTTAGCCCGCAGCTTAGGCTCGGTAGTTTCTGTTGTGAGAACTTGTACATTTGGACTCGTATGTCCGGTAATGTCCCTACGAGTGGAATTTGTGGCTCGATGAGTGGTGGAATGGCATTGTGATGAGTACGATGTAACTGCGGGATGTGTTAAGACGATTTGAATGTGACCAGAAGTGTTTCTGTGAAATGTAAAGGAAAGGCCATTGGGTGCTTGATTTTAGTTTTGATGTGACGTACAATCCCGAATATGAATGTTTTGAAAGATCTTTCACGTGTTTAAATTTTGGGACAAATTAAACTCTTATGTCTGGTTAATGATTTTGGACTCAGAAAGATTTAGTGATTGCGTAGAAATAGTGGTTGCGAAAACATATAACAAAATGCCAATTGGAGGCTAGGGAGGTGGGTTATCTCCTCGAGAGTAATCTACGTAGGTGTGTTTCTTGTAATGTGAGTTGAGGGGTTCTTTTCTGCCAGTGGGGCATATATGTGAAGATTTGAATTTGAATCTAGCTGAGAAAGTTGACTTGAGTGTCAAGAGAATGATTGCGAGCTTAGCGGATGATTTGGGGCATTTTTATGGTTGGCGTTGCATGAGTTTGAGAAGAAGTTTCGTTGAATTGGTTGTGGCATTATGATAGTAATAGAGTATTGGTATTGTGAGTTATGGAATGTTTTAATAAATGGATTTGATCCAAGTGGGGGAGCCTGCTATTGATGATTCAATTTCATGATTATATGTAAAGGTTTAGTTTTGGGCTGAGGCATACTCGTGGGTTAGTTATGACTTGCAAAAGTTGAGATCGATGATGGCTCGAATAAGAAAATTCCTGGATACGGGTTATATTGCACTTATGAGTATATGAAAATCGTGGGATGAATGAGTTATTATTTGTGAATGATGTAGTGCGTATGGAGTATGAATTTGATAGGTGGTATTAAAGTAGAGTTACTTCTTTGAGAGTTGTTGTGCTAATGGGGCACGTGTCTTTTGGCCCATTTGGGCAATGTAATGTGGATTTGAACAAATGGGGTGATTCTAGAGAAAGTTCTAATGGATTCGGGATTTATATGTAACAATTGAGAAATTTTGGCGGATTTGTTTGCGGCTAAAATCTGAGATTTAAGTTGGATGGTGTCGAAACTTGTGGCATTTTTATATATCATTATGAATTTTATATTTTTATATCAGGAAGGTGAATGAAACGGCCTTAGACTCAAATAAGGTATTTTTAGAGTGGATATTTCGGTGGTGATATTTATATGGGTAATTATAATGTGGTGAGACTCTACAGATATTTTGGTGGTAATATTCTTGGGTTTGGTGACCTACGTGGTTTGGTCGAGTTAGAGGAATATAATTCTAATAGCTTGGTTATGTACAGATGTATTTCAAAGTGTTCTTGATGATTTCTACCATGATTGGAACCAGATATTTTCTACTGGTGTGAGAAACATGTTGTGTATTGTGATTTCCTCTTGGAAGGAAGCAAGATAAAGGTTTCTAACTAACTGGATATGTAATTTGCTGATGACCAGAGTTGATAATGAGATTCTTGTACTTTTCACATGATAGCAAGATAGATGTTATGTGTTGTGCGAAAGTTAGATTTACATGTATAAGGTGGCAGTTCAGTCTTGAAGGAAGGTAACTAAGTTTGGGCAGAATGGTGATGAATTCTTAGACAACATGGGCGGTTCCAAATGACTAGATGAATATGATTACTACTAGGTGTATGAGAAGGGTGCGTATTTCATAAGGCGCATTGTATTTTGACTTACAGATGTTTAATTAGTATTGCAGTACTCACATGGTTGATAGACTGCTGATATTCAAATTTTGCCAAGTGGCACGGAAGAACTTTTAAAGTAGTTCTCGTAGAATGATCGTGTATGAGAGAGGTGTTAGGCATTCAGGCGGTGGAGATGGAATCAAATATGATGATTCACGTGTCCTACGAATTTGGAATTTGGGAGTTTCAGGAATAGATTGTACATGGTTGTGGACTGTGAAGTCGTGGCCGAAGCTAGTCAGATGATAGGATGTATTATGAATTAGTCGCGGTGAATTTTCGGAGGGTTACTTATCTACTGTGGGTGACCAGAGTTGATTTGGGGGTCCATTGGTAGGCCCAATTAAGATATGTATTCTACACCGAGCCGGAATGATTGGCTTCATACTGCTATTGTTGAGGGATGTGTCATTCGGTTGATGTTGAACTTATTCGGTTGATGTGCGGTTCTATTTGAGCTTTATAGCGAAATTTGAGTGTGATGAGTATTTGGATATTGCATGATCGATTGTGTAATGGTTATGTTCTTTCAGGTTTTGTGTTGCATTTATTTGTCATTTGCCTCTCTATGGTTATTGATTTTGAGCGGGGTGGCTCGAGGTACATATTATGGACCACTGTTTCGATGGAGTCATGCATTGCAGCAAAGTTATATTAAGGTATAAACCTTGTGTTAGATTCAGGTGATGGTTCTACGATGTATGATGAATTTTCAGCGTTTCGTTGTGGTAGTACTTGTTAATCTAGCGGGGCAATTCTCTCATTTGAGTCATTTTCCATGACTGGATACATTTGAATTGATACGTATTGGTGCATAGATGGCACGGGATGTGGCTCTGATTTATATTGGTGCGGCATGTCTATGAAACAGTTATGTTTAGTAATATAAGGTCATTGGACCTAGAATGAGTAGTATCAGGTTTGATTTCGGAATATTCAGGAGTATAATATTGAGAGTCAGCTCAGAAAGTGATTATGGTTATAGATGGGGCAAGAGAGCTACGTGACTTATTGATCTGGTAAGTGGTCATGAAATTTCGCATGTTTCTTTTATTATCAACAGTGTACGAAGTTTTTGGGATGAGCTTTGGTTCGATATGGGTTTAATACTAGTATTTGATTGGTTTTGGAGTAGTCATTATGGTCACGAATGGTGCTATGAGCATGCGAGTTGTGTAATATGTTAGGTGATTATGTCAGTGGTTATGGTTATGGTTATGTTTATGGCTTGATACAGCTTGTTCAAACTCATACAGGGTGTAAATGTAAGATTTGTGTCTTGAAAGAAATTCTAAATATTGGAAATTAAATTCCAAGGTTTATGGGCTAAAGTTAAATCAATAATTTCAGTTGTATTGTGTTGTCAAGATCATATGGAATATAGTGACATGGCTTCACCCCCGAGTACGTGTGTGGTAATATAGAATAGTGATTTTATGGTTTGAAAAAAACTTTTGGCAAGTTCGAGGACCAACGTATGTTTAAGTGGGGGAGAATATAACGACCCGACCGAACCTTTTGAGTATTACAACCTCGTTTCCCCATTAACTGCACACATTGGGCTTTACAGTTGTTGTGTGACTTACCTGGGCAATTGGTTCGGGTCCGGTGAGGTTTTGGAATGTATTGGAACACTTAGTTCCAAGGTTTAAAGCTTAAGTTAAAATAGTGATCGGATGTCAACTTATGTGTAAATGACCTCGGAATTTAATTCTGATGATTCCAATAGCTGTGTATGGTGATTTTGGACTTAGGAGCATGTCAGAAAAATTATTTGGAGGTCCGTAGTGGAATTAGGCTTGAAATGCCGAAAGTTGAATTTTTGGGGAGTTTAATCGAGGGTTGACTTTTTTCTATCAAGGTCAGAATCTGATTCTGGAAATTGGAATAGCTTCGTTATGTCATTTATGACTTGTGTGAAAAATTTGAAGTCATTCCAGATTGATTTGATGTATTTCGGCACAAGATATAGAATTTGAAAGTTCAAAGTTCATTAGGCTTGAATTGAGGTGCGAGTCGTAGTTTTAGCATTGTTTGGTATGATTCGAGGCTTCGACTAAGTTCGTATGATGTTTTAGGACTTGTTGGTATATTTGGTTGAAGTCCCGAGTGGCTCAGGTGAGTTTCGGGATGGTTTCAGACCATTTCTAGGCCACTTTTAGTAGGTGGTTTCTGCCTACAGAGGTGTGCATCGCGATCGCGAACATTTGGCCGCAATCGCGAAGAGCAAACAACAGTTTGGAACCTTGAGAATCGCGATCGCGGAAGCTCTTTCGCTCGCGTAGAACAAAGTCTCTGTTGCACTGACCCGACTTTGGAAGCTTATATCTCGCAATCTATAAGGAATTTGGAGATGATCCAAAAATGAAAGTTTTAGCCCTTGATGTATAGTTTTCAGAAATATAAACCATTTGTCATTTGGAGTTGTGTACTTATAAGTTATGGTGGATAAACTATAGGCTATCTGGGAAGAGTTTGGAAATCTCTGTTGCACAGGGCTGACTTTGGAAGCTTATATCTAGAAATATATAAGGAATATAAACCATTTGCAATTTGGAGTTTTGTACAAATAGTTATGACTAATATACTAGAGGCTGTCTCGAAGAGTTGGGGGAGTTTGTGGTCGGATTTGAGTAAATTTTGGTATGGTTGGACTCGTGGTTGAATGGGGGGTTCGAATTTTATGACTTTTATCGGATTCTAAGATGTGGGCCCCACGGGTGATTTTTGGGGCGTAATTTCAGATTTTTGGAAAATATTAGTAATTTGATATGGAATTAAATCCTATAATTTTTGTGAGCTGAATCAAATTAATTGTGACTAGATTCGAGGTGTTTGGAAGTTGATAGGCGCAGAATGGAATTTCTGGAGCATTGCTTAGCTTGCTCGACATTGGATTTGGCTTGTTCGAGGTAAGTAACTCTTATGATCTTGGAGTTGAGGGTATGAACCCTGAATATATGTATTATGTAAATCGTTGGGATATGACGCACATGCTAGATGACAGGCGTGTGGGCGTGCACTATAGAAATTGTGACATAATTGTTTCAGTGAAAATTTGTAGTTAAATAATCTTGGCATTTTCCATGCAGTTTTATGTATTAAAGAAATTGAGCTGAAAAGCATATTAAAAATCATGTTGAGGCTATGTGTCAGTATTATTGGGACCCACATAGGTCATATTGATGTGAATTATTTGTTTAAATTGAAAATTCATACTCAGTCATATTCATTTCATTGCATATCATATCTTTGTCTCTGTTGTTATTTATTGATACATCATATCATCATTTTTGGGCTATTCTCGTGACATTGTGAGCCCATGAAAGAGAGACTAGAGATATTGATGACTGAGGGAGGCCGAGAGCCTGATTGTGAGGATATCTTTTGGGATCGGGTTGCACGCCGCAGCAGGCCATGTTGTCTTTATATATATATATATATATATATATATTATTACTATTATATGGATCGGGGCTGCCCGCCTGTAGCAGGCCTTATTGGCTTATTATGGCACGTGAGTTGTCTGTGCGGATTATGATATGATATTATAGCACGTGAGTTGTTCGTGCAGATTATAGCGCTTGGGCTGAAAGAGCCACTCCGGAGTCTGTACACACCCCAGTGAGCGCACGTACCCACTGAGTGCGAGTACCGAGTGTTGAGTGACTAGGAGGCATGAGAGATGGTAAGGCATGTTTGATGGGCTGTTTACGAGTGATTATGAGGTATGCCTGAGGGGTTGTTTACGAGTGATTATGAGGTATGCCCGAGGGGCTGTTTACGAGTGATTGTGAAGTAAGCCCGAGGGGCTGTTTATGATTTTATCGTTGAGTTGCATCGCATTGGCATGCACACATGACATACATGCATAGAGATGTATTTTCCCCATGTTGTACAACATTACATCATTCATAATTTCTCACACATTTTGACAGGGCATAGTGATGTATTTGTTTTTACACGGGTTATCTGAAAGAAAAATGAAACATCTCATTTATTATTGAAAGGGTTTTCAAAGTTATTCATTTTTTTTGACAACTTCGGCAAACGATTTGGGTTTTTACTGATGTACTTGAAAGAAAGAACTATTATTTTTGAAATCATGATTTGGCTGAGCATTTTATATCTGAGTTACTTCTGGTATTATTTACTTTATGTTGCTATGGACTGTTGTGGAATAGTGGTTTTGGATCCGACCTGTCACGACCCCAAATTCCCTCTGAGGATGTCGTGATGGCACCTAGTCTCTAAGACTAGGTAAGCCTATCAATGCGAAATAATAAATAATGGCATGGTAAAATATTTATTAACAATATAATAAGATAAAATGACAATAGAAATGAGTCAAGTAGTATGTCACAATTTAATTACACCAAATAATGGCAATTAATAATCCGTGGAAACAAAACCGAATTTCTTTTCAACTTTAAGAAAAATCAAAATCAAAGGCAACTACGACCATACATCAATATCAACAAGGGCACTCCCGAGTTACCGCCTCATAGTCCTAAATCATAAACAAATTCATAATATCTCATTTTCTTATCTCACCGCGGGAGCCTTCACAATTTATTTTAAAGAAAATATTTTTCACGAAATAACATCCCGTATTTTAGCCATCCTTATCACACCGCAAGACTTCTAGTAGTTCCCCCTACTAGCCACGCGTATCAAGCCACCCTTATCTCATCACATGCGATTCAATACCCAGACCTTATACCGCCGCATGCGTATCAATATCACAATATATCACAATTTGCACCTCAAATGCTCAAATAATTTAACTTGCCAAAATAATTCAACAACAATATTTTTCCACAATAAAGAGCTCACGACTTATATAAAGAGCTCACGGCTCATGTCAAAATAATTCAACAATAATATTTTTTCACAATAAAGATCTCACAACTCATGTCAAAATAATTCAACAATAATATTTTTTCAAAATAAAGAGCTCATTGCTCCATCACGATGAGTACGAAAATCTTACAAAAATATTCAGGAGTAAATAATTCAGGAAAATAATATTTCAAAATCTTTAATACGTTGCTTCAATATCAAGTTTAAAAATGTCAAATACTTCATATTAATAATATTTAATTTAAAGAAAATCAACCTTCAAATAATGCACAGAATAAAAGAAACCAAGTTCCAACTAAACAGATAAATCAATTAGCAAGAAAATGTCAAGCAAATTTAAAATATAAACATTAAATTAATAATGAAGAATATAACAAAATGAAACAATTTAATTAATGCACAACAATGATCTACACAATTTAAAACATAATCTTTCACATTTAGCCTGTGTACACACTCGTCACCTCGTGTACACGAATTTTCACATATTACAATTATCAATCCTAGGAAAATTTGCCCCACACGAAGTTAGACAAGTCACTTACCGCGACTTGCTCCAATTTAACCAAGTATTATGCTTTTCTCTCGAATTTTCTGACTCTGATCGACTCTTATCTAGTCATAATTAATTCGATACAGTCAACAAAAATTATAGTAATCAGTTTCATAAGAAAATATTACATTTTTTTCAATAGAATCCGAAATTAGCTCAAAATTTGCCCGTGAAAACTTACAAAATCTGACAATCCATTCAATTACGAGACCACCTATACCAATTTAATCAAATTCCGATAACAACTCGACCTCAAATCTTAAATTTTTATTTTTGGAAGATTTTGCAAAAATCTTGATTTTTCTTCCATAAATTCACGAATTCATGATGTAAATGAGTATGGAATCATGAAATATAAACAATATAGGATAAGGAACACTTACCCCAAAGTTTTTTCATGAAAATCTCCCAAGAACCGTGCTCCAAAAATCCAAAATGAAATGAAGGAAATGACCATTTTTGGTCCTTAAGTTTCTGTCCATCCGTCACTAAAAGTCCATTTTCCTTCACTAAAAGTCTATTTTACGTCACTAAAAGTCCACGAGAAACTGCTCTACCAGCCTTCCTTCAATCGATCATAACTTTATGTACAAATGTCCAAATAATGAATGGTTTAACTTTCTAGAAACTAGAATCAAACGACTACAACTTTCATGTTTTGAAAATTTTCTGAATCCTTATGAATTGCAAGATATAAGCTTCCACAGTCAGCTTCAGCCTTCATTCAATCCGTCATAACTTTCTGTACAAATGTCCAAATAATGAATGGTTTAACTTTCTAGAAACTAGAATCAAATGACTACAACTTTCATGTTTTAAAAATTTTCTGATTCCTTATGAATTGCGAGATATAAGCTTCCAAAATTGGCTCTACGCACCAGAAATTTCTGGCAAAATTTCTGAGCACTCTTTGTCCGAAATCCATTCCGTTTACTTTTCGAAATCCACCCGAGACCCTCGGGACCTTAACTAATTATTCCAACATGTACCAAAATACCATACGAACTTAGTCGAGGCTTCAAACCACATGAAACAACATCAAAACGACGAATCGCACCTCAAATCAAAAGCTATGAACTTTGAACTTTCAAATTCTATATCTTGTGCCGAAATACATCAAATCAATTCGGAATGACTTCAAATTTTGCACACAAGTCATAAATGACATAACAGACCTATTAAAATTTCCAGAATAGGATTCCGACCTCGATATCAAAAAGTCAACCACTCGGTCAAACTTCCCAAAAAATCAACTTTTGGCATTTCAAGCCTAATTTCACTACGGGCTTCCAAATAAAATTTCGATCACATTCCTAAGTCCAAAATCACCATACAGATCTGTTGGAATCATCAAAATTCTATTCTGGTGTCGTTTGCACATAATTTGACATCCGGTCGCTATTTGAACTTAAACTTTTAATTTTTCATTAAAATTCTATATCTCGGGCTAGGGATCTCAGAATTTGATTCCGGGCATATGCTTAAGTCCCAAATCACGATACGGACCTAACAGAACTGTCAAAACAATGATCCGAGTTTGTTTGCTCAAAATATTGACCAAAGTCAACTCAGTTGAGTTTTAAAGCTCTAATTCACATTTTAATCCATTTTTCACCTAAAAACTTTCTGGAAAATTTTACGGACTGCGCACGCAAGTCGAGGAATGATAAATAGTACTTTTCGAGGTTTTAGAACACAAAATTAATTATTAAATTTAAAGATGACATTTTGGGTCATCACACGACCTTGGTAGAAGCTCGTCACTACTTTCAACCTAAGGTTAGGTTTGTTACTTACTCAGTACATGGGGTCGGTTGTACTGATACTACACTTCTGCACATTGCATGCAGATGTTGGTTGTTGTGCTCGATGGTTGCGAAATTTGAAGATGGACCTGCGTTCCTGTTGTAGCTGCCTCTTGTTCATGGTAGACTTAGATTTATAAAAGCTCTGTTTATGTATTATTCAAAGAGACTATGTAATTATTTCATTTCCGCTTTGTATACTCTATTCTTAGAAGCTCATGATTTGTACTACCAGTTCTTGGGGGATGTATAAGATTAAGATCTTTATTCACTTAAATTGTGTTATTGGAATTGGATAATTGAAAGTTGTCTTACATGGCGGGTTGGGTTAGGTGCCATCACGACTAGTTAGATTTTGGGCCGTGACAACTAAGTTCTAACTAAACAGATAAAACATTTAGTAGGAAAAGGTCGAGCAAATTTAAAATATAAATATTAAATCTATAATGAAGAATATAATAAAATAAAATAATTTAATTAATGCGCAACTGTGATCTACATAATTTTAAAAAAAAACATAATCTTTCACATTTAGCATGTGTGCACACTCATCATCTCGTGTAAACGATTTTCCACACATTATAATTATCAATCCTAGGAGGAATTTGCCTCACACAAAGTTAGACAAGTCACTTACCGCGACTTGCTCTAATTTAATCAAGTAGTATGCCTTTTCCTAGATTTTCTGACTCTGATCAACTCGTATCTAGTCAAAATTAATTCGATACAGTCAACAAAAACTATAGGAATCAATTTCATAAGAAAATACTATAATTTTTAATAAAATTTAAAATTAGCTAAACATTTCCCGTGGGGCCCACCTCTTGGAATCCGGCGAAGCTTACAAAATTCGATAACTCATTCAATTACGAGTCCAACCATACCAGTTTCACTCATATCCGACTCTGAATCGACACCGAAATCTCAAAAATTCGTTTTTGTGAGATTTCTAAATTTTTCCAAATTTCCATCTCAATACACTAATTAAATGGTTAGAACAATGATATATTCGTGTATATTGACCAAATCCGAGTGAGAATCACTTACCCAAATGTTTCTCCTTGAAAATCTGCCAAAATTCGCTTCTGCTCAAGCTCAAGTTCGTCAAAAATGGCAACTAGGGACGAAATCCCCAGTTTTTTAAATTGCCGAGGCAGCCATTGATCCTAGGTATCGATCAAGGCTTCGATCTTTATGGCCCTCGATCCTATCCTCGGTCATAGCCCTTGATCCTGGGCCTCGAGCTGGGCATTCGATTCTGCCTTCGAGTTGGGCTTCGATCCAGCCTTCGATCATGGCCCTCGAGCTGGGCCTTCGATCATGGACCTCGAGTTGGGCCTTCGATCCTGAGCCTCGTCCCTGACTTCGACCCTGGTCGTCAACCCTGGCCTTTAACCCTGGGCTCGATTTCTAGGCTCGATTTCTGCAGTTACAGCAGAAGAAAATTACAGCAGCTTTTTAAGTCCAACTTTTGATCCGTTAACCATCTGAAACTCACCCGAGGCCCTCAGGACCTCAACCAAATACACCAACAAGTCCTAAAATATCATGCGAACTTATTTGAAACCTCAAATCACATCAAACAACGCTATAATCACGAATCACACCCAATTCAAGCTTAATGAAACTTAAGAATTTCCAACTTCTATATTCGATGTCGAAACCTATCAAATCAAGTCCGATTGACCTCAAATTTTGCACACCTGTCATAACTGACATAACGAAGCTATGAATTTTTTTGGAACTGGATTCCGACCCCCATATCAAAAAGTCAACTCCCATGTCAAACTTCCAAACTTTAAATTCCTATTTTAGTCATTTCAAGCCTAATTTCCTAAGTCCAAAATCACCATACAGAGATGTTGGAATCATCAAAATTCTATTCCGGGGTCATTTGCACATAATTCGACATCCGGTCACTATTTGAACTTAAATTTTTAATTTTTCATCAAAATTCCATATCTTGGACTAGGGACCTCGGAATTTGATTCCGGGCATACGCCCAAGTCCCAAATCACGATACAAACCTACCGGAATTGTTAAAATACTGATCCGAGTCCGTTTGCTCAAAATGTTGACCAAAGTCAACTTAGTTGAGTTTTAAAGCTCTAATTCACATTTTAATCTATTTTTCACATAAAATTTTCCGAAAAATTGTACGGACTGTGCACGCAAGTCGAGGAATGATAAATAGTACTTCTCGAGGTCTTATGACACATAATTAATTATTAAATTTAAAGATGACATTTTGGGTAATCACATTCTCCACCTCTTAAATAAATCCACACTTATTCAGCACTTCAGGTATAACTCTAAACCCGTTCGAGGACGAATGTTTGTTTAAGAGGTGGAGAATGTAATGACCAAAAATGTCATCTTTAAATTTAATACTTAATTCTATGTTTTAAGACCTCAAAAATCACTATTTATTATTTCTCGACTTGCGTGCGCAGTCCATAAAATTTTCTGAAAAGTTTTTATGCGAAAAATGAATTAAAATGTGAATTAGAGCTTTAAAACTCAACTGGATTGACTTTGGTCAACATTTTGAGTAAACAGACTCGGATTAGTGTTTTGAAAGTTCCAGTAGGTCCGTATCGTAATTTGGGACTTAAGCGTATGCCCAGATCAAATTTCGACGTCCCTAACCCGAGATATGGAATTTTGATGAAAAATTAAAAGTTTAAGTTCAAATAGTGATCGAATGTCGAATTATGTGCAAATGACCCTAGAATAGAATTTTGATAATCCCAACAACTCCGTATGATGATTTTGGACTTAGGAGCATGATCGGAATTTTATTTGGAAGTCCGTAGTGAAATTAGGCTTGAAATGGCTAAAACAAGAATTTAAGTTTGGAAGTTTGATCGGGGAGTTGACTTTTTGATACCGGAGTTGAAATACAGTTTCAAAAATTTTCATAGCTCCGTTATGTCATTTATGACTTGTGTGCAAAATTTGAGACCAATCGGACTTGATTTGATAGGCTTCGACATCGAATGTAGAAGTTGGAAATTTTAAATTTCATTAAGCTTGAATTGGAGCATAATTCATGGTTTTAGCATCATTTTATGTGATTTGAGGTTTTAAATAAGTTCGTATGATATTTTAGGACTTGTTGGTATATTTGGTTGAGGTCCCGAGGGCCTCGGGTGAGTTTCGGATAGTTAACGGATCAAAAGTTGGACTTAAACAGCTCCTGCAATTTTTCCTTTCTGCTGGAAATTCTGGGCCAAGATCGAGCCCAAGATCGAGACCCAAGATCGAAGCCCAGGATCGAGACCCAAGATCGAGGCCATGATCGAAGCCACGATCGAGGTCGAGGATCGAGGCCATGATCGAGGTCATAATCGAACCACGATCGAGGCCGAGGATCGAGGCCATGATCGAAGCCACGATAGAGGCTGAGGATCGAGGCCACGATCGAACCACGATCGAGGCCGAGGATCGAGGCCATGATCGAGGGCTGCCTGGGCAGAATTATAAAAGAGCGCATTCGTCTCATTCACCATTTTTAACAAATTGGAGCTTGAGCAGAGGCGGCTTTTGATAGATTTTCACCATTTAATTAGTGTATTGAGATTGAAATTTGGGAAAGTTTTAGAAATCTCATAGAAATGAATTTTTGAGATTTCGGTATCGATTCGGAGTCGGATTTGAGTGAAACTGGTATGGTTGGACTCGTAATTGAATGGGTTATCGTATTTTGTAACTTTCTCCAGATTCCGATACGTGGGCCCCACAGACGAATTTTTAATTAATTTTGGATTTTTATTGAAAAATATAGTATTTTCTTATGGAATTGATTCCTATAATTGTTAGTAATTGTAACGAATTATTCTTGGCTAGATTCAATCCAGACATAGTTGGATAATCGTAGAAAAGACCTTCTATTGGATTAAATTGGAGCAAATTGAGTTAAGTCTCTTGTCTAATCTTGTGAGGGTGAAATTACCCCATAGGTGATTAAATTAAATAATTATTGCTAATTGTAGGGGTCGAGGCCACGATCGAGGTCATAATCGAACCACAATCGAGGCCGAGGATCGGGGCCATGATCGAAGCCACGATAGAGGCTGAGGATCGAGGCCATGATCGAGGCCACGATCGAACCACGATCGAGGCCGAGGATCGAGGCCATGATCGAGGGCTGCCTGGGCAGAATTATAAAAGAGCGCATTCATCTCATTCACCATTTTTAACAATTTGGAGCTTGAGCAGAGGCGGCTTTTGATAGATTTTCACCATTTAATTAGTGTTTTGAGATTGAAATTTGGGAAAGTTTTAAAAATCTCATAGAAACGAATTTTTGAGATTTCGGTATCGATTCAGAGTCGGATTTGAGTGAAACTGGTATGGTTGGACTCGTAATTGAATGGGTTGTCGTATTTCGTAACTTTTGCCGGATTATGATACGTGGGCCCCACGAACGAATTTTTAATTAATTTCGGGTTTTTATTGAAAAATATAGTATTTTCTTATGGAATTGATTCCTATAATTGTTAGTGATTGTAACGAATTATTCTTGGCTAGATTCAATCCAGACATAGTTGGATAGTCGTAGAAAAGACCTTCTATTGGATTAAATTGGAGCAAATTGAGTTAAATCTCTTGTCTAATCTTGTGAGGGTGAAATTACCCCATAGGTGATTAAATTAAATAATTGTTGCTAATTGTAGGGGCTACGTACGCACGAGGTGACGAGACTCTGTGCGTAGCTACTATTAAATGCTAAAGTTCGGGTAGTTTAGGACTCAAAAGCATGAATTACTTGTGTAAAATTATAGTCTTTATTTAATTAAATTATTTGATATATATATATATATATATATATATATATATATATATATATATATATATATATATATTAGGGAAGATATTAAAGGATGAAAATCTCATATGCTTAAATTTTCTGTTTAAATTAATTAATTGTTAAGAGAAATTGTTCTTCCTCCTGAATTTATCTTATAATAAATATACTATGATTCCAGAAGTATATAAAAAAATGTCCTTCTTTCTTGTGGAGCGGGCCGAACGCCTCGGCAGGATAGATGCATCTATGGATCGTGCCGCACGTCCTTCGGCAGTGTACACGATATTCTGGATCGGGCTGAACGACCTCGACGAAAATCGTACTTAATAATAATAATTACACGATACTTTGATAGTTTATTGTAGCTTGTGAGGCTAAATGATAAATTAGAAATCTTTGAAATTTAAAGAATTATTATTCCTGCTTGTTAAGGAATTATTGTTATTCCTGTGAATGAGACTAATTGATAAATTTGAAAATTTATTGGAATTGAAGGAATAATTATTTCTGTTGGTTAAATAAATTATTGTTATATTCTGTGAATCATGCTGATTTAGATATTCAAGTTTTATTTCAATTATTATTATTGACCCATAGTGAGTGTCAAAGTCGGTCATCTCGTCTCTACTACTTCCAGATTAGGTTTGATACTTATTGGGTACACGTTATTTACGTGCTCATACTACACTTGCTGCACTTTTTGTGCAGGACCTGAGGCAAGTACTAGTGGGGGACCTATCGCCTTACACCCACGTTATCCAGAGGCATAGTGGTGAGCTGCATATTCTGAGCCGTTCTCCAACTACCAGTGTCTCTTCTTATATTTACATTCTATCTATTTTTATTTCAGACAGTATTTTAGGCTTTGTATAATCTACTAGAATGCTCATACACTTATGACACTAGGTCTTGGCACACACATTGGTTGAATTAAGAATTGCTTATTTTCTTGGTTATTTTAAATTACTTGTTGGCTTGCCTTAGCTGTAGTGGTGGGCGCCATCACGACCTATATATGAAATTGGGTTGTGATAGTTAAACATTTTACCATGTAATTATTATTTTCCAGTAGGGCCTAACCTGACCTCATCACTACTCTACCGAGGTTAGGCTTGGCACTTACTGGGTACCGCTGTGGTGTACTCATACTACGCTTCTGCATATTTTTTTGTGCAGATCCAGGTACTCCTTACTAGCCCCGACATTAATGAGTTACCTGTGCACGAAGACTTCGAGGTATATCTACCAGCGTCCGCAGACTCCGGAGTCCCCTTTTATCATTATTGTGTTGCTTCCTTATTTTCTTTAGACCTTGATATATATATATATATAGAGAGACATTGAGGATAAATTCCTAGAAGCTTATGACTTATTTCTACCGGGTTTTGGGAGTTGAAATTGTTTGAATTGTAGTTTATTTATTTCAGATTTAGATTTTTATTCCGCATTGATAGGCTTACCTAGTCTTAGAGACTATGTGCCATCACGACATCCTATGGAGGGAATTTGGGGTCGTGACATAAATTAATTTTTTGTAACAAAAGAAAAAATGACATAAAAAATAAGATAAAAGAAAATAAATATTGAAACAAATATATGAAAGATCTTAAAAACAGTAATAGGAGATGACAACGAATTTCTTCTTATGTTTCATCTTTGTTGAATATAAAAAATTTGGAAGCTAATCTCATCGATTTTAAATATTTTTTTCTACTCAAATACATAGATTATAAGATAGGGATATGTTAGAATATATATATTTTTTTACATTGTGTGTCGTTTTTAAAAAATCACTATTACTAACAAACTGATATGATATTCAAATTTTAATTTAAATGCAATTTGAGTAGTTTGCATTGAGGTTAAGCCAAGTATGATAGTGTCGAAAAATAAACTACTTGGCAATTTTAAGACAATATATGCAATGCTATATAATAACAATCAACTAATTTAACATTTAATGATTCAATTTTTTTTTGTTTTTGTTTTGTATATACAGGGTATTAAAAATTCAAAATCTGTGGCTAGAGATATCGATAAACTTAAAATGGAGTCATACTGAAATAAGGCTAAAGAATCATTTAAATTTTTAGATAGCCGATTAAAGTGAGTTTTAAATTAAGGATAATATCTTCACCTGCATCATTATAAAGATAATCTTTATTGAAATATATATAAAGTTTTATAAATTGGAATTTCAAAATAGAAATATTTTTTGAAAGATAATATCATACCAAATAAGAGTTCAAGTCGTAGTAAAAGAGTCACGTCGTAGCCAAAGAATAGTTTATATTGTGTCAACCTTTGTGCTTTGCCATAAATATGAGTTATTATTTCACTTTGTGGCTATTTTTAGGTTCCAATGACACCAATGAGAATAGTGCAAAAATAAAATTATCACTATGAGATTTGAGAAAATGTTAGTCTTTTTTCATGTAGTGTTTCTTAATTAATATTTAACGATTATCTATAATTATTTAAAAGGCTTAAATTTTAAGGTTATTTACATATAATTCAAATAACTCAGATATTTAATATGGTTAATGTCAAATATCAAATATCAAAATGGAGTCATACTGGAAAAAAATAATTCACTAACTAATATTTTTTTAAATTTTTTAGATAGCCAACTAAAATGAGTTTTGAATTAAGGATAATATTTTCGCTTATATTATTATAAAAATAATTATTATTGAAAAATAAAGTTTTAGAAACTGAAATTTGAAAAAAGAAATATTTTTTAAGAAATATCAACACACAAAATAAGAGTTCAAGTAGTAGTAAAAGAGTCAAGTTGTATCCAAAGAGTCATTCATAGTCTCAACATTTGATTGTTTTGCCATAAATATGAGTTATTATCTTGCTTCCGAACTATTTTAGGATCCAATGACACCGACGAGAATGGTATCAAAAAAGAAAAATAAAAGAAATTGTTAATTTTTTTTATGTAGTATATATTATTAATATCCAATAATTATCTATATTTATTGAGAAAGTTTAAATTTTAAAATTATTTACATATAATATAAATAACTTAAATATTTGACAGGATTAATGTGTCGCATTCGCACGGGTGCTGATACTAGTTATTAAGTAAAACCATTATGATGGACTTTATTGCCTTGATCTTGGGCCCGGGCTCAGCACAGGCTTTGCAGGACTAGTGTTTTAATATAGAAAGAAACAGACAACTGAAAAGTTAATGATTTTGTCATAGCAAGTGTTCTGTAATTGATTTTTACTGCTTCACTTTTCGACTTGAAAAATGAGACGACAGAGAACAACGATATCAGCATCGCAATAGAAATTGAACGTTAACAAGACGCGATCAAGGGTCCATTCAAGATTCTCATACTTTATTTCCTTTTTCCTTTTTCTAATTTCTCTCATTTCGAAAACCCAACTGTGTACTCCTTGTGAATTTCTTGTGTGAAGAGATCGAAGAAATCGATGATATTACTGCAATCTCCCTCCAGATATCTCCTTCAGATCTTGTCCAATCGCGTCCAGAAGTAAGCTTCTACCATTTCACATTTGCAATTTCCCCCCTTTTTTACACTTTTGCGGGTCAAATACTCAAATTGTCGGTTAGGGAAGTGTGGATTACATTCTGCTGTTTTTTCTTTTTGTTGGAGTTGATTGATTACAGCTGCTATGTTTGCTGCTTCTGCAAAGTTTTTAACTCGTTATTGTGCTTTGATTATGAAGATGAAGTACTTATATGCATCTGTAGGAATTAGCATTTTTATTGTTACTCTTATCATAAGCATAAATTTGCAGTCTTTCAGTTGCACCTCCAATATGGTTTCCAGTTAAATCTTTTTCTTAATAGCTCTCGTTAAATCTAATAACCAAAGTTTGTTGGACATTTGATAGAGACCAAAAGTGCTTACTTTTGGCAATCTTAAAGAACCAAACTGCTCAGGATTATAACAGCTGGTTTCTTGATTTGTCCAATTGCTATGAGCCTTATTCTTTCGCTAATTGGTGTATTGAATATGCTAAAAGTTTTGAAATGTGACTTACCTAGTTTACTGATCCTTGAATCTTCCAAAATTTTTGACAGTCTATATTGTGCAAGTCAGACCCGATATATCTGTTATTATGTGAATAATCTGTAGCAGATGCTGATAGCACATCCTTATTTTGCAGTCTTGAGAAAGGAGTTGAACTGGATTGCCAATGGGTTGAATTTGATGATATCCGTTACCATATTCAGGTGAGTTATCATCGTACAGAAGTCATGTGATCACTTTTCCTTTTTTTTTCCCCTACTTTTTTTCCAATCGAAAGAAAAGAAAAGAGCCTTCAAACACATATGTCATTATTTTGAAAATGTTAGTTGAGATGGTGATATTTTTATCTTGGTATGCTGTCATCTTTTCGTCTTCTTGAGCCGAGGGTCTTTCGGAAACAACCTCTCTACTCTCTCGGGTAGGGATAAGGTTTGCGTACACACTACCCTCCCCGGACCCCACTAGTAAGATTTTACTGGGTCCTTGTTGTTGTATGCTGTCATCTTCCTAGGAAATGAAACAGAACGATGTACTAATATGTAACATATTCTGCAGGCTTCAGCGAAAAATGCAAATGTCCTTCTTCTTTCAGTATCATTGCCCATACCACCTCCAGAAACTGTCCTGTTTGGTGGACTTCCACTTGGAGCATTAGAAGCCATAAAAGCAGCATATGGTGTAGTTGCACAAATTCTTGATCCTCCAAGAGATGGATTTAATCTCACACTTAAACTGAACTTGTCAAAACTTCCCCCAGATGAAGGTTCTGCAAGTTTCCTCTTTAAGGTCATTATGAGCTTGCCATAACTGCACTGAAGGATATAGTATATTAGTCCAAACTGCAATTACTAGAAAATTTGGAGGTCCTTAGTTGTGAGGGTAATCGAGAAATAAATGTGACTGTCGATTTCATATTGCATGTCTGTTTTACAAAGTCTTTTTTTTCCAATATAAGTCAAGAACACTCATTATAAGCATAAATTCACATTCACACACACACACACACAGGGAATAAGGTTTTTCTTCCGTTAAAAATGAGAAGGAAACACTGAAATTTTAAGTGTGTATGGGTTTTCCAGTGTTTCCTTCTCTTGGAGTTCATTTTTGTTTCTGGACATGTTACATCTATTCACCATTGCTTAAGGTTTGTGCTCATTTTGAGCTCTGATCAAAATTGTACTCATTCTAAATGAATTGATCAATATTGTACTCGTTCTTTGAGCTTTTAAAAGCAATGATATATTGTCTGAGCAGTGGCATAGTATAACTGTATATTTTGTTGTATTATTATGTAGCATTTACTATTGGCATCGTATTGAATTTCTGTTCTTGTTTTTTGATGTATATATTTGTTGGTTAAGTAAGTAATCTTTTAACAAAAGGGTACAATTCCAATGCACCAGCTGTATAGGAAGCAACTATACAAGCTAGAGTTTTTCTCTACAAAATTGACCTAGTCATCTCTAGAAGTTGGTTATCCTGTATTGCCAAAAAGGAAATGACAAACAAAGTTATCTGAATGTTGAGCATGGGACTTCCGTTCCTCATAAACAGACCAGTGGATTCTGATTATTAATAAAGAAAGTTTAACTGTGGCTAGCAATACAGAATCCAGCTTATCCATTTTCCCCTGAATCCCGTTCTATCTTCTTGTAATCCAGAAGTTACATTTCCCATGACATTCAGCTTTCTCAATACTACCTTTGCCCTAGGCCCACTTCTTTAGCATGTTGAGCCTAATCTCACTAAAGGGTGCCTAAGCCCTGAAGCTCGGTGAAGCCCAAGTTGTGAGCTTTGCCTCGCTTAAATTGGCGCTATAGTGTAGGCGTCAAGGTGCTAAGGTTTGTGCACCTTCACCATTGGGTATTGCCTTCAAGGGCACGACAACAAATATATATATATATATATATATATATATATCTATGTGTGTGTGTGTGTGTGTAGCTTGATGCCTATCATTATTATTATTATTATTATTATTATTATTATTATTATTATTATTATTATTATTATCTATAGTTACCTCATGAACGCGGGATGCTTCGTTCACCGGGTTGTCCTTTTTTTTTTGTTGGTATCTATAGTTACATTTCTTGTATTACATTTCTATTTTTTTTTATGGTTTCTTCATTGGCACTTTTCTTAAAGCCCATGTTTAATTGCGCTTGAAGCTCCAAAGGACTGGCACTTTTTTGCGCTTTTCACTTTTGGCTACTCTGAAGTGTTCAAGCGGAGGCAATCGCTCCCTTTGAAATAAAGAAAAACAGCCCTTGCAAAATATAAATCTGTGAGTCTGTGTGCCATGGTTCACTTGGATAGGTGTTAAATGTTTGGATTCACCTTAGGTTAAAGCTCTTTGTAATATATTTCCTCCATTTACTTTTCACTCCGTTGCATCCATTTTCTGTAATGGAAACTATGAACCTTTACTATTTACAACTTTTTTGAATACCATAGCATTAAGCGTTTCATTGGACCTACTCTTGTTGTTATGAAGTAACAAACTTACCTAATACTAACCATACCTCTACTTTTAGCACAGCCCTCCTCACAATCCGATGTATATTTTTGTTGTTAATTCTTGAGCTGGTCAAACTAAGGACACAAACTTGGGATGGTAGTACAAGTCAAATGTGTAGCATTTAGTTTTTCATATGAGGTGGTGTGCTTATTATTTCAATTCTCTTTGAATTTGTGATCAGTTATATGTAGTGTACTAATTGTCAGGAAGAAGTCTTTGATACTTCTAAACTAGGTTATTGTCTATTTCTTGCTGAAAGTCTTAGTTACAATACTGGAATACACATTGTAGACATGTCAATGTAGAGTGCTTATGATATTTCTTTCTGATTGTAGAACACAAACATGCACTCTTGACAAAGATTGCATCAGTGAGGGAGGTAGTAATGGGAGCCCCACTGAGGGCAGTTCTAAAGCATCTAGTTTCAAGGACAGTTCCTTCCGATCTAGGCAAGCCTGTTGCGCTGGTTCATAGGCCGAATGAGTCTTTTTTCCTTGTACCTCAGGTGAGTAAATTTATCCATTTTAACACATGCACAAGATGTGGTAAAAGTATAGTTCATGTGTATAGGCTATAGTTTGATAAACATGAATCCATTTCAAAATGCTGCGGCGAAAAGTCTATAGTTTCTTCAGTATGAATCCATTTCCAAATGCTCAGCATAAACTTTGTGTTACATTGTTGAGCTTGGTTACCGTAGCTAAAGCAACCAACCAACCTTTTGACAATATTCCCATATGGATCTCTGCCATTCTACCTTGCCTCATGGACCCCAGAGGAATCCTGCCACATCCAAGTTCTGCTAGCATGTGTTTCTTATTTGTTAAGTGCTTTTGAACTTGTATCTGTGTTTAGTTCCCCCTCCCCTCGTTTGTTGATTAATAGACTTGAACTTTCTTTGGAATGCATAATTACTCTTTAAATATCTGCGTGAATTTGAGTTCAAGTTCTCTTCTCTGTATGTGCTATTTCCTCTAAGCTGACTGTATTAAAAATAATCTTTATTTCACAGCCTTTTTTGGTTGACCATTAAGTACTGGGCAAGTTCATGCTGTTAGTCTTTCATCCTCATCAAAGTTCTCTCTCTTTGCCATGCTAAAAGGCACATTGTTAGTTATTTTAGTATCTATCTCTGAGGAGCCTATTATGTATTCAGATTAAATGATGCTATGTGCTGGCTGTTTGCAGGCAGACAAGGTCACTGTCATATTTCCTATGAGATTTAATGATTCTATAGATACCGTTCTTGCAACTTCCTTTCTACAGGTAATACCATACATATTTTAATGTGTTCTTGTATCATTTTTATCATCCCAATCCAAGAAAATTAAAAGGTGTGAGGACTGAGGACTAAATAGCTTCCATAAAAGTAGTATGATAGAACGTTCCTTTTATTTTTATTTTGTACTAACGGATTACTGTGGTAGAGATTCTGATATTTGAACATCCAAATTCAATCTTCATCCTATTAGTTTGAAGATTGTTTTGGAATTGGATACAATATGATTTGTTTCTTTGTATCAATTTGCTTGTCATCTTCTATCATTTTCTAGTAAGAGTGAGGTTTATTATATCATTTGTGATACCAAAGAAACTGTATCTGTCTTCCAGGAAGTCCGGAAGGTGCAATGATTTGTAAATGGGTTTATTGCGTTTGCCAAAAAATCCAGCTTTTTCATTTGATTTTGTTGCAAGATCTTTTCGTGCTTCTCTATCTTTATTGGGATATTGTCCTTCTGGGCTTAAAGGAGTAGGGTGGCTCACTTCTGAAATTTGATTTTCATCAGGAATTTGTTGAGGCAAGGCGAACTGCTGGACTTAACAATGCCCCTCCTTGTTTGTGGTCTCCATCTCCTCCTCAAGAACTGAAGGAAGCTTTTACAGAAGCATTATCTGCTAATGCCGGATTTGTTAGTTTTGGTAATACTAATTATTTTAATTAGTTATTCCGCTGATGTTTTGCCATTTCCGTGACTTCAACTTATTTTTTGACGAGCAGTCATTTTTCCTCGCCATGTGGAAGGCAGAAAACTGGACAGAACTGTTTGGAACCTATCAACCTTTCATGCTTACGTGAATTATCATGTTAAGGTGAGATTTCCTGACCAAAAGTTTCTTGATTGTGTCAAATTAATGTATCCGTACTTGATGCAACACAATTCATGTTGTCTTATGTTTGGAAGGCCTCCAGTGAATCTTGAATTTATGCTATAAATGAGTTCCATCAAGGACGAATGCATCAACCTTATAGAAGGATTTGCTGACTAACAACTTTCAGTTTTTTTTTCTCTGGCTAATATCATAGACAAGGATTCGTCATTCAATGAGAATGTTTATGAAAGCCTTTCATTCTTTGCATCCATGAAATTAGACGATCCCATGGTGGATTCTTGGCATTATATGTGGTGTTACCTTATATATGTTAGGAAAATATGAAGACTAAATTCCACACGTATATATCCCACTAGCTGAAAGCTGCCTGTAATGATTTCTAATTCAGGCATTTGTAACCAACCTGTATAGTGTTCCTGGAGAATTGGTAGTAGACCCACTGGGTTCCTTCAATACATTTACAAACTTACTTGGATTATTTCAAAGAAAAAATAAATCCCAAGTGAGGTGATCAATTTATGGCAATTAATGAGCTTTTCATAGTTTTCATAACACTCGCGGCATGCCTCAGAAGCATTTAATATGATATTAATATTTGTGCCAAAACCGATATCCTAAACTCAATTACACTGATGTTTTCCTAAACAGTGTTCTGAATGCTTCATGCATACTCGAATGAGGCGTCAGGTGGAGTCATTGATACAGGTAATTGCTAATCTTTCATTATAAATTTAGAAATAGTAGATTAGCACGTTTTAAGTTGCTGTATTACAAATGTACATTTGGCAAAGTCTTCCCACAAAGAATACTAATTGGAAAATTTGCTAAATTTTATATTCGTGGTTACGTTTTTGATTACTTTGTGCTGAAAGAATCACCAAACTCGACAAATATTTACTGTTAGCACTATGTTACACCGCAAGGTTGTTTCAGAGATGATTCTTCATGCAATCTTATCAAAATGTATGAGTTTGTTTCTCTTGGGCATTGGATGATCTCTGTTCTGTGTTTCCATAACATGTTCATCAACGTCTTTCTGGAAAAGGCTAAATTGTTTTGTCTAATTGGAACAGAAAGGTTAAATCTGACTCGCCCAAATGTATTCCAATTACTTTCTGCTAGATCACTGATCCTTTTCCTTTTCTCTTTTTATAGGTTATGAGCTGATGTAGTCGTCCATCCTATAACATTCTTTCTTTTGCTCCCTTTCATTTTTTTGTCCTTCCCTTTTGGGTTCTTGGCGAGGGGGCTAAGGTGGGGGCCAGGTTAGGGCACTATTTTCTGGTACATGTTATTTATTCCTTCGCTTTAAATGCATGGAAGCTTTTAGCCATTTAGAGTGAATATATAACAACAACAACAACAATCCAGTATAATCCCACTAGTGGGGTCTGGGGAGGGTAGTGTATACGCAGACCTTACCTCTGCCCTGGGGTAGAGAGGCTGTTTCCGATAGCTTCCTCCCTCCAAGAACTCCCCACCTTGTTCTTGGGGTGACTCGAACTCACAACCTCTTGGTTGGAAGTGGAGGGTGCTCACCACTAGAGTGAATATACACCTCTTTGTTAATATGTCCCTCATCTATCCTTCATATGTTGGCATATCCATCCAGCTGAATATACCATTTCATAGCTCTTCCCTCAATTCCATGGTAATTTGGATCAATTTAAAAGATTAGTTTATCTTGAAGAAATAATAGTAGCTTTAATTTTTGTAGGCTTTATCATATTTTATTAGAAGAGTTTAGGTACTTCTTTAAGTAGCTCTCAAGGGGCAAAGGAGATAAAATATAAGCGATTGAAGATCCTTATTACTACATAAGTCCCTCAATCAACACCACAACAACAACTTGTTGGGAAGCATGTCAGACTAAGAGAAGGAAAAAATAATTAAAAGCTAAAAGCAATAAATTCCATAAGACAAAACAAAGACAAAATTTATGTGGTTTGACAATTTTTGCTTATTGCACGGTCACACAGAGAATAACTTTATTGATACTGAAGAGAAAGAAGAATTGTGAGGGATGGTCTACAAATGAGGAGGGAGATGCCTATTATAGGTAGAGAGATCAACTAAATTTTCCTCTAAGATGTGAAGCGCGGCAGGACGGCACCGCAATTGTTTGCTGAGTTTCTTTCTTTTAGATTTGCAGTCTTTTTCACTCTAACCCTTTCTTACTTTCTTTCTTTGTCTTTTTCACATGTCTCTTTCTTTCTTTTCTTTTTCACATAGGTTTGTTCGCATCAATATATCAGTTGTCGGGGCTAATAGAAAGAAAAAAATAATTAAAAAAGAAAAGCAATAAATTTCACAGGACAAGACAAGATTTATGTGGCTCGGCAATTTTTGCCTACTCCTTGCCACACCAGAGAATAGCAAATCTTTTGTTTTAAATATTTTTCTTTGTATAGGAAGGGGAGATTGATGGGAACAGACCCATGTGAAAAAGAAAAGAAATGAAAGAAGAAAGAGACATGTGAAAGAATACAAAGAAAGAAAGGAAGGGTCAGAGTGAAAAAGGCTACAAATATGAAAGAAAGAAATTCTGCACACCATCGCAGTGCCGTCCTGTCGTGTAGAAATTTTCTTTTTGTGTTTCATATCTCAGAGGAAAATTCAGTTAATCTCTCTCCCTATAAATAGGCATCCCTCACAATTCTTCTTTAGGCATCCCTCACAATTCTTCTTTCTCTTCAGTATCAATAAAGCTATTCTCTGTGTGGTCATGGAGTAGGCAAAACTTATCTTGTGAGATTTATTTGCTTCTCTTTTAATTATTTCTTTCTTCTATTAGCTTGACACGCTTCGCAACACAACTATAAACAACTACTAAGTGCTAGTCCCTTGCAAGTTGGGGAAGTCCCTCAATCAATAAGGATCATAAGTTTAATGGACAATAGATAAAAAAAGAATAGTTGATGCTAACTTCTACGTGCCTGAAGGGGTACCATGAGCCTTGTGTTGTAGCTTTTTGTCTGAAGGGGTACCATGAGTCTTGTGTTGTAGCTTTTTGTAAACTACTGTAAACTTTTGAACAAGATCTACAAATAAAAAGTTTTTGTATGGGGTGGAATGTTGGCTAGTCAAAAACTCTCATGTCCAGAAGATGAAAGTGGCGAAACTGGGGATGTGGCATACTAGGAGAGATATGATCTGGAATGAAAATATTCAGGATAGGGTAGGAGTGTCTTCTGTGGTGGACAAGATGCGGGAAGCGAAGCTGAGGTGGTTCAGGCATGTGAAGATGGGAGGCCCAGATGACACAATGAGGAGGTGTGAGAGGTTGACTATGGTGGGTTTTAGGGGAGGTAGAGGTAGGCCAAAGAAGTATTGGGGAGAGGTGATTAGGCAGGACATGTCGCATCTTCAGCTTACCTAGGACATAACCCTTAATAAGAAGGTGTAGAGGTCGAGAATTAGGGTTGGAGGGTAGTGGGGTAGTCGAGCGTTCTCCAATAGTATTTGTACGCAGTCTCGTATATTCTTATTCTTAGATTTGTAGTGCTACGTGTTGTTCTTTCTCTTCGGTCATCTTAGTATTAGTATTTTACTGTTGTTGCTGCTTCTTTTCATGGCTTCTACATTACCGTATTCCTCTTTTGTTATTGTTGTGCTTATGCTTTCTTTGAGCCGAGGGTCTATTGGAAATTGCCTCTTTACCTCCACAGACAGGGGTAAGGTTTGCGTACACACTATCCTTCTCAGACTCCACTATGTGGGATTACATTCGGTATGTTGTTGTTGTTGTTGTTGTTGTATTTATAATTAAAAGTTTAACTCTTTACTAAAACAGTAATGTGGTTGCGTTGATTAGGTGTTGGGAAAGGTACTTCAAAAGGAGTTTTTAAGATGAGAATGATTGGCTCTGGTAGTTGGTAGTTGTTTTAGGCTTGTACCAATGTTGATGTAGTATTTTTTTTATAAGTAAATTAATCTTCATAAAGAAAATAATAGGTAAATTAATTTAAAGTAGACGAGCAATAAGGGATGTTGGGACAAAAGTATATCCAAAGGAGAGAACTTAACAGTGTGGGTAAAGAACTAAGAAAGTCAACTATGGAATTCGGCTCTAATACATGTGCCGTAGCTTTATTGCACCAAAAACTAAAATATACACTTGATCTTAAGATAAGTACATTATCCTTCTTTCCTAGCATTTCTTTTTCTCCAT
This sequence comes from Nicotiana tomentosiformis, assembly GCF_000390325.3. Lineage (NCBI taxonomy): Eukaryota > Viridiplantae > Streptophyta > Magnoliopsida > Solanales > Solanaceae > Nicotiana > Nicotiana tomentosiformis. The sequence goes on along the minus strand of NC_090822.1, from coordinate 101,096,002 downwards.
ATAACCCACCATACTACCGCTGGAATTGTCTTCCAGAGTAAACCCAATTTATGCCAGGAAAGCAAGAAGTCCACAGTGGGATAACATTCGGCATAGTTGATGTAGTATTAAAGGATAATACTACCCAATTGATGTAGTATTAAAAGGATATAAAATTAGGTAATGTTGATATTCAGTATTGTTGAGTGTTGCCGGATCAATTTTAAAGGAAGAGGTTCAACTAAATGAAGGATAGAAAAAGCTCAAGAGGCATAGATTGCTGTGTGTATATAATAGTCAAAATTCTTGGTCTAGTTATGCCATATTACCCTATTGTGTTAAATAACTTGTCTGTCAAGCATCTTTTAACTGCTGAAGGTGAGGCGGGCACCAGCAAATGAAATCTGTTGGGTTTGTTGGCCTAAGGTGTTTATCATAGAACACAAAAATTGCGTACCTCATGTGAAACATATTGTCTGCTCTTATACGAGACATCTTTTTTCTTCTCAGAACTATTATGAGACGGACATATCTTAAAAGGGATTGCCCTTATTTAGCTGCCTAGCTGTATATTTTTCTCGTAGCGATGGCTGATGGCTTCTCAGAAGTTTTAAAAGGTTCAGTTTGAAATAGAAAAGGTCCGGATGATATTTAAACATGAAAAACTCAACACAACTTCTAGATAGTTTTGCAAGTATAGAGGCCATGTAGAATGTGCACGGGTATGACATACTCTATAGTCAACACATGTTAGAAGATTAGGATTTATCAACGTAAAGAGTACAAGGGGTTCACTGACCTATATCTACTCAATATTGTGGATGGAATTATAAAGCCACAAGAACAACCTAATCTATTCTAGAAGAGATTTGCAGGCACTCCTCATTGCAGCAGTCATCTTTTATGATTATGTGTTCCCAACCAACTCGCTGTTAATGTCATGCCAAGTTCTAGTAAACTCTTCCTTAGCTAATGCTAACTTATTCTGGGACATTTTTGTACGGATGTTCTTTGGTAGTGTTCCTTCTGAAGAACTAGATGTTTGGTTGGAGTTATTTATTTGTTTATTAATTTTTAGATGCACGTCCTCTACAGCAACACTTTTATTAAGTACGAAATCTGGATACTAGAAGCTGTTGAAGTGAACCAAATAGAACACAGGAAGTTGCATACATGCCGTAGTTCATTTCTCTGGAGCCCATAGAAGCTTATGACAGTGTAATGCCTAGTACCTTCGCGGAGTTGGACCTCCTGGTTCTTACGCATTTTCGAAAAAACTGTCGGATGCACCTCGATAATTCGATGTTTCGGCTTGATATTGTCAATTTTGCTTGATATCTCTCAAATTGAGAGTCTCCCCATTAAATGAATTCTGATTTACATCCCTGGAAATCCGTTATTCCCAACTGTAATGGTGCTCTAATTATGGAAAGCTATTTACACCATAATTACACTGATATATACAACTATTCTCCATAATTACACGGATATATACAACTATTCTAATATTCCTAAAATTACATGGAAATAGAAAGAAAGTATTAATTCATGAGCTGGTTCCGTCATGCCAACTTGCTTGTGTTTTTTAATCTTGTAATCAGGCATCAAGCATTTGTATACTCTACATATATGAATTTGGTGAGATCCATGGACCCAACAATAGTGTGAGAGAAACCTTTTAGTTAACTGGGATTTTGTTTTCATAATCTTGAGTGTTGAGCGCAAGGAAAGATTTAGATTGTCAATCATATTTTAAGGTTAAATAAAAGATCTCTTAACATCAACCTATCTAGATAGTCATATGATTTTTAAGTTGCAGAGAATAGCTTTGCGCTATTCAGCAAGATTAATCTAGTTTAAGGTGGCAAAAGAAAAGTTTGATTACATGGAACTTTGCTTCCATGCAACTCTTTATTCAATTTTTCTCTCTTTTAATCTCTTGATTTGAAATGATAATCTCCACACTATTGGTTATTTCTATCTATGTAAGGCACACGTGTTTACAAGTTTTATGTATTCTGTTTCTGTAGCTCTTAAATCCCCGATCTCAAAGGTAGCTAATTTTCAAGGATTTACTATATAATACATGTTTCTCAAAGTCCATATGATCCTTCGAAACATGATATCTGATAATCCTAGCACATCCAAGGACTGAAGTCCTGCACATATGACAGCTTTAATTTCAATTTTCTGTTTTGGCATCACATTCTGCCTACACAACAGCGTTCTTTCGTCTTACTGGCAGTTCCTTGTAACTAGAATGCCCCAGGACTGCTTTCTGTAATTATTTTTCTTGTTTGCTAGTTGAATCTAATTATTGCGAATTTGTAGTTTGCGGAACTTATATTTTTCATAACTATTTTGTAGGCACTTGATCGTGCCAAACCAGACTCTGAGAAGGCCAAACGATCTTCTCCAAGCAGATCATTTAAACGAATGGTGTGTCATTTGCTTGGTTTGATCTCAATAGAAAAACGTTTCTTGTCATCTAATCTATTCTTTTGTTTGACATTTATAGAGCCTCAAGGATGGGAATAACAGTTTGGGTTCACGAAGTTGGAAGTAGAACATCTGAGCATTGAGGGTTACTCGTCCCGAAATTATTGTAGACACAGCCTCTTTTCTAATAACTGCTTTTACTTGATGTTTATAGTTGTCGTTTGTAAATTTTATGGAATCAGCTTCAGTGTTAGATTTAAACTTTGCCATCTCGCTGAAGTTTCAAGTTTTGGTTAGCAGAGTGCATTTGTTTAGGTCATGCGCATGAGTGTAGGATTGCTTTGTAACAACTTGCAATATCCCATTTTACAAAGTTGTTTGCTTTTGCTCTATTATTTGTCTCTCTTGGTTAATATGGTCGTGAGGCGAGACCCTAGAGAAGTGGAGCCATTCTGTCAAGCTTCTTAAGTTTGTTTTTTTGTAGGAATTTGCATCTCATATCTTTTGCTTAAGCGCGTTAGATTTTCTCAAGTGCAAAGGTTATAGATATGGTAGTCATTGTACAGTCCATTATTCATTTGAATCCAAACATTGAGCAAGCAAGGAGTCTAAAGTTCCGAGTTAGCAATTCAAGGGTGTACCTAGCAGACTAAGGGTGTGTTGGGTAAGAAGTTTCTCCAGCTTTCGAATGCTTAAAGTTTGTTTATTCCTTTTTGGCGAGTGAGTTAACATATGAAAATATGAGGCAGTAATAAATTGGCTCTTGAAAAAGCCTTCAATATGGGCAGCTAACTATATCTTTCCCCACCAGTGCCGCATTTTCATTTATTGTGTACAACAATAACCCAATATAATCTCACTAGTGGGGTTTGGGGAAGGTAGTGTGTACGCAGACCTTATCCCTATCCTGGGGTAGAGAGGCTGTTTCCTATAGACCCTCGGTTCTCTCCCTCCAAGAACTCTCCACCTTGCTCTTGGGTGACTCGAACTCACAACCTCCCTTCAATAAATTTTCATATATTGCTAAATCATGAAGCTGTCCTTTTCTTCTTGAATGGATGTTTGCATCCCAATCGGCACTCACTTAACCATAGTAAATTTAGTGTGTTTTACCCAATTCACATGTACACCGACTAGTTTATTCTAAAAAACTTTTGACCTAAGTTCAACCTCCAATTTGACTAATAAAAATACTGATAAGTATAATATACCTGAAAACCTGACGCGAACAAATATTTCATGAGAGGGGACATGTAGTTTTCACAATAGCATCTCTTATTATCAGCACATATATTATCCAGTTAAAATAATTAATACTAGTAAACACTAGGACTAAAATCATAATGACTTTTAGATGACCCCAAAAAAGCCTGACTACCAAAACAAAACTAGCCTATGCTCAAGATAATGTGTTCTACAGGCTTAATCACACACACTAATACACTACTTTAGTTTTACATTACGTCATTGTTCAATTTCTTATAGTTAACATTTGCCAAAAAATAAATAATCATCTCCTGATTTCACCTTTAGAATTGATCCTATGGACTTTCTTTAAAGGAAAAAAACTACCCCGCTTGTGGTGAACTAGGTGAAACAGAACACTATTAAATATATTTAAAATCTACTTAATTAAGCAAAAATCTTTAGGAGGGGGTCATATATAGTTCCTTCATTTTTATAAAGTACGTTCCCATCAAAAGGAAGTTATGTGATCTCATATGTACTGTTAATTTCGTTCAAGTCTAACACGATACGACATCTTGTCCAGTCTAATAAGGACTACAATAATGGTGGGAATGCCACTGAAATTTACAACAAATTGAGCGGAATGTTTTGCATAGCTATTAAATGAGCTTTAGATAAGCAGAATTGAATTCATTGTAAGTCTAGTTGAGTCGTGTGTAAATTTAGTGATCCGAATAATCTTTATTCGCACTATCTAGGGCTCACTAAAGGGGGAACTGTTTTCTCTCAGGAGCTTTTCAATTCCTATGACTAGTGACGGATCCAGAATTTTTAAATCTATATATATATATATATATATATATATATATATATATATATATATATATATATATGATCAATTATTAGTTTTTCTATATAAGTGTATACGGTTAAAACTGGCCCCACCAATTTTACTATTTGACCGAGACCGAGAGTTTGCATTGAAGGATGGCCTTGTAACGGAATAGGACATATCACAAGGATAAGGTACTGGGTTCAGAACCGAGGTACTTGTCAAGATTGAGGCTAGTAGCGATCGAAGCCAAACAAGACAGATATCGAGCAATATTGAAGATAGCACAATAACAAAAAGGCGAGATATCAGTGACTGGTCGAGGATCACGGCGTAAATTTCGGTGACTGGTCGAGGATCATGGCATAAATCTCGGAACGGATCAAATCAGGAACGGTTAATTAGCTAATCATAGGATTTCCTTTTGTATTTAGAGTTATACCATAAGTAGAACTCCTCTACTATATAAAGGGGAGTATTAACCATTTGTAAGGGATAATTCTCACATAAAAAAGCAATACAATTTTCTTTCTTGTTGATACGACTGTTCATCAATTTTGCTTTATTTTTAACTATTTTGGTATCAGTCAGTACGAGGGCATCCTAGAGGGTTGAATTTCATTTCAATACTGGTTCGCTTTATTTTATAGTTCATTTCTGTTATTAATCTTCATATTTGTCTATCGGTATTAAGTGAAATTGCGTATCCTTAGAACCTCATTATAAGTTTAATTGTTATCCAATTTTAAGGGTAAATAGTTTGGCGCCCACCGTAGGGCTAAGGATAATAGTGATTGCTTAATACCAATTTCGATAACACACACTGCTTTACACTTGTTCTCGTAAGAATCTTTGTTTGCAGGATAAACATGTCAAACTCACAAGCAGCACCTACACATGGTGACAACAACCTCTGATTTTATGGGGAAAACGACAACACAGCTACCCCAGGAATCGAGGTGCCTCAGGACGACCTCAAGGGAGCACCAATTGCAAATCCCATCGATGTCAATTCACATGTCGCCTAAATGCAAATTTGGGCGTTAAGCCCGAAGGTAGTATACACAGGGAAGTTTGATCAGGTGGTCGAGGTACGCAGGGCGGAGAAGATGGTGGAGTTAGCCTCCAATTGATATTCGAAATGTTACAGGCTCAACAAGCCGCTATAGCACAACTACAAAATCAACACCGAACACCGAGTAGGGTCGAATCAGAAATCGTTCAAAGGACCGAGCCTGTGCCGAAAAGGTCGAATGCCAACGAATCGGAGACTGATCCCGCCATTATGAAAATGTTCAAGGATCTCACCAAACGGATTGAATCGAGAGAAAAAAAGATCGAGACAAATGACAAAAAAGTGGAGACATACAACTCCCGGGTTGACCAGATACCAGGGGCACCGCCGATTCTAAAAGGTATGGATTCAAAGAAATTCATACAGAAGCCTTTCCCACCAAGTGCGGCACCAAAACCCATTTAGAAGAAGTTCCGAATGCCAGAAATTCCTAAGTATAATGGGACCACCAACCCTAATGAACATGTCACTTCTTATACATGCGCAATAAAGGAAAATGACTTAAAAGATGATGAGATTGAATCTGTTCTACTGAAAAAATTTGGAGAGATCTTGTCGAAAGGAGCAATGATATGGTACCATAATTTGCCGCCTAATTCCATCGATTCCTTCACCATGCTTACAGACTCCTTCATAAAGGCACATGCCTGAGCAATAAAGGTTGCGACTAGAAAATTGGACCTCTTCAAGGTGAAACAAAAAGACAACGAAATGTTGATGGAATTCGTATCTCGGTTTAAGATGGAATGCATGGAACTACCACCGGTCACAGACGATTGGGTTGTTCAGGCCTTTACTTAAGGTTTGAACAAACGGAGTTCGATGGCATCTCGACAGCTAAAGCATAATTTAATTGAATATCCAGCGGTAACCTGGGCCGATGTACATAATCGGTACCTGTGGAAGATCAGGGTCGAGGATGATTAATTGGGGACCCCTTCCGATTCCGCTTATCCAAACAGGCTCGTCGGCAGAACTCAAAGGGATATCACCAGAGAACCCCGGCCGAGCAGAGATCGGTATTTACCATACAACGCAGATCGTAGAAACAATGGCCCAAGACGCAATCCCATCCGAAATGATCTAAGGAACGATCGAAAACAGAGTTCTCGAGGGCTCATGAACAGAGAACCTCGGTCGAGCAAAGATCGGTATTTACCATACAACGCAGATCGTAGAAACAACGGCCCAGGACGCAATCCCATCCGAAATGATCTAAGGAACGATCGAAGACAGAGTTCTCGAGGGCTCATGAGCAAAAGTGGCTTCGATAAACATGCCAATCCCGCAGAAGCACCACGATTGTCAGAATACAACTTCAGCATCGACGCATCAGGTATTGTGTCAGCCATTGGGAGAATCAAAGATACTAGATGGCCCATATCCTTACAAACTAATCCATCCCAAAGGAATCCCAATCAAACATGTAAATACCATGGTACACATGATCATAAAACCGAAGACTGCAGACAACTAAGGGAGGAGGTGGCCCGTTTATTCAATGAGGGTCACCTTCAAGAATTATTGAGCGACCGAGCTAAAAACCATTTTAGAGACAAAGACGCAAACAGGAAAAACAAGCAGGAAGAACCACAACACATGATTCACATGATCGTTGGTGGGGTCGATATTCCACAAGGTCCCGAGTTCAAATGCACTAAAGTATCAATCACCAGAGAAAAACGAACTCGAGACTATGTGCCAGAAGGCTCTTTATCATTCAATGATGAGGAAGCAGAAGGGATCTCACAACCCCACAATGATTCTTTGGTAATATCTATCCTTATGAATAAAATTGAGGTTAAATATGTTTTAATTGATCCAGGAAGTTCGACCAATATTATTCAATTGAGGGTCGTGGAGCAGCTTGGCTTACAAGATCAGATCGTACCCGCATCTCGGATTCTCAATGGCTTTAACATGGCAAGCGAAACGACTAAAGGTGAAATCATCCTACCAGTAAATGTAGCCAGAATTATTCAAGAAACAAAGTTTCATGTGATAGAAGGCGACATGAGATACAACTCACTGCTCAGAAGACCCTAGATTCACAATATGAGGGCGGTCCCCTCAACCCTTCACCAAATGCTAAAGTTCCCAACACCGGATGGAGTAAAAACGGTGCATGGGGAACAACATGCTGCCAAAGAGATGTTCGCGGTCGACAAAGTGATACTGGTATCGGCACTTTCATCAACAAAAGGATCAAAGTCCAAAGGAAAACATGAAGCTAAATAGCAACCACAACTACCAACCTCGACTCAATCGGAGAAGCATGGAACAAATGAGGATGATGACTATTGGATCCCTCGATCCTTCATAATCCCCGAGGATTCTGACACTACCAAATCAACAGTCGAGGGGCTGGAGCAAGTCTTACTAATCGAGCATCTACCTGATCGAAAGATATGATAGGTATCCTGTCAGAAATCGCTACATATCTACTGAGCTTGGACCTAAAGTTCCGCCCGGTAAAACAAAAGAGAAGACCCTAGTCCGAGGTAAAACATGCATTCATCAAGGACGAAGTAACCAAACTTCTCAAAATAGGATCCATTCGGGAGGTAAAATATCCTGAATGGTTAGCAAACGTAGTCGTAGTCCTTAAAAAGGAAAATAAACTTAGAATGTGCGTAGACTATAAAGATTTAAACAAAGCATGTCCTAAAGACTTTTTTTCTCTACCGAATATCGATCGCATGATTGATTCCATGGACGGCCATGAGATCCTTAGTTTTATCGATGCCTACTCTGGGTACAATCAAATACAAATGAACCCGGAGGATCAGGAAAAGACTTCGTTCATCACTAAGTACGACACCTATGTTATAATATAATGCTATTTGGGCTGAAAAATGCTGGTGCCACTTATCAACGCTTAGTAAATCGAATATTCGAAGAACAAATAGGTAAGTCAATGGAAGTTTATATTGCCGATATACTAGTTAAGTCCCTGCGAGCAGAGGACCATTTGACACATTTGCACGAGACCTTCGATATACTAAGGGAATACAACATGAAACTCAACCCAGAGAAATGTGCATTCGGGAGTGGACTTTATCCCAACTGTTATACATTCTTTCCCTTTTAAACAAAGACCTTCACCGTTGGGTTTCCGTGCATGGAGATTTCTCATCATTAGAGATCTTTTAGAGGCGACGACGTTAGTCAAATCAATAGAGGGGGAGTGATGGCTCGGGCAAATTCCTCGGCTTTATGATATCAAATCGGGGTATCGAAATCAATCCCGATAAGATCAAGGCGATCGAAGACATCACAGTCGTGGATAATGTTAAGGCCGTAAAAAGATTAACAGGGCGCATAGCCGCCCTAGGCCGATTCATCTCGAGGTCTTCATATATAAGTCACATGTTCTTCTCACTGCTCAAAAAGAACAATAATTTTGCATGGACCCCAGAATGCCAACAAGCATTAGAAGGACTAAAACGGTACCTCTTGAGCCCGCCACTGCTTCATACTCCGAAAGCGAACGAGCAACTATACTTGTACTTAGCAGTCTCAGAAATCACGATAAGTGGGGTCCTAGTTCGAGAAGAGCAAGGTACATAATTTCCTGTTTATTATGTTAGTCGAACTCTAGGTGAGGTTGAGACCCGTTACCCATACTTAGAAAAATTAGCACCTGCCCTAATATGCGCCTCTTGGAAATTAAAGCCATATTTTCAGTGTCACTTGATTTGCGTGGTGACTACTTATCCTCTTTACGAACGACTATCAAGTCTCAAATCTTAGCGGACTTCATGGCCAAATTTATGCCAACCCTCGTACTCGAGGTTGAAAAGGAACTATTAATAAAGTCGGGTACATCATCTGGGGTGTGGACCCTCTTCACAGATGATGCTTCAAACGTTAAGGGGTACGGGTTAAGCATCGTTTTGAAGCCACCCACGGGTAATAATATTAGACAAGCTATCAAAACTGCCAAGTTAACTAACAATGAGGCTGAGTATGAGGCCATAATTGCAGGTCTCGAGCTAGCTAAAGGTTTGGGAGAAAAGGTTATCGAGGCAAAATGTGACTCCTTGCTTGTGGTAAACCAAGTAAACAGAACCGTCGAGGTTCGAGAAGATCGAATGCAGAGATACTTGGACAAACTATAGGTTACTCTACATCGGTTTACAAAATGGACTCTACAATATATGCCTCGAGAACAAAACAGCAAGGCCGATGCCCTCGCAAATTTGGGGTCATCAGTCGAAGACGACGAGATCAGCTCGGGGATTGTCGTACAACTTTCAAGGTCAGTAATCGAAGAAATCCACGTCGAAATCAACTTTACGAGCCTGACCTGGGATTGGAGGAACAAATATATCGAATATCTAAAGAACGGGAAGCTTCCATCGGTCCCTAGGGAATCGAGGACTCTACGTACGAAGGTAGCAAGATTCACATTGGCTGAAGATGGAACACTATATAGAAGGATGTTCGATGGACCATTAGCAATATGTTTGGGACCAGGAGATACCGATTACGTCCTACGAGAAATCCACGAGGGCACTTATGGAAATCATTCTGGTGCTGAATCATTGGTTCACAAATTCATCAGAGCAGGATACTATTGGGTCGATATGGAAAAAGATACAAAAGAGTTTGTTCGAAAGTGCGACAAATGTCAAAGGTATGTGCCGATGATTCACCAACCCGGAGAGCAACTCCAATCAGTCTTATCCCCATGGCCATTCATGAAGTGGGGAATGGATATCGTCGGCCCTCTGCCATCGGCCACAGGTAAAGCTAAATTTATTTTGTTTATGACTGACTATTTCTCTAAGTGGGTTGAAGCGCAGGATTTTGAGAAAATTAGAGAGAAAGAAGTCATAGACTTCATCTGGGACCACATTATATGTCGATTCGGTATGCCTGCCGAGATCGTATGCGATAATGGAAAGCAGTTCGTCGGCAGCAAAGTGACAAAATTTCTCAAAGATCACAAAATAAAAAGAATCCTGTCGATGCCATATCATCCTAGTGGGAATGGAAAGGCCGAATCGACAAACAAAGCCATCATTCAAAATCTAAAGAAAATACTGAACGACGCTAAGGAAAAATGGAGATAAATATTGCCCGAAGTCCTTTGGGCGTATCGAACGACGTCAAAATCCAGCACAGGGGCAACACCGTTTTCTTTAGTATACGGCGCCGAAGCTCTGATCCCGGTTGAAGTCGGGGAACCCAATGTTAGGTTTCCATATGCAATGGAAGAATCAAATCACGAGGCTATGAATACAAGCCTCGAATTGCTAGATGAAAAACGGGAAGCCGCCCTCGTTCGAATGGCCGCACAGAAACAGCGAATCAAAAGTACTATAATTGAAGAGCCAATCTTTAACACTTCAAAATCGAGGACTTGAATCTGAGGAAGGTCACCCTCAATACTCGAGACCCAAATGAAGGAAAACTTGGTCCAAACTGGGATGGACCGTATCAGGTCATCGACATCGTCGGAAAAAGGATCCTATAAACTTGGCACTATAAACAGCGAACAATTACCAAACAAACATATCACTCCTCAAACGATATTACTGCTAAGGTATGACCTTCTCCATTTTCGTTTATATTTTATACTAGCCATTTGCAGATGTTTGATCGAAGACATCAGATGATTCTTCAAGAACCAAGTCATTAAGTCTGAAAGCACGCGTTGCACTCTTTTTCCCTTAAACCGGTTTTTGTCCCAAATGAATTTTTCCGGCGAGGTTTTTAACGAGGAAACCATTGTTCGTGCTAACTTAGAGAAATTCAATAGTCTCCGAGGCTTCTTTACAATCAACCTCGAATAATAGGGGGGAGGGCAACACCTTCGGATACTTACAAGGAAAATATTTTGTGTCAACAGGGTCTCGATAGGTAAATTTTGTAGAGGATCATACGGTCAAATGAACCGTGTCCATGTAGATTACTCTAACCCTAATGGCAAAACACGTACGCATGTATAATCTATTGAAATAAGTATTTTTCCTTACCAGATGTTCCATGCTTCAGAAAAAAATATACTTTACAATTTCATACTTATGATCTATTGTGGAAACTGGCTTAAGGGGCGATCACAACTGTAGTTCAAACAAATTACCCGATACTCGGGGGCTGCCGTCCAAAAAATCGACATGATCGAATTACTAAACCTCAAAATTGTAAGACCTCAAAAAGGCAATACTCAATTTTATAGGCCACGACCACCCCACTCGAGGACTGATACTTCGAACAAGTTCGAAGTGTAACAGGGGAACAAGCCCAAAAGGCAAATCCCAAGTTAAAGGCTACGACCAAATTAACACGGTTCAAAGACGTTCGATTCCCGTTATTAAACAGGCCTTCGAATATTTTCACAAACCGGTTAAAAAGGCTACCTTCGGCTAAATTTCTAAGGGTCTCGATAATATCGACCCTCAAAATCCCTAATAGGTACAAAGTCATTCGAACTCTCGAACAAATTTTTTATTTTATGCTAATGAATTATGAAACAAAGTGTCTAGATAATATCGATCCTTGAAAATCCTAATGGATGCGGAACCGTTCGAACTCTCGAACAAACCCTTTATTTCGTGCTAAGGCACAACATAATTTATATGATTAAATAATAAACTTTTCAAGCCGAAAAGAGGGAGAAAGCCATTCTTTTTGCTATGGTCGTATCTGCCTAATTCAAGAGCCTAAAGGGCCAGTTTAGTTTTGAGAAATCATCCTCACTCAATTAAAACCTAAGGGTCACCCTGCTAAGATTACGAGCAAGTACTCACTCGATTATAAAAACTAAACTAATTCGGCTTCGATCAAATTGTCTAAGCCTCGAACTTATGATCAAAATTTTCATAAGGCATAAACAAAACAAAATTTTCACAAGGCATAAATGAAATAAAGATAATTCGGAAAGGAAAGAGATCTTTATATATATGAGAATATTTACAAGATCCGATCAGGATCCTATACAAAATATCAAAAGTGAAAAATCCTAAGGTTCCTGATATTCTCTGGGGAAAACTTCTTCTCCATCGAGGTCCTCCCCATTCTCGGACCCGCTCTTGCTGCCATCGTCATCATCATCATCATCGAAAGTGGTCAGCACTCCAGCTTTGGCTTCATGCTCTCTAGCCTTTACTATCTCATCGGCAAGATCGAAACCTCAAGCATGAATCTCTTCAAGGGTTTCCCTCCGAGATTGACATTTGGCGAGTTCGACAATCCAATATGCTCGAGTTTGAGCGGTCTCGACTGCCTATCTTGCTTGGACTTGAGCGGCTTTAGCATCGGCCCGGTAGATGGCCACAATTGCATCTGCCTCGGCCTTTGCCTTTTTAGCTTCAGATTTGGCCTTGGCAAGTTTGAAAGCCAACCGAGCCTCGAGCTCCTTTATTTTCCTTGCTTGAACCGAGCTCTTCTCCCTCATGCCTCGAAGCTAACTTTCGGTCGATGACAATTTGGATGAAGCAGTCTCTTTTTCTGCAGCGAAGCGGTCCATGCCTTCTTTCCACCCCAAGGTCTCTATCTTCATCATATCGACCTCCTTGCGGAGCTGCTCGATCTTCTCTAACTTTTGCTACATCTATGAGATTGAAATATTAGACACCATTCCTGAATCAAGCCCATGAGCTTTAAGATTTTCATTACCTTCTCGATCAGGTCGGTCTGATCTTGGCGAGCCTTGGACAACTCGGCTCGGAGGTCCTTGGTCTCCTCTTCTTTTTACCTACAGAGAAGTTTAAGAGCATTCCTCTCCTCCATGATCCCTCAGAGGTCAGCCTCACATCGACTCAGCTCTGTTCGAGACTGATAAAGTGCTTCCCGGTGAAGCGCCGAGGCCTACGTAGAAAGAAGAAAAGAAGTTAGACAGGAAGAGAAAAATTAACACAAGTGTAACACCAACAAGGGGAGTTAAGGCTTACCCGATTTAAAGCTTGTTGCACTTTATTGAAAAGGCTCGATGCCTTGCCCGAGTCCTTCATCGAGACCTCCAAGTCACTCGGACCGGTAAAGTAATCACGGAAGGGGTCCTCCCTTCCGTGGGCTCCTTCGATGGAAAGGGTCTTTAAGGCCCGAGTCTCTTGAATCATCTCCTCAAAAAACGAGGGGAGCAGCAGAGAGCCTCCAATTTCTATTGCCCCAAGTGAATCACTTGGGGAGTTCTCCTCATATCGAGGGGCCTCGAGCCGTACCCACTATTGGCTCAGTGTGGTGGGAGGTATCTTCGATCCTCGATGACTCAGGGACTTCTCCCAAGTCTCTTCCCGATACCCCCTCATATCGAGACGAAGTCTCTGTAACCTTCACCGATTCAGTGGCCTTTGGGGCCTCAGTGCTCATTCCCACTCGGGCCACTAGCCCAAAGTCGTCTTTTTCCACTTCTTCATCTTCCTCCCTTAGACGCCGAACAAGCTCTTCGGTTAGGAGGATGATGTTCTTCCTCGGCTTACCAGCCTTCTTCTTCTTAGGTTCAGGATCCTCGGAGGGTGAGGACGTTTTCCTCTTTTTGTTCTTCTCCGGTTTCGGTGCCGGGATCGAAGACTCCCCCTCACCAGATAGGGGCCTCATAACAACATCTGTGCCAAGGCATGTATGAAAGGAAATTAAGTAAGAAATTCTTTGATAAAATCATTAAAGACATGAAAAAGGGGATTACCATGAGTTTTGGATTCCCATCGGCCCTTTGATAAGTCGCGCCATGAATACTCGGCAAACGTAGAGGTCGAGGCCAGGTCCCGAACCTAGCTCTTGAGGTTAGGGATTGCACCAGGCATCCAAGCGACCGCTACATCATGGAAAAGGATATCAATGAGAAGAAGCAAATGAGCAAAATAATTAATAGGAACTAACATGGGGATTGTTCTTACGCTTCATATTCTATTTCTCGGAAAATGGCATCTTCTCGGCCGGGATTAGGTCGGAAGTCCTCACTCGAACGAATCGGCCCATCCAGTGTCGGTCCTTGTCCTCGTTTATGATCGAGAACAACACTTTGGTAGCCCGATGTTGGAGTTTTATTAACCCGCCTCGATAGAGGCAGGGACCGTATAACCTGATGAGGTGGTCGAGGGTGAAAGACATCCCCTCGACTTTGCTCACGAAAAATCAGAGCAGAATCATAATTCGCCAATAGGAAGGATGGATTTAGCCTAGGATTATTTGATACTGACGGAAAAAATCAACGACGATGGGGTTGAGGAAGACCAGCATGAAAGGGTAAGTGTAAACACTTAGAAACCCTTTCACATGGGCGGTGAAGTCCGATTCAGGGGTCGGGATCACCACCTCTTTGCCCTTCCAGTTGCAATCTTTCTTTACCTGCTTAAGGTATCCCTCAGTTATCGAGTATATATACATCGACACTGGCTCACATTGACCGGGAACCGACGAGGCTTTATCGGTATTAAAATCGGAAGTGAGGACACACCCCCCGGGAACACACTCCTCGGGACGCGGCTTTGCCGGTGTCTTGTCGCCCGCCGGCCGCGATGAAGAAGCATTTTCCTTTTGAGGAATCGTTTTTGATGTTGTTGCCATTTTGGTATGGATTTGAAGTTAAAAATAGATGGAGATGATAAGATTTGTTGTTTAAAGAAGAGGTTAGCAGTGAAAATCGTAGATTTGTAGATGAAGAAATTAGAAGATATAAAAAGCTTTGGAGATTGGAAATCTGAAAGTAAAAGTTCAAAATGGTGAAGAGAAGGGCTATTTATAAATTTCACAATGATGGTTCAATATTGGCAGTGGCCGACCATCGACTGACGTGCATTTAATGCCTTGGTAACTGTACAGATGGGACGTTATAGTCACTTCCGTCGTTTATGTCACAATGATGACATCATGACAGGTCGAGATAGAAAATCGAAGGCTCAATTTATTTCTTGTCATTACACTCCAAAACAATGAGGGGACTATCTATGTACGGTTAAAAATGGGCCCACCTAATTTTACTATTTGATCGAGACTGGGAGTTTGTATCGAAGGATGGCCTCGTAATGGAATAGGCCATATCACGAGGATAAGGTACCGGGTTCAGAACTGAGGTAGCTGTCAAGATCGAGGCTAGTAGCGATCGAAGCCAAACAAGCCATACATCGAGCAAGATCGAAGATAACACAATTACAAAAAGGCGAGATATCCGTGACTGGTCGAGGATCACGACGTAAATCTCGATGAATGGTCGAGGATTATGGCGTAAATCTCGAAATGGATCAAATCAAAAACGGTTAATTAGCTAATCATGGGATTTCCTTATGTATTTAGAGTTATACCATAAGTAGAACTCCTCTATTATCTAAAGGGGAGTATTAACCATTTATAAGGGACAGTTCTCACGTAAAAAAGCAATATAATTTTCTTTCCTGTTGTACGATTGTTCATCAATTTTGCTTTATTTTCAAATATTTTGGTATGAGTCAGTTCGAGGGCACCCTAGAGGGTTGAATTTCGTTTCAATACTGGTTCGCTTTATTTTATAGTTCATTTCTGTTATTAATCTTCATATTTGTCTATCGGTATTAAGTGAAATTGCGTATCATTAGAACCTCATTATAAGTTTAATTATTATCCAATGTTAAGAGTAAATAATAAGTAAGGCAGAATAGCCTAGGAGACACCCGTACTTGTTCCAGTTTGACATTCTGGTCCCTGTATTTCACAAAGTTTTATCCAGACACCTGAACTCGATCAAAACTAATATTTTAAGCGCTTCTGACCATTGGCCAAGCTGATGTGGCATAAATATAACTGTGGTGGAAAAAATGCTTGATATATACGCGCATGGTGAGCGTGAAATGGTGGCTAATTCAGAAAATGACAAAAAAATAAAAAGAGAAAGGAAAAAAAAGTATAACAACTCATATCATCTTTAACCTACTAGCCTCTTCGATTTTGGCGCTGGAATTGCCGCCTTCTCCCGTTCCACCACCACCATCTCCACCGCCACTACCCCCTTCTACTCTTCCATCATTACCGCTACCTCCCTAAATTTCAGAGCTATTTTTGAACCATTTCTTTTGCCACCACCACTACTGTGATGACCCAAAATGTCATCTTTAAATTTAATAATTAATTCTGTGTTCTAAGACCTCGAAAAATACTATTTATCATTACTCGACTTGCGTATGCAGTCCGTAAAAAATTTCCGGAAAGTTTTCAGGTGAAAAATGGATTAAAATGTGAATTAGATGTTCAAAACACAAAAGCTAAACCATTCATTATTTGGACATTTGTACAGAAAGTTTTGACGGATTGAATGAAGGCTGGTAGAGCAGTTTTGCCAGAAATTTTGCCAGAAATTCTGATGCATGGAGCTGACTTTGGGAGCTTATATCTCGCAATTCATAAGGAATCAGAAAAGTTGCAAAACATGAAAGTTGTAGTTGTTGGATTCTAGTTTCCAGAAAGTTAAACCATTCATCATTTGGACATTTATACATAAAGTTATGACGGATTGAAGGAAGGCTGGTAGAGCAGTTTCTGGTGGACTTTTAGTGACGGAAAATGGACTTTTAGTGACGGATTGGCAGAAACTTAAGGACCAAAAATGGTCATTTCATTCATTTCGTTTTGGATTTTTGGAGCACGGTTCTTGGGCGATATTTGGGCGATTTTCACGGAAAAACATTGGGGTAAGTGTTCCTTATCCTATATTGATTATATTTCATGATTCCATACTCATTTACATCATGAATCCGTGAATTTATGGAAGAAAAATCAAGAATTTTGCAAAATCTTCCAAAAATAAAAATTTAAGATTTGGAGGTCGAGTTATTATCGGATTTTGATAAAATTGGTATGGGTGGACTCGTAATTGAATGGGTTGTTGGATTTTATAAGTTTCGCCGGATTTCGAGATGTGGGCCCCACGGACAAATTTTGAGCTAATTTCGGATTTTAATGAAAATGTAATATTTTCTTATGAAATTGACTACTATAATTTTTGTTGATTATATCGAATTAATTATGACTAGATACGAGTCGATCAGAGTAGAAAAATCGAGAAAAAAGCATAATACTTGGTTAAATTGGAGCAAGTCGAGGTAAGTGACTTATCTAACCTTGTGTGGGGAAAATTTTCCCTAGGATTGGTATTGATGTGATTATTGAAATGTGTTGAAAGTCGTGTGCACGAGGTGACGAGTGCGTACACGGGGCTAAATTGCGAAAGATTATATTTTTAAATTGTGTAGATCACTGTTGCGCATTTATTAAATTATTTTATCTTGTTATATTCTTCATCATTGATCTAAGATATATACTTCAAATTTGTTTAATCTTTTCTTACTAATTATTTTACCTGTTTAGTTAAAACTTGGTTTCTTTTATTATGTGCATTATTTGAAGGTTGATTTTTTTTTAAATTAAATATTATTAATATGAAGTATTTGACATTTTTAAACCTGATATTGAAGCAACGTAGTAAAGATTTTAAAATATTATTTTTCTAAATTATTTATTCCTGAATATTTTTATACTCATTGTGAGGGAGCCGTGAGCTCTTTATTGTGGAAAAATATTATTGTTGAATTATTTTGACATGAGCCGTGAGCTCTTTATTGTGGAAAAATATTATTGATGAATTATTTTGATATGAGCCGCGAGCTCTTTATTGTGGAAAACTATTATTGATGATTTATTTTGGCATGAGCCGTGAGCTCTTTATTGTGAAAAAATATTGTTGTTGAATTATTTTGGCAAGTTAAATTATTTGAGCACTTGAGGTACAAATTGTGATATATTGTGATATTGATACGCATGCGGTGGTATAAGGTCTGGGTGTTGAAACGCTTGCGGTGAGATAAGGGTGGCTTGATACGCGTGGCTAGTAGGAGTGACTACTAGAAGTCATGCGGTATGATAAGTGTGGCTAAAACGCGGGATGCTATTTCGGAAAAAAATATTTTCTTTAAATAAATTGTGAAGGCTCCCGCGGTGATATAAGGAAATGAGATATTGTGAATTTATTTATGATTTGGGACTACGAGGCGGTACCTCGGGAGTGCCCTTGTTGATATTGATTTATGGCCGTAGTTGCCTTTGATTATTGTTGTGATTTTCTTAAAGTTGAAAAGAATTCTGTTTTATTTCAACGAGGTATTTATTTGCCATTATTTGATGTAATTAAATGTGACATACTACTTGATTTATTTTTATTGTCATTTTATCTTATAATATTATTTAAACATTTTACTATGCCATTATTTATTCTCCAGCAGGGCCTGACCTGACCTCGTCACTACTCTACCGAGGTTAGGCTTGGCACTTACTGGGTACCGCTGTGGTGTACTCATACTACGCTTCTGCACATATTTTTGTGCAGATCCAAGTACATCTTATCAGACCACGCATCAATAAACTAGCTATATGAGGAGATTTCGAGGTATATCTGCCAGCGTTCGCAGACTCCGGAGTCCCCTTCTATCTTACTATGTTGTCTTCCTTATTTGCTTTAGATTCTGATGTATAGAGACATAAAGAATAAATTCTTAGAAGCTTGTGACTTATTTCTATCGGGTTTTGGGAGTTAAAATTGTTTGAATTGTAGTTTATTTATTTAAGATATTTATTATTATTCAGCATTGATAGGCTTACCTAGTCTGCCATCACGACATCCTACAGAGGGAATTTGGGGTCGTGACAACTACCACCTCTACTATGACAGAGAATAGCTTCCTCTTCTCAATATTTCTCCATCAATTCAGTCCAAATGGGAAAATAAATAAAACAAAAATTGATTATTTGAAGTGTTGGTGTCTATTTTGGATGCATTTTTGGAGTTCTCAAATGGGTCGAGCTCAACAGATTTGATGATTTGGTTCTCAAAGGCAATATACCACCAACATAAATTGTACCTTTACAAGTCTTCTTGTCCACAGATTCAGTAGCCTTAAACAATTCAAATCCTCCTTTGATGTTTTCTTTTCGTTATCGTTAAAGTTTAGCGATTTGCGGCGATTGACAAAATTAGTTGTCGAATTAGCATAATTTGGATTGGTAAATTGAGTGGATTTGGGATTTTTGACTTTTTGTAATTTGGAAGAATAGAGTAGAAAGAGGAGGTTAAATAGAGAAGGAAACCTTGAAGGGTGGAAGGAGTAGCTTATCACCATGTGAGAATTTATGAGCTTTCAAGGTGAAAATGGTGGTGATGGGCGAAAGGTAAAGATCTCGAAACGTGGAAAAAGAAGAAAAGGTGCGGGGTTCTTTTTTTTTTTTATTGAGAAAATTAAATTGATTTGAAGATTTTATAAACAGTAAATTTTGTAAAAATAAATTATGATTTGAATATTATTTATCTAGGTGGATCTGATGTGTCCTCCATATTAGGGAGAGTGAACAACATACATGGCCAGGGGTATTTAAAATATTAGTTTTGATCGAGTTCAAGTATCTGAATAAAATTTTATGGAGTACATGAATCAGGATGTCAAATCGAAACAAGTACATGTGTCTCCTAGACTATTCTACCTATAAGTAATAGTATTTGGCTCCAAAAGTAATGGTTGCTTTAGCACCCATAACTCACAACATAGATCCGCTATTGCGGCTAGGACTCAAACTCGAGATCACCGGTTAAGTCCGAAGAGATCTCATTCATCTCCCAGCACTCCTCGGTGACAAGTCTAATTGAATTTGAGAGACAATGTTTCATTCTTAAGGACCAGGCCAACCTTATACTTAAGTGCAAAGAATTTATGAGCCCTGCTAGCTGGAGATGTCTTGTACTCACATTTCTTTTCGAGTTAAGACAAAGTAATGAGAAAATTAACAAATATAACAAGAAATATAATTGGTATTTAAATACTTAGAGTCATTCTGTATTTTAGTTAATACGATTTTAAGTATAAAAATTAAGTACTCCCTCCAATTATAAAAGAAAGAAGAGTTGAGAGTATTATAAATTGCAGTTTTTATAATTTAAAGAATTTAACAATATATGTAAACGTTTTAATCAAAGGAAAACCATTATGACCCCTCAAATAGTGACATTATATTTTATAATAATAGTTAACCGAAGGGAGAAGTAAATAACTTGTTCTCCGAATAATGACATGTTTGTACATAAACCTTACTACTATTAAATTGGGCAAAATACATAAGTTGTCACCTGACTTATGGCCCAAATCCCTGTTACATACTTTTTGGGAACGAATATTACTTTACACACTCAACATTTCCAAAGTGTATCTAAGACATACCATTTTTTTCTTAACTAGTTTTTTAGAATGTGTAATATCACGCACCAATAAAGTAGTGACACGTGTTAAAAAATTTTAAACAATAAAATATTTAAATTTATAATTATACCCATAGCACCTTCTCTCGTCTCTTTCTCTTTTGCAAGGTACGTATAACCAATGCTACAATAATGGCAGCCACCATAAATTAGAAGCCACTACAATAGGACAGCTACCATAAGATTCCTCCATCTACGCCCCAAAACCAAACCCATTTCCCCCGTTTCTTCTCTTCTTCATCAAATCTTGAATCCCCTCATGCCCCAACCACTCCTTCAGAACTACTCCACCACCAATAATAAACAGAATCTCTACCCCCTAAACCCTTCTCATTTTCCTCCAACGCCAACCAAAATCTTTCCTCCATGATTAACATGTCATATTAGTAACGAATCTTGAAGATGAGGGAAATAGAACTGAAGAATTGTATAATTTCAGCCATTTTCAAGAAATATAATTCTTTTTTCGATTTATGTAAAGTGGGTCTTAACGATAAAAAAAGAAGCAAAAGAATTTTTGTAGCCACTCTTAAAGAAAATTTACAGCAAGTTATTTGATTAATTCTTTATGATGAGTTTAGTAGATTAGTAAATTACATGTTAAGAAGATGAAAAAGGAGGAAGGGGTTGGGAGAAAACAGATAGGAAAACGAGGAGAGAGGCATGTGAGGAAGAAGTAGAGAAGAAGAGGGTGGATTTATGGGGACCCACTAATTAAAAAATAAATAAAATAAATATATATATATATATATATATATATATATATATATATTAAATTTTGACACGTGGTACTTAAACATATTTGAGAATGCTTTTTCAAAAGGTTCACGCTATTATCTATGTTGTTACGACGTAGCAAAAGTGGTGTGTCTTAGATACACTTTGAAAAAATTGGATGTTTAAAGTAATATTCGTTCCCAAAAAGTATGTAACAAGGATTTGGGTTATAGGTCATGTGGCTATTTATGTATTTTGCTATTAAATTGACATCTTATACTTTCAATTTAGTTGTTGATTTGTCAATACTCGTGCAAATTGATCTGCCGGTGCCAAGGGAGTTAGGACTAGCACCAACTAGCTACTCCCTCCGTTTTAATTTATGTGAACCTATTTCCTTTTTACTCTATGCTAAAAAGATTGACGTCTTTCCATATTTGGAAATAATTTACCTATATGCAATGATTTATAGTCACACAAAATATATGTGCCTTATTTTATACCACAAGTTCAAAAGTCTTTTTTTTTAAACTTCGTGCCTAGTCAAATAGGTTCACATAAATTGAAAAGGAGAGAATATTATCTTCCTTTCATTCCAATCATTAGCATACTTTAGTGGTGTTATATATCCCGGATTCTGATTTATATGGTAGTAGAACGTATCGATATTAAACAGAATAAGATGGTAATTGAAAGGGATTATTGTATTTATTTCTCTATATATAGACTAGTTTGTGACTTTGTGTGTGTATATATGAAGTACTTAGTTAAAATTCAGTACTTTCGAATATTAGTAGTTTATAAGTGTCGTGCCTTAATCTAATCAGAAACAGAAAAGAGTTTTCTGCCAATGTATATCGAGAAGAGAAGTCACGGTAAGTTTTCAGAGCTTCTGCTCTTTTATGATCGTTTTACTTTTGAATAATTGCTTATAGTGTTCTTTACATTTCTCACTTCTTGGAATGAACATCTATATCTATATATATTTATAATTGAGGGCCTTAAGAGATGGTGTGACATATCTCAAAGGCAAGAAAATTAATTTATCTATTTTGTCAATTTTTAGACTTTTTCCTCGTTTAATTCAGTAAAATAATTCATTATTAAATTTCAGATATACAGAAATGAAAACCATTACTTTTAAATTTTAACCGTTACAACCTTTTCTTTTTACCCGAACTATTGCAACCTTCCACTCTTCAAAAAATTTCTTGTAATATTTTGCATGATAAATAAGGAATGAAAAAGAAATTCGTTTAACCTTTCGACCTTTTCTTTTGACAAGGTTATTTCTTGTGATGATTAATGCACAATTCTTTTGACAAAGACTCTTTTAGGGTATAATTATCAACTTTCCTCATCAATTGATTTTTTTTTTATTGCTGAGCCGATCATTTACTTTACAAAAGATAATAAACTAGTGAAGTAGAGGAAGTCAACCAGCAGTGAGGAAGTTTCGGCAGAGAAGAAGCTAATGGTACGGATGAAGCTTCATGTATATGTGATGTTTAATTTTCAATATATTTAAATTAAGTTTCTATTTTTATTTTCAACTGTCATGTACGTTTGGTGTTTGATTTTTAAATATCTATTTTTTCCTTTTTTAATCCCACGGCTTATGTTTGTTTTCCTCGACTTTGTGTCAGAATCGTCGAAGGTACCTAAGAGAGGATCAAGGAACAAGAGATTTTGGTTCTTGCACAAGAAATGAGGATGCAACTCAATATAATATCCTACAGTAGTTAGCACACTACAGTTGGAAAGTTATATATATGCTAAAACAACCGTTGGAAATTGATGATTATTTTCATAAGAAAATTGAAAGGAAAAAAAAAAGGCAATGGCTAACCGAGGAAGATAAAAATCTGAAAGTGCTTTTAATTCTAATATTCAGGGAAGAAGGGAAGTGTTGATTCTTAAAAAGCTTCGTGTTTTGATCTCATTTTTCCATAACATTTTGTCTTTAGAGGGCAAGAGAGTAGAGTTCACTTTTGGGATTTTGTTTTCATTGGAATATATATATATATATTCTCTTCTTTTTTTTCTTTCTGTGGTTCCATAATTCCTGGAGTTTCCGGTCATACAAATGTGATGCTTATGAGTTGTGGGTTTCCTAATCTTTGACTCATTAATTTGCAAGTTAATGTAACTTAGTGTAGAAACCTACCCAGACTAATAAATGCTTTGTCAAAGAAACAATTAGATGAATGAAAAGGGATCAAAAGAGGGTGATATTATTCAGAAGTTAGATAGGTTGAAATCATAGAGGTGTCAGGTGGACTTTCTTGATAAGACGATGAGATGTGGTTTTAATTTCAAAGTTCTTGATAGATAAGGTATAGACTTTGTGCAAGCTAGAAGAATTTGCTTTGGCAGAATAGGAGGAAATAAGTCGTAATTTCTTTCTAATTGTAAAATGAAGGAAAAGTTAAATTTAGATGAAATTAATACTACTATATTTTAAGTTTTTGCTTTCACTTTTAAGATGATAATTTAATTTATATATGCTATGTAAAATTGTTCTCATTGTTAATGAAGTTTGAACAATTGTATAGGTTATTTATCCGTGTAGTAGTCCATGAAAATATGTTTAAGGAGTAACGTGACAGCTTTCCTAGATGAGAATTGCTATTTATCTTTTTCCTTCTTTTTTTTGGCATTTTCTTTCTTTTTTTTTTTTTATTGCTATTTGTACTATCAAAAGTCACGTTCTTCCAAACTGAGTGGAACGGTTGCAACAACTAATAAAAATAAATTTTGCTATTTCAAAGACGCATGCTTATGAAAGGTTACAACGGTTATTCCCTTTTCTAATTGTGACAATTAAAGTAGTAACTGTCTCTAAATATTATGGTTCTTCAATTCCCCTGTAATTAATGTCTATTAATATGTTTAATGTAAATTTAGGCTAAGCTATACTATTTTGACAACCGTAGCAACACCCCAATAGATATTTAATTAGTTTCAGTATTCATAAAAAAAAATATAAATGTAGAAATCTATGTCATGAAACATTTTCTTTCACGCTCAGTATACTTTTCTTTGAGGCATATACTCTCATGAAAAGCACCCTACAAAACAAGCATCCACAAATCGAATGGTTTATCATAGGGGATCGACAAAGGATTGGACAAACATGTATTAACAGAGTGGTTCATCATAGCATTTTTTTTTTTAAGATTGTTCATGTTGGAATCATAATTTGTCGTTTGAGTTTACTCTATATTACCCATATGTCTGTTGGGTGTAAGTTATTTTTCATCTTTTTACGAGTGATATTGTTTCTGATAATTTCTCCTTGGATAACTTTTTCAAGGGTATCAATTCACGTATCAAAAAGAAAAATTATCAATTCAAGAAGTCTGTAGATCAAACTTATATAAAACATGGTCTAGTTTTATTTTCACAAAATTGTGATTAGGTTCCAATGAAACACATACAAGAGGAAAACGAATCATTTTCAAAGTTCATATTGATCTACCCTTTTGAAAAGAATTTTCTTTTTAAGATCTGATCAATGCAGTAGAATTATTTGATCATAAATAATAACCTAAGTACTATATCTCAAACAAACAAAAAAAGGACTATACCTAAGATTTTAGAAAAGAAAATCAAATTAACTAATAGAATTTATTAAGTGTCCATGCAGATTTAAGTTTGTTATTTTCCTTGGGGGAATACTCAAGTCATTACAACTATGATTAGGGCTCAGGGGTTGCTTTAATTGGAATTGAAAGAAAGAATATAGCACATCAAAAGATAAAGATAAAAAAGTATGTAGTCGTGTCAAGCAACTAAAAGAGTAAATTATGAAAGCTTATGCAAAGAAAATAAAAAGAAATTTCTCTCTTTTTATCTTTCTCCTTTCTTTTGTGAAACCCAAGAATAAAATGATACATAAAAGAACAAGAAGGTAAACAATAAGGTATATATAACCTATTTTTATTATTTTTTTGGTATTCGAATATTAAAATATCATTCTATAAAGAGGTTTTTCTAAACCGTGCAAAGCCCGGCAAGTTCACTAGTTTAATTATATTTATCGTGTTTGATTGATAAAGTAGAGAGCTATCATTTTTTCTTGAGTGCAACACTAGGCAGTGGTAAAGTCCGGTATGAACAATCATAAAATTTTGAGTTTAACTTTTATATATTGGTGTGAATTTTTACACGATCAACTTAGAGTGACTAACGATCAGTAGCGAAGTCAAAAATTTTCTCAAGAGTGTTCAAATTTAAAAGAAGTAAAAAAAAATTCCGACAAAAAGTGTTCAATATATATATGGTGATATTTTATCTATAAATACGGTGTAATTTTCCGACAAAGGATGGTCAAATTGACCACCCTTACCAAAGTGTAGCTTTGCCCCTAACAATGACATAACTATGAATAATAAGCCGAGGTTGGATATGCAATAAAGTAATTAATAATTACACTTAGAAAACAATGAATTTACCAACGAAAAAATCGAATTGGTAATTTGGATTATCAATGAATGTTGATTTGTTGTTAAAAATTAAAGGCCCGTTTGGTAATATGAGTACGTTAGTAAATTTACCAACAATAAATCAGTTGGTAAATAACACATAATTCCATTGGCAATTTACTGGACTAGGTAAAATAAAAGTTTTTTTTTTTTTTTTTAATTTCCACGATAAGCGGTTGGTAACTTTAGTAACTGATAGAATTTCACTGCTGAATTTACTAACAAAATCTCAGCCGTTGATGATATTCCTTGAGCTATGTTGACGGTGGTGACCGCAAATAAGTAGCAGCGTAAGCTTTGCATACAGATGGCAGCATAAGTTATATGCTTTTATCAGTGTAGTTTTTTATATTTTTGTTTACCCTAAAAATTGAGTAACAATTAAATTTATATTGTGGTTTTAAAGATATATGATTTAAACCAGCACCGATTGATAAACAACGAATTAAATAGATAAATTGGACAATAAAATAAATTAAACCGGTCCGCAAACAATACCTCGACATCGATTTGAGATAGTCTCGAGGTTAGTTAATAAGAACAGTGGAGGATGGAACAAACATCGATGAACAGTAAGTAAAACAAAGAAAGCAGCGTATATGTATATTCTTATCAGTGAATCCTCATTCCCCTTTACAAGTGAATGTGATCCCTCTTTATATAAAAGAGGGATCATAAATAAGGTACAACTCTAATAACGGAAGTAGATCCCATGATTGACACTAATAACCGCTTTGATTTGATATGTTCCAGGATTCTCGCTGGGATCTTCGACCGGTTACTGATATCTCGCCATTCCGTTATTGCCTTACTCGAAGTCAGTCATGTTTGATCTCGATTGTTACCGGCCTCGATCTCAATGAACACTTCGATCTCCAGGCGTGATGTTCTATCTTCGAGCTCGAACCCTATCTATTATGAGGTTACTCTTGAGGCAGCTCCCGTGCCAACGAAATCGGGTATGCCCGGTTTCGACCGTATACAGATAGTCCCCTCGTTTTTTGGAGTGTAACGAAAAAAAACGAATTTGAGACTTCGATTTATTACCTCGATCAATTATGACGTCAACATCGTGACGTAAGTAACAAAAGCGATTGAAGTGTCGCGTCTGCGCAGTTCCCAAGGTCATTAATTAACGCCAGTTGATGGTCGGCCACCAGTGCTTTCAAACCGTCAAAGTGGCTATTATAAATAGACCACCTTCATAATCTTTTCAAACTTTACTTTCAAACTTCTTCTAATCTTCAAAAGCTCTTCTATTCTCTTTAAGTTCATCAACTTTGTCGGTTTCGTTTGCCAATCTCTTATTAAAACGCAAATTCTACCTTTTCCTTCCTTAAACCTCATATAGCAATGGCAAAAATATCAAAGACCGTTCCTCAAGACGAAAATGCCTCCTCATCGCGGCCGGCCGGTGACAAAACACCGGTGGAGCCACGTATCGAAGAGTGCATCCTCGGGCCATGTGAACTTACTTCCGACTTTAAAGTCGAAAAACCCTCTTCGGTTCCTGGCCAATGTGAGCCCATGTCTAGATACATCTGTTCGATATCCAGAGGCGATCTCGAGCAGGTGAGAAAGGACTGCCACTGAGAGAATAAAGAGGTGGTGATGCCTACCCCCGAAGAGGACATCACCACTCATGTGAAAGGGTTCTTAAGTGTGTATACTTACCCTTTCACACTGGGTTCTGTCGATCCTGTCATAATCGACTTCTGCCGCGAGTAACGGGTAATCCTAGGCCAGATCTACCCATCTTTTTGGCGCATTGTCATTTTGCTCAGATTCTTCTCGAGCAAGATCGAGGGGATGTCTTTCACCCTCGATCATCTCATTAGGCTATACAGCCCCCGTCTTTATCGGGGCAGACTGATAAGGCTTCAGCGCCGGGCCATGAAGGTGCTATTCTCAAGCATAAACGAGGATAAGGACCGAGGATGGATGTGCCGGTTTGTCTGAGTCAGGACCTCTGACTTAATCGCCGCCGAGAAGATTCCATTCCCCGAAGAATGGAACATGAAGCGTAAGTAGAATTTTACCGATAACATTTTATTACTCGTTATGTTTCCTTTACCTCTTCTTATCTATATTCTTCTTTATTGTGCAGCTTCCCCCTGGTTTCCTGGTGCAGTCCCGGACCTTGCAGGTTGGGTTCGACAACTGGTTTCAACCTCTTCGTATGCATAGCGCTCATGGCGCGATTTGGCCAAGGGTCGATGGGAGGCCAAAAATCATGGTAAGTTCCCCTGTCCGTGTTTGATGCTTTCCTGTGAAATACTTCTTTTTAACTTGATTTATTCTCATACATGTCTTCGAGATAATGACGTTATGAGGACGCCTCCCCTCGGGGAAGAGGAGGTCCCGAAGCCGATCAAAGACAAAAAAAGGAGAAGGGCCTGGCCACCAGATACCCTAAAACCCAGAAAAAGTAGGGCTCGAAAGTCGAAGACTGATATCTCCGTTTTGCCTGCCGATGTAGTCCAAATGCTACGAGATGAAGACGAGGAAGGAAAAGATGTCAACTGCCTGCTGGTGGCTCGGAAGAGGGAAAGCATTGAAGCTTCGAGAACTTCTGAACTGGTGATGGTCGAGGGGGTTCAGCCGCAGACCGAGCTGATCTCGGGGGAAGGTCCGAGCAGAGTCCCCGAGTCATCGGGTGTTGATGATGCCTCCCGTCGTGACTTGCTCGGGGCAATTAATATTGACGATTTGCCGCCCGGCCCCACGTTCTTTGAGGGGCAGTTTCGGGATGCCCGGTCTATGGGGACCCCCGATGTGGGGACGGCCCCCGAAGGGGATAATACATTTCATGGCTGTTTCGCGGGGGTCGATGATGTTCCCGACCTAGACGCATCACTCAATTTTTATGAGGCTCAGCGGTTCTGAACCAAGTGAGTTTTAGCCCATGTTACCATGCTTGCGGTTGTTCTTATTTCTCTAAGTCTGTTTTCCTTCCTTTCTGTATAGGCTACGATGCTCCATCGATAAGCGTCCTCCAAATACTGAGCTGAGCTGGCCCGATGTGAGGCCGATCTCAAAAAGCTTACGGAGGAGAGATACGCCCTCAAGCTCCTCTATGTGCACAAAGAAGAGGAGATCATGAGTATTCGAGCCGAGCTGACAAGAGCTCATCAAGATCAGACCGAGCTCATTGAAGGGGTAATGTAAATTTTTAGGAGCTTGTTATGTATTAACTTGATGTTGGCGACTAACACTTTGATTCTGCATGTTAAACATAAGGCCGAATTGGTTGAGCAACTTCATGAGGAGGCCAAGATGAAAGAGGCAGAGACTTTGGGGTGGAAGCAGAACATGGACCGTCTCGCCCCCGAGAGAGAAGTGGTTCGGGTCCGAGCCCAGAAGGTTGAAGAGCTCAAGAATCGGTTGGCCGCTGAGCTTGCAATGTCCACATCCGAGGCAGAGGCGCTCATGGCCTCCTACCAAGCTGACGCCAAAGCTGTTAACACTCGAGCAAAAGAAATTTCTAACACTGTTGAGGTTAAATTATCCCGTGTTGCTGAGCATGCTAGGCGCCAGTCTCGAAGAGAGACTCTTGAGGAGGTGCATGCTCGTGGCTTCGACCTCACGGTAGATATCTAGAGTGCGAAGGTTTTGGAGGATGAGGCCGGAGCTTTGTTTTCCGATGAAGAAGATTTTGCGAGTAGATCCGAGAGGGGAGGAGATGAAGATGAAGCTCTCGAAGATGCAGCTCCCGAGAGGGACTAGGCACTTAGGATTTTTTTCTGCTTTTTTTGTGTAAGACCCTTTGTGGTCTTTGTAAATACTTTGCATATGTGAAAGATTCCCTTTCTTTCCGTTTTGTCTCCAATTTCTGATTTACGATAAATTATGTTTTGCCTTTTCCTTGTGAAAACTTTGTTGCAATCAAGTTGCTGTAGCCTCTATAATCAAATGAGCAATAGCTCGAACTCAGAGTAAAACAAATCTTTAGGTTTTTTAGTTAAGCGAGGGCGAGTCCCCGAGCTCAACAATATGTTCGGACTTTTGATTTCGGATGGCTTGATAAAAGCCGTAATTGTTCTGTTTTTATAGCCGAGTTCGAGTAAGTTTCGAACTCACAGTAACATACCCCTTAAGGTTTTATATCAAATAATGATGACTCCTCGAGCTATATTCAAGTCAGTTTTATTTGAGCTCGGAATAGTAAAACCCTTAGGTCCGAATTGAGTGAGAACAAAATCTCGAACTCTAAGTGTATTGGCCCTTAGGCTCTTTAGATTGGGCTGATATGGCCTCTGAAAGATGACTATTTTTTCCATTTTTCGGCTTAGAAGACTTAATAAAAAATTTCTTTATGCCTTAACATGTATTCTTTACCCATTGGGTTTTTTGAGGGTTCGACGTCGATTGAAATCCCTTTATTTTTTTGTGCCTTAGCACGTTTGTGTTAAGATAATTTGATACCTCTTAAGGTTTTTCGAGAACTGATTTTATCAAAGCCTTTTTGATTACTTGCCGGGGGTAGCCTTTTTTAACCGGTTTTTCAAAGAATTTGAAGGCCTATTTTTATTGCGGGATTTGGACGTCTCCGAGCCGCCTTAATTTGGCCATAGCCTTTGGGTATGCCTCTTGGGCTTATTTTCCAATAACACTTCGAACTTGTTTGAAGTGTTAGTCCCTGAGAATGATGGCATTAGCCTATAGATCGAGGGGTGCCTCTTTGAGGTCTTATGAATTTGAGTTTAGATTACTCGAATATTTCGATCGTCAACGAAAGTCCCCGAGTATACGAGGTATATTTGCACTTGGCCCTTGAGCCATTTCTCACAAAATCATAAGTATGGAGCTTGTATAGTAGAAAATTTTCTTTGAGACACAAGATGTTTGATAAAAAGAATAATTCTTTGTATAATTTATACATGCATGTATGTTTTGCCATCAGGGCTCGACTAATCTATATGGACATGGTTCATTTGACCGTTTGGCCCATTACAAAGTTTCTCTATCGAGACCCTTTGACACGAAGTATTTTCCTCGAAAGTATAACATCCGAGGGTGATGCCCCCCAGAATTCGAGGTTGATTGTAAAGAAGCCTTGGATACTGTTGAATTGTCCTCAGGTAGCACATAATTGTTGCCTCATTAAAAACCTCGCCGGAAAAACCCACTTGGGACAAAAATCGATCTAAGGAAAAAAGAGTACAATGCGTGCTTTAAAACCTGAGGTCTCCATGTCTTCGATCGATCACCAACAGTGAGTTAGTGTCGAGTATATAAATGAAAAAAGGGAATAAAGTCATACTTTACCAATAATACCGTTTGAGAAGCGATATGTTCCAATTATTTGGCAGTTGTTCGCCGTCCATCGTGCCGAGCTTATAAGATCCCTTTCCGACGATGTCGAGGACTTGGTAGGGTCCTTCCCAATTTGGGTCGAGCTTCCCTTCATTAGGATCTCGAGTGTTGATGGTGACTTTCCTAAGGACTAAGTCCCCGACTCTGAAGTGGCGAAGGTTGGTTCTCTAATTGTAGTATCTTTCGATTCGTTGCTTTTGTACAGCCATTCGAACAAGTGTGGCTTCTCGTTTTTTATCCAATAATTCAAGGCTAGTATTCATAGCCTCGTGATTTGACTATTCTATTGTATGTCGAAACCTGGTACTGGGTTCCCCGACTTCTATTGGAATCAAGGCTTTGGAGCCATATATTAAGGAGAACGGGGTTGCCCTCGTACTGGACTTTGATGTTGTTCGATATGCCCAAAGGACTTTGGGTAGAATTTCTCTCCATTTTTCCTTAGCGTCGTTCAACCTTTTCTTTAGGTTTTGAAGGATAGTATTGTTCGTCGATTCGGCCTGTCCGTTCCCACTAGGGTGATACGACGTTG
This sequence comes from Nicotiana tomentosiformis, assembly GCF_000390325.3. Taxonomy (NCBI): domain Eukaryota; kingdom Viridiplantae; phylum Streptophyta; class Magnoliopsida; order Solanales; family Solanaceae; genus Nicotiana; species Nicotiana tomentosiformis. Next base: position 101,064,220 of record NC_090822.1, on the reverse strand, counting down.
ATAATATCCTTTTTATTTTGTGGTCTTCGAGGAGTTTCGTCACTTTGCTGCCGATAAATTATTTTCCATTATCACACACTATTTCGGCGGGTATCCCTAATCGATATACGATGTGATCCCAAATGAAGTCTATAACCTCTTTCTCTCACACTTTCTCGAACGCCTGTGTTTCCACTCATTTAGAGAAATAGTCAGTCATAAATAAAATGAACTTAACTTTACCTGGGGCCGATGGCAGAGGGCCGGCGATATCCATCCCCTATTTCATGAATGGCCATGGGGATAGGACTGAATGGTGTTGTTCTCCGGGCTGATGGATCATCAGTGCAAACCTTTGGAATTTATCATATTTTCGAACAAACTCCTTAGTGTCTTTTTCCATGCAATCCCAATAGTATCCTGCTCTAATGATTTTGTGAATCAGTGATTCGGCACCGGAGTGGTTCCCACAAGTGCCTTCGTGGACCTCTCGTAAAACATAATCAGTGTCTCCCGGCCTAAGCATACTGCCAATGGTCCGTCAAATGTCCTTCTGTATAATGTTCCATCTTCAGCCAATGTGAATCGAGTAGCTTTGGTTCGTAGGCCCCTTGACTCTTTAGGGTCCGATGGGAGCTTTCCGTTCTTCAAGTATTCAATATATTTATTCCTCTAATCCCAGGTTAAGCTTGTAGAGTTTATCTCAGCATGACCTTCCTCGATCACAGAACTCGAGAGTTGAACAATAGTCCCCGAGCTGATCTCATTTTCCTCGACCGATGACCCCAAATTTGTAAGTGTATCGGCCTCACTGTTTTGTTCTCGAGGTACATGCTGCAAAGTCCATTCCTTGAAACGACGCAAAGTTACCTGCAGTTTGTCCAAATACCTTTGAATTCTATCCTCTCGAACTTCGAAGGTTTTGTTTACTTGGTTCAACATCAGTAAAGAGTCACACTTGGCTTCAATGACTTCTGCTCCCAAGCTTTTAGCTAGTTCGATACATGCAATCATGGCCTCGTACTCGGCCTCGTTGTTTGTCAATCTAGAAGTTTTGATAAATTTCCTAATAGTACTACCCATGGGCGGCTTCAAAATGATACCTATCCCCGACCCTTTCACATTCGAAGCACCGTCTGTGAATAGGGTCCATACGCCCGATGATGTACCCGACTTTACCAAGAGTTCCTTTTCAACTTCGGGTACGAGGGTTGGCGTAAAATCGGCCACGAAGTCCGCTAAAATTTGAGACTTGATGGCCATCCGGGGCTGATATTCGATATCGTACCCCCTGAGTTCGACATTCCATTTGGCCAATCGGCCCGATAGTTCGGGCTTATGCAAAATATTACGAAGTGGGTAAGTGGTTAATACGCATATGAGGTGACATTGAAAGTATGGTCTTAACTTTCTAGAGGCGCTTATCAGTGCAAGTGCCAATTTCTCCAAGTGTGGATATCTAGTTTCTGCTTCTCCTAAGGTTTGACTTACATAATAAACGAGAAATTGCGTACCTTGCTCTTCTCGAACTAGGACACCACTTACCGCGATTTCCGACACTGCCAAGTACAAGTAAAGTTTCTCATCTGCCTTTGGAGTGTGAAGCAGTGGTGGGCTCGATAGGTATTGCTTCAATTCCTCTAATGTCTATTGGCATTCCGGGGTCCAGGCGAAATCGTTCTTCTATTTGAGTAGAGAGAAAAATATGTAGCTTCGATCCGACAACCTCAAAATGAATCGGCCTAAGGCAGTTATCCGTCCAGTTAGCCTGTGTACGGCTTTTACACTATCGATGACGGTGATGTCTTTGATGTCCTTGATTTTATCAGGGTTGATCTCGATCCCCCGATTTGACACCAATAAGCCAAGGAACTTGCCCGAACCGATCCCGAAAGCACATTTCTCGGGGTTGATCTTCATGTTGTATTTCCTTAAAATCTCGAACGTTTCCTGCAAATAAGCCAAATGGTCCTCTGCGCGCATGGATGTAACTAGCATGTCATCAATATAAACTTCCATCGATTTATCTATTTGTTCTTTCAACATTTTATTTACTAGGCGTTGGTAAGTAGCTCCTGCATTTTTAGCCCGAAGGGCATTGCATTATAACAGTATGTTCCGTACTTGGTGATAAATGAAGTCTTTTCTCGGCCCCCCGGGTTCATTTGGATTTGATTGTACCCAGAATAGGCATCGAGAAAAGTAAGGATCTCATGGCCGGCCGCGGCATCGATCATGCGATTGATGTTAGGCAGTGGAAAAGAATCTTTGGGGCACTCCTTGTTTAAATCCTTATAATCTACGCACATTCTAAGTTTGTTCCCTTTTTTAGGGACTACAACTACATTGGCTAACCATTTGGGATATTTTACCTCCCGAATGGACCCTTAGTTACCTCGTCCTTTATGAATGCGTGCTTTACCTCGGACTGGGTCTTCTCTTTTGCTTCACCGGTTTGAACTTAGGGTCCAGGCTTAGCCGATGCGTCGTTATTTCCGGTGAGATCCCTGTCATGTCTAAATAGGACCAAGCAAAACAATCTATGTTATCAATACGAAATTGAATAAGTTTTTTCCTTAGTTCGGGGGTGAATCCCATTCCCAAGTATACCTTTAGCTCGGGAAGGTACTCGATCAATATAACCTGTTCTAGCTCTTCGACCATTGATTTGGTGGCATCAGAATCTTCGGGAACAATAAAAGTCCGAGGGGTAAAAAAATCCTCCTCTTCTTCTTCTATCTCTTGCTTTCCCGATTCGGTCGAGGCTAGTGGTTGTGATTGCTATTTGACTTCCTTTTTACCTTTGATGCTCAACCTTTCCGAGGTTGATAGTGTCGATATCGATGTTACCTCATCGACCACAAACATTTTCTTTGCAGCATGCTGCTCCCCATATATTGTTTTTACACCGTCCAACGTCGGGGATTTCATCATTTGGTGGAGAGTCAAAGGGACTGCCCTCATATTGTGGATCCAAGGCCTTCCGAGCAGGGCATTGTACCTCTTGTCACACTCGATTAAGTGGAACTTGGTATCTTGAATGGTTCCAGCCACGTTCACCGGTAGAATAATCTCCCCTTTAGTTGTTTCACTGGCCATATTGAAGTCGTTTAAGACTCGAGCTGCGGGTATGATTCGATTTTGTACGCCGAGCTGCTCCACGACCCTTGATCGGATGTTTGCCGAGCTACCTGGATCCACTAAAACATGCTTAACTTGAATTTTATTCAATAATATAGAAATTACTAGAGCGTCGTTGTGGGGCTGAGAAATGCCTTATGTTTCTTCGTTGTCGAATGATAAAGTGCCTTCGGGCACATAATCTCGGGTTTGTTTTTCCCTAGTGATTGATACCTTAGTGCGTTTGTATATGGGTCCCTGTGGAATATCGACCCCACCGACGATCATATGAATGCCATGTTGGGGTTCCTCCTGTTCATTTTTCCTATTGGCGTCCCTTTCTCTGAAATAATTCTTGGCTCGATTGCTGAGGAACTCTCGAAGATGGCCCTCATTGAATAGACGGGCTACCTCCTCCCTTAATTGCCTGCAATCCTCGGTCTTGTGACCATGCGTACCATGATACTTGCACATCAAATTTTGGGTTTCTTTAGGAAGGATCAGTTTGTATGGGTTTGGGCCACCTAGTATCTCTGATCCTTCCGATTGCCGATACGATGCCCGATGCATCGATGCTAAAGTTATATTTCGATAACTGAGGTGCCTCTGTGGGATCGGCATACTTGTCAAAATCACTTTTGCTCATAAGTCCCCGAGAATTCTGTCCTCGATTACTTCTTCGATCATTCCGGGCAGAATTGCGTCCTGAACCATTGTTCTTTCGATCTGCGGTATATGGTTGATATCCGTCTCTGTTCGACCTTGGCTCCTTGTCGACGTCCCTCTGGTTTTTAAATGCCGACCTGATTGGATGTACTGAACCGGAAGGGGCTCCTAATTGGTCGTCCTCGACCCTGATCTTTGATTGATATCGATTATGCACATCTGCCCAAGTTACAGCTGGATACTCGATCAAATTTTGTTTCAACTGACGCGATGCTATTGAACTCAGCTCGTTCAACCCTTAGGTGAAAGATTGAACGACCCAATCATCTGTGACCAGTGGCAACTCCATGCGTTCCATTTGAAATCGGGACACGAATTCCCTCAGCATTTCATTATCCCTTTGTCTTACCTTGAAATGGCATGATTTACTCGTTGCGACCTTTATGGCCTCGGTGTGTGCCTTTATGAAAGAATATGCTAACATGGCAAATGAGTTAATGGAATTTGGTGGCAGGTTGTGATACCAAATCATTGCTCCCTTCGAAAGGGTCTCTCCTATTTTTTCAACAGCACAAATTCAATTTCATCATCTTCTAAATCATTACCCTTGATGGCATATGTATATGAAGTAACATGCTCGTTGGGATCAGTGGTCCCATTATGTTGGGGTATGTATGGCATATGAAACTTCTTTGGAATAGGCTCCGGAGCCGCACTTAGAGGAAACTGCTTTTGTACAAACTTCTTCGAATTCATCCCTTTCAAGATTGGCGGTGTCCCCGGTATCTGATCAACTCGAGAGTTGTATGTCTCCACTTTTTTATCGTTGGCTTAGATTCTCTTCTCCCCTGATTCAATTCTTTTGGTGAGCTCCTCGAGCATTTTCTTACCGTAGGATCAGTCCCTGATTCGTTAGCATTCGACCTTTACGGTACTGGCTCAGTACGGTGAGTAGTTTCCGGCTCGACCCTATTCGGAGCTCTATATTGATTTTGTAACTGAGCAATAGCGTCTTGCTAAGCCTGAAGCATCTCGAATATCACTCGGAGACTAACTCCTTCGTCTCCTCTGCCCTGTGTTCCTTGGCCACTAGATCGGCCTTCTCTACATACACTCCCATCGAGATTTGCGCCTAGGTCCGCATTTAGAGCAACGTGCGAACTGACATTGATTGCGTTGGCAACCGGTGCTCCCCCAAGATTAGCCTGTGGCACCTCGACTCCTGGAGCAATCACATTTTTGTTTTCACCGTGGAATCCGAGGCCATTGTCACCGTGTGTGGATGCGTTTTGTGAGTTTGACATGTTTCAACCTAAAAGCAAAGATACCTGACAAGAACAAGCGTAAAATACTGTGTTTTACCAGAATCAGTACTGAACAATCACTACTATCCTTAGCCCCACGATGGGTGTCACGACCCAATTTCACCTATAGGTTCGTGATGGCGCCCAACACTACAGCTAGGCAAGCCAACTTAATAAATTAAGCATATATTGACAAAATTTAAAACCAAAAATAATAATAAAATACCAAATTCTACAAATGTGTGCCAAGATCCAGTGTCACAAGTATATGAGCATATAGTAGATTATACAGAGCCTCAAATACTGTCTGAAATAAAAATAGACAGAATAAAAAAAATACAAGGAGAGACACTAGTAGCTGCAGAACGGCTCAGAAGGGCAGCTCACCACTATGCCCCTGGATAACGTGGGTGTAAGACGATAGGTCCCCCACTAGTACTTGCCTCAGGTCCTGCACAAAAAGTGCAGCAAGTGTAGTATGAGTACGTAAACAACGTATACCCAGTAAGTATCAAGCCTAATCTCGAAGTGGTAGAGACGAGATGGCCAACTTTGATACTCACTATGGGTCAATAATAATAACTGAACTACAACTAGAATATCTAAACCAGCATGATTCACAGAATTTACAATAATTTATTTAACCAGCGAAAATAATCATATTCCTTCAAATGCAACAATTCTCAATATATTAATTAAATTCCTTAAATTCAAATAATTTCTAATTTATCAATTAGTCTCATTTACAGGAACAACAATTAATTCCTTAACAAGCAGGAATAATAATTCATTAAATTTCAAGGATTCTCAAATTTATCAATTAGCTTCACAAGCTGAAATAACTATTAAAGTATCGTGTAATTATTATTATTAAGCACGATTTCTGCCGAGGACGTACGACCCGATCCAGAGTGTCGTGTACACTGCCGAGGGACGTGCGACACAATCCATAGATGCATCTATCCTGCCGAGGCGTTCGGCCCGCTCCATAAGAAAGGATGACATTTTCTTATGTACCTCCGGAAGGAGAGTATATTTATTATAAGATAAATTCGGGAGGAAGAACAATTTCTTTTAACAATTAATTAATTTAAACAGAAAATCAAGCATATGAGATTTTCATCCTTTAATATCTTTATCTGACAATTCACAATATATTCATATATATCAATTAATATTAATTAAATAAAGAATAAAATGTACACATGTAATTCATGCTTTGAGTCCTAAACTACCCGGACTTTAGCATTAATAGTAGCTACGCACGGACTCTCGTCACCTCGTGCGTACGTAGCCCCCACAATTAGTAATAATTATTCAATTTAATCCCTACGGGGTAATTTTCCCCTCCCAAGATTAGACAAGAGACTTACCTCATCTCAAAGTCCACTTTTCGATTATCGCATCGCGTAAAATTCTCGATTCGATGCCGAAAAATTCGAAACTATCCAAAAGTTATATAAAATAATTAATATATGTTCAATAATTCAAAATTCGTCTATTAAATAAATTACCCTATCCAAAATGGTAAAAATCCTAAAATTTACCCCGGGCCCACGTGCCCGGATTCCGAAAATGTTCAGATGGAAACGTTACCCATAATCTCAAGAACTAAAATATATAATTTCTATCCAATTTTATAACTATTTTCGTGGTTAAAATCTCATTTTTATAAAATTCTAGGTTTTTCACCTAAACCCTTGAGTTCTAAGATTTACTAGTTACAATCTACCTATAATCTATGTATTTAACTCAACGAGTGTGGAATTAACTTACCTTTCAATTGCTAGTTGAAACCCCCTTTTCAAAAGATCTGAAATCGCCCGGAAATGGAGGAAACATGGGCTCAAAATGTCTGAGCCCCGACTTTTTAACCATTCTATCCAACAGGCTTTTCTGCAGGTGCGAAAGATTTCCGCACCTGCGGCTTTCGCACCTGCGGAAAAGCCTCGCACGTACGAGCTTAGCTTGACTGCCCAGTTTGCGCATCAACGCTCTTTTTCTCGCACTTGTGCGTTCACAGGTGCGCCCTAGATTCCGTACTTGCGATGGCAGGCCTCCCTTCCCTTTTCGTTTCTGCGCATAAACCTCGCATCTGCGAGAGTCGCACCTACGGCTGTCCAAGCGCAGGTGCGAACGTATCAGAAGCAGAAGGCTTCAGCTCTTCTTCAAATTTTTCCAAATTTGATCCGAGCCTCGTCCGATTAACACTCGGGACCCCGCCCGAATATGCCAACATGTTTGAAATCATAAAGCGAACTCGCTCGAATTCTCGAAACGCGTAAAACAACATCAAATCTAAGAATCATACCCTAAATCGAATTGATTCAAACTTAAAAATTTCATGTTTTTCAATTTACTTCCAATGCGCCGAAATATACTTAAACTACTCGGAATGACACGAAGTTTTGCGTGCAAGTCTTAAATCACTATACGGAACTATTCCCAAACTTGAAATTCCAAACGGACTTCAATTACTCAAAAACCTACCCCAAATTAAATTTAAAGAATTTTAAACCTTCAAATAGTTGATTTTTACTATTAAGCGTCATAACGCTCTCGGATTATCCAAAGCCCGATTCGGACATAGGCCCAAGTCCAAAATTATCATACGAACATATTTGAACCGTCAAATCCCGATTTCGGGGTTGTTTTCTCAAAATGTTGACTGAAGTCAAACTTGTCCATTTAAAGCTAACTTAAGGAACCAAGTGTTCCGATTTCAACTCACACACTTCCAAATCCCGAACCAACTATCCTCGCGAGTCATAAATTAATAAAAGTATGTTCGGGGAGTTTTATTTTAGGGAACGGATTTCTAAAAGTTAAAATGACCGGTTGGGTCATTATAGTAGGCGCCAAACTGTTTACCCTAAAAATTGAGTAACAATTAAATTCATATTGTTGTTTTAAGCATATGTGATTTAAACAAGCACCAATTGATAAACAACGAATTAAATAGATAAATTGGATAATAAAATAAATCAAATCGGTCCGCAAACAATACCGCTACCTCGATTTAAGATAGTCTCGAGGTTAGTTAATAAGAACAGTAGAGGATGGAACAAACAACGATGAACAGTAAGTAAAACAAAGAAAGCAGCATATATGTATATTCTTATTAGTGAATCCTCATCCCCCTTTACAAGTGAATGGGATCCCTCTTTATATAATAGAGGAATCCTAAATAAGGTACAACTCTAATAACAGAAGTAGATCCCATGATTGACACTAATAACCGCTTTGATTTGATCTGTTCCGAGATTCCCGCCGGAATTTTCTACTGGTTACTGATATTTCGCCATTCTGTTATTGCCTTACTCGAAGTCAGTCATGTTTGATCTCGATTATTGCCGGCCTCGATCTTAATGAACACATCGATCTCCAGGCGTGGTGTTCTATCTTCGAGCTCGAACCCTATCTATTATGAGGTTACCCTCGAGGCAGCTCCCCTGCCAACGAAATCGAGTGTGTCCGATTTCGACCGTATACAATTCTATCAGTAGTTTTTAATTTGTGGTAACAGATTATTCCATTGTTATCAGATTATCGATTTATGCTTATGAAGAGATTTACCTATAATTATTTAATAAATAATTTAATTATATAAATATCTTTTATACCGTCAATACATAAAAGTTAATCTCTTTAAGAATATTTATCTGCCCTTACTAGAGGGGAATTTGTTTGGCCAACGTCCAAAATTCGACTCAAATCCACCTTACTCTCATCTCAAGGCAAGGAATCATTTCAGATGTTAGTTGTTCAATATCTCGAGCCCACGTGATCATCCAAAGTGACCCATGGCTTTATAAGTTATTTAGGTTCCCAAATTTAGAGGCAACTATTGTTTCACGTAGAATGTGGCTCATTTTGCACGTTGCTAAACAAGTTTTTTTTATTAAGAGTAAACTAAAAAATTTAAAATTAAATTATTTTAAAATATAAGTTTTTAATTTAATAAACTAATAAGAAAATAATATCACAACGCAAACTGAGGAAGTAGTAGTATATATAGTCTCTAGTGCAGAAAGCAAGTCATTGTTTCATAGGTTGCAAATGACAAAAATACTAGGAGCCCCACATTTTTATTTTAGATTACCTTTACTTTATGGTAAGGGTGGCAAGTGGGCCGGTCCCGGATCTAAACGGGTTAAGTGGTCCAGTTCAAACGGTCCCGATCCCGAACCGGTCCCAAATTAAACGGGCTAAACGGTCTTTTTGCAAGGACCGGCCCGGAACCGGGACCGTTTGGTCCTGGGCTAAACGGTTCCGGTCCGCTGGTTAAATGGGCTAAGTTGTCTAGAAAAAGTAGGAGTAGTAACAGGAGCAGGACTAGTTGGTGTATCATCATCCGATTGAGTTTCATCAATATCTATTTCCTCGTCATCATTTTCATCAATAGTTGGATTAGAATAAAGAGCATTCATTTATTCATGGTCTAATTGTTCACCAGCTCTAATATTATGGCAAAATGGACTTTCAGTAAATTGTAATAAACTACTATTGCTATCAAGAATAACAGATATAGGACGGATATGCAGTTTGATTCGGGGAGCCCGGCGCAGTGTAAGAGGAACAGATTGAGCACTAGATTCGTCACTTTTGGATTTTTCCTTATTTTTACCAAATTTTTTTTTTAAGGAAGCCATCTTAATTAATAAAGTAATAGAAAATAAATAAAACAAATAAAATTATAATATTAAAACTTAAGAGTTGGAACGAGTTTACCGAATTGACGAACAACTTGTTGAAAATTGATTATCGTTGAAGATTTCAATTCACCAACTTCACAATTGTTTCACAAATTGTAACAATAAAGTAAGCAATAATAGCAATTATAGAAGAAAATTAGAGAGAGATTGTGATAGATTGGTAATTTTGTAAGAAAAAATAAAAGAATGAAGAGGTATTTATAGTTGAAAATAGGGAAAAAGTGTAATTATAAAAAGTTTGGGATTAAAACAAAGTTGGGAGGTTAAATGACTATTTTATAAATAGCCAACGGCTATTTTTGACAGCCCAACAGCTATATTTTAAATAGCCGTTGGGACCGTTTGGCCCGCTAAGGGATCGGTCGGGTCCCGGTATCTGGCGGGCTAAATGGTCCCGGGCCTGACGCGTCCAAATCATAGGACCAGTCCACAAGACCTGCCCAAACCCACTAAAATCGGGCCAAACGGTCCTGGCCCGCGGTCCCGGGCCTGGACCGGTCCACGCCACCCTTAACTTTACGTAACAAAAGGACTTGATTATGACCGCACTGGAAAAAAGAAAGAAAAAGAAAGGGCTGACTGGTTCAAAATAAGAAATTAATTAAATGATATTTAAAAGGATAAAAAGGTAGTATAAATAAGCATAAAAATTGCTGACAACTAAAACCGTGTGGAAACTTAAAAGCAAACCACATTCCACTATATATAACTCTACAAATTTTCTCCTTTTACACGGCAAAATCCTTGTCCCATTTCCTGGTGACAACCCTATAAATATATAACAAAAGGAAAAAGAAAAAGTAAACAAGAAAAAGAGAAAGAAGTAGAATTAGAAGACAACAATGGTGGAAATTTCACCAGGTTTTCGATTCTACCCAACTGAAGAAGAGTTAATATCTTTCTATTTGCACAACAAGTTAGAAGGAAAGAGGCCAGAGCTTGATAGAGTAATCCCAGTTGTTACCATTTATAATCTTGACCCTTGGCATCTACCAAGTACACATCTCATCATCTTCTTCTTTTCTTCTTCTTCTTATTTTTTCCTTTCAAAACTTTTTTATGAAACAGACATATGAAATATGCGTGGATCATACCTTACATTCCATTTTCGATCCCTACGTTAATAGTAGTGGGACTTATTCTTTTCCAATAGCAACAAAAAGTTTTCACTGTATGTGGACTTTCTAGATCGTGTTTTATTGTTAAGCATAGTATAACATGTTATAGTAGGTTTATCATTTTCATCATACCAAGTATTGCTTGTAATTAACTCATAAGTGATTTGATTGTGTTAATATTCTTCATACTAGTCGTATGTAGACTTAAACTCCAGAATTTATGAATTTAAGTTATATATTGTATAACCATTGATGGTAATATAACCTGTCATAGCAGGCCACTTACCCTTTATTATAGATTAAATAGATTGTTCGTAATTTTATCGTGACCTGATTATACAATTAATTATTATATTGTCAATGCATATAACTTAAATTCTTATTTTATATGTAGACTTGCCCGGGGAGTTATGCATGGGAGATACAGAGCAATGGTTTTTCTTTGTGCCGAGGCAAGAAAGAGAAGCTAGAGGAGGAAGACCTTGTAGGACTACTACTTCTGGTTATTGGAAAGCTACTGGTTCTCCTACTTACGTTTACTCTTCAGAGAGTAAAGTGATTGGGGTGAAGAAAAGTATGGTATTTTACAAAGGGAAAGCTCCAACTGGGAGAAAAACTAAGTGGAAGATGAATGAGTACAGAGCTATTGAACAAGAAACTTCCACCTCTTCAACCTTTTCTATTCCTAAGGTAATCCAATTAATATTTCAAAATTAACATATACTATACGGAGTAATTATTTATTCTCCTTTCCTTCTTTTTTTTGTCTTTTATTTTTCCAGATCCTTTATGGGTTGGAAGGGTTCATATTTTTTCTTTTAGCATGTTCTTGTGGCGTCCCCCACCCCCCCCCCAAAAAAGAACTCTATAGATTCAACTATTAAGTTTTTTAGCATTTAACCCATTATATTTTTAAAGTTATGGGTTCATATCTACTATTTTTATAATTTTAACGAATTTTTATATTTAAACTTTTATCTTATATCACAGCAAGTTATGAGTTCAATTAAACCCGTTATTATCATTTTACATACACCCGCGTACGATGAACTTAAAGTAAAAAGGGAAAAAGTAATACCGTTAGCAAAGCCTCCGTACAACGAGTGTACTATTCTTCTCAATCTAATAGTAGTAAATAGTATAGATCAATCGATTGAGAAGAGAGACTTACGGCTACGGTAAAGTTGTCTCCGCATAATAGATTACAGGTTCGAGTCGTGGAAGTAGTCATTAATGCTTGCATTAGGATAAACTGTCTATATCAGTACAACTTTTGAGGCGCGTCACTCCCCCGAACCCTTCCTTTAATATAGATGGATCCGTGATTTCTTCTTAACATTTGTCTGTTTGATGTCTTATTATCATTCTTGTTTTTGTCTAATTGGACATATGCAATACATTTGATTGCAGTTAAGGCATGAAATGAGTTTATGTCGAGTTTATGTCATATCAGGAAGCTTTCGAGCATTTGATAGACGACCAGTGGAAGCAGTGACAAGGGAAAGAGCAGCAGTTAAAAATCAAGAAGCAGGTGGTAGAGATAATATTATTTCTGTCAAAAATGAGAGGAAGATCGAGACGATAAGTTACCCCGAAAGCTCGGCAATGGAAGAAGAATATCTTAATCTTCATAATCAAGTCCCCATTAATGAAGCAAGAATCAACTCCCACAACATGGTTAAAAGTGATGTTCAGCCTCTCATGAGTGGTTGGGAACAAATTAATTGGATGTAACTTGTAAATTAATAATCCTTTATTTCTTCGTCATCTTAGAAGGATTAGGATTGAAATTAGAAAAGGAAAATGAAATATAGGATGACTTCATTAATGTGAAATCAAACACGTGACTGTACTATGTTGTTTTAATAGAGATTTTTTTTCAATCTATTGTCCTTCCCTAGCTATACTGTTTTATTGACACTACTTTTGACATATATAAACATGTAATATTTGTTCGGAAATTGTGACAACACTATACTCTCGATTCGTCCTGCTCCACTTTTGAATCTAATTTTCTTTTATAATTGAAACTTTTAGAAAGACGCCTCTATTTTTACTTTATATAAACTCGCTTGAAATATTAAATATTCATATTCAAAAATAAACTCTCGGTAATTAAAGAGAAAATGGAGTTCATGAAAATGTTCTTAAGTATTAGTAAAATAAATACTTTTGTGGCACGCACACGCAAATTGGTTTTTGGCTGAAACTCGCGAGCTTTTTTTTTTTTTTTGCTTTTAATATATATATATATATATATATATATATATATATATATACACACACCAGATCTCCCAAATTGATTTTTGGCTGAAATTCTTTTTTCTTTAGTTATATTTGTTATTTTTCTCACAGCTATGACTAATATTTTGATAAATCTAATTGCAACTTTCTTGGAAAGCGACTATAGACAAAGGATAATTATTCTTAGCTGACTATACTATTACTAAAAAGGGCAGTCCGTGCACTAAGTCCGGTGTTCGGAGAAGAGTCGGACCATAAGGAGCTATTGTACGCAGCCTTATCTTATATTTCTGCAAGAGGCTGTTTCCACAGAACTTGAACTCGTGACCTCCTGATCACATGACAACAGTTTTACCGTGAAGATTCAGGTCACTATACTCTACATTTGAAACTTGCACATATATAGTCTCTTTCTCTCACACACAAAGAGTAAACTATTTTATTTACCAAAACTGTGAAATATTTACAGCTCTAAAAAACAAAAGAAAGAAAAAGACAACACTAGACTTGGCAAACAAGCCCCAGTTCAACGTCAACTAAGACTTCTAATACCTTACACCTTAGTAACCTATATTGGATGACTAAAACTAGCAGTCTAGACAAGATATAAGTTCAACCGTTGAACGTAAGCTGCTAAATTAGGAATTAGACCTGCTCTTAAATAAATCTCTCTAAGACGATTAATCCTTATTCTGAAAGATCATCCTTATATATATATATATATATATATATATATATGTGTGTGTGTGTGTGCGTGAGCGTGAGAGAGAGAGAGAGAGAGAGAGAGAGAGAGAGAGAGAGAGAGAGAGAGAGAGAAAAGAAACTAGCTAACGGATAATTTTTGTCCACCACTGCGACAAATTAAAATGAGGTATATCTATGATTGAGGCAGCACCTAAAATGAAATAAAAAAGTTCCTTAGCTAAAACCTTCAAGAAATTAAAATATTAATGAATAACTTAAAGAAAGAGAAACTTGTTAAAACCGAAAAACAATTAACCTCAAACTTCGGCAAACAAGAATATCTACATGTATGTATATATACAATTAACCTCAAACTTCGGCAAACAAGAATATCTACATTACACAATTGTTGTATGTATGTGTATGTATGTATGTGTATGTATATAAAAGTTTAAGTTTCACGAACTAATAATGTATAATTCTTTTACACAATTATATTAATATTAAAGTTGACTCGCAACAATACACGAAATATTTATAATGAACCTGATTTGATAACCTCAAAAATAAAATAAATATTTTTTATAACAGTTTAAATAATGTAATACATTGTTTACCCGAAAAACGGATAGAGTTGAATTTGTACGTAGTTCTAAGGATATGTGGTGCAACTTAATTCAAATCGTAAGGATAAATAGAAATATCAAGTATGGATTACAAAGAATGCAAAATAGATAAGGTTGCAAAGAAGATAAATTTTAGGACTAAACAAGTGAAATCAATTTTAGGAGCTTGGAAGAACAACTCTTCACTATAGGAGAATATGGTACTCGAATTACAATGTAAGCAAAAAAACTTGCCCCCTACAGAAATGATAACCATCCCCTTTATAGTAGAGGGGTCTTACTTTAGATATAATTAAAAATACATAGTGGGAGACCCATAATAAATCAGTTTTTCCACAATTCCTCCCAAGATTCTCTCCTCTAGTGGGATTGCAACGGCTCTTGTCTATGAGCTCGATATTGACTCGAGTTTTCGGTCTTGACTCGAGCTCTCGATCTTGGCTTGAGCTCGATTCTGACTCGGACCCTTGAATTGATTCGGGATCAATGTTGGTCGGTCTCTGGATCACAAGCTCGATAACTTCACTTTGTATCATAGTTCGATTTGGATTCGGGCTCGATAATGATATCAAGCTCGACATTGATCGGCCCCTCGGACTCGAAGCTTGTTTGTGCTATCTTCGGAACCCGTCTCGAAGTCTCGCTTCGATCGATTATGTTTCGAACTCGACCAATCGTACGGATGTTGAAATCTATTTCGACCGTATATATATATATATATATATATATATATATATATATATATATATATATATATATATATATATATGCATTAACATTCTAGCCCAGGGTTTTCTTGTCTTCATATTCCAATACTAAATGTGCGCCACATCAGGCGGTAATTTACTTAAAACAATTAGAGTTCGTAAATTCTCTGCTGTTTCTATAGAATTTATAGTCCAATTAATCATTTACAGTTACTTCACTTGAGTTATCTAATTTTGATTTCCTACCTATCGTTTTCCATTCACACAGAGGTGGACTTATCTATGTATTTGCATGTCGATTATTTTCCACAAACAAATTGGAAGTATTAGTTTTGCGCATTATGTGGTCCTTCTTATGAGACAATTACATGAAATAGTTCGTCACTGCCAAGACTTGTTTATTTAAGCAAATTGATAGCCTAAATAGCCTGTAACTAAATTGGTTAAACTAAAAATAACATGCAAATATATAATATATATATAATCATGTATAATTAATATATAATTTATATATGCCGACTAAAAATATAAACTATAAATTCAGCCGGTTATTTGCGTAAAGACTGTATCAACTGATTTCTGAAATAGTGAAATGCTATATTGTTGTTGAATACTACGTCTTTGTCGATATCGATATGATATATTTGAGAAATTTGTTTTCTTCTTTAGTCTTTTGGCTTGACTTTGTCTTTGAAGTCTTTTTCTTTAGTCTTTTGGTTGTAGTTTGTTTGAAGTCTTTTATTAGTCTTCGGTTAAACTCTGTCAGCGATCGAGTTTCGATGAATGCTGACTGAGTACAATAACTACAATTAAGCAAATAACTCATCAACAACTACTGTGGATCCCAATAGTACCAGCATATAGCCTAAATGTGATTTCTAGCATAAATTACAGCTCAAGTGCTTTAACACATAGAGTACAGTAAAAATGTTTAGATAAGATAGCTACACAGTTTCGCGGTATCGACTAAATCACATCTCACACGGTGCACGCCCACACGCACGTTACCTAGCATGCGCGTCACCTCAATATCAATCATATAAAACGTAATTCGGGGTTTCATACCCTTAGCACCAAGTTTAGAAGTGTTACTTACCTCGAACAAGCCAAAACCAATACCGAGTAACCTAAGCGATGCTCTAAAAATGCCATCCCATGCGTACCGAACTCCGAGCGACTTAAAACTAGCCAAAAGCAACTCAAATACATCAAATAATGCCTAAGGAAACAATTCCAAATGAAAAAGGTCGAATCGTTGATCAAAGGCCCAAAACCAACTCAAAAGTCCAACCCGGGCCCGCACCTCGGGACTTGACAAAACTTACCAAATCCGACAACCCAGTCAATTACTGTCACGCCCCAAATTCGGGGAGCGCGACCGATGCTCAACCGAGTAAACCCGACTGAGCAAGCCTGTTAGATTTCTTTTTACCCAAATTCACCCCTAAATAAAGAGGAGATGTACTCCGTTAATCAAATACTAAAAATATTTCATTAACCGTTTTCATTTCATTCCCATTAACAGCATCATTCAATATTTCCAAAATAGTATGAAGGGCAGCTGTGATCAGGCCCTGATGGTAGTGCTCTGGCTGAAGACTAAGCAACTGGCTGTGTGGGTTCGGATGACACTCTCATATGTAATGCCTTTCCACCATTACCCCCACTGTAGGAGCCACTAAGATTGCCCGCGGATCGGGTATTTTTGTTATTATCTAGCTCTCTCTTTATTTTTAACTTTCGATCCTCCGTAGCTTAAGCAAATGACACCATTTTTTCATAATACATATCAGAATTCAAGGCAGCCGTAGCGTCTCATTAATTACCAAGGGACTAAGTCCTTGCACAAACCGTCTCACTCTAGCATCCATAGTGGGCAATATATAAATAGCATATTTGGATAGGTGCGCGAATTTTATATGGTACTCCCATACACTCAGGCTACCTTGCCTCAAGCTCTCAAACTTAGTAACACAATAGTCTTGGTAGGCAAGAGGTGGTCAATGAAAGCATCAGTAAACTCACTCCACCTTGCCGGAGGACTTCCCTCCTCATGGGACTTCTCCCATAGCTCAAACCAAGAATATGCCACCTCTTTCAGACGGTAGGAGGCCAACTCCACTCCCTCCGTCTCTGTAGCATGCATAACCCAGAGTGTTTTGTGCATCTCATCAATGAAGTCCTGGGGGGTCCTCCTCAGGATTAGTACCCGTAAATACTGGAGGATCTAATTGAAGAAACTTGTTCACTCTGGAACTAGTAGATTCCCCTGGCTGACTAGAAGGAGTAGGCTCAATACTCGATCTTTGGGCCTAAGAAGCCATTATCTGTGCCAACATATGTATGGCTCCTCTAACATCAACATCAGAAATACCAGAATCGGAAGCTGGAGCTGGAGGTGGAACTGGAATATCAGTTGGATGGACCGTTGCACCCTCAGTAGGTGTAGGGATAGGTGCAGTCTGATCGATTGTGGTAGAATCAGAGAGTGTAGTAACTGGAGGAATATTCTCACTCATTGGGTGCTCACCTGCATCATTAAATATAGAATTAGTTGCCACTCCTAGGGTAACATTGGCCCTTTGGCCAGTTCTTGCATTCTTCTTAGGTGCCATATAGTGAAAGTTAGAGTAAAGCACGAGTTAACGGAGGAACAATCTTACAATTAGCTTTATCGTACGATCAAGGATATGAAAGAAGGGTATTATTCCTAAATGCCCAAGTAGCATCCTAGTTATAGATGTGGTCAACAACACACCGATAATAAGGACTCTATTAGACACAGCTCCGAGACATTCTAGGACACTTTAAAACCTTAGGCTCTGATACCAAGTTTGTCACGCCCCAAACTCGGGGAGCGCGACCGGCGCTCAACTGAGTAAACCCGACTGAACAAGCCTGTTAAATTTTATTCTACCCAAATTCATCCCTGAATAAATAGGACATGTACTTCGTTAATTAAATACTGAAAAGATTTCATTAATCTCTTCCATTTCATTCCCATTAACAACTTCATTCAAAATTTTTAAAATAGTACGAGTTTATAGATTTAATAAAAAATATGTTGCCAAATACCAATAGTTCTAATCCAATTCCCAATATCAAATACCACCCACAACCTGTCTACAGAGCCTATAAGTACAACTGAAGAGTAATATGAAAATACCGACAGCAAGGCCCCGACTATACCTCAACCATAAAGTATATGAGAAACAAAAGATACATGACCCCGAAATGAAGTGGGGCTCACCAAATCAGCTGAAAAGAGTGTACTGTTATCATTGATCAATGCCACCTGCTGTAGAATCACCTGAATCCATTAAAGATGTAGCGCCCCCGATAAAAGGGACGTTAATACTACCGAATAACACTAGTATGCATAGCTAGAAATCCTCTTTCAAAATAGAATGCACATATGATCTATATGTGGAACGCATAATATAATGTAATTGAAGCAACATGTACAAACAAGGACAACGAAAATGGCACCTATTGTCTGCATTAATAATGTGTCTCATTAAACCGTCCTTAGTGTTCACATATCATATTATACATTTATGCGTTTCATAGACCGTCCATAATGTTTATTCATACCGTACACCTATACTTCTCATACACAATGCATATATGTGTTTCATAGACCATCCACATGATTTAATAATACAATATACCTATGTGTTTCATAGATTGCCCACATGATTTCATATCACAATATACCTATACATTTCATAGACCGTCCACAGGATTTCATAACACAATATACATATGCGTTTCATAGACCGTCCATAGGATTTCATAACACAATATACCTATGCGTTTCATAGACCATCCACAGGATTTTATAACACAATATACCTATGCAATTAATAGACCGTCCACAGGATTTCATAATATAATATTCTTATGCGTTTCATAGACCGTTCATAGGGTTTCATTCATTATTTATGTTTAGGCAAATGACCACAATTTATGTTCATACTATCGCTTACTTGTACTAGCCACAGATGATCATAGGACCTTAATGACATTATTATGTAAAGGAGCTAAAACTCATCTCATAATGTTAACACATTCTTTCATTTCATTGGCACGATGGCCACATTTAGTGTTCCATACTCACCCTTTTTACTCTTAAACATCATCATCAACAACAACAACAACAAGGCATTATAAGGTAATGTTCTTAGTACACATGTGAGCAATTAAGAATCTTAAGCGCATAGAGGCTTTTCACAAAATTTGGCATAATATCCTTCATTTGAACTTGACTTGAAGTCGTAATATTATTAATGCACATCCCATACTTTGAATGTAATCTCAAATGATAACATAACATGATAAAGGAATTTTTGGGACACCATTGAACATATATCTTTCCACAAAAGCTTGTTCGGAACAATCACTTCATAATAAACAATTCGGGCCTTACATAGATTTCATGGGATTCAATTCTAGGAGAAAGGTTTAGCCAACTAACCTCGCTTTGAGATTTTCTTAAATTACTACAACGTTCCGAAAATTCTAGCAATCTCAATCTATTTTGAGACATAACAAAATTGAACATAAATTAGGAAGATATTCATGGTTTCAGCTCATTTGGACATTTTATCAAACACTAGGTGTGCAAATTTAACCACAAGGTTCTTCTACAAGATTTCCTTCGCCACACAACCCAATCTTTACTTATTTAAGCTCAACAATCTTCCCACAAACCTTACCGGTATATATATGTATACATAATACTCTCACACCTAAGAATCATACTTCTCATGACCTACTTTTAATCAAAATCCCGAAATTTAGGGCTAGGGAGTAGAATCTTACCTATTAGATGAAGATCTTGTGAAATCTTCAAGCCTTGAGCAAGAATTGATGAACAAAATAGCTAGGTCTTCTCTTTCTCTCTCTCTAAGATAGCTCTCTCCTCTCTCTACAAAAGCATATTTTACCTTCTAAAATGACCCCCTAAGGCCTTAAATCAAAATTGGATCGGATATGAAAATTTCCAAAAATGACCCCCGAAGTCAATTATGTGGTGCAATTATGCTATAACATAATCGTTTTGTGGCAGAATAATTACAGCATAATCAATTATGCGACAGCATAATTGCAGCATAATAGTTTGTCTGTCTCTGCTCCACTTTACGATGCTTATGCGGTCCGCGGAATTGTTTTGCAATCGCAAAATTGATTGCAGTTTCAGCCTTTGGTACTTTGGTCATAACTTCTTGCAGGAGTGTTCAAATGACGAACGGTTTAAAGCATTGGAAACTAAACACATAGCCCTTTCTTTTTATAGGTAATACACCATATAAATATTCATATCAAGATAGGTATGTTCATTTGAAGTTAGGTCTTGTGCGAACTCACTTGAAACTTTATCTCATCATAAAACATTTCAACTTGACTTAGACTTGGGGCTCTTATTAGACCATAAACCATTCTTAATGCACCTCATACATGTATTATCATGGTAAATTGATATAATTATTATAATATCCCTTGTATACACACAAAATAATATAATTAGCATACATCAACTTTCTTCATAGCGCTTAAGTATTTCAAAAAATTTCGGGGTATTACATTCTCCCCCACTTAAGCACATTTTTCCTCGAATGTTTTACAAGTCCCTTCTAAGAAAAGAGTTACCTTAATTTTACCTCCAATCATTATACATAAGCACTTATGGCTACATCGATCTTATACGTCCTTTCCAAAATTTTAACTTACTTATGGACCTTAAGATTTGGCTATCTTTACAAATTCTTAAAAATTTGACAGAGTTTCCCTATAACTGGGCCTATCCACCTGCCAGAGAATCACCAAAATCGTCCTATCAACACATCAACAACTACACAAAACATCACAATGTATATCAACAACACTAATCTCAACATTACATACATTATATTATCAAGAGTGATATCTCGACATGAACTGTACATTTTTAAATCATAATACATAGAAAGTATCTTTTAACTCAAAACTAATTGTTATACAATCAAGTGAAAATATTTTCTTTCCACAACACTTTCGGCTTTCATGGTGACCTTCTCGACCTACAGACTTCGCCATAACACATTAACGTAGGCAATCCTAACTTCCGGACTTATCTAACAAGGGTGAAAATTTGGTACCTCGCATAAGCTAACTATCCATTAACTTCACCTTCAATAACCTCCACCGGAACGATATACAAAGGATTTTCAGTTACCTTCTTATACATAGGCACATGAAACACCGGGTACACGGAGAACAATAATAGGGACACATCATACTCGTAGTTTGGCCTATTTCCTTTCAAGATTTCATAAGGCCTAATGTGACTACATATACTTTACCTTCCTTAACAATTCACACAATATATTCATAGACAAATCTTTAGAATAGCCCGTTCGCTTTCTTCCATTCTAAATATCTACACCGAACACCCAAACTAAAACTTTTGTGACCTCCAACAATTACTCTAAGATGTGCTAGCATGAATATGACCATAAAATTTTCTATCCAATATATTTGGTCGCGAAATGATGCTTCTTCTTTGACATGTTTGAACCTTTAACCCCCATAGGTTTACTAAAAATAGGAACAACGAGGTTCGATATTGGGCTGGAATTATTCAAGAATCCATCAATGTGCCGAGCATGATATTTCAGGATGTTATATCCTAAGAGACACGAATGTTACTACCAATAGTGCTGACATGGTTAATCATTGTGATGACATCATTGATTCGACACATGAGGCATAGAGTTGCCTAGTAGGAATTGAAAATGTAGGGATCATGTTCATAATTCTGAGATTTAAATAAATGAGTCATTTTAGACATGTGTCATATAGGAGGCATGGTCGGGAGGATAAAGACATTAGAATCACTTATTCTTGGAATACTATGAGCCATGAAGAGGATAACAATAATTGTTTCATTCCATACGTGCCTTGTTTGGCAATAGTAAGCCTCAAAGAGAGATAACACTTATGTGACACCAGTCGCCTCTTGGAATGTAGGGAAAATCAGTTTAACTCAAAATGAGAATATTTTGGCACCCTGAATGTGATATGGTTTCATAATGCATGAAATTGCATTACATTCTTAACATTAACTGACACAAGGAATCTATGTCACAAGCCCATAGGGATGAAAAAAAAAGTTGAACACTAGTGAGATTATTATCATTCTCACAACTTAACCTTTTCCAATAGTTGATCCTATATGAGAGGACTAGATATACGACGAATCTGTCTTTCAATTCAATATGCTCATAATATGTGTTAGAATCTGAAACATTCACGAGTGAAACCACATAGCTAAGATATCCCAATATTGGGGTTGAGAGACTTACTTGCTGTCCCTTGGCTATTGGGGCAGTTCCTTAGCTGGTGGCCCTTGACTCCGCACCCGAAACATTCATCCGTGCCATTTCGGCACACCCCCAAATAACGCCTCCTACACTTGAGACATGGGGGCCTCTGCTGCAACTGATAATCCCCATTTGACTGGACCTGCCGATTAGATCCCTTGTTGCCTTGGTTACTATGGCCCCACCACTGTTGATCAGTCCTTGATAGTAGTGCTCTAGCTGAAGAAAGAGCAACTGAATGTGTGGGTCCGAATGACACTCTCCTATGTAATGCATTTCCACCACTACCCCCACTATAGGAGCCATTAACATTGCCCGAGGATCGGGTCTTTTTGTTATTATCTAGCTCTATTTCTTTTTAATTTTTGATCCTCCGTAACTTGAGCAAACATCACCATTTTCAATAATTCATATCAGAATTCAAGGCAACCGTAGCGGCCTCATTAATTACCAAGGGGATAAGTCCTTGCACAAACCATCTCACTCTAGCCTCCATAGTGGGAAACATATAAATAGCATATTTTAACAGGTGCGCGAATTTCATATGGTACTCCCACACACTCAGGCTACCTTGCCTCAGGCTCTCAAACTCAGCGACACGGGCTTCCTTAGTCTCGGTAGGCAATAAGTGGTTAATAAAAGCATCGGTAAACTCACTCCACCTTGCCAGAGGACTTCCCTCCTCACGGGACTCCTCCCATAGCTCAAACCAAGAATATGCCACCTCTTTCAGACGGTAGAAGGCCAACTCCACTCCCTTCGTCTCTGTAGCATGCATAACCTGGAGTGTTTTGTGCATCTCATCAATGAAGTCTCGGGGGTCCTCCTCAGGATTAGTACCCGTAAACACTGAAGGATCTAATTGAAGAAACTTGTTCACTCTGGAACTAGTAGGTTCCCCTAGTTGACTGGAAAGAGTTGGCCTGACACTCGATCTTTAGGCCTGACAAGCCACTATCTGTGCCAACATCTGTATGGCTTCACTAACATCAACATAAAAAACACCAGAATCAGAATCTGGAGCTAGAGGTGGAACTAGAATATCAGTCGGAGGGAACGTTGCACCCTCAGTAGGTGTAGGGACAGGTACAGTCTGATCGATTATGGTAGAATAAGGGAGTGTAGTAACTGGAGGAATATTCTCACTCTTTGGGTGCTCACCCGCATCATTAAATGTAGAATCAGCTGGCACTCCTGGGGTGACATTGGCCCTTTGGCCAGTTCTTGTATTCTTCTTAGGTGCCATATACTGAAAGTTAGAGTAAAGCACCAGTTAACGGAGGAACAATCTTACAATTAGCTTTATCGCATGATCAAGGACATGAAAGAAGGGTATTATACCTAAATGCCCAAGTAGCATCCTAGTTATGGATATGGTCAACAACACACCGATAAGAAGGACTCTACTAGACATGGCTCCGAGACATCCTAGGACACTTTAAAACCTTAGGCTCTGATACCAAGTTTGTCACGCCCCAAACTCGGGCAGCGCGACCGGTGCTCAATCGAGTAAACCCGACTGAGCAAGTCTGTTAGATTTCATTCTACCCAAATTCATCCCAGAATAAAGAGGAGATGTACTCCGTTAATCAAATACTGAAAAGATTTCATTAATCTCTTCCATATCATTCCCATTAACAACTTCATTCAATATTTCCAAAATAGTACGAGTTTATAGATTTAATGAAAAACATATTGCCAAATACCAATAGTTCTAATCCAATTCCCAACATCAAATACCACCCACAACCTGTCTACAGAGCCTCTAAGTACAACTGAAGAGTAATATGGAAATGCCAGCAGCAAGGTTCCGACTATACCTCAACCACAAAGTATATGAGAAACAAAAGATATATGACCCCGAAATGAAGTGGGGCTCACCAAATCAGCTGAAAAGAGTGCACTGCTATCATTGATCAATGCCACCTACTGTATAACCACCTGCATCCATTAAAGATGTAGCGTCCCCGACAAAAGGGACGTTAGTACTATCGAATAACACTAGTATGCATAGCTAGAAATCCTCTTTCAAAATAGAATGCCCATATGATCTATACGCGGAACACGTAATATAATGTAATTGAAGCAACATGTACAAACAAGGACAACGAAAATGGCACATATTGTCTGCATTAATAATGTGTCTCATTAAACCGTCCTTAGTGTCCACATATCATATTATACACTTATGCATTTCATAGACTGTCCATAATGTTTATTCATACGGTACACCTATACTTCTCATGCACAATGCACCTATGTGTTTCATAGATCGTCCACAAGATTTAATAATACAATATACCTATGCATTTCATTTACTGTCCACAAGATTTCATATCACAATATATCTATACGTTTCATAGACCGTCCACAGGATTTCATAACACAATATACATATGCATTTCATAGACCGTCCACAGAATTTCATATCACAATATACCTATGTGTTTCATAGACCGTCCAAAGGATTTCATAACACAATATACATATGCATTTCATAGACCGTCTATAGGATTTCATAACACAATATACCTATGTGTTTCATAGACCGTCCACAGGATTTCATAACACAATATTCCTATGTGTTTCATAGACCGTCCATAGGATTTCATTCATTATTCTCGTTTTGGCAAATGGCCACAATTTATGTCCATACTATCACTTATTTGTACTAGCCACAGATGATCATAGGACCTTAATGACATTATTATGTAAAGGAGCTAAAACTCATCTCATAATGTTAACACATTCTTTCATTTCATTGGCACGATGGCCACATTTAGTGTTCCATACTCACCCTTTTTACTCTTAAACATCATCATCATCAACAACAACAATAACAAGGCATTATAAATCAATGTTTTTAGTACACATGTGAGAAATTAAGAATCTTAGGCGCATAGAGGCTTTTCACAAAATTTGGCATAATATCCTTCATTTGAACTTGACTTGAAGTCGCAATATTATTAATGCACAACCCATACTTTGAACGTAATCTCAAATGACAACATAACATGATAAAGGCATTTTGGGATACCCATTTAACATATATCTTTCCACACAAGTTTATTCAGAATAGCCACTTTCATAATGAACAATTCGAGACTTACATAGATTATATGGATACCATGGGATTCAATTCTAGGAGAATGGTTTAGCCAACATACCTCGCTTTGAGCTTTCCTTAAATTACTACAACGTTCCAAAAATTCTAGCAATCCCAATCTATTTTGAGACATAACAAAATTGAACATAAATTAGGAAGATATTCATGGTTTCAGCTCATTTGAACATTTTATCATACACTAGGTGTGAAAATTTAACCACAAGGTTTTTCTACAAGATTTCCTTCGCTACACAACCCAACCCTTACTTATTTAAGATCAACAATCTTCCCACAAACCTTACTGGTACATATATGTATACATAATACTCTCACACTTAAGAATCATACTTCTCATGACCTACTTTTAATCAAAATCCCGAATTTTAGGGCTAGGGAGTAGAATCTTACCTATTAGATGAAGATCTTGTGAAATCTTCAAGCCTTGAGCAAGAATTGATGAACAAAATAGCTAGGTCTTCTCTTTCTCTCTCTCTCTAAGATAGCTCTCTCCTCTCTCTACAAAATTATATTTTACCTTCTAAAATGACCCCCTAAGGCCTTAAATCAAAATTGGATCGGATATGAAAATTTCCAAAAATGACCCCCGAAGTCAATTATATGGTGCAATTATGCTATAGCATATTCATTTTGTGGCAGCATAATTGCAGCATAATCAATTATGAGACAACATAATTGCAGCATAATAGTTTGTTTGTCTCTGCTCCACTTTACGATGCTTATGCGGTCCGCGGAACCGTTTTGCGGTCGCGAAATTGATCACAGATCCAGCCTCTGGTACATTGGTTATAACTTCTTGTAGGAATGTCCAAATGACGAAAGGTTTGAAGCGTTGGAAACTAGACACATAGACCTATCTTTTGATAGGTAATAAACCATATAACTATTCATTTCAAGAGAGGTATGCTCGTTTGAAGTAAGGTCTTGTGCGAACTCACTTGAAACTTTATCTCATCATAAAACTTTTCAACTTGACTTAGACTTGGGGCTCTTCTTAGACCATAAACCATTCTTAATGCACCTCATACATATATTATCATGATAAATTGATATAATTCTTATAATAGCCCTTGTCTACATATAAAATAATATAATTAGCACACATCAACTTTCTTAACAGCGCTTAAGTACTTCAAAATTTTCTGGGGTGTTACAATTACGAGTTCAACCATACTAGTTTCATTCAAATCCGACTCCGAATCGATGTTCAAAACTCAAAAATTTGCTTTATAAAATTTTTGACAAAATCCCCCAATTTCCTCTTTAAAATGCATCCACCAATTGCCAAAAATGAAGATAGATTTGCGAAATATAATCAAAACCGAGTGTAGAACACTTACCTCAATCCCCGTGATGAAATTTGCCTCCAAAATAGCCTAATTCTGAAGTCTATAGCACAATATGTGATAAAAATGGACAACCCTCGAACTTAAAGCATTTTGCCTAGTGTTCCCGCATTTGCGGACAGTAGGTTGCACCTGCGACCTTCGCTTCTGCGGAACAGAGTCACGCACCTACAAGACAACCTTGGCTACCAGTGGCCGCTTCTACGATGACCAGAGTCGCATCTGCGATTGCGCTTCTGCGCCTGTAGAACCGGTTCTACGAAGCTTCCCCAGCCAGATTTTCCCCAGGTCACTTCTGCGACCAGCTTCACGCTTGCGCGAGCACGCACCTGCGGTCCCTCATGCGCAGGTGTGAAGACATCAGTAACCAAAAATTTCAGCAACTTCAACACGGCTCCAAACGATCTAAACCTCGTCCGAAACTCATTCGAGCCACTCGGGACCTCGTCCAAATATACCAACAAGACCCATAACATAACATGGGCCTAATCGAGGCCTCAAATGACACATAACAACATTAAAACGACGAATTGCTCCTCAAATCAAACTTAAATGAACTTTCAACTTTCAACTTTCAACTTCCAAAACTCGCACCGAAACATATCAAATCAACTCGGAATGAACTCAAATTTGTCACACAAGTCCCAAATGACATAACGAAGCTATTCCAATTCTCGAAACCATAATTTGTGCCCGATTTCATAAAAATCAACTCCCAGTCAAACTTATGAACTTTTCAAACCTTTAAATTTTTAACTTTCGCCAATTAGTGTAGAATCCTTCTAGAAATATCCAAATCCAAATCCGGTTATAAGCCCAAGTCCAAAATCACCATATGGACCTAACAAAACCATCAAAACTCCGTCCTGGTGTCAAATTCACAAAAGTCAAACTTGGTCAACTCTTCCAACTTAAAGCTTCAACGATGAAATTCATTCTTCCAAATCGAATCCGAACAAACATGAAAACCAAAACCGACGATTCACACAAGTCATAATACATCATACAAAGCTACTCATGCCCTAAAACTATTGAGCGGAGTGCAAAAGCTCAAAACGACCGATCGGGTCAATTGATACCCAATTTTGCCCTCATATTTTTATGAAAGTTTTATATGCTTCTAAAATATCATTCCTCACTCATCACTAATTTACAAGGGCCATATAAGTATTTTCTATAATATTTCATAATTTTTAAGGCTTTAAAAATAATTTTTCTTGCATTTAAATTGTTCAAATATTTATTAATTATCCTTTCAAATTATTTTGTGATGACTTAATCATCAAAATTTATTATTTACACCCACATGTAGGTTTTATAAAATTTTACCTCCATTCATATAATTACATTTGCAGTTTTAAGTTATTTACATAATTTTGCAATAATAGCCTCTATATATATATATATATATATATATGTTTATTTCATTATCTGTGCCCAAATAACTTTTTATATTTTTATAATGTTAATCTATTATTTTCAAACACTTTACTTGATAAATAATATTTTATTATTTCTTAAATAATTTTTATAAATTATTTTTGATAAAATTTCGTGTATTTTAATTATGGCCGAGTTTTAAAGTGAATTTTCGGACCAAAAAGAAGCCCAGGGCACCTGGCCCATTCATTTCACCCTTCATAAGCCCAAACCAAACAACTCATCCATCTAACCCGGTCTGGACCCATTTTTTTTGACTCGTCCCATCTTCTTTTAATCTTGGCCGTTGATCTCAAATGATCAACGAACCATAATAAATCTCCCATTCTCCTTATATCCCCATAAACCAAACCCTAGACCCCATTCTCTTGTCTCCTCCGCCTCTACTCTCTCTATTCCTCTCTTCTTCTTTACAAACTCTCGCCGTCGTATCTCTAAATCCTCTCCGAATTCGGCCCCGACATGAAATCCTTTCGTGATTCTCTTGCCTTATTCTGCTACTACTCATATGTTCATGGTGTTACTTAGTATTTACCTAACTTTGGTAAATAATACCTTTCATGACGGGCCTAATTTGGCTCTACAATAAATGATTCTTGCATTTCCGACCAGATTCATGGCCATTGGACTCATCTAGGGTTTGAAATTTTATTTTTTCCTTTACCGGTTCTATTATTGATTGCATGGGATATTTTATTTCCTTATTCATGTTTGATTAATTGTTTTTCATGCTTTCTTGTTCAATTTCTACCACTATATAACCTCTCATCAATTTCTCCTTTGGACAGACCGGATTACTGTTATACACTCGAATATTTTCTGAAACTATTAAATTCTTGGCCGGCTGAAAGCCAAGGCCATAGTACCATTAAACGACCTCCTCCGGTGCAAGCACTGCTCGGAGCTCTTCTCGAGGCTCTTGTGAACTCTGAAGCACTAGGGATTTGGGGTTTCACTGTCCTTTTTCAATTGCTGCTAATGAATCACTACTGTTATTCTAAGTTCCTCACTCTTTTGCTCATTTATCTTTGCTACTGGTTAGTCTCTGACTCTTATAATTTTAACTATTTCCTTTCTGTTTGTCTATGATATGTATGTTATGTGTACCAATATTGTTTGAACTTTCATGAGAAATCATGATTTAGTTTTCCTTGCTATTCATGAATCCATGGTACTGTGTTGATTTATGCTTTACTGCAATTCTATTGTCCTAATGATATTCTATAGTTCTATGTTCTCTAGTATTGAACTTGATAGGCTTCAACATATGTAGTGTACACTCATTATGTGTATTTGACTTGAATCTGGCCTTCTTAAGTGCTACTTGACTTTCATATTAACTTTGAATTTTGCATAGTTTCATCTGACATGATTCCCTGTATCACCTTAGGTTTCTCAAACCTTCTTGAGATGATTGATGTCTGCCTAGAATTCGAATGTGTTTGTCAATTTGGCATATGCCCACTAGCATGCCTGCTATTTTTGAGTGTCGACTAACTATGACTATGACTTCCCTATGTTTCATATACAAGCTGATAACTTTCCTTACAATTAATCCATGATCGTGCGAGTTCTGGCATGCCATTACTGTTTAAGCTTTCAGACCAAGCATGACTTATGTTTATACATTTATTGAACCCCGGCAAAATTTTAATTGTTCTGTTATCATCCTACCATGCTAGTGTTAAATTTAATTGAGTCTAATGCCTTTGGATAGTCTTGGATGCATAACTAAACTTGTCATACGTGATCAACCTGCAACATCTTTGTTTGCTTTAGAATTAATTGAATACCTGCTAGTTACTCTGTCATCCCATGAAATTGTGTCTATATGATTGTTCTGTAGGACTAGTTTCAAGCATGTCTTACTTTAAATCCTCCTGGTAAACCCCCTACATATGAACTCTTATTGAATCAGTTCTGTACCATGTTTTCCTTAAACCCTTATCTATTGAAACCTCTTTGAGAGCTTTGTTCTATTCTTATTCATGTACTTATTTACCTCTGGGATATCATGTTTAACAGGTCCAGTTTGTTCATTAGACATAAAACCTAAGTATTCCCTCGTGTACACGTCTATGTCCGAAGTTGTTTGAGTAACTAACTTGCGTAGGTTGTTACTTGTGGCATTTGTCATTGGTTACTGGGTGAGAAAGACAATTGTCTTCACGTTTGGGCCTGGTGTGATGGGCTATACATGATGTTGGACCTGCATAGTGGATTCAGATTATCCTTGTGAGCTTGGATTTTTGGCCCGCTGGTAGTTCAGAGAGCAAGACTGTTGAAGGCCCAGAAATTCAGATGATTCCTTTGTGTCGGGCTTATAACTGTCCTATTGGGCTTATGACTGTTTATTCTTCTTATATTATTTATTTGGTCAGTAATAATTTGTAATAACGAATAATAGGGAGATTAGTAAAAAGGGGTTGGGTACTCTAATACTTACATAAAAGGGTAGAAAACATGCCTATAGGGTCTATGTGTTCTATTTTCCATGTCTAGCATGTCCTATTTGTTGCACACTAATAGGAATCATGTCTATAGGAATCGCACACACTTCACATAACTTGTCTAATACTTGTACACTATCCCAAGCATGTTAGAAATCGCTATACTTGATTTCATGTCTACCACTGTGCACTCTTAGACATCATGCCTATAGGAATCAAACGCCTCGATTAATTATTAGACAACATGCCTATAGGATCTGATAATACATGTCATCAATACTTTGCTCATCTAAATATCATGACCATAGGATTTTACTATATTAATAAGACTACTATATTATGACATTTATGACCTCTCTCCATCTCTTTCATCTTGCCTAACACTGTTATATTATGACTCTCCCGTCCCTATTTCCCTACCTGCTTTATTACGTTCTCTCATGTTTTCATGAGCTAAACTGACTTCTCTCTTTTGTCTTTATTTTCTTTCATCTTCTTTTCATGTTCACCTTTGCTATGTTATTTACTGCTTTTATGTACTTTTATCATGCAAATACTTGGCAATGTGTTATTATTCTTGCATAAAGCATGCTCCACATCATACTCCACTCATGCCAATTATCAACATAGCAGCACTTGATGAGTGTCTGCGGTTTCCCGAAAATTACCTTTTAAATCGGAAAGGCTTATTTGCGGTAGACTAGTCGATCAACGATGCAGCCGACGGTCTCGTGCCTTTCCCTCTCAAGTTGTCCACTTGGGAGTACTAGTCTAGACCCTTTTAGAAACCCCACTCCAATTTTAAATGTACATGCATCATCCTAAACCTAGTACGAGTTGAAGCGTTATTGACTTAACAACCCGCTTAGATAAATCTTGTCCAAAGTCCGATGGGATTTCCATAATCCCAAAGGACACTATCATGTTATGTGCATTACTTGGAGAAAATGTGCCAATATGTTGATCATTATTGCGTAAGTAGGTGAATCTAGAGGGGGAAAATGATTAACCTTATTTGTTTGCTGAAATGAAGCACGAAATCCCTAGGTTTGGTATGGTTCATAACATCCCGCCTTTGCCACTTGACTAGTGAAAAGACCTTATGTCTTGTGACAAGAATCATGTTAGGAGAGTACTTGGTGACCTGCCATTTTTGCTAAACATTAAACCAAATAGGGAATTGATCGAGGCCGCTACCATATTCTGGGATAAGAAACGAGCTATTTTCCGATTTGGCAATATAGAAACGACTCCTCTCCTAGAAGAAATAGGGGGTTCGCCAAGTTACCAAGGGATAGTCCGGGACTGCTAGTACAAGAGAATCACACTTTCCACAGTTTTCTAAAAATTTTGGGTTTTAAGAAGAATGATGAACTGCTCTGTCTAAAGAAATCATACATCCCTTTTGAGTTTCTTTACGAGAGTTATAGGCATAGCAAGTCATATCGTCTTCATCATGATGAACTAGCCATTACTTCTTTGGGATGGGTGCATCGCCAGGCTTATGTTTTCATTGTCTACTTCTTGGGGTTATTGATCTTTCCGATGAGAAAAGAAGAATTCATACTCGCTTATCCATGGTTGCCAGGACCTTAATAGATGGTATCAAATGGCAAACTTATACTATCATTCTAATGATCTTAGCTGAGATGTACTGTGCTCTAGATCGGTGCAAGTGTAGGTTTGGACACTTTGAGGGTTGCAATCAATTTGTACAAGTCTGTTTGCCGGAACACTTTCAGAGGGGTGAGTATCGTCAATAGCTTCTGCGAAGGCCACTAAATGACTACATAGCCAACCATCACCCAAAGAAAATGACATTTATCCCAGACAGGTTTGCAAAACCTAGAAATGATGTATGTTGGGTGCGTTTCTTCAGCAATATGACATACGAGCAAGTGCATTAGATGTTTGAATGGTTTTCTAGTAGTGAGTTCATCATCAGATCAAAAGGAACTACTCATTTGGTACTGATCGCGCTGCGAGGCATCTACCCTTACGCTCCTATAAGGGTAATGAGAGAAGCTAGAAGAAAACAAGTCATACCCCGTATTTCCAACATGGTCTAGTACACGACAGATTTCAAGGGAGATGTCATCCCGTTCAAGTTCGAAGTGCAACACATGTGGAACTAAAAGATCATTGTGGAAGGAGAAACTATTGAGCCAGACAGGTATCATGCCGGTCATATGTACTGCTATCTATCATGGCAGGAAGTCGTCGTAGCTGGGGACATCAAACCAGGGGTCAATCTAAAGGATAGGATCATAGAAGAAGTGGTTGAGGCACATGTGAAGTATAAGAGGCTACGCAAAAGGGTGTTCGAGTCCGAAGCTAAACATCTAGAGAAACACAAAGTGAACATGGAGGCGATAAGTGAATTGTAGGAGATTGCCACTAAGTCAATGAAAAGATTGGAATACCTGGAACAGGTACTGATAGAGCTAGAAGGGAAGATGAGAAAGAGACTTTCAGATTGTCAAGGCATGGGCGGCGATGAAGGAGGGAAGCTGGAAAAAGCTTACTTATTTCTAGATATGCACGATCTGGGAAACATGATTGATTGGGTCAAAATATTAGAAGATGATGTTATTTACTGCTTTGTAGCATATATTAGATTTCGATGTAATAAGGCTAAATTCCATTAGTAACTTTATTATATTACCGTCGATTTAGTAAAAGATTGTTTTGGCTTACTTTCACATTAATGAAATAAAGTAAACATTGGCACCAATTTTCTCCAAGTCTATGTATCGCTTAGGCCTACTTCAGGCACAATGAGGTCCCCAAATTAGGACGCGAATTGTTGCATGACTTTGTGAAACATGTTTAAATATTGCGAACACTCTTTTATTCCTCCTTACTACCTTGGTTACCTTTTGCTTTTTCTTTCTTTCTGATTACTCTCATTCCCTATGGTTGGTTCGTGCATACTTGCATCATCATCATACCACACTAGATCCAGAGGTCCTCCACCTAGCGACTCGAAAAGCAAAAGCAAGGGCAAAGGGAATATGGATGATTTAAGTGGTATCCGGAAAGACAATGTTGTTGTATCAGAAAATGTTGAAACTTCAGATGGTAGAAGTATTCCGGGGCAAAACGAGTTGGTCTTATGTTTGAAGCTGAAAATCTGGGAACTACAGGGCGAGCTTGAGCAGGTCCGAAATCTGGCAAATCTTTACCTTAATCTTAATGTTCCCGACATCAACCAACAAAACCCGACTACCCAAAACCAAACACCACCACAAAACACATAAAACCAGAACCCACCACTCATGGCTCTAAATCCTCCTGCACCACACCAGTATCATAATCCCGTACCTCCCCAGAACCTTAACCCACCACCAGTGTAAACCCCTTAACAACATTACCATCATCCAACTCAATACCTGCAAACCACTACATATATCACACTCCCCAAAATGCACCACAACCTACTTCCGATCTCTAAAACTTGACCAACGATCACCCACATACCCAAGTTCTAGGGACCCATCAAAGCAATCTGATAATGTATAAACCTTACCCATACCCTACAACAAACCATATACATACCCGAATCGACTGAGAAGGACCTCCTCATTAGAAACATGGCGGAGGAACTCAAGAAACTCATAGGCAGGGTCCAGAGTGTTAAAGGTGGGAAGGCATTGAAGGTCTGAACTACGAAGATCTGTATATTCAGCCAGATGTGGAACTGCTAGAGGGTTACAAACCTCCAAAGTTCGAAATATTCGATGGCACTGGTGATCCGAAGGTGCATCTAAGAACATATTGCGACAAGCTTATAGGAGTGGGTAAGAATGAAAAAAATCGCATGAAACTGTTCATGTGAAGCCTTACAGGAGATGCTTTGTATTGGTATATCAATCAAAACCCAAAGAAGTGGGCTAATCGGGTAAGTACGGCATCATATTTCATGGACAAATTTAGGTTCAACACAGAAAATACGCCAGTCGTTTTCAATATTCAAAACCTCAAGAAGAAGCCGATAGAAACCTTTCGCGAGTATGCTACTCATTGGAGATCAGAGGCCGCAAAGGTTAGGCCAGGACTTAAAGAAGAGCAAATGAACAAGTTTTTTGCTAGAGCACAAGATCCACAATATTATGAATGCTAGATGGTCATAAAAAATTACAAGTTCTCATACATCATAAACTTAGGGGAAAGAATAGAAAAAGGAATCAAGAGTGGGATTGTAACTAATTTCAAGGTGCTGCAGGCCACGAATAAAGCTTTGCAATCAGGAGGTATTTCAAAGAAGAAATAAGTGGGTGTCGTGATGGTAGCCCAGGGCCCTAAGTCTCCCCTCATATACCAAACACCTTAATCTACTTATCAACCCTCACCCCCAAAATACCAATACCCTTCCAATACCTACCATACCTACAACACTCAACCTGCATATTACCATTCACCTCCACCCGCCTGCCAAAGCTACCCAAAGCCACGTCCAAATTTTGACCGCTTACCTCCTAGACAATACACCCCAATTGTTGAACCCATAGTCCAACTGTATGAAAGAATGAAGACCGCTGGTCATATCACCCCTATTCCTATTGTTGTTGTGGAAACTTCTTCCCAGTGAATCAACCCTAACAAAACATGTCCTTATCATTCAGGCATGAAAGGTCATACCATTGAGGAATGTCACACGTTAAAAGATAAGAATCAGATGCTAATCGACACTAGGTTATACAAGAAAAGGAAGTTGCACCGAACGTTCACATCAACCCTCTCCTGAATCACAGAGGTGAGGGAGTGAACGTGATAGATTCTGATGAATAGTGAGATCAGGAAGGGTCTATTAGACTCATTCGAGAGGGAGACGCTCCTTAAACATATCCGGTCACCCTCACGCCAGTTGTGGTACAAACCCAGGTTCCATTTGAAGTTAAGGTAGCTACACCCTTCATTGTAATAGTAGCTCCCACACCATCTTACGAGTCTGATGTCGTCCCGTGGGATTATGTAGCAGAAGCAAGAAGAAAGGGAAAAGCCAAAATTGAAGAAACATGTGTCGCGCAATGTATGACTAGAACTGGCAGAGTTTACACACCTGAGAATCTGGGAGGAACAAGCAAGGAAGCTGCACCTAAGCCGCCTATTTTTGAGACTGGCACTGACGCTCTTTGGAGGAAGGTACAAGCGAGGTAATACTCTGTTGTTGACCACCTGAACAAGATTCCTGCTCAGATATCCATTTTATCATTGTTGCAAAACTTAGAAGCGCACAAGAATGCATTGATGAAGGTGTTAAGTGAAGCTTATGTACCCGCTGACATCACTAGTGGAGATATGGATAACATGGTCAGACGAGTATTAGAGAGCCATAAAATCACTTTCCATGAAGATGAGTTACCACCAGAAGGACTAAGTCACAACAAGGCGTTGCACATCACAGTGCAATTCGAGGACAAGTTCATTTCCAGGGTCCTAAATGTCACGCCCAAAAACCGAGGAGTGCGATCGGCGCTCAACCGAGTGAACCCGACCGATCAAGCTTGTTAGATTTTCTTCTACCCAAACTCATCCACAAATGATGATAATACATATTTTCCTTAATTAGGCAAAAGCGTGATCATGTCTACAATACCAATTCATTATCAATAGCTTTCACCATTTTTAAAGTCTTAAATGGGACAAGTAATATAACCACAACATAACATAGTTTGTATTTACCAGCACCAATGCACAACCCACACTATGTCTATGGAGCCTCTATAGATAAACAAGAGTACAATGATAATGCCGGCAACATGGTCCCAGCTATACGTCAAACAGAATACATAAAAAACAAAAGATACATGACCCCGGAATGAAGTGGGGCTCACCATGTAAGCTGGGAAGAAGGTGTACTTCTATCACTGATCAATAACTCCTGTTGTGGAACCACCTGCATCCATTTAAATATGCAATGCCCCCGGCAAAAGGGACGTTAGTATTGTTGAATAGTACTAGTATGAAAACCAAACACCAATTTAAGAATTTAGAAATACAATATGAATATGATGAATCAAGGCGACAATAAAATGACATAGCTAACCGTTTAAACCAGAACAAGCTTATTAAAAGCTATCAATAACATTTATAGGATTTAAGATGAGATCCTTTGTAACCATCTTCACATAAAGCGGCCCCGTCGCCTCACCCGATGTATGCAGGTGGAGGTATAAGTAAAATACCACAACTCTACTCAAGTGGCTCTGCCGCCTCACCCCAATGTATGCTGGTGGATGTATAACCACAATACCAAAAACCTAGACAAAGCGGCTATGCCGCCTCACCCCAATGTATGCGGGTGGAAATGCATCAACGATACCAATACCAACACAAAGCGGCTATGTCGACTCACCCCAATATATATGTGTGCGTGGTAGTGTCATAACAATACCAATACTATACATAAAGAGGTTGTACCGCCTCACCCCAATGTAAGCGGGTAGAGGTGCAGTCCCACAATTCCATAATCCATATACAAAGCGGTCATGCCGCCTCACCTCACTGTATGTATGTGGGTGGTGGTTCCACAACAATACCAATACTATACACAAAAAGGTCGTACCGCCTCACCCCAATGTAAGCGGGTGGAGGTGTATCATAATCACAATCTCTACACATCTTGGCATAATAACCTTCACATAAATCACGACTTGAAATTATAACATGTGGATACACAATCCATAGTTTGGAACACATCCTCAATTTATAATGCAATATGATAAGAGCATTTGAAATACGAATTGAACATATATCTTTATCACAAAACTTATCGGAATACTCGATTTGTAATCAACATATTGGAACTTGCAAGGATAATGGGAATTCCAATTTATAAAGAAGAGTTTACCCAACATACCTCACTTGAGCTTCCTTACACTCTAAATATTCCAGAATTCTTAGCAACTTCAATCAATTTTTGAAATATAACAAGTTGAACCAAAATTAGGACGATGATAATGGTTTTAGCTCATTTGAGCATTTTATCAAACACTAGGTGTGCATTAAGGTTTCAAGGTCCTTTTATGGAGGATTCCATCATCCCACAACCCAATCTTTACCATTTTTAGCTCAACAATCTTCCTACACCCTTTGATAATACATACATGTAAAATAAACAACTCTCGTGCCCAAAAATTATCTTGCTAATTACCCATTTCTAGACAAAATTCGATATTGAGGGTTAGGGTGTAGAATCTTACCTTTGGGATGAAGACCTAGTGAGTTTCCTTTCTTAATCTTCCAAAACTTGAGCTTGAATTGAAGAACAATTATTGAAGAACACCTTCTCACTCTAGGGCACTCTCTCACACTTTAAAATGTCAAATTATAGCTCAAAAATAGCCCAAAGAGAGTATTTAATGAAGTAGGGTCTAGTTTTAAAAACCCAAAAATGGAGCCCCGAAATAAGGTCTGCGGTCGCATAATGGACCGCATAAATATGTTTTTCCGCCAAACATTTTCCTTTACTTTCCAGTGCATTATTCAACCCAAAAAGTTCGAAGAATTTCTATAATACATAACACGTAAAACCAATTCGGCACCACAAAATATTACTTTATTTTGCAAAATTTTACGGGGCCTTACATTATCCCCCACTTAGGATCATTCGTCCTCGAATGAGGGTAAAAATCTCTTATTAGCATCTTATGCAACACAGTTTTCATACCACACACTAGCAGCCCCAAATTTGACTAACTCCCTAAATTTTCAAAAATTTCGCCAAAGTTTCCTTTGTAACTAGGCCTATCCACCTGTCAGAGAGCCCTAGAAACACATCCTTAAAACATATACATAATCCAACTACGTAACATAACACAAAACAACACCAACCGTGGCCTCACGAGAAATTATATTACCAGAACGGAACATCCTTAACACCAAATGTACAAGTCATATATAATTCATAGAAAATATCTCTTAGCATTTTCATAAGGCACAACTCATAATTACATGGCTTCACCATAACACTCATCCTAGGTCTCCCAAGTATCCTCTTCAACCTGTTGGTTTTGCCATAACACTTTCACGGATGCAATTTCTTTGTTTCTCAACTTTAGGACTTGCCGGTCAATAATAGAATCTAGAATCTCTTCATAAGTCAATTCTGTATTTACCTCAATAGTCTCAACCGGAACAATGACTATCGGGTCTCCAACTACTTTCTTCAACATAGACACATGAAACACCGGGTGTACTAATGACATCTCAAGTGGTAGCCCAACTTTGTACGCTACCTCACCGATCCTCTGAATGATTTTGTACGGTCCGATATACCTCAGACTCAATTTCCCTTTCTTACCAAATCTCATTACCCCTTTCATAGGGGAAACTTTCAAGAATACCCAATCATCTTCTTTGTACTCCAAATCCCTACGACGAACTTCATAAAAGGATTTCATATGACTCTGAGCAGTCTTCAACCGCTCCTTAATGATTTTAACTTTTCCATGGTCTGATGCACGAGGTCTGGCCTTATCAACTCTTCCTCCCCAATTTTGAACCACCCAATGGGAGATCTACATCTCCTACCATATAAAGCCTTGAACGGTGCCATTTGAATGCTAGCATGATAGCTATTGTTGTATGCAAATTCTATGAGTGGTAAATGATTATCCGAGCTGCCTTTAAAGTCCAAAACACAAGCACACAACATATCCTCAAGCGTCTAGATGGTCCGCTCTTCCTGCCCGTTAGTCTTCGGGTGAAAGGTTGTACTAAAGTTCACCTGAGTACCCAAACCTCGCTGAAATTTCTTCCAAACATTAGCAGTGAATTATGCTCCCCGATCAGAAATGATAGAAACTCGGGTGCCATGCAACCTGACTATTTCTTTGATATACAACTGAGCATATTGTTCCACTGTATCGGTAGCCTTAATCGGCAAGAAGTGTGTTGATTTCGTGAGTCGATCCACAATCACCCAAATTGAGTCAAACTTGCACGGAGTGCGCGATAATCCTACCACAAAGTACATATTAATCATTTCCTACTTCCATATTAGAATTTCTATGTTTTGTGCCAACCCACCGGGCCTTTGGTGAACGGCCTTCACTTGCTGACAATTCAGACATCTTGCCACAAAGTCCGCCACATTCCTCTTCATATTATTCCACCAATAGACTTCCTTAAGATCATGATACATTTTTGTAGAACCTGGGTGCACGGAATACCTAGAAGTGTGAGCTTCAGTCATAATTCTCTCACGGAGACCACCCATATTTGGAACACATAGTTGCCCTTGGTACCTTAGTGTACCATCATCCATGCCAAGAGAAAAGGACATGGTCTTATGTTTATGAATCCCCTCTTTCAATTGCACCAACAATGGATCGTTGTATTGCTTCTCTTTGACTTCCACAACAAGCGATGATTCAAGCCTATTTTGCATAATTACCTCTCATTCACTAGAGTCCACAAGACGAACTCCCAAACTAGACAATCGGTGAACTTCTTTGGCCAATGTCCTTTTATATGCCTCCAAGTGAGCCAAACTACCCATGGATTTCCGGCTAAGAGCATCTGCCACAACATTGGCCTTTCCCGGATCAACCTTATTCCCCTCACTAGAAACAACATGACCCAAGAATGTGACCGATTCAAGCCAAAATTCACATTTTGAAAACTTTGCATATAATTTGTGTTGATACAAGTTTGCAGAACTACCCTGAGATGATCGATATGGTCTTCTCGACTTTGTGAATATACAAAAATATTGTCAATGAACACTATCACAAAAGAATCGAGGAATGGCTTGAAAACGCGATTCATAAGATCCATGAATGTTATTGGGGCATTTGTTAGCCCAAAAGACATCACTAGAAACTCAAAATGCCCATACCGGGTCCTAAAAGTTGTTTTCGGAATATTCCGCTCCCTGATCTTCAATTGGTGATACCCGCATCTTAAATCAATCTTAGAGAAGTACCTGTCACCTTGTAATTGATCAAACAAGTCATCTATCCTTGGTAATCGGTACTTATTCTTGATTGTGACCTTATTAAGCTACCGATAGTCAATACACATTCTCAGTGACCCATCTTTCTTTCTTACAAAATGGACCAGTGCGCCTCAAGGCGACACACTTGGCCGGATAAAACCTTTTTCTAACAAATCTCTCAATTGTTCCTTTAGCTCCTTCAATTCTGCCGGTGCCATTTTGTAGGGTGGAATATATATAGGATGCGTGTCTGGCATCACATCAACCCCAAAATCAATCTCCCTATCTGGTGGGATCCCTGGGAGTTCATCCGGAAAGACTCCCGGAAATTCATTCATAACAGGCAAAGGATTCAAGAATAGGTGTCTCAGCATCGGTGTCCGTAACTCGGACCAAATGGTAAATATACCCCTTGTTGATCATCTTTGTGGCCTTAAGGTAGGAAATCGACCATTCTCAATTCAATAAGATCGGCCACGGTGTCCCGGCCACGCAACATGACAACACAATCCCTATAAACTCGCGCGGCAAAAATAGACTCACCAACCATAGTAGATACAGAGAACGGCTCATGAAGTTGTATTGGTTCTATCCCAAATTCCATAGTGACATAAGGAGTGACATATGACAAAGTGGAACTGGGATCAATAAGAGTATATACATTATGGGATTGGACAGACAATATACTTGTGACAACATTTGGAGAAGCCTCTAGTTCCCAACGCCTCCGCATGTCATAAAATCTATTGGGACCTCCCGAATTCTGTGCACCACCCCTACCTGCACCATGCCCTACTGGTGCTAGGGTGCCTCGAGCTGGAGGTGTTGTGGATGTAGTAGCTGCAGAATTAGCTAGATGTGCCGCACCTCTGACCCATAATTCGACGGGACGAGAGACAATCTCTTTGAATGTGACCCCTCACACCACACTTATAGCATACTGGTAGGTCTATGAAGTAGGCACCAAAATGCATCCTCCCACACTTAGGGCATGGGAGCCTCCACTGCTGAAACCTTCTGTTGGGCCGACCCTATTGGTGGGGTCCCTTGTTGTCCTGACTGGGTCCAGATGACTGTGCACCCATCGAAGACTGGGCGAATGATTGGGATGGTCCTGATGACCCTCCCCTAAATGCCGACCTACCACCACCACCACCAGAAGAACCACCAAAATTGCCCGCGGACCAGGCCTTGCTGCTACTGTGACGCTTTATTCTATTCTTCAATTTGTGAGTCTCTGTGGCTTGAGGAAATGCCACCATCTTACCATATTTCATATCGAAATTCAAGGCAGCTGTAGAGGCCTCATTTATAACCAAGGGGCTAAGGCCCTGTACAAACCGGCGCACTCTAGCCTCCATAGTGGGCAACATGTGAATAGCATACTTGAACATGTGCACAAACTCCATATGGTACACCCACACATTCATACTACCCTTCTTCAGGCTTTCAAATTCAGCGGCACGAGCTGCCTCAGTTTCGACAGGCAAGAAATGATCCATAAAGGAATTTGTGAATTCACCCCACCTTACCGGAGGGCTACCCTCCTCACGGGATTCCTCCCACAACTCAAACTAAGAATAGGCCACCCCTTTCAGGCGGTAGGAGGCCAACTCTACTCCCTCCGTCTCTGTGGCATGCATAACCCGGAGAGTTTTGTGCATCTCATCAATGAAATCCTAGGGGTCCTCCTCGGGATCAGAACCCGTAAACACTGGATGATCTAATTGAAGAAACTTGTTCACCTTGGAACTATCAGGTTCCCCTGGATGACTGGATGAAGTAGGCCCAACACTCGTTCTCTGGACCTGAGAAGCTACTATTTGAGTCAACATCTGTATGGATCCCCTAAGATCAACATCAGAAATACTAGAATCAGAAGCTGGAGCTAGAGGTGGAACTGGTATATCAGTTAGAGGGACCGTTGCACCCTCACTAAGTGTAGGGACAGGTGCGGTCTGATCAGTCGTAGTAGATTCTGGCAGTGTAGTAACTGGAGGAACATTCAAACTCCTCGGGTGCTCACCCGCATCATTAATTACAGGG
Organism: Nicotiana tomentosiformis; assembly: GCF_000390325.3. Taxonomy (NCBI): domain Eukaryota; kingdom Viridiplantae; phylum Streptophyta; class Magnoliopsida; order Solanales; family Solanaceae; genus Nicotiana; species Nicotiana tomentosiformis. The sequence goes on along the minus strand of NC_090822.1, from coordinate 101,021,344 downwards.
TCAACTGTCATACTTGGGGTGGCATTGGCTCTTTGGTCAGTTCTTGCTTTTTTCTTAGGTGCCATGTATTGAAAGTCAAAGTAAAGCACGTGTTAAAGAAGGAACAATCTTACCATCAGCTTCATTGCACGATCGAGAACCTGAAAGAAGGGTATTATTACTAAATGCCCATGTAGCATCCTAATTATAGATGTGGTCGACAACACACCGATAATAAGGACTCTACTAGGCTCCGAGACATCCTAGGACACTTTAAAACCTTAGGCTCTGATACCAAGTTTGTCACGCCCCAAAACCAAGGAGCACGACCGGCGCTTAACCGAGTGAACCCGACCAAGCAAGTCTATTAGATTTTCTTCTACCCAAACTCATCCACGAATGAAGATAATACATATTTTCCTTAATTAGGCAAAAATATGATCATGTCTACAATACCAATTTATTACCAATAGCTTTCATCATTTTTAAAGTCTCAAATGGGATAAGTAATACAACCACAACATAGCATAGTTTGTCTTTACCAGTACCAATGCACAACCCACACTATGTATACGAAGACTCTAGATATAAACAAGAGTACAATTATAATGCTGGAAACAAGACCCCGGCTATACCTCAAACAGAATATGCAAAGAACAAAAATTACATGACCCTGGGATGAAGTGGGGCTCACCAAGTCAGCCGGGAAGAAGGTGTACTTTTATCATTGATCAATACCTCATGTTGTGGAACCACCTGCATCCATTTAAAGATGCAGTGCCCCGAGCAAAGAGGACGTTAGTACCATCGAATAGTACTAGTATGAAAACCAAACACCATTTTAAGAATTTAGAAATACAATAGGAATATGATGAATCAGGGAGACAATAGAATGATATAGCTAACCGTTTAAACCAGAACAAGCTTATTAAGAGCTATCAATAACATTTATAGGATTTAAGATGAGATCCTTTGTAACCATCTACACACAAAGTGGCCCCGCCGCCTCACCCGATGTATGCAGGTGGAGGTATAAGTACAATACCACAACTCTACTCAAGCGGCCCCGCCGCCTCACCCCAATGTATCACGTTGGATGTATAACCACAGTACCAAGAACCTACACAAAGCGGCTAGGCCGCCTCACCCCAATGTATGCGGGTGGAAATGCATCAACGATACTAATACCAACACAAATCGGCTATTCCGTCTCACCCCAATATATATATGTGGGTGGTGGTGCCACAACAATACTAATACTATACACAAAGCGGTCGTACCACCTCACCCCAATGTAAGCGGGTGGAGCTGCAGTCCCACAATACCATAATCCCTGCACAAAGCGGTCATGCGTCCTCACTCCAATGTATGTATGTGGGTGGTGGTTCCACAATAATACCAATACTATACACAAAGCGGTTGTACCGCCTCACCCCAATGTAAGCGGGTGGAGGTGTATCACAATCACAATCTCTACACATATTGGCATAATAACCTTTAGATAAATTACGACTTGAAATTATAACTTGTGGATACACAACCCATAGTTTGGAACACATCCTCAATTTATAATGCAATATGATAAGAGCATTTGAAACACGAATTGAACATATATCTTTATCACAAAACTTATCAGAATACTCAATTTGTAATCAACATATTGGAACTTGCAAGGATAATGGAAATTCCAATTCTTAAAGAAGATTTTAGCCAACATACCTCACTTTATCTTCCTTACACTCTAAATGTTCCGGAATTATTAGCAACTTCAGTCTATTTTTGAAATATAACAAGCTGAACCAAAATTAGGACGGTGATAATGGTTTTAGCTCATTTGAGCATTTTATCAAACATTAGGTGTGCATTAAGGTTTCAAGGTCCTTTTATGGAGGATTCCATCATCCCACAACCCAATATTTATTATTTTTAGCTCAATAATCTTCCTACACCCTTTGATAATACATGCATGTAAAATAAACAACTCTCATGCCCAAATATTATCTTGCTAATTACCCATTTCTAGACAAAATTTGAAATTGAGGGTTAGGGTGTAGAATCTTACCTCTAGGATGAAGACCTAGTGAGTTTCCCTTCTTAATCTTCCAAAACTTGAGCAAGAATTGAAGAACAATTATTGAAGAATACCTTCTCACTCTAGGGAACTCTCTCTCACTCCAAAATGTCAGATTATAGCTAAAAAATGGCCTAAAGAATGTATTTAACGAAGTAGGGTCTTGTTTTAAAAATCCAAAAATGGAGCTCTGCAACAAGGTTTGTGAGCGCATAATCGATATGCGGACCGCATATTGGTCGCATAATCGGTGACCAAAATAGCCAAACATCTGTCTGTGTCTGCGGTCGCATAGTCGACCGCAGAATCTCATCCAATATGGCCCTCTCCTGCCTCACTTTTACGGCCATTATATGGCCCGCAGAGTGATTCTGCGGTCACATAATGGACCGCAGAAATGCGTGTTTCTTCCAAAAATGTTCCTTCACTTTCCGGTGCATTGTTCAACCCAACTCAACACGTAAAACTAATTAGGCACCATGAAACATTACTTTCTTTTGCAAATTTTATGGGGCCTTACACTGATATATGGAAGTTTGAGTCTGAACGTATGTCAACTGACCACTCTGAAGAGATTAGGTAAGGTCCTGCACGAGATATGAATGGGAAGCATGAATGTGAACGCGTTCGACGAATCTCAAAGAGCCACTATCGGGTAAATCAACCTTGATCTACAGATGGGTCCGACTTGGTTTGAGGTTGAGTTCCGAGTGTTAGATATATCTTCTACTTACAACCTATTGTTAGGAAGACTATAGATACATGTAGTTGGGGCAGTGGCTTCTACTCTGCACCAAATTGTGAAGTTCGAATTGAATCATCAGGAGGTGATATTTCATGGAGACGGAAGTAACCCTATCTACACCAATCAGACCATTCTAGTCATCGAAAACAGGAGGAAGTTTGGGGGGAGAAACATATCACCGCATTGAGCGGGTGAACACAATTGAAGAAGATCGATGGTGGAGCAAGAAGATAGAAACCATATTGATGTGGACGGGATATGAACCAGGCAAGGGTCTTGGCAAAAAGCTTCAAGGGATCACTAAACCCGTACAACCATAGTATCATGGCACGACCTTTGGACTCGGATATGAATATACCATGCAAGAATATCAGGATTGGATACCGCCATGGCGCACCCATTATTGTCCGCTGGAACAACCCATACCACCTCTACATCAGACATTCTGTCAAACTGGTATGATGTGGGGAACCGAAGAAGATGAGATTTTGGCCGGTATGAGAAAGCTATTTCTGGATGAGGAAGACATGGACTGCAATGCAATTGTTGAAGAGGAGGAGGAAGACCTTACCATTCATACAATACAAGAAGGAGTTCTTCTTAAGAACCGGACCGTTGCACCATCCCGGGCCCGCCGAGTTCCTGGGTAGCCTGGCAAATTAGCATGACTTGATTTCAAATTGTTTTGAGCATTTAAGACATTTTTAGTATTTTATTTTGAAATAATTGCTCGAGCCACCGAGTCACACTTGTTGACATTTTAAAGTTCTATTAATGCATTACTCTTTTTCATATTTATTATTATCTTTCTACATTCTTTTCAGCATAATTATCACATATCTTGATGAACCTACGACTGTGACATGTAATGAGACAATGCAACATAAGGACAATGATTCGTAAGATCTAGATGATGATGTAATACCTGAGGAAATTGTCAGAGAAGTAGAGAATTATGAAAACAAACGAAGTCTAATTTGGAGAAAACTGAGGCTGTTAACTTAGGGGATTCTAAAACAGTCAAGAAAACTTGCATAAGGATCCATCTATCACCGACAGAAAAAAGAGTATATCAGGTTTCTAAAAGCATATGATGATATTTTTGTGTATGGTCCTACGACGATATGACTGGGTTGAGAACATCCATAGTAGCTCACAAGCTACCTACCAATCCCATGTGTCCACCGGTAAAACAGAAGCTCAGAAAGTTCAAGCCGGATATGATTTTGAGGATAAAAGAGGAGGTCACCAAATAAATAAAAGCCAAGGTTCTCCGAGTGGTCGAATACCCGACCTGGTTAGCCAACATTGTGCCAGTTCCAAAGAAAGATGGGGAAGTTAGAGTATGTGTCGATTACCGATATCTGAACAGAGCAAGTCCTAAGGATGATTTCCCGCTGCCTAACATACACATACTGATTGACAACTGTGCCAAGCATGAACTCTAATACTTTGTGGATTTCTTCGTAGGATACCATCAAATTTGGATGGATGAAGAGGATGCCGAAAAGACCGCCTTTATCATACCATGGGGGATATATTGTTAAAAAAGGATGTAGTTTGGTTTGAAGAATGCGGGGACCACCTACATGAGGGCCATGATGACTATCTTCCATGACATGATACACAAGGAAATAGAGGTGTACATGGATGATGTTATCATCAAATCTAAAAGGAGTTCGAATCACATAGCAGACCTGAAGAAATTTTTTGACCGGCTTAAAAAATACAACTTGAAGTTGAACCCCGCAAAATGTGCCTTCGAAGTCCCTACCAAAATATTGTTAGGTTTCATTGTCAGACGTCGAGGTAATGAGCTAGACCCGTCAAAAATCAAAGTTATCCAGTACTTTCCACCGCCAAAGAATAAGAAAAATGTGATGAGTTTTCTAGGGCGCCTCAATTATATCACCCGTTTTATAGCACAATCACCGGTCATATGTGAGCCAATCTTCAAAATGTTGAAGAAAGATATTGCAACAAGTTGGACTGAAGAATGCCAGAAAGCCTTCGACAAAATCAAGGAGTATTTATCTAAACCACCCATGTTGGTCCCACCAGAACCAGAGAGACCTTTGTTGCTTTATTTATCTGTGTTGGATGGGGCCTTTGGTTGCATTCTAGAAAAACATGATAAAACTGGGAGGAAGAAGCAGGCGATATATTATCTTAGAAAGAAGTTCACGACATACGAAGCTAGGCACTCTTTGTTGGAACGCACCTACTACGATTTGACATAGATAGCTCAGAAGTTGAGACACTATTTCTGTGCATACACTACATACCTCATATCAAGGATGGATCCACTAAAATACATTTTTCAGAAGCCCATGCTTACGGGTAAGTTAGCAAAATGGCAAATATTGTTGAGTGAGTTCGATATCATCTATGTAACTTAGAAGGCAGTCAAAGGGCAAGCATTGACTGATCATTTGGCAAAAGAGCCTGTAGACGGAGAATACGAACCACTGAAGAAGTATTTTCCCTATGAAGAGGTATCATTTGTAGGAGAGGATATTACTGAAGCATACAATGGTTGGAGGATGTTCTTCGACAGAGCAACAAACTTCAAGGAAGTGGGCATCAGAGCTATGTTATTATCAGAAATCGGTCAACATTACCCGGTATCCGCAAAACTCAGCTTCCCGTGCACCAACAATATGGCAGAATACGAGGCCTGTATCTTGGGACTCAGGTTATCCGTCGACATAAACATTCAGGAGTTGCTAGTAATCGGAGATTCAGATCTATTGGTGCACCAGGTTCTAGGAGAATCTACTAAGAATACCAAAATATTATCGTACTTGCATTGTGTACATGAGTTGATCAAGAGGTTCACAAAGATAGAGTTCAAACATGTTCCAAGGATTCAGAATGAGTTTGCAAATGCATTAGCCACTTTGTCTTCCATGATACAACATCTAGACAAGAATTACATCGATCATATCCCAGTAAGAATTCATAAGCAGCCAGCTTATTGGGTTCATGTTGAAGAAGAGTTTGACGAAAATCTGTGGTTCCATTACATCAAAGAATAGTTGGAAAAGGGAGAATATCCAGAGAATGCTACACACACTCAGAAGCGCACACTTCAAAGATTGCCCAATAATTTCTTTTAAAGCGGAGGAATTATGTATAGACAAACTCCTGACTTAGGATTACTGTGATGTGTCGATGCCAAGGAGGCATCTAGATTGCTCGAAGAAATACATGCCGGAACCTGTGGACCCCACATGAACGGTTTCATTTTGGCTAAGAAGATATTAAGAGTAGGGTATTTTTGGATGACTATGGACACAGACTGCATCAAATATGTTCAAAAGTGTTACCAATGCCAAATACATGCTGATATGATACGAGTACCGCCCAACGAGCTCAATGTAACGAGTTCACCCTGGCCTTTCTTTGCATGGGGCATGGATGTCATCGGAACAATCAAACCCGCTGCTTCAAATGGACACATTTTCATTTTGGTGGCCATAGACTACTTCACAAAATAGGTTGAAGTCGCATCTTATAAGGCTATGACTAAGAAGGTCATAGCGAATTTGTCCGGGATTGCATTGTTTGTTGATTTGGAGTACCTGGGTCAATCATTACTGACAATGCTGCCAATCTCAACAGTGACTTGATGAAAGCTATGTGTGAAATATTCAAGATCAAGCATTAGAACTCTACAGCATACATGCCACAAATGAATGGAGCCGTAGAAGCAACCAACAAGAACATCAAGAAGATATTGAGGAAAATGGCGGACAACTACAAGCAATGGCATGAAAAGCTACCATTTTCTTTACTCGGGTATCAAACCACCGTTCGTACATTAACTGGGGCAACTCCTTATCTACTGGTTACAGTATTGAAGTCGTTATTCCTGTCTAAGTGGAGATCCCTACCTTAAGAATCATACAAGAAGCCGAGCTCAGTGATGCAGAATGGGTATGGAACCGGTATGAACAACTAGCTCCCATTGATGGTAAAAGAATAAACACAATCTGTGACTGTCAACTCTACCAGAACAAAATGGCAAGAGCATTCAACAAAAAGGTTAGGTCAAGGTAATTCACACCGAGGAAATTGGTACTGAAACTGATCTTCCCACATCAGGATGAATCAAAGGGGAAATTCTCACCCAACTGGCAAGGCCCTTACATAGTTCACCGAGTACTGACAAGAGGAGCAATCATACTTGCAGAGATAGATGGAAAGATATGGCCAAAACCTATCAATTCAGACGCAGTCAAGAGATATTATATTTAAGATTATGTTTGCACTTTCTATTTGATGTAACCTGAAATTATGCTTGACTAGATTCCCGTTTAAGAGGGGATATGTAGGCAGCCTTATGGGTTCGGTCACATCAAAACAAATTCTTCATTCCCCCTATGGTGAGAAACTGGGGCAAGATCTCGATTTTGCCCGATCTCATCATGTTTAGAATTGCCAATGAATGTATCGCCAGAAGAATGCATTTAAAACGGGGCATAATTTTGAGGAGGATCCTCAAAATTGCAAGTCAAAGAGGTTGCAATGTCTCAAAGGCGTGTCACAGTCAACGATTCAACAAATTATTTGCTCCCATGCATCATCACATATTTCAAACAACTATATTTTTATATATAAACAATTTATCACAAATACATGTTTTTCAAAAATTTCATTTATAGTAGCCAGACGTTACCTGGGGAAACTCAAACTGGACCTCAAGACAAGAAAGAAGGCAAAGCAAGGAATCGATAGCACGAACAAACCTTTCCCCTCCAGACTCACAATTTTCCTTTGGTTACAGGCACAATGGATATAACAGGAACGTTCGCAAAATATATACACACAACAAGATCACTATCTTTACACCAACAAAAGTCGCCAAACGCAAACGCATCAAGATAAGAAATACTTTGCCCTTTCACATTCAATCATTATTCTTCCTGTATAGGGCTAAGCACTTCCCTTATCACCGCATAAGTCTAAACACTTCCTTTCTTGCATGAGACTAAGACTTGTCTCCATTCCTTGCATGGGACTAAACAATGTCTCCATTAGTGCATAAAGCTAAACATTGCCTTTCCTTGGATGAGACTAAGCATTGTCTCCATTATTGCATAAGGATAAGCATTGCCTTCCTTTGCATGAGACTAAACATTGTCTCTATTCTTTGCATGAGACTAAACATTGTCTCCATTATTTCATAAGGCTAAGCATTGTCTTCCCTTGAATAAGACTAAACATTGTCTTCATTCTTTGTATGAGACTAAGAATTGTCTCAATTATTGTATAAGGCTAAGCACTACTTTTATTTGCATGAGACTAAGCACTATCTCCATTCTTTGCATAAGGCCAAGCATTGCCTCCATTATTGCATAAGGCTAAGCATTGCCTTTCCTTGCGAGAGACTAAGCACTGTCTCCATTCCTGGCATAAGGTTAAGCGCTGCCTCCATCATTGCATAAGGATAAATGTTGCCTTTATTTGAATAGGGCTAAGCATTGACCTCATTTTATTGCATGAGACTAAACATTGTCTCCATTATTGCACGAGGCTAAGCATTGCCTCCATCATTGCATAAGGCTAAACGCTGCCTTTCTTTTTATCGGGCTAAGCATTGCCTTTATCGTGTACAAGACTAAGACTTGTCTCATCTCGTTCTCGCATATGACTAAGCATTATTTGTTTCCTATATCAAACGATCGATATCACCGCATATTTGCATTTCATGGGCTGAAATATTACCACATTGTCCGAAGGCACCATAGTTTGAGGGCATCATCCTCATACCCCGAAGACACCATGCCATGGCCTGAGGATCTATCAAAATTTCATATCATTATTCAAAGGTGTCATAGGCGAGAGGCACCATCCTCATGGCCCGAGGACACCATTTTATGGCATGTGAATCCCTTATCATACGCTTCATGGCTCAGGACATCATAGTCTAAGGATATCATCCTCATCGTCCAAAGACAATTCTCATGGTCCGAAGGGAATTTGCATCATGTTTAAATTTTTGCAATAACCCATATATATTCGCGTGCATCGTGTTTTATATTTTTCAGGTAACTCAGGAGGTAACCGTTCTACAAACAGGAGCAATTCTCACTCTGGTTTCCGTTCACCACGTTCACATCATTAGTAATCGATAATCAATAATTGATTACCCTTTATTCTATAACTGTTCAAATATCTGTCTTGTACGCCGTAACGTTTAAATTCGCATTAATAACTCCACCTGAAATTATCTGTTACTCACTATCATATCCAAAGATCCTCTTTCGAAACACACAATCTCTTATAACAATCCCATCGGTTTCGTTCGCCGTTGGATTCAGAACTACTCACGGGTTGATTCTTGTAATACCAGGGATATGTAAGCAACTCAGGAACCAGGGTTCGACCCCCATTCTTTTCAAAACACATCATTCCTCACTCACTCCGGACAAGATTGGTCATCATTTTCTTTACCCGACAACTCTTTCATCATTCTAGGATAAAGAGGGGCAGTTGTTGATACCCAATTTTTCCCTCATATTTTTATAAAGTCATATATGCTTCAAAAATATCATTCCTACATCATCACTAATTTAGAGGGGTCATATAAGTATTTCCTGTAATTTTTCATAATTCTTTAAGGCTTTTAAAAATAATTTTTCTTGCATTTAAATTGTTCAAATATTTATTAATTATTCTTTCAAATTATTTTCCGATGACTTAATCATCCAAATTTATTATTTACACCTACATGTAGGTTTTATAACATTTTACCTCATTTCATATAATTACATTTACATTTTTAAGCTATTTACATAATTTTACAATAATAGCATATATTTACACAATTTTGCAATAATAGCCTAATACATTTTTATT